>NC_135267.1:90823432-91425515 GCF_051311805.1 Agelaius phoeniceus | reverse complement strand
AGGAGAGAGGGACCTGGCTGTGGGAGCAGCACACACTTCCCAGCTGAGCCTTGAATCGTGTTTATTTTCAAGCCAAAGGCCTCATATTTCAAGTGAGAGATTTGCTCAGTAAAATGCATGCATTTCATATTTCATTACCACATGCTGTATGTCTCATACAGTGGTTAAGAAATGAAGGAGTGTGGAAAGGACAGTTATTCAGGGGAGCTGTAACCATAAAGATTCCATTGAATAGGATTTTCCCTTGTTCCAAACTGTTATCTCACTAGATAAAAACATTGTGCTTTATGATTAAGCTGATTGTGTTGGACAAGCCAGTCTGGCCCTAGAAGCCTGGATTTTCAAATGTGCTGAGCACTGGCAGCTACAACCAAAGTCAATGGGGACATTTAAAGTGCAAATAATGCAGAGTTCTTTAAAAATCCAGGCCAGAGGCTGTCTATGAAATGGGAGTAGAGATGCTACCTTGCCTCACAGGGGTGCTGTGAACATTTGTGGCACAGCTACTTACACTAGTGAGAAGTTACACTGAAAAGTCCAATGAAAAAAGCATTTCTTTTTTCAGATCAGGGTTTGATTATAAATATTAAAATGGGGCCTCAAGCCACAGAGTGAAGAGGAAATAAATATGTAGACTGAATGGACAATAGATCATGCCCCTCCCTCCCAAAATAGGTTAAAAATAATATTAGACACACTACATGAACTGAATGAATGTCATGTAGGCCTATCTAACTCTAGAATTCTCTACAGAATTCCTCCTGAAGCAGGTATGTGGTACTTTTTTAAAATGTGCAATATAAGTATAATATAATAAATATGCATAAACAATGTGCATTTGAGTAAAAAATCTTCATAGATAGTCCAGTAAGGAGAAAGGAAGATGATTAAGGAACTGATGCATCTGACATGCAAAGGGAGCCTGAGAGAGGTGGAACTGCTGAGCCTGGACAAGAGCCTGGTGGGAATCCCATCAATGTGTGCAAAGGGAGGGGGTAGAGGAGACAAACTCTTCTCAGTGCTATCCATTGAAAGGAAAAGAGGTGAAAGGCACAATTGAAACACAGGAAATTCTATTAAAAACATTTAAGTTAAAGATAATTTTACTACAAGCGTGATCCAGCACTGGACAAAATTGCCTGGTGAGATTCTGGAGATATCCCCAGAGATGTTCAAAATTCATCTGGACACAGTCTTAAGCAACCAGTTCCCATTGACTCTTCTTTTGGCAGGAGTTTGGACTAGATAATCTTGAGAGATGCTGTCCAAACTCATCCACTTTGTGGTAAGTGAGGAAATATTTTTTGAATTTCTTCTTCATTCAATTTCTTTGCAGAATTGATAGAATAGATTAAGTTGCCTTCTGGTTTGGGTTGGGGTTTCTGCTTTCTTTTCTCCTTTATCAACTTTATTTTTTCTTTTTTGAGGATGCTGCCCTCTAATTTTAGAGGTCATTGTAATCTTGTGCTAAGTCTTCTGAGGTTGGAACCTTTATTTTTTGCACATGAAGTTTCAGAACATTACTGAGTGCCCCACTGACAAATTCAAGACAAATGCAAAATAGGCATGGATTGTAGCAGAAACTGAAATGAAAATATTCTCCCTAATGTCACTACAGAAACTGAATTTATTTCAATGTACTTTTCAACTGAATAGGGAAAGTACTTGTAATAGGTAGGGACTAATTGGCCCATAACTACCTATAAACTGAAGAACTGACCAAGAATGAGATCTGACATCCTAATAATAGTGGTAAGATGAAATTATTGTATAAGATCAGAAATTTGTAATTTAAATCTTCTGGGGGTGTGGTTTTAAGGAAATGGAAATACCAAAGTTGAATACCCATAAAAATAATTAGAAATAAACAATAATTAGAATTTTCAGTAAATATTGCCCTGCAGTCTGCTGTTACAGCTGAGACAGTTTTGTAATGTCTTAGATGCCATGAAAGTGATTTATATGCTTCTCTTCCTAAATGTTAGGGAAAACTGTATTCTGTTGCAGTAACATATTTCCTGTCTTTCCATGTATGATTGTGACTGACCTATATATCACTTAATATTCATTTTTGCTAGGTTTTCAAACTAGTATTTGACCATATAATGACTGGCATGACATAAACTCAGCAATGTACCTTGCCAGAGTAATGGGAGCACTTCTAAATACTGCTGTATAAAGGATGGAAATACAGCAAACCATTTAAATGATTAACACAGTTACTATTACAGACTGGAAGAAAATTACACAGTGATTCACAATGTTTTGTTGCTCTAATAGTTACTTGTGTTTGGATTGTGGTAACATTCAAAAACTGTTCAACACAGCTTCAAAAAAACCCTATCAAAATCCATAAATACTTCACAGGCAATGTGCTGTGTCACATTGCACGTGTTAGTTATGGAAGATCTTCAAATCAGATATCAAATATTTTCTTTCACAATTTCTTCTTTTTCTCCTCTTTAACTATTAGTTTTTTAACTATGTGTTCCAATTGGCCTGCACAGCTAATTCTTGCTGGTTTTGTTTGGGTTTTTTTCCCTTGTAGTACTCTAAAAAATGCAACTGTCTGGTATATTTATATCATCTGAGCATGTAATGTATGATATTAGATCATCTTTTTCTCATCCAAAATTCTAAGTAGAATGGCTCTTCTGTGCCTTATCTGTCTAGTTTAAACAATGCCCTAAGCACTGAATTTTTTATAGTGGTATCTGGGCTGATTTCCAGATGGACCAAGTTGTATATGGTTAATGGTTGGACTCAGTATTAGAGTCCAGGCCTCTTCCAACCATAATGATTCCATGGCTCTATGCTGACTGGAATCCCTCACAACTTTATTGTGCCTGTTGACCAGATTATTACCTGTTGAATAAGATGAGAATGAATAAAAGTGAGTATTTCTTTATGTTTTTCTTTAAGTTTCTTTAAGAAGGCAGAAGACAAAATGGAGCGCTGGCAGTGGAAAGGAAAGACGAAGACATCCCTTAGGCCCCAACAGAGAGACCAAGAAGCTTGAACCAGTATTTTCTTCCTTTGAAGGAATCCACTGACAAGTGTTATAAACCTCATTTTCCAAATTTCCTGAGCTATAGCAAGGATTATTGGTTTTGGTTAAAGACTGTTTCACAAACTTGTAGGAGTCACTGAGGTGTTTTGCTGACTCCTTCCTGTGCCATGCTTGGCAACCCAAAACAGGATGAAAATGGCCTTTTTAGAAACAGCAGTTAAAGGACCCAAAAGGCAGTTTCCATCAAACATTTTTATTCTCAGTTGGGGGTGTTTGAGCTATTTATGAAGTCCAGATAAAAAAATTAACATTTCTGAATAATCTTAGAATAAATTATGAGTGGCACCATGCTGAGTTGTATACCATTTTCTTCTCTAAAAATATTTTCCATTATATTTTGTGGGACATTTCTAACTCAAAGGATTCATGCAAAAAAACCCAGACTATTATTACAACAGTATAGAGGGAAATGGCACACAGCAGAATGATAACTGCAGACAATAAAGTATGGATTAAAATGTAGTTAATGCCTTTGCTTGCTTCTAACTTTTAAATGAAGTTATATAATACCACAAGGCTTATACAGTGCAAGAAAAACTGTGTCCAATATTTCTGTCTCTTTTCCTACTATTTTTTTATTTCACATGGGTGAATGCTAAACCTGAGAGATAGAAAATGAAGAACATATCTCTGTCAAAAATATTTATTCTTCTAGGTGACATTGGGGGGCACAGAGATAATATTTTCATCAACATCATCATTTGTGCTGCAAACACACTGAACACAACGGCTGGAAGAGGGAACCTTGGGCACTTTGTAATCACATAATAAAAAGTAGTGCTTGTTCTAAAGTTTGTGTTTAAAGTATCATTAGACAGCAAGGAGAGGGAGCAGGAACACCAGGATGTGGCTGAAAAGGGAGGCAGGAGAGGCTAAATACCTGGCTTGGTATGGCTCAGAAAGCTGAAGCAGCAGCGGGAACTGCTCTCTCCTAAATCTTAGCCAGACCTTCCATAGCAGTCTCAAGTAAAAAGGAGAACTGGAAGACAAATAAATTTATTAACTTTTAATCTTCCTTCCATGGCAGCTTTAACTGCTTCAATTTGAAGTTCAGATGAAGGTTGAGTCTTGTTTTATTTTATCTAAATGAGTTCATCTGTCTCATATCATGGCTTTACCCTGTTACGCATTTTAGCCTTCTGCTCTTTTTCATGTGAAGTAGTAAATACTGGCTCTTTTCAACAGCTGAAATGTCAGGACACGATCATTTTGCATGTGCTAGATAAAATCTGTGAAATGCTGCATTTCTTTTCCAGTGACCTCTGGAATGAAATCCCAGTTTGTAGGGCTAGAGGACTGGAAGTGACGTCCAGGGTCACCAAACCCAGTGCAGAGAGCTCAGTCCAGCACACAGGCATCACATTTATAATCTCTCTCACACACCCACAGACTGCTGAGGGTCTTTTGGAATGGTTTGTTTTGCTTTATTTTTGAAAACTTTGAACACTTCACTGCAAGCAGCCACTAGATTAGGAAACAAGTTATTGCTCTTTGGTGGGGACTGAAGCCAGCATCCTCAAACAGAAAAGAGCTTGAGGGATCAGCCATATTTTATATAGGTGATCTGGTGTGGGGAGATTGCTGCTGGATTCTGCCTCTCACATCAGTGAGTGTGGTGGGGTCCTGACTCCATTATTACTCCTCATCTCAGGGATGCTGCCCATCTTATCTTTCTGTATTTCAGTTTCCCCACTTATTCCTAAGATCAACAAATGTGGAATGCCTGCAAATCTGCTGGTGAACAGCTTTATGTAGGAGCTGCATTCAGTCTGAGGCAGGCCAGAGCAATCCAGGCATTTTCAGCTTCTGTTATTTGTGAGTACTTTACCCTAAATTAAAAAATAATCTTGATCTTGTCTTACTTTTTTTTTATGATCAGCAGTTTCAGTTGAAAGGGTCACTCCTTTCTCTGCTAGGTCAAGTTCTGTGGGTTCAAGTATTTCCAGGATTTATCATGTCATAGGATGTCAGATGCTACATTCCTCTGCACTTTTTAAATCACTGCTTCTTTCTATGAGAAAGTAAAACTTTGTTAGAAACCCATTCAGGTTTACTTTCCTTTGAAAAATATGAGGCTTTTATCTTAGAAAACATTTCTTCATCCAGAGCTTACTGATATCTACCAGATCAAGTTTTAGACAAAAAGGGAATTTTTTAATAGGGATTTAGCACTCATTAAATCTAAGATACAGTTTCTCTTTTTTGTAGGAATTATGATATATTTTTCAACATGAGGCCCTTTTTGATTCCAATCAGGCTCTTTGGAATGTAATGAAATAATACATAACCTTCACTAGAACTTCTCAAATTCTACAATATAATACCTTTGCTTAAGTCTGGGAGAAGGAAACCAAACCAATTTATTATAGCCTGTTGATTCACACTCACATGCTGTGCAGTTCGTGTGAAGGTCCCATTTACTTTTTCACATGAACTGCCACAGCATGGTTTAAATAGAGATTTCTCTAGCAGTAGTGTTAAGGTTTCTCATTAACATCATTTCTGGAGTCACTGGGCCAAGTATATCCCTAGTGCAATTCCACTGATCTCAGTGGGGTTATCCTTGGGATATATTTGGTCCATTGTTTCTACAGAATCTCTTTGTTCTTTTCTGATCTCTTAAAGAATTTTGTTACTTTGAACATTTCTCACAAAATAAGTCATTATGCTGAAAAGTTTGCAACATTTCTAAGTAACTTCTCAGGTTTTGTGTCTATTTTACACAGAATTAAAACATTCTATCCAATAACATATTGATTTTTTTTTTTAATAGGATACACATATATCCTCTTTTCCAGGAATACCAATAAATTTGCTACAAGATTTTGGTTTTGTTTATATTTTTTTTAGATTCCAAAATTTCATGTGACTCCCAAAAATAACCTGAGACAGACCACAGGGAGAGTTGTCATTATTTTCTGACCAACTCTGACACCTGCAAATTTTTTAAGTAGTGAGTGAGTAGTGACACTCTCATACCAATATATTTTTACACTGAAAACTGAGCTACTGATGAGCTAACTGAGACAGAACTGATGTTCTGTCTGAATACTGAGTGTACCTAACTTCATTGGGGTTTTGAGGTAGTGTTATTTCTATTAGGAAAAAATGTATACAACATTAAAAAAGTTAAATTCCATCTTTACACAAATTTTTGTATGAATTAGATTTGAAGTTAATGTCTACTCTGTACATTATACACGTGATTTACGATCACATGTATAATGTACAGAATAGACATTACTTACTTACACTTTTCTTCAGAAGAATAAAAGGCTGGGTTAGGGAACACAGCATAACAAAATGAATTCCTCCCTGTTAAATGGTTAGGTAAATGGAAAACATATCTTCTTTTCTCAAATTCTCAAATCTCTTATTCCTTGCTGTACATCACTGCAGTTTTGCACAGACATTTGGTGGCCTTAATAATGTTTATTCATTTTACCAGCAAATTATGAACTTAGTACAGGAACTTCTTCATTTGCCTTTGCATTCAAAGATTCTGTCAGCTATTACAAAGATATTGCATATAATATATAAAAACTAAATCTGATTTTTGACAAATCCATAATCAGTCAGCAGAGAAAAGTGACTTGAACAGGGACCCCTGGTTCCCTGAGCTCATACTTAACTTAATGTCAAGGTATTTTATTTCTCCAAACTCTTAAAATACTTAAGTTCTAATGTGAGATTGAATTCTGCAGAGAACAGCCCACAGGCTTCAGAAAAAATTAAACTACTGCCACTTAATTGCTGCTTGCACAAATAACTTTTGCATCTGATGATAACAAACAGAAGTGGAAATGCTGGCATGGGAAGCTCTGCTGCTTACATGGCTCTTGCTCTACACACAGACACAACTCCTTCAGGAAAGTGCTGCAAGAGAAGTGCACCTGGGACTGGAGCTGCTGATTTTTTGCAAAATTTTCAGTCCCCTTGAATATGTTATTATTAACATTCAAAGCAGAAATAATACTGCTTCTAAGGATGTGAAAAACTCTCATTTAAAGCAAATGAGTTTGTGTTCAAACTGCACGCGCAGGATTGGTTTATGTTTATAGAGATTCATATGTGAGACAAAATGGAGCAATGTAATTTAGTTTTATTTAATATCTCTCTCAAAATCCTACTTTCAGATGAATTAGGTGCTGGTGAGTACAGTGACTGTGTAGGCAAACATTAACAGCCAAGCTTCAGTCAGTAACAGCCCTGCATGTTATATGATGTGTTAAGAAAGTGAATGTTAGTTAGAAACCTGGGGTTGTCCCTGTGCTCTTCCCAAAAGTGCAGTGTGATCATTTATCTCCAAAATGCAAGAGCTCAGATAAAGAGCTGAGGGTCCCATCTGAAAGCTGAAGCCTTCAGGCAGCACCTGGTACATCACTGGAGTGTTTGTATTATTAAACAGCTCCAATCTCAGTGTGTTACTCATGTCTTCCTGGTCTGCAGGTCACTGAGACCAAATGACAACCTGCTGAACCATATTGTAACTCTGATCTCTGCACAGAGTGGTCCATCAACAGAATAGTCAGCAAATGAGGCAATAACCTGTAATCTCCATTTCTTGAGCAACTCCTTTCATTTCATTTCCTTGTACTAGCATAAATGGATTTCACAGGGCATACATGAAGTCATGACTTTGTATCACATAACAGCTCATCTTGTGCAGCACAGCTGATCTTCCTGAGGCTCAAACACAAGAAACAGGACACACAGCTGTGTGTGATGGAAACTCTCTGCTCAGTACCATACTGTCCTTGGGACGTGCATCCTGCAAAGTGCAGCAGAGTCACAGAGCGGAGGTGTCATTTTGGCATTCTCAGAGTGCTCTAGGGGCCTGACTGCACCTCTTCTTCCACTGAGCCTCAGTGCCAGCATGTCCTCATTGGAGCTGTGGCACTTTCCACAGATATTAACCTTGCATGCACATCCTGGAGGGGCCCTTCCAGCTGGCAGCCATCCTTGGACTACTATGGCTGGGTCTGTATTCTGCTCCAAAATCACTCCTAGGAGCCCTCCTTCTGAGAGCTGTGCAGCTTGGAGCTCTTCATCCGTGCTGTCACTGCAGGCTTTCAGAGCTCCTGAGTGCCACAGGGCCTTCACATTCCCACTGCCCTTTGGCACAAGCAGGGAACAGTCCCTTGAAAGGCTTTTTAGAATCCAGGGTACTGACTTTTGTTGGTTCCCAAGATCTTCATTGCAAGGGCAAAACCAAAGTTTTAACCAAGGGAGAGCTTAAAGCATGAATGACTTTCTCATACTGGGAGCATAAGAAAACCCTATAACACCTTTTTTTTCACCCTTTATTAGCTCAAGGGCCTGCCCTCAGAGTACAAAGCCTTGGTCAAACCAGCTTTGTGAAGAGAAAAACCCCAAGGACTTTGGATCTCAAGGTGTATAGATCTGTACTGTGTTGTAACAAACACATTCAGAGCACTGATAAAATCTACTTCCCCAATAAATCAAAATTAAATTAAAAGTACTTAATTGGTTTTTGTCTTTAATTCAATTTAATTTTTAAAATGCTTCAATTTGCAGAATCGTGCATGACCATTTTAATAGCACTGTCAGTTGAAAGACCCAGTTTCTTGGATTATTTTGGTATTTTCAGTCAGAATCACTAACAGTGATGAGTTACTTCCTGGATAATAAGTGCATCAGGCTATGCATGTTTTTCTTCAACCCATTAAACTCATAACAGGGCAGTTCCCTTCTCTAGGGCTGCTGCTCTGCCCCAGGTTTTCATCTCTTCATGCAGATCTGTATAGTCTGGAGTCAAACTTTGAGCAATCAGTACCACCAGGGCAGTGTTTTTAATGAGAAAAGCAGTTAAATAAATGAAATGTCATTAAGACATACGACTGTTTTGGAGATGATGCCAAGAGTATAACAGAAAGTTAGTTTAAAATATTACTTGCTACACATTTATTTTTAATGCATATGAAATTATAGAAACAAAGCACTTTAACTAGCTGAAGAAATAGAAACTTTTTGCACACAGTTTCAAATCTCAGTAGTATTTCAGCCTCTTAGAGTTGTCTCTTGGACTGTAAAAGAGGGATCTGGACAGTCTCTTAAAGTCTCTGACTCTTAAATCCTCAAGTGACATGTATATATGCTTAAGGAATGGGTCAGCTTGCAGACAGAAATGTCCCAAACTTACCAAAAAAAAAAAAGGAAAGAAAAAACCAGAAAGGAACAGATTGGTGGTTAGAACAGAGCTGTGAAAGCCTTTCCCCTCAGCTGGCTGTGTTTGTGCCAAGATTCAGTGTTCACTTACACATGATGTGAAAAAAAGTGATGTGGTTGAATATTCTTGTCACATGCTTCGGCTTTTTTTCTGTTTTTAGACAGTGCTTTGTTCTGTGACTGTTTGGTTCAATGCATTGAGCTTGCACTTCCAAACCTGCCATGCCATTTCATCTGCAGAAGTTTAAAGAGCTGTTAACCTAAGAAGAGACTTTTGTTTTCCTTGGGTTTTGTCCATAGTGAACTTTTCCCATTTAGAAAGGATAATTTTATAATGCCATTGAGCATAGGTGAAGATACAGCTGGCTTTAGCTTGTTAGGAACTACATGCAGAATAACCCTCTTTGGGTCTTGCACCCATCCTCTTCATCCACCACCCCTTTCTTCTTTGTTGTAAATTTCCCATGTAATCAGCAGCTCAAAGCAGAGCCACAAAGTTTACTGAGCCAGAGGAGTTTTTAAAATCCTAGCTGTTATTATATTCTTTCCCAGGTGAAATGCAGACCAGCCCTTTGCCTGGAAATCAGCCTTTAAGTGCTAGCAATGCACAGCTCTAAGACCACAGCTCTGCAAAACACAAGTTAGTGGTGACTGGAAGAATCACTGGAGAAATAGGAAAGTAAAAAGGGGGTTTGAATATTGGAGTCCTTAGACTTGCTCCGTTGGCTTTTTCTTTGTTTCCCTGCTCTCAAATAGGGAAGTAATTGGGCTCTGGTTTTCACAGTATGAACACCACTTAAACATTTAGTTTACTTTTGGAAATTTTGAAAAATGAAAAATGCAACAGGACAGAATATGTTGTGAGTCATCACTTTCATTCTCAGTCAAAGTTCTTTATTTTTCAGCTTCATGGCATTCTAGAAGTACCCCTCATAGGAACCACACTGATGATATAATAATTGCTGTTTTCACCCAAGAAATTTATTACCCTTCTTTGAGGAGGAACCAAAACCCTTGGCGAGCAGAAACTTTACAGATATCCAAATTGTCCAAACTGGCTTTATGCAGCTGCAAGGAAGACCAGCTTCAGGGAAAGACAATTAAAATTATTGTATGACAGGTAATTTCTTACTGCATTGTAATTAAATGCAACATCTCAACCTGGAAGCAGCTCTATAAACTAGGTAATAATGGATGAAAAATATTAAATTATTATTTTCAGCCTAGATAACTAATGTTCTTCAGTATCAGATTCCCATGAGGTGCTAAATTAAGTAATGTGTTAATTCATACTCATATCCTCTTTGGTGTTGCAGTAAGTTTAAAATAACTCTACAGAGACATTTCAGAGTCAGATGGGTACAAATTTAACATTTTGCAAACACCTTCTGCCTGTGCACAATAATAATTTTTGAAGGAAGAGACTTGTAGAAGTTTGCAGCCAGAATATCTTTTCACTACTGAGGATATCTAGTGCTGAATGATTTTGCATGTTATGACACTTTCATCTAAAACAACAGTGTTCATATTAGCAGTGTCATTCACTGCATTATCTATTTCTTTTTTTAATATCAAAGATTAACCCATCATCTTATAGACCTTTGGGGAGAAAAAAAAATGAAAACAATCTTCAGTGCTTTTTAACTGTGACCCATTGCGAGTATAAATGGTTCCCTGCCTTTGGGGGAAAAGAAGAAGAAAAACTCAATTGTAGTTTTACTAGAAGAAGTCTACCCAAATTCTTTGCCTCTGGAAAAATTCTTGAAGATGATAGTATGGAGGTTGTTTCAGTAATCAGGAAACGCCAGGAAAAAATGTAAATGGATTTTCTATAACTTGAATTTGAATCACCTCAAACAGTGTGACTGACAAACATTGACAGGGGAAAGAATTAAATGCAGGTAAGAGTCCTGCAGAAGGAACCACACCAATTCCAATCCATAGATATACAGAGTTACAGCAAAATGTTTTCAGTGTCTTGCTACAATTAACAGAAGGATTTATTTTTCATTGAATAGGAATTTGATAGAGAATAAGAAAATAATTAGAAATTAAATGCACAGAAGGAACTTCCAAATATCCCAATTCACCAGACCCTAATTAGATGCCAAGACACATAAGAATAACCTTTGCGAAGTCTGACACAGTGCTTAGAGAGGCACTAAAGCCAGGCAACAGGAAATGCTGAGCACAAAATTCCAGGTTTCCCTAGAGTTTTGCTGCATTCATACCCCTCACCTAAGTTTGGGTGGCACGTAAAAAAACAAGCAAAGAAATGTGTGAATAGGACTTTAAAGTAAGGCTTACTTGGAAGGAAAATGCTAGAGGTCTTTTCCCTGCTTGGTTTAACATAAAATACTGAACTATGAATCAGAGCAGTCCAAAATATTCATTTCTCCCCTTCCAGGCAAGTTCTCTAACCTCAAGGCCCACAGCTTAGCAAGTATTTAATTATTTCATTCAAAATGGAACAGTTTCCACAGAAATATTCAGAGGCTCCTCTGATCCCAGATTTCCCCAAGGCACCCTCCAGAATCTTTTGGAGAGAGATTTTTAAGCCAGAATTCTGTTGGACAAAGGGAGGAGAAAAACCCCAGGTTTTTCAAGTCCCAAAGGGATGATCCAACTGCTGAGGTGCTGGGCAAAAGCACAAACACAAGAACAAAAGCCAGTGTGCTAAAAACACTCAAGAACTCCATGAATCTTCAGTTCTAAATTTTTCATGAAACACATAACTGACTGAAATATGGGGACCACAGTCCCAAAGGCTCCACTGAGGCTTGTTGTGGAACAGAATTTTGAATAGAGATTGTTTTAGCTCTGCTTCCTCTTTTTTGAGGGGGAACAGGAGGGGTTGGAGTTTTTTTTTTGGTTTGTTGTTACTCTTTAACCATTTTTGTTTGCATCTGTTATAAGACCGTCATCCATCACTTTGTTTTCTTCTCAGATCTTCATTTGTAACTGAATATGATTAGCATCAGATTTGTGAGTGATAATTTCCAAAATTCCTTTTAGCCTCCTGTAATGATGTTGTCTAGTTTTTGAATTGCTATTTATGAATTTTTTTGATTTGGAGACATTCTGTAAAATCTGAAAAACAGTAAAGAAATTGAGGAAAGGATTTGTGAGGGAGTTCTTGCAATACTCTTAGAGAAAAAGACAGAAGCCTTGCCACGAAAACTACCAGTGGAATTGTTTATACCCAGAACATTCCCAGCAAGTCTTTGCTTCAACTATGTTCTAAAAATTTCTCCTGAAGGACAGTCCACAACCAGTCCAGAAGTTTGCCCAAGTGACAGGGAGACTAAAAAATATGGATTCTTAGGGTATGGTTTCCAGAAGATTCATATTCAGGCTTCTATAAAAATCACAGGCTTTGTTTCAGGTCCCCCTCAGCAAGAAAGTGGTTTTACAGAATTATTGGCTTTCAAATCCCAGCTGTAAATGAAGTTCCTGCACCAAAACCCTGCTATTGAGTTAGATTGCATACAGGCTACAGATGGCAAAACCACTTAGACAAGCACCAAGTGGCAAGCAGGTGAACTGAGGGTTTGGAGCTGGCAATCAGTGCCTTCATTCCTCTGATTTCTCTCTCCAGTTTCTGGCTTTTGTCAGGGCCTCATGGTGGGGCTGGAGAGGTTTCCTTCTTTCTGGCCCTTTTCAGTGGTTCTCTTGTGGTTTGATGGGAATGTCACCAAAAAAAAGTGTATTTTGAGGAAGAGGCCACGGAAGAATTCTCAGCAAAACGATAATGGATTAAAGTAATGGCATCTGTGTGGCAGTAGGAGACAGGGCATTTTTTTTTTTTTTTTAATAGGGCACTGAAGAAGCAGAGTGAAGACAAATGGACCTCAGCTGTAATCTCCATATGGCCTATGACATCCCAGTAATTGCATCACATTGCTAACCACTGTTTAACCTTTCTACCACTTATCTTCTGGCATTAGAGCACGCACCCAATGCACCAGGAAGAGGGCAAGGCTGGAAGGAGAAGTTCCCCTTTGTGCAGAGGGGAAGTATGCCCCAGCCTCACCACTGGGGAGAGAGGAAAGGGAAGTTCTCAAAGAATCTCTTCTGGTTTTAGGTCCTTTTTATAGGGAAAAAGAAGAATTTCTGGGAGCAGGATGCTCTCCTGAGACCAGTAAGAATCAGCAGATGCAGGTTTATGGAAAGAGGAATGAGACACAGAATTGGCAGCTTTATAAATGTAAAAAAAAATAAGATTAGTAGCTTGCACAAAGTAAATGGCCAAGTGTGTGGAAAAGATGGAAAGGGCTTAAGAGGTCTCACAAACCACAGGAGACTGAGTAGAGATAAAGCAGTATTGTAGGGTTCAACATGTTGTACCAAGCCCTATATAAAATAAAAGACACAAATTTAATGCAGAAGTAGAAAGGAAAGGAATTTCTAAAGTGGCTGATTTGTGTAATCAAGATCACTGGATTTCAGTTGAGGTGCTCTGGTGGTGCCTGTATTGTTACACTCAGGATGATCAGCAAAGATGCTGCTGTGTGACAGCATCTGTGACAGTATTTTTGCAAGAACCATTTTTATCCTGGATAATTTCTTATTCAGATCTCAAAAATCTGAGGGGAGTTACCTCAGGTTTTTTTTACCTCAGATTACAAGAATGTGTGTTCTTGTCTCGGTCCACAGAGTACTACAGACAAAAAAAGGAGCTGCTGTAACTTGTGGGTACCAAGACAAAGTTTTGGTAACATTTTTTTTTGCTTTTTACATTGTTATGTGACAACTTTGACTGTATGTAAAGGGCTACATGCTATTTTCCAGCTGGAAATTTGCTCTTCTCAGCCAAAGTAAAACACCTGCTCTGTCATAGCTTGACTGTGACTTTCATGGGCTGGCAACTGGGGTAACTTGCCAGGTGCAAACAGCCTGAAAGGAAAAAACACTGTCTGTAAAAAGCATAATGTGGATTCAGTATTGTTGCTCAGGACTTCATGTTTTGAGGGAAAAAGTTGTTAATGTTAAATTTGGTTACTACTCAGCAGTTCAGAGCAGCACTAATTGCCTCCTCCACTGCATTGATACATACACATAAAATGTAATGCTTTTATATAAAATTTATTTCAATGCCATACTGAAGCTGGAGAAGGTGAGATCTGAAGTTTATTTGCAAGAGTGAGAACTGAAGGTTATTTGCAAGAGTGAAAAACTGTATGTATGTTCTCAAGGTTTGAACTACCTGAAAATATCAAAGAATGTTAAATTATTAACACCATTAAATAGCACCAACTTCCTAATATTCAAAAGCAGACTTTCCAGATACTGAGGAATGTTGGACAAAGGAAAATAACAAATTTCCTGACTGCTCTGTAAAATTGAAGCATGAAAGCCATTTTGGGTTGCCTAAACAATTGTAGGAATCAAATAGTCTGGAAAATATCATTTCATGTCTGACAAAATTAGACAAAAAGTTTCTGTCATCCAAAGTGCTAAATCTTCAAGTACTGCATTTTTTTTATGTGAGAATTACAAATGAAGACTTCTAAATGAAAAACTGTTTCCTCCATCCTCCTCACTCCAAAAAAAAAAAAAAAAAAAAAAGAGAAACAAACCCAAAAAACCAACCAAAGAAATCACCAAACATTTTATATTCAGGAGTTTTGGTAAATATTCAGGAGTTTTGCATTAACAGTAAGATAAAGCACAAATATATTTGTGAAATGCTTCAGTTCACTATGTTTTATAAAAAAAAAAGAAAAGTTAAAAATGTTTTTCTGTATCTACTGAAGAGCACAGCCTGTCAAATCCAGCAGAACCCTTGATCATACATTTACATTGAAACATGTGAGAAGGCCTACTTATTTTATTAGTCCTTGCAATTAATCAGAAGTAATTCTTAAAGCTAACACTTCATACAAAACTAAACTAGTGAATCTTCATTTCAGACCTATTCATGCCGTTTTCCTCCATTAAAAAAATTTAACTTATTGTGAAACTCATAAGCAATTCTTCTCTTCAGCAAACAAATCTGTGACTTAAAAAATGGAACCTTGTTTAAAAAAAAAAACAAAAGCCTTTTGCTAAGGAAATATCTCAAACTTGAAATTCAACAATCTGGCATTTTTAATAACTTTAAAGTGATTTTTCTCGGGTGAACTCAAATGAAAATTTCCCGTGGGTTCTCTGAGACAGACTTCTTTTATTTGAAGTCTTTTTAATTGTAGAATTTCTTGTTCCTAGTAAACTGTATAAATTACTATTTCTTGAAGCGTGTTTTTCAAAATAGTATAGTTAACTACAGAGCAGCAAGTTCCCTTCTCAGTCCTTCACTTGTTCCTGATAGCTACAAGCAGTCGTTTCTTGGGTGTACAAAACACAAAGTCTGTTGCAACCACTCTTGAGCAACACAAGCCATACTAAAATTGGCACTAAATATACTGACAGCACAAAAATTAAAAAAAGAAAATACAAGAATAAAAGGAAACCAGTCATTCACCAGTAGCTTAAATCTTAATCTAGTTGTCCAGAAGAAAAATAATTATTTTGATGGTAAGATTAGTAGCTTTGAATATTTTATGGTTCAAAATGGAACAAGAAAAAATGTTTAAAGGCACTCTCTTCTGTCATTGTTTAGCTTCATCTGTTTCTGACCCCCATGGCATAATATTATATTCCAGGAAAACAGTTGTTTTCACTCTTTCCACTTGCTCCAATATTCCCATACTTCTGATATTTTGTTTCCACTGATGCAAGAAAGAAAAAAAAAATAAAAGAGGGGGGGAAAAACAATTACTCACATCTAAAATTATAGCAGCAAGGAACTAACAATTAAACAAGAAAAGCCTTGGTTGTCCAGCATTGAACCCTTACCTTCAGGCTGCAGGACACCTATGAGGGGCGAAAGGGAAGCCTTCTGCACCCTCCTCAGAATAATGAGAGGCAAATATTTGGTTTGACACATGCACAGCAAATTCCTCTGATCCCCTGAATGCTACCCAGTCAGGCTGTGTCTCCTCTTCTTTTTTTTAGCAGTGCCATAAACACTACAAGGAAAGAGTTCCCTTGGATCTGTCTTTGGTTCAGATAGATGATGGCACACAGATCTTAAATGGCTTTAATTGCTTTAATTTTTTGAAGGACTTGATAGCTGGTGCTGTTTGGAGACTAGTTGCCAATTCACTTTTAATGAGATCAGCCTAATCCTCAAAAAATAAAAAATAAATTACTATAAGTGTGAGTTCATTCTCATGCCTCCACCTTATCTGCAAAAAAAAAACAACAAAAAAACAAAAACAAAAACAAAAACAAAAAAAAAAAAAAAAAAAAAACACCAAAACCAAAGGAAGAAACTGACTAAAAAGAACACGAAAGAGTGGAGGAAAATATTTTAAAATATTTTATTTGATTTCTGGATTCTGCATTTTAGAGGAACATTCCACACTTTCAAAATTTTTCAGGATCGAGAAATTTGCTTTTCCACTTTAAGGAAAAATGAGATCTAAAAACAGTCATGAGACTCAGGTGAAGCAGAACCAGAGTCACATGTGTGATAAACAACCCTTCCTCAGACAAATGGAAACTCCCAAGATCCCCACTAGAGGAGAGACAAGAAGTCTGTGTGAGCTGTGGTCTGACTGGGGAATTTGGACACAAATAGTTTTATACAAGAGGTTAATCAGAAGCTTGTTTGGGAGCCTGTAGCTTAAAAAACTAAATCATACAACATTCAGGTTAAAAAAAATAAATAAATAAAGAGCAAAATGATGAGAGAAGAACAGAAGATGAAAACTGTACATATGCTCTCAGAGAACAGCACATTCCCGAGCAGATTAAACGGGCTAAACTGGGATGTTTCCTTTTAGTTTAGCTTGGTGCTGTACTTGAGGAGTAGAAAGATCAAAGTACTCTCTCTGAAGATTTTTGGCTTTCCAAAGCCTGTGCTGACATGTGGCACACCTGGAACAAGGTTGTAGTTACATGTTCAAGGAGCCTGCTTGGAACTACAGGTATTTCAGTGTGCAATCCAGTGCTCAGGGAATTTTCCTCCATGGACAAGGGGATTGGGGTGTGAGCCCTTGTGCACCTTCAAGTTGCCACACAAACATTTATCCTTCTCAAATTGGACTGGTAGTTCTTTAAATAAGGCAACACCATACTTCTATGTCTGTACAAAAGTAATTATTTCATCTGAAAAAGAGAATTAAATCAATCCCCTTTGTTACAGCTCTACAGACAAAGCTAGTTTTTATAGATCAGCCTTACTCAAAAAGAAGCAGGGCTGACAACACTTCAACATTTTGCAAACCAGAAATCTTCCATTTGGAATTTTTTTCTTGGATTGATTTTTGTTTTGGAACTTCTCTAAACACTATTTAACTTCAAAAATATCCTGACCAAGCTGTACCATATGACATGTTGTGAACACAGAATCTACAAGAGCTGCTTTCATTCTAAAAGTCAGGCGCTTTTATTTAGCAGGGCAGACTTACAGATGTTTCAGTAGATCTAACACTAAGGAAAAAAAGATTAGACAATGTGAGCCGTGGTAAATTCTAAATAGGCTTTCTGTTTGCACCACTAATGCATAAAGCCTTGAGTTCTCACATGGCATTGAGGTACTGCTGTGCTAACAGAAAATAAATTATGGTTTATAAACTGCAAAGAATTGTGAGTGGGTATCCCCTGAGGATGTTCTTTTTTGTAAAAAAAAAAAAAAAAAAGTATTAAGCAGTAACTAATCATAGAACAGAATTTAAACAAGGACCTATTTTCCATAAAGACCCCAAAGAATTTTTACAGTATCATCCCTTTGTGTGGTGTCAAATAGGGCAGATCTGTTATGGTTAGCAAACATTAACATGTCCTCTTCATAATCCTATCCATGCTTCAGAGAAAAGGGACCCCATGCCAAAATCTTCCAGATAATGGCTCTGGCTGACTGCAGATTAGGGTTTGCTCACTTCCAAGGTGCTGGCATCCCCTTAACCTGCCTACAGGCAGCATCAGCAAAACCCAAACTGCTGCTGTCCAAACTGTGTTCCAAGGTGCAACCTCAGCTCCAGAGGCTGCAGTGTGAGTGGGGAGCTCAAGGAGCTGCCTTGCCCTGGAAGCCTTTCCTTACATGGGGACTGTGTACCTGAGGTCCTGTGCACCTTGGGATTTTTCTGTGTGTGCCATCCATGGGAGCACTGTGAGCCCAGCCAGCAGCCTTCAGGTTACAGCACAGGGATGAAGAGCTGCAGAGCATCCTCTGTTTTTACTTTAACCAGAACTATTTACAGAGCCAATACACTTTGTGAAAACAATAAGCCCCATGGAAAACCTTACTTCTCTGCCCCCTGTGAAATATTTCCATAGTTAGTGTCTATCAATCACACACCATTTCTATCCAGAGGTCAAAATGGGCGGCCAGGTAGGCGGTCTTGGTTTTGTGGTATTATGAAGTTTTCACCATGAATCCACAGTGACTGTGCTTATATTTTTAGAGAGGTGTAAAAATTGTGTCAGATCACTGGAGTTTTTTCAGCTCTTTATTCTTGTCACCTACAAAGCTTCCAAGGTAATGTAATTTCCATGTTGACCCTAATCCTTCTTGCAGACCATTTGGGCTACTGCTGCCATGCCTTACTATTTACTCATTTTACACCCTTCCTTTTTGGGGGGCAGAGGTAATGTAGGATTATTACCCATTAGAAATTCCAGTGGCCAGTTCCTTAGGAACCCACACAGTCTCAGCTCTGTAATTAAAAGTAGAATAAAGTATCAGGGGTATCTTTGGGTGCTGCTGAATTCTTAAAATTCAGTCACATATCGGTATGTGTCATTGAACATTTTAAAATCTTTTAAAATTTTGAACAAACATCACTGCTCATGAAATTTCAGTGCAGTTGCTTGAAAAAAACAACTCCTACCCCCTTTATCACATCATATAAGCAACAATATTAACTTCCATATTTTCGAAGCCCTGGGATACTTTAGCCAGAAGGAATTTGCCTATTTCTCCTGTACTGGATCCTGGCAGATCCAGTATCCAATTGAACATCAAAGGATTCTATCAAAAGGCTTTATTTTGTCATAGAAGTTGTATAAAGAATCAGTAACAAGTTTTCACTATTTCTGGTTTCACTTTTCCATATAAATTGATGTATTTCCCACTCAGTGACAGATTATCCAGTTGCCAAAGCTTTAAGCATCAATAAAACCTTTCTGAAACTGAGACATCTCAGGACTAAAGTACCTGACTGATAATGAATTCTTCTTTTTAATACAGTAAAATAGGATTTTTAATGGAAAAACTCCATTCACCAGTGCTCAGAGAAATGATGAAACACCCCCATATTTTCTCATCCACAGCTAGTTAGATGAATACAATGATATAAAGTGCATAATTACAAAATAACTGCATTGTATGGAGTAAGTTTTCTAAACAGCTCTATTAAAAAACTTCACAAGTTAGAAAAGCACTTGATGGGGAATAAATGATATCACCTATTTATCTTTAAGGGAAAAGATTGTTTCCCAGGAAATCTTGAAGTCTTTGTTATTTGCTTCGGTGGAAAGTTTATTGGGAAAGAAAAAGACACTAGATGGTATCTCCTGGGCATTAAAACACCTGATAAAATTAATTAAACTGTCCTACTTATACTAAAACCTAATACAGTCCCCATAAAACTAGTATAAAATATTTGGGGACTTGACATAAAACATGTTTTGCATAGTTTCTTTTCAAAGGTTCCTGCATGCCATCCAGCAAACACAGCCTTATCTTTTAAATTCTGTAGGACTGTTCAAAATTCCTGTATTTTCCATTGAGTGCTACAGGGTCTTTATCATCCAGGTCTATATAATTCCCTTTTTAAAGATGTTTTTTCACTTCCAAAAGGCTGTGGGCTTATGCTGTTATTAGACATTATTACTCAGTGGTGCTGAGTACTTGGAGATTCTTCTGAATTAATTGAAGAAGTAGGTAGAATTGGCTCCAGCTTCCATGCAGGATGTGAGGCACAGATGCAAAATCCACCACATAAATACATTTGATTAAGTTCATGGTAGTTAATATGCTATTGCTGCATTGGCCTTTATAACTAGCTGTCTTTCTTGTGTTATGTAAAAATACCACTGGCACTCATTGGGAACTCATTCAAGTAACAGAAAAATAAATACAAACCAAACCACACTTCCAACCATCACTTGGTTGCCAGCACAATGTTTCTCAGGAATGTAGAGAAAATAATTTTAATATTTTTTATCATAACTTAAACACTATTCTTAGCAGTCTACTTTGTCTCTCTGTAACTGGTTAACAGGTTTACCTCAAGTTGAAAATGCCAGACAATCTGCTTAGTGAAAAAAAAAATCTCAATTTTATTTTTTGCTATTGAGTCTTTATAGGAGTTTAAGCTCCTCTACTGAAAGTACATTTATTTATCCTCTGTAACTGCATGTTATAGGCAGATATAAAAGCATAAGATGTCCATCACTGTTGTGGACATTGTGACACACATCTGAGTTGCACAGGGGACCATGACACAGAAGGATTTGAACTCGCTAATTCCACATGGAAAAACAGTTTGGCAGTGACAGCAGAGAGCTGAACTAAAGCTAATTATAACATTTCAAAAGCTGCAAGAGCTCTCTCCCACTTCAAGGCAAATGTGCTGGAGGAACTCAACCAGATGGAAGAGGTGTTTCATACATATAAATCTGCTCTGTGAAGGAAGTCCACACAGTCTCCTTTACACCACACCTAGGGATGATCTTGGTTTACAAACAGGTAACTCCCAAAGAATGCTGGCTGTGTTAAAAATTATGGAAATTTTGTGTGTGGGAATTTAGAGCAAATGGGTCCAATGGAGTGTTTTGTCCCTTCCTCATTCAAAGAGTCCCCTGTCATCACTTCTTCTCACATATAAATTTAATTTAATTTCCACTGACTGCAGTGTTATAATAAAGATACAATGTCATCCCACAGAATTTTCATAAACATGAAAACAAAAATATCCAGTAAAAAATTTCTAAAGTGGATTTTATGTACCTTTTTTGCCCTTTTCAGTATAGTGTTTCACTCTATTTTTTTTCAGGCAGAAATGAAGCCCATATTTCTTTAGAATCCCAAGTCCCAGAGCATGAGTGTGAATAATCTTTTATCATTTCAGGTTAAGATGGTTTATCAGCTACTGGATCTGCCACTTCTTCAGTCACCTTTTCAAGGACCAGTTACTGATCCCTTATCACATCAGTGAAATTTATGAGAGGAGGAGCAGAGAAGAGTAATGCCACGTCTTGAGGGAAAGGAGATGACATTTGTCTGAAAGGCTGGCTTTATTTTGGAAATGGCAGCTGTTTGGAACTGTTGACAGATTGGGAGTGTTAGAAATTGTCTCAGGCCAGATGGATTACTGATCTGCGTCCAGGTGAAAGGGTCAAAGGCACTTTATAAATGATGGCATCTATTCCCATGTAGCTATCACCCCTACAGAGTGGTATAGGTAACAGTTATTTTTATAACATGTAGCTGAGTTATTTTGGACCAGTCCCACACAGGTCAGAGGTATGTACTTTCTTATCATCTTCCTCCCCTTTTGCTGCAGCAATTGCAGTAACTTGAGACATTTCTAGTACTGTTCCTAATTGAATTAGGATGGGCTGAAGGCAAGATATCTAGGGAGGGTAGGTAGAGAAATAGCTCTTTCAGTCAGGAAATCACATTCAATCTTTTCCTTTATGTTATTTCCTGTGACCTGAATTAATTGATCTGTTTCATAGTCATGTTATAAGGAATTTTTCAAGCAACAGGAATGAATCAACCAAATAAGAACTTGAAAGGGTCAGAAAACAAGGATTTCATCTACTCATGAGAGCTTGAAACTTACACTTCTTGCACTTTCTGCTGCATTTTATTTGTATTATCATGCATTTTTCCAGACAACATTAAAATTTTAATTTAATTTTAAATGGAAATAAAAGAAAATGGAAAAGGCCTTCTCACTTTAATTTAGTCAATTGAATATATTATAGAAATAAAAATAGTTGACGATGTGACTTTCTGACAGTGCCTGGATTGAATGAATGCCCCTCAGCGCTGGGAAAACTGCAAAGACTTGTTTTGTCCTACAATGTCCCTCAACTCCATGATGGCCTTAAGTACATCTCAGAAGTTCAGTTTAGAGCCTCATCTCCCTCCCTAGCCCCACTTGTGCCAAAATCCTTAGAAATGCTTGACAGAAAGCTCTGCTAAGCATTGTCTGTCTCCACACATGTAGTGGAGCTTCTTATGTGAGTACTTGCCTTTGTAAATTTAAAGTTGCTAATGCCAGGTTTCTACCAACAAAACTTAGATTTAAGAACCATGGGGATAGTGAAGACATAAAGGGCAAAGCTTCTGACAGGAGTACAGCACTTTATTTTATGTTATGGTCCAGATCCCCTCGCTAGTTTCATAAAGCAGCTAGGTTAGTTTATTCATGTGTTAGTAAAGATTCTGGTCCTAAACTATCTTTTGGCAAATTGCAGAAGTTTTTTCCAGTAAGTTCTACCTAAGCATCACCTAGAGAGAAAATTGACACCAGTCAAAGGTGCAGAGCAAAATAATGGTTGCAGTACATTTGTTTGCACCGAGTTGCTTCAAAGTCGTGCATCTATATGTAGCAATCTGCTAGGAAGAGCTCATACATGTATTGTGGAATTGTGAAGAACTGTATTTTCACATAGCTGTAATGAACAGCTTAGAAAAGTTAATTATATGCCTTAAATGCCTTTGAATACTTCTTTATGTCTGATTTTTTTTTTTTCTCAGCGCTGTTTGAGACCAGGACAGAAAATTTTGTCATTCCAGAACTCAGTTCCAAACCATGTGTCAGCAGGAAGGCTCTAGTTTTCAAGTTTTCAGGAATATGTTCTCCCCTGCTCTTACTACACAGGTGACAAAATTGTTTAAAACCTCATCCATAATTGTTCTGGGAGTATGTCAAATGAGCTATGATGTAACAATTGCTATAGCAACTATTCCTTTTGGTTCAAAAGCTGAAATTAACTGCTGACACACCATATTTCACATGCTAGAGGAGACAGTTTGGGCATAATGTAGTAATATTAATATATTCTACAGAAACTGTAGTAATATTAATATATTCTATGGAAACTGAGACTACTCAAATATACATATAGCACAGAATATTTTAGGCTGAGAATACTTTTGAGAATACGGATTTTTAGCATATTAGTTAGCCTCTGCTTAACTGTTATTAAGTACTATACATAATTAAGCCCAATTAATCTAATTAAACTTCCAACTGACAAGGGTTTCCAGTTGGCTGAAGTTTTGCAGAGCTCTTTTGTACATGACAGCAAACATTAACCTTTCCTTTGAGCATCTGACCCTCAAAAAGATGTCCCACTAAGAGATCATATCATATACAATATAGTCTAACCACAGTCCTGACCACTGAAAGGTCAATAATTTCCATCATCTTTCAATGTTAGGAATACATTAGGGAGATTTTTCCTCTGTGTTTCTCAAGAAAAGCCATGTTTGGTGAGCTTCCTCTTTGTTTCTGTTTTCTGAATCTTGAATTATTAATTGCTTATACAGTAAAGCTGAAGGAGGTCCAAGATATTCTGTACTTCAGACAGGATTTAACTTCTTCCATACAGAATGTTATTCTCAAACAAAGCCAAATTATAAGCTATTCATTCTTCAGTTATGAAGAAGAGAATGTGTCAATGTGTAAATACACATGCATATAATATATACACACATCTATATATGCATGTGTATATATATAGTATATATTCTAAATATATGCATATAATCCCTATGAAAGTCCATTCTAAAGATCTAAGGATATCAGAAATTGAAACCATCAGTTATTTTGTTTACCACCAACCACTCAAAATTCTCCCACGAGCAGGAATTTTCAGTAGTTTTTATGTTTAAGCTCTACAACTTTTTTTGGTTAAATTGTACTTGTGTTTCTTGTTGGAAAAGGAACATCAGTGGGCTATGAAGCACTGTTCTCAAGGCACAACATTAATAGCCTGCCTAACTGCATGAAAGGATAGACTTTGCCTAAGCAGAGCTTTCAGGAATTTTAGTATCTCATACAGAAGATATATCCAGGTGCAGAAATATGATATCCATGTCATGCTGAGCACTGAGCTCAGTGCCAGAAGTATGGGAGTGTCTTGCTGACTCTAAATCTGTTGTTTTGGGCAGTTTTTATCTGAGACAGGTCATCTTCTGTACCTTGATTTCATAATTAAGTTTTAATCTTTCTTGTTTATTAAGGATGTCTTTTTTTCATAGTAAAGATTATATTTAATTTCTTGAACAGTATGCAGCACTTCTATCCCAGTGAACACCTGAGAGCTCTCTGATAACTACAAAATTCTTGCACAATTGTTTTTCCTACCTCTCATTTTAACCCTTGGCATTCCATCATATTTGGTGTTGGCAGAATAAAACATGAGTGTTCTTGCATTTCCTTAATAAAAAGCCCAAGAGAACTGCTGTAGAAACGTGCACTAGCTGCAAGGTGATGATCTGCCGTGCAATGAAGTGCATGGGAACATGTTCAAAAGCCCTTAAACACGAATCAAGCGCTAATTTAAAAAGAAAGAGGAGAGCAATGAACATTGCAATAATTTTACCCATAGACTTGAGAAAACACAGATGGAGATTCGTTGAATCTGTATTTCTCAGGGCTACTACAAGCAGACAAAGACAACACATATTTAGCCATCTTCTCAGAAGGCTTTTTAATAATAACAGACATTTCTTTCTTTACTCTGCTCCCAAGGCTCTTTTAACAGTTATATAATATGCATACACATTAGGGAGGAGTGTCTGACATTCCTGGTTTTCTTCCTTTTCTAACCAATGTCTGAACCTGAAGCTAGAGTCAGGTTTCTTCTTGGCCATACTCCTTCTGGCCCATGAAGGTAGAGTTTTTGGATGCACTTCAAGAGAAAGGGTGGAGAGCAAGTTAACCAGAATACCTCATGGCCCGAGCACTTCACTAACGTGACAGATACGAGTTCAAGCATTCCTTGTTTGAAGAAAGCACAAAACTCCTAATTGCTGGATGAATTAGTGGAGTATCATGCAAAAGGGTGGAAACTGAAACATCTGAGTGCTTGTTTGTTGTCACATATAACTGCATAGAAGAGAAAGGTGCAATTTTTATGGCACTCTGCCTAAACTTGAACTACGAGACAGTACTGTGCAGGATATAGCACAGGACTGAAGCTCCTGCCAAAAGAACAGCTCTTTCAACCATGCAGGCAGCTTCCAGGCAAAGCACAAGGATCATATATATATATATATATATATATATATATATATATCTATCTATATATATATAATATATATATCAGACTAGGTTTATTTATTCCATGTATAAAAGAATATCAGTCACAGGAGATACTATAGTAATGATGGCCTATGATTGGTTATGGTTATTTCAGAGGATTTAATAACCTGAGATTTTCATTGTTATTCTATTTTTGAAGTAACGGAACAATACTTCAGAAAGTGAAGGGTTTTGGAACAAATAAAATGTTTAAAGAACGTGGCTTTCTGATTATTTATTTTCATCTCACCTTCAATTATTTCAGAAATATTTCACCTCTACAAAATCTACCAAGTGTATCATTGTACAACCAACACAGTTCTACTCCTTCTGCAGCCAACTAAAACAAAGAAAAGTATTTGTACAAATGCAGCCAATTTCCCTAGAAGAACTTTCAATCTTTTGTCATGATCAGTACAGGATTAAAGTCATGTCATGATCAGATAGATAAAGTACCAAGGACCCAGTTCTGCTACAGTCACATAAAGCAGTGGTTTGGTCTGGAGGAACAAACCAGAGTGTCATTGAACTATCATTATAATTAAGTCAAGCACATTTTCAAATCAGACCTCTTAGATGTGAAGGTGAGAGGTGCTACAGACACTTCTGCATTTTCAGCATTCTAATTTAGCTCTGTTCCTGTGGTCTTAACATCCTGAAACCATAATAGAAATAAAAGACTGCTGGCAGGCTCTGCTGGAAATATAAGTAGGGTGTCCAAAGGCTTACTATTTATTTATACACCTAAACATAAATAATCCCCTCATGTACCACTTTTACCCATAGGCTAAAACACATAGTTTTACATGAAGGTCATACTTGTCCTCATGTTTTGGAAACATAATCTGTCTTTTAAGGTTTGCAATTCTTGTTCCAACTGTGGATTTATAAATCCCACCACTTTCAAAGAATTAAAGAATTCTTAAGGCTTAAGGTTGTTTTCCTTTGGATGGGGCAAGAATTAAAAGAAAGTGCACTAGAGGGTCAATAAATACATATAGAGATGCATATATTTCTCATGAATATTTGAGAAGGTATAACTGGGTATCTGAAAGGCCAAGATAATAGGAAAAAAAATGGTCAACATAAACTTTTTTTTATGAACACAACTGAGAGGTGTCTCACCTTTACAAGCACCACTGGGAAGAGTTTTGAATTAATAATGATAGTTGTGTTGAAATTCAGTATCAGAAACTCGTTAAAAAGTGAAACTGATTAAAAAACTGTTTGTTTCAGTGTAAGTCTCCTCCTTTTCATATTCCTCTTCCAGTCCAACACCAGAATGCTGCAGGAAGTCCAAGTCTGTCTAAATGATTTCTAAGGAGAAGCTGATGTACTGTGGGCTTTATCTGGGTGTGCAGTCAAGCTGATGGACATTTAATCTATACAGGGATCTGATCCTAGCCTATGGTAGAAATATTTTTGCCTTATTTCAGGTTTTGAGGGTTATAAGGCTGATTTCAAGAAAATCTTTGGGGCTTTTCTTGGGGTGAAGTCCAAAGGGGTGTTCCTGGTGCTGCAGGAGGGGAAGCTGAGACATTTCCACAAGGAGCTTCTCCTCTGTATGAGGGATGCAATAAAGCTTGACATGGTCTGCAGAAGGCTGTGCAAGTCCTTGTTCATACTTTTCAAAAATCTTACTGAACAGCCTAAAAAAGGTCAAAAAATACCTTTTACTTAATTTGAAGAACTATTCCCCAAAAAATTTTATATATTCTAGATAGACTTCTGCCTGGAAAGAAAATACTATTTAGAGAGAAGATTCAGCTCTGAGCAAAAATCTCAGGATTACTAAAATTATTTTACTAAATTGATTGCTATAATCTAGAATAATCTTCCCAAAAACTAAACATTTATAAACTTCAGATGATCCTGACATTTGAGGAGTCTAGCCCAATGCTTCAGTTTCTGTTGTTTATGACCCAAGTATAGAACTAAAGTTTTCCAAATTAATTGTGTGTGAAAGCAGAATTAAGCCCAGAAATTGTTTGTTCCCTATTTTTTCCACTGTCTTCCCAAAAAAATTTGGTAAATTGTTTACAGTCTACTCCCATGTCTGAGGCCCTCACTGGATCAAATGTCTGTTTCATTTTGCCCTGTCTGGTTTAGACTGCAGACTCTCTGGGCTGTGGACTGCCTTTTCTGATAAATCTCTACACAGCACAGAGTACAATGGAATATGATTACTTGTCTGGAGATCTTAATATAAAAGGATCTAATATAATGCAAACATTAGGAGACATAATACCATGTCATATCATATCAATGACAGGAGATAAACAGAGTCAGCCTACAGCACTCTGTGTGGAGAGCCTGCAGAGACCCTGCAGTGAAGAGGGAATATAGAAATGGAAAATAGTTTTAGGTTTTCCAGAGCTACAGGTTAATTCCTTCTCCAGTAACCAGGATGAATAGGATGAAGGCCATAAAACATGACTACCCTTCTTAATTGGAAAACAGGCAGTAAACGAGCTGCCCCTTTAGGATCAAAGACACTATTAAAAATGAAAGATATTATTACAGTTATTGTAAGGTTTTAATAGTAGCATTTATCAATAGCCCTTCTCACTGGGGAAATTGCTATAAATTTCCAGCTGACTTACAAGCAACTATATTGTTCATAACATCAAATGGCTGGCCAAGCATTACCTTCTGATTTTATTTTCTATTTCATTTTATATCCTTGAACCTAGGCTCTAGAAAATACATTTTTAAACAAGGAGTAGTTCATTCTCTGATATATGGCTGAGGTAGCAGCAGAGCTGCTAATCTTAGGTAAAATTTACCTCTGTAAAAAATTGAGATGTCATTTATTCATTCCCCTCACTGTTTACTTTCAAGGGCTAAATAAACATGAAAATTTGTCTCCTGAATGTCTGAGATATAATAACAGGCTGCATCTCTTTTTCCCACCCCATCAGTAGGCTATATTTGGTAGAATTATGCCAGATGCCTCTGGGTTCATGTTAGTTATTCAGCAAAATTGAAAGAGACAAACTAAGAGAAAACTGTTAGACAGTATAATCCCAGGGATAGCCTTAAGATCAAAACAAAACAGTATGTTAAAAATAACTTGTATTTTGTAATCTTTCACATTTTCTTTACAGGAAAGACAGATTTAGTGTCATCAAGGTATTAATATCCACATTTCTGAGGAAAAAATATTTTCCAAATGTCTGTTCACTCTTTCCTTGGGTGGAAATCTTCTACCCCTTTCCCTTCTGGTAGTGTGGGGATTGTGGCAGAACTTCCCTGTGCTCCTGGGACCAGGCTATTTCTGAGGTGCTCCACGTTGGTAGCTATTTTGCAAGGAGATTTTCTTGTGTGTTCACCCAGCTGGGTAAAACCTCCTACGCTTTTTCTTTTAGGATGCAGAGGTTAAGAGACAGAATGATGAAATGAGGGCGTATTTCTCCTGATCTGAACCCACTCCTTTGTCTTTCCAACTCTTGGTTTTTTCTCCCTCTTAATCATAGCACTAGAGGATAATTAAGCTGCAAGAGACCTCAGGAGGTCTCTAGTCCAAGCTTCTACTCAGAGGCTCAGCTTTAAGATCAGTTCATGTTATTTGGTGCTTTACTCAGACAGGAATTCAAAACCTCCGAGGATAGAGATTTCATCTTTTCCATATTGCATTCAGTATTCAGATGAAGGCTCAAAATGCCAAGTAAAGGACTTCTTTCCCTTTCCTAGATCTACTGTCTGTGTTCCTGGTGCTGCAGCTGAGAACATTATTTCTCTCCTTTGCTGCCAGAGCACACTACCAGCTCATGTCCAGCCAGCCCCTCAAGTCCTGCAGAGATGCTCCTCAGCCAGCCAGTCAATGTTGCAAGGGTTCATTTGTTCCCACATGCAGGACTCGGCATTTTTCCTTTCTGAGTTTCAGAAGGTTCTTGTTGGCTCATTCCTCCATTTGTCTTGGTCTTTCTGAATAGCAGCTCTGCCCTAGGTCCACCCAGTCTGGTGTCATTTGCAAACCCAGTGACCACATACCTCCATCTGCCCCTGGCAAGGCCTTGGTAAAGATGCTAAAGAGGTCAGGTCGGGGCAGACCCATGCACTCATCATCAGCCTACAGGCAGCTTGGTTCACTTCCTTGACATCCTGATTAATTAACCCTTTTTTCACTCATCTTATGAACATTTCCTTGTCCAGCCTTTTATTAATGGTAAGGACTACTCTTATTTCTGTTTGAGTTTTGTCTCCTTTTTACACTGTAGCTCCTTCATGAGTTTTCTGCTTGGACAAGCTGATATCCTGCTACATGTCCTTGTTTTTCTGTGTATGGGGAGGGACCATTCCTGTACTTGGAGGATACTGTCCTTAAAGATCTGCAAACTGATTCTGAGCTCCTTTCCTCTTTGAAGCTCCCTCTCATTGCGTCCCATCTACCATTTTCCAGAATAACCTTAAATCTGGTCTTCCTCAGGAGCTTGAACTCCTATTTCATGGTGACTATAACCAAGGCAACAAAACCAACTAGTTACCAACCAACCAACCAACCAAGCATTACAAAACAACTAGTTCTGTCTTGTTAAGTGAATAGCAGATGAAGCTATGTGCCATCCCTCTTTGGTATAGCACCTACACCTGACCATGTACGTTGTTGCCCTTCCAGCAGATAATAGAGAAGAGAAAGTTCTCCAAAAGAACTGGGGTCTAGGTACAGAGACTTCCTGAGTTGTTTAATCAAGGCTTCATCTCTCCCTCATCCTAAGGAGACAGTCTGTAACACAATTCTCTTTGTTCTGAATGTGGTGTATCCCTCCACAACAACCTCTCAGCCACGTGAGCTGTCCCACCACAGTAACTAACCCCAGGGGTGATGCAGTTTGGTGGCCATGAACAGAGCTCTAGTTCCTTCTGCCTTTTTCTTTGGCAGTGGGTATTTGTGTACACAGCCTGGAGATGGGCCTTCTTTTCCCTGTTTTCCTCACTCCTAAGGCCTGCCGTGTACATATCACCCTATTGTGTCATCTTATCTGTAAAACTGAGTATGGTGGATAAGGAAGGCTAAGAAAAATAGATTAGATACAGATACACATACAAATAGGTAGATATGGATGTTAGACCTTAGAGTGGTGAATTAACACATTCTAAAGACGTGTCAAAGGCTAATACAGCTGAAGACTCTCCAAACGTGCAGATATTCTGAAATGTGCTGAGGAAAATACCTGGAAAACCACAATGCACATCATGCAAGAGGAGGCTGATACCTTCCTATACAATTCCCCAGTTAGCAGATGGTTTTTGAATAATCCTAATCTCTACACTCCCTAAAATAAATTCCCATTAGATAGTTTGATGTGACACAGAGAAATCTCTTTTAAATCATAAATATAAACCAGACGTCTTCATGATATATCAGTTTCCTACTGTAGATGCTTTTTCATTATTTCCTCCTCCCTACCATACAAACTCCACAAAGGGCATTGACAGCTTTTTCTCTCTTAATTAAATAGCTACACAATCCAGTGTCATTAGTTATGAAAATTTTCCCATGTTTTAAACTAAGACCAGCATTGTTAAAAATGTATTGATGCATTGCAATTATTGCAGTTTTCTAAAAATAATGTATAAAAATAGATTTATAAAATGTCATTATCCTGCCATAATTGTATCTAATTAGTCTATCTCCTCAGCTTTACATTAAACTGTGCATTTAAAATTTATGCTTTCATTTCTTTGTCAGGTACCCATATCTGGTTTTGATTAGCTAATAGCGGGTTTGTGTGCAAGACTTGGAACAGTGAGTATAGTTTGCTCTACAAAAAGTTTTACCTTAAAAATTTTCAAGGACTGTGCTTATCTTATCAGGCAAGAAGAGAAGACAGCTCCTGGCAGTTAAATCAAAAGTATCATTAACAAAAGTTAGTGGTCAGCTAAATTTAGTTATTTTACACTTGGGACTGAGGTTAGTAATTGAATGACAGAAGATGGGGTATTAATATATGATCTTTTGGGCTCATACCCTCTATTTTATGAAGTTTATGAGTTTTATGAAGTACAAATACTGGGCACTCATTAAAATTAATAATAATTTAGTGGCATCTCTTTAGTTTGATAGTATAACCTATCTTTTCTGCACTAAAATCACAAGGTGATCAAACATGAAAACTTTGCAGGCAGTGAAAGAGCTTGAAATCTTCTGCTTGCAGCTCTGGGTTTGCTAAGTTTCACTGTTTTGTATTTTACAATGCTCTTCAAATCCAAACAAACTGAAAGCATTCTTTTTTCCATTTGTCCTTACTGTTCTCACAAGGAAATCACTAACCATGAAATTAAGTCTGCAAGTGAAGTTCCGGAGCAGTGTTAGCAACATGAATAATGCATTGCTCATAACTTAAATTGAGTCAAGTGCACTGGCTATAGATATGATTGCAAAGAAAGAAGTAAGAATAAGAAATTCTCATCGTGGCCAAGTTCACTATTAATGGAATTAAAAGTGTCATCAGACACAGTAGATTCATAATAGATTAATTTCTGAGTTATTCCCATTCTAGAATAATGACTGTAAACTCAACATTAAGCATTATTGAAGCATTTATCCTTTTCATGAGAATGAATAGTATTATTATTCAGTATTACAGCAGACTGGTATGAATGCCAAATGCTTTTAAAGTTTCCTGCATAATTTGTAACTAAACCTCCGCCAAAGTGATTATTTTCTCTGTTCAGCCTCATCATCTCAGTGACTGAAGAAAGAACAAAATAATTCCTCAGCCTACCCATGAAACAGGTGCCAATGGCAAGGAGTCATAGAATGGTTTGGGTTGGAAGGGACCTTGCAGATCACCTCATTTAAACCCCCCCTTCCATGGGCAGAGACACCTTCCACAAGAGCAGGCTGCTCAAGGCCTCATCCAACTTGGTCTTGAATATTTCCAGGGATGGACCATCCACAGCTACTCTGGGCAACCTGTGCCAGGGCCTCACCACCCTCACAGCCTAGTGTCAAGCTACTCTCTTTCAGTTTGAAGCCATTACCTCTTGTCCTGCCACTTGATGCCCTTGTAAAAAGCCCCTCTCCCTCTACTGAGCTGGACCCCTTTGGGTACTGGGAGGTGCTCCAAGAGTTCTCCAAAGCCTTTGCTTCTCCAGGCTGAGCAACACCAACTCTCTCAGCCTGCCTTCATGGGGAAGTGCTCCAGCCCTCTGAGCATCTTCTTGGCCCTCTTCTGGACTCAATCCAACAGGTCAGGAAACTGTTTCGACAACGCACAGGTGAAGCAAGATAATTAATACACAAATTAAAATATATCCTTATATATATATATGAATATTAGGGTTCTTTACTACCATTCAAAACACAACAGAGTTTACTGAAGATCAAAAATCTTTCACAAAATGAAAAAGATAGAGTGATTATTGAAGCTTTTTAGTGCCTATTGGAGCCACGGGACAACAGAGTTCTTGGAACAAAAAGTGTGTCATCTCATATATCATAAAACTGTCAGCACAGTCAGGTACCACTCCTGACCACTGTGCATGATTAAAGTATAAATAGATAAGGATAAAAATGGTAACAGCAATTGTTAGAAGCCAATTCTGAAATTCTTTCCACTTCTACTTTGTAAACTAGGACCTCTGGGCATGCAATGCAGAAGTGAGAAAAAACAAGAAATATTGGTATCTTGCCATCATTATCTTCTCTATTTATCATGAACAAATTATACAAAAATAATTTTTGTATGCAGACCACACATGCTACATTCTGATGTTGCTTTGATTCATTATTTCGTTTCAAATAAGGAGTATTGCTTTGGATATTCAGTTGCTGGACACAATTGGAAAACGTCCTTCCTGATATTCATGCTGAGTAGCTGAGTTTCTTTTTTACTAGTAGAGTGCTGTCTGTCATGTCTTTGGCTCTGTTGTCTTAAATAACCTCTACCCTGTTTGGAAATGCCAGTAAAAGATGAACAGAAGTGGAGCCTGGTTTAAAACTCAGACCTGTGCTATGACATGGTCTCTTAGCATTATACCATTAATACAAGGTTCATTCTCCATTTGCTACACATCTTTGATATGATCTTGTGTTCCCAAGGTCTTTGTTGTAGGCACCATCCTGAGAATATTTCCAAGTGGCAATAGGAACTCCCAAGGCTGCAAACACATGCTCAGACTGGAGGCCAAAGGCTTAAGCCAGAAAATGGCACATTGCTGTTTGTCTACCAGTAACCACAGTGGCACTTTTCCCTTGATGGCTTTTTAATTTTCATTTACTTTAATAAGTTTCATGTTGGAAGGTAGAAGACACCTCCAGAAAACTGCTGCAAAAGACCAGATTCCCTAATGAAATGCTAAAAAATATAGGGAAATGGAAAATATTGAGATAGATAAAATAGCCTTCTTCCTCAAACAGTGTCTGTCTCTATTTCCAATTACAGTACTTCACCCTATTCTAACCCTTTTTGCAACACAAAATTAAACACTTTTCATGCAGCCTCTGCCTGACCCTAAGATGGGTGCTTTTTTAGCACTGATGTAATACCTTTTTCATATACAGCTTGAAAAGCTTTTAAAAACATAGCAATTACAAAGCTGTGTAAATGTGAGCTGGGATTACAAGTAATAGTACAGTAAGATCTTAATTCATCTCTTTTAGTTACAGCTATTTCATGGAAAAAGGAACTCGATAGGCTGTGCTGTACAAAAACAAATGGAAGCAACAAAGAGATTGACTGGTGTTCCTTATCTGAAGATTGAGTTTCAAGTGCTAAATAGATTGAAGCTTAGAGAAAGGGCTTGAGAATAATCAGAATTTAAATTTTTTTCTATCTTTAAATTTGATCCCAAATTTCTGGTCTTTTAGATGATTTGAAATAAGAAAACCAAAATCTAATACCATGGTAGTTTCTTGGATAAAAAATAATCCAAATATAATAGGGTAAAGGAAAGCAAGGCATCTGGGGAAATGTAGCTTATCTTAGCACATGCTTTAGGAGTTTGTCTCCTGCTGGAACATGATGTGTAAAAATGAGGAGCCCTGAGCATCAAGATGGTTCCTTTCTTAAAAAAAAATAAAAAGGTAATAGTAAAGTTAACATGTTCTGAACTGAGAGAACAGAAAATTTTATGCTGTGAATTTAGTATTAAATATTCTAATGGGTAGGAGATAAAATAAATAGATTATAATAGCCTATTAAAATATAGATTTTCATTTTTTTGTAAATGTTGAGCTTCTTTTATATTGCCTTGCACTGTATGTTGGTTTGTATTGACTGATGGGACATCAGCTGATCTGTGATGTTTAATGTTAAATTCATAGCTTTCAAGCATAGGAAAGTACATTTTCTTCAAAATACCCCATCTGTATGTGTGCATGACCATGTAGATAGAAAGTCAGTCTCTGCAGAATATGATATTACAGGGACACCTAACAGATACATAGCGTTCCCAGACCATATTATGAACCTCCTGGAAAACAACCTAGAAAAACTGCTTCTTCCATTTTGCTTCCTGTGAATTTTGTCATTAGCAGTTTTATGAATCTTTGGCTATGAAAAGCTGCTACCTTATTGATCCAGTTTAAGAAATATTTTTAAAAAATTTAAAAAAGCAACCAAACAAAAAACACTCCAACCAACCAAAAAAAGAAAAATCAGAGTATGTATGTACATATCTTCCTCCTCTCCCTAGCATTAGACAGGAATTTATGGGGATGATTTGGAATAGGTGCAATGAGTTGAAAGGGAAATATAAGATGAAAGTGCATTTCCAGTGCACAGAAAAGTAGGCCCTTCTCTGCTCTGTGTGTGTAGAAATCAAATTGCCAGTAAGTATCCAGCCTGAAAAAATCCATCCTTCAGCAGGCTGACTGTTTAAATGGGCCTTAGCTTTCCTAGTATTTCTCATTGCCCACCAGTGATTCAGTAAGTGCCTTTCTACTATTAAAAATCAGTCCAAGATTTTAATGAGACAGAAAAGTTGGTTCAGTGAATTCCAGCTGTGTTTTTTCTAGAGTCTGAGCAGCATTGCTGAATATGAGAGTAAGTATTGTTTCTCTGCAGGTGAGCTGCCCTTTTATTTTCATTTTTTCCCCCAACTAATTGCTCCCCCTCTTCCTTTTCTCTCCCCTATGACTGAAGACAGCATGTCTATCAATGCCTGCCAAAGTCATGGAGAAAATGTTGCTGGCAAAGGCCAATGCAAAGGGAACCACAAATCTCTGGCACTCTCAACGTGCACACCCAGCAGCAGTGTTGGTATCACGGCTCCCATCAGCCATTCCTTCCTATCACACCCCCCTCCACCTTCCTTTTTTTATTCCCTACGTTGTTCTCAGGCCAGCAGCTATGTGTAAACAGGATGTGGGAGCTGTAGTGAAATGTATTCAAGTCCTGTACACCTCCCTCCTCACCTCTGGCTGCAACGTGCATCCTGCCTGGAACATCTGCTTCAGATAAATACAAGGAGAGTTCAAACTGTGCAGGGAAGGGCACAGCCTGGAGTTCTTCAGCCTACTTTGTCACCCTCATTCTTTAACATTTAAAAAATATAGAAAAAACATTTTACTTCTAACTGGGGGGCAGGTTTCCTAAAAATGAACTGTTGGATAACTGTAAATAGTCTTCGGATAATTGTAGTCTTCTGTCCTATATAATTGAATATTTAATAATTGAAATATATTCTAAGCCCATTAGGAATAATCTAACCTACTGTTTACATATTAGCTCTAGTAATGTTAACTGAAAGGTGCTCATTCATAAGCTGTTGATACTCTTGATGTAACTCAAGAGGGACTTTCATGGTTGGCAGTGCAGTTTTTTTAAAAATTGCCTCTGGTAATATGGCTAAAATAGATCATAGGGCTTTATAGCACAGTCACTCAGAAAATATTTCAGTACAGCTGGAAAAGTGAAAGCCAGAATAATGTAAATGGTTGTTAACTTTCAGTAGATTCCACTGCAGGCAGTCTGGGAGATCCTGGGAATTCTGCAGTCAAAAAGGGCAACTTAGGAGTCTTTAATGACCAGGTAACCCTGAATAATATACAGCCAGTGCAGAATTGCACAGCCTCATTAGCCATGTCAGAATTTAGACATGAGTGTGTATGGTCATCATCACAGACATCTCAGTGGACAGCCTAATTTTTAATATTACATCTACTGATACAGGAAAAAAAACTCAATGTCAAAATCATTCAGTATAAAAAGAAAAAAAAAGGTATAATATCCTTACCAATCCCAAGGGTAACAGAGAGGCCATAAATACCTGTATGGCCACACTTAGGGAGCCCATGGACATGCACATCCAGACCCAGAGAGAGAGGTTGAAGGCACTGAGGGGGCCATGAGGCTGCACCTTTACCTACACTTGAGAACAGAAAGAGAACCCATTTCCCTTCCTGCTTGTCACCAGACCCCCTCCTGTTCTGGCCTGACCTCGAACCCTTCTTGCATCCCCATCCATGGAGCACAAGAAATGAATTCTGTGCCCAGTCCTGAGGAGGTTTCAGGCAGTGCTGCCCCTGCACACATGCACACATGGATGTGCCCATCCATGTGGTTCATACACTCACAAGAGAGTTAAGCAGGAACAGGGCTCTGTGCCTAAGGGAGACAAAGGCCCACAAGAAGAAATCAGGTAGAAAATAACATTAACAAATCTACATTTCTACTTTGGCTGACTTAAGGAAGATTAAGGCATTTTCAGAGATATTAGAGGTACTAGATACTAATGGGCTTTTGAACCAAACCTCCATTTAACGTTGCACACATCTCTTGCATTTATTTTCCGAAGCTCCTGTACAAGTATTTTGATCAATACAGCTGATCAAACACAGCCACCTGCAATGGTACTGTCTAAATCTGGATTAACCACATATTCTGCCTTTACAGTGAGCTGACAGAAATAGCACTTCTGGGGTACCACTCACCTTTTGTTAAAGTAGATCTCTAATGTTCACTGAACATCCTATTAAATAAGTTTAGCCACACAGTGCCTCCTTTCTCCAAGGTCAAAAGCCAGACCCACATAACCTTGCCTACAGAGGAAAACATTTCAGATATTTGAGATGCCTCTTACACTTAATGATACAATTAATTGAAGCAAAATTTTGAGGAAAACATTCTTAAATTAATGAAATAAAATTTAAATCTTGTAAATTAAATTAGAAGTACCTCTTTTTTATATACACTGTACTCACAAGACATTTTGCAGATGCTTTTGGATTTTTTTTTATTTTCTATCATCTTATACATTTATGTATAAAGGATTGGGGGAGGGGGGCAGGGAGCTCTGTAGTTTTTTGGGGATTTTCCCCCTTTTATAGAAAAAAGATCTGCAAAATAAAGCACATAGTTTTCATTAGACATTAGACTCAAAATTACAACAGCCCATCCATTAAAATGTCTTTTGCAATATATCACACTCTGAAAGGTCTCATTTTTTTCACCATAGAGAAAAAAATCATCAGTGGAAGGAGGACATTTCAATTAATAATTCTATCCTAAGCTGGGATCTGACTTTCGTACTTTGATTCAGCTGAACTTACTGAAAAAGTATGGATGAGAAGACAAGACTGTGATAAAGAGCATAATCTCTTCTCCAAAAGTATTTTGTCTGGAGAACTGCTAACCCTATACAGTATGAGAATATTTCATCCCTGCAAAAACATGGAAACTCAGAATCTCCACTTTTGTACTCCTTTTAAACTGTACCAGTATCTAACAACCAAGATGACATCAGGACTTATACCACAAGGTGCTACAGAAAAGGTTAAACAAATTTAAAAATCAAAGGAAAAATGGAGCTGCAGCATTGGGGAGTTGCTCAAGGTCACTCAACAGCTTTCTAGCAGGACTGGAAGTTGAACACTTGAGGCTCCCCTAGAATCCTCTGTCTGCAAACTATCCTCAATTCCTACTATCACTAAGCCTTTTAAATCAGGGCTGCATGCTCACCATCCCCAAGGTAATAAAGTTATAAGTCTTCTTTTTAAAAACAAGAAGCACTTTTCATCCTTTCAGGGGGAGCAGCAAGGCTCTTGAGAGTGTGATATTTCAATGCAAACAGGCTGTAGCTCTGAGGACATAAAAGACAGACTACTCACAGTAAGCAACAACAGGTCAGCACACTCTGCAATGGGAGTCAGGATTATAATTTCCTGCACAGACATGAAAAAACTAATGCAGATATTAATCCTTGTAATGTTATCAGGCCTGGGTCCAGGCTGTAACAGGTCCTGTTTGCCACTCTAGCTTAGTACAAGGCTCAGTACAAGGAGGAAATTTATTACAAGGCCTAGGATGCTCTAAAATTTCTTACTCATCCCATTTTTAAGGGTGATTTCAGCCTTTTCTAGCTGTCTCAAATCCATTTCAGAAAATGCTTATTTGAAAGGACTTGAAATTAAATAGGCCAAAAAATAAAATCTACAGACATTACAAAACTGTACTTGATCATAGTATCCTTTATCACTTTTTGCTCTCAAGTCACAGGAATTGCAAGTGCCAGCTTCTCTGCAACCACCCCAGCAGCACTAACTCAGAGCACACTTGCTGCTGAGCTGACATTCAGCTCTCCAAAATGTATGTAAAGCTTCATAAACACGATTTCTCCTACTTCCAGCACAGAATCCTTGTTAGTCTTTTAAACCACATACATCTTCCAGGCAGAAGGTAAAGGCAACCTGTAGTGGCCACTGCTGCCCACACTAATAGGAAAGGGACAATGTTGTTTTCTTTACATTTCTGACATGACACATCACAAAGAAATGCCAGATCAGGGTCAAGTTACACTAAGCCACACTGTGCTTTTTGGTCTTGTGATGTGACGTAAGCTCTTAGCAAGCAATGGAAGAATTGTAATGTAAAGAAAGGCTTTTGAAAGGTCTGCTAGAAGGAATTAATTGTTGAGCATGGGAAGAAACTAAGTGGCTGGTGTTCCCCAAGAACTAAGTGCTGGCTCCAAGCTGTGCTCCAGGGTTGTGCCCTGCTGGAATGAACAGACCAACCCACATGTCCCATGTCAGCATCAGAGGCCACCCAGTGCCACTGGAGAGTGCCAAGTGGCTGGAGGGGACTCTGTTGCCCAGCTGTTTGGTGGCAGCTGCAGTACAGAGACCAGGCAGCCTACACTGTCCTCTGCCCCCTGAATGTGGGTACTCCATTTAGCTCCCCCTTTGGCTGACTCAACTCTGTCCCATTCCATATTTCTCTTAGCCAGTAGATGATATCCAGTAACTCGGGCCGGGCTATCCAAAGCATGAATGCTCAGACACAGAAAAACAGGAAAGAGGCAGCAGAACTGTGATTCTACTGGCAGAGCATGATAATAAGGAATCAAATGGAGCCCTTGCATCCTTTCCCACCCTTATATAGTTTTCTCCTCTTTACCTTCAAAGCCAAATATCTTAAATCCTGTAAATTCTAAACCCTACTGCATCTGGAGTGACTCATGAGGATTATGAGACAAGGAAATGTAAAGGAGTCAGAGAAAAGGCAGGTGAAAGACAGAACAGCAGGAAACAAAAGTGAGGGTAAGGAGAAAAATCACAGAACAAGAAGGGACGGGATATATTAACCCTAATAAACGCTTAAAAAGGAGGAATTTTATGCTAATTTCATGCACAATAAAGAGTAAGGTGAGGACCAAATGTAAATGACACTTCTAACTTTGAGCAAACGTCATTGTTATTGTCAGCCCTGGCTTTAGAAGGGTCACTCTTGAGCTTCAAATCGACTCTTTCATCCTATGCAATATATAAGATGCTTTTTCCTTTAATTTTTAAAGCGCTCTATAAACTTCACCACTTATGGGAGGCACTTTTTAAAGCAGGGCTCAACATACAAAGGATGATATGTCCCTTGTATGTCCTACAAGAGTACTGTGTACACAGCTCTGGAGAAGGTGATGTTTATAGCAGCATCACTGGGGAGGCAGAAATTGAAAGAGAGAAAGGCTTGGAAAAGAATCAGAAAATCAACCATAAAAGAAACAGATGCAAATTAGAATGGAAAGATCTGTTAGTACAGAGCCAATCAAGAATAACACTTACTAAACCTATTCCTTGTAGTACTCAGCATGTACTAAAGTACACTTTCTCTTCTGGGATTTCAGGAAGGAAGCAATCCCAACACTTCTCATGCACGCTGGGACAGTGACAGTGATTATGGCTGGAAGTAAATGGAAGAGAAAGTTTCTTTCTTCTATTTGCACCTTCCACAATCTCTACAGTGGCAAATCCATATTTGGAAGCCTGTTGGGTAAGCTTTTTTTAGAGTTGTTTTATCTTTAGCAAACACTGCTGTCTTTCACAGAATAAAAAAAAACCATAGTTTCTTCTTATATCTTTAGATTTAGTTTGTTTTGCTTTTTATATTTTAAAACAGAGGTGTTTGTTTGCAACTGTGTATTCAAGGGACCATTAGAAACACACCATGTGACAGCACACTGCGACTGCACAGTCCTGCAACTCTACAGTACAAGAGACTAAACATTTCTGTTCTCCAAATTCCCCATTTTACAGATCCTTCCATTTTTCTACTAAGTCATATCTTACAAGTTTTCTGATAGGAAATGCTGCTTTGCCATGATGCTCCCATATTCATATTTTTTCTTTTGAATAACCACAAGTTTTCATCAAAGTTATTATGAAAATGAGAATACAATTTGAAGCTAGCCAAAAAAAAGTTATGTCTTATTGCACACAGTGGGTCTTACTGTTCAAACATCTTCCTTAACTAGTTAAGATATCTGAGATATAGCTGAATATATTGTAATAGAGCTTTGATGCACATTCACAAGATGTGATTCACAGGGTCTGGGATGCCATTAGGTGGTAGGCACTAGTAAAATTACTTTTCTTTTTTTTTTTTTTTTTTGTGGTAGTACTTGTAGAATTTTTGCTGTTTCAAGCTATCTCTCAGAACTGAATATTGACATGACAATTGTAGGTTATAACCTGAGACAGGATGTATTATTCCACTGCACTTGAGGAATAGCTCACAAATCATACAGCAAATGAAATATGGAATAGAAAGAGAGCACCGCCACTTTAGAGTAATACATCTCTTATGAGTTCTGATTTCTCCATAAACCCAACCTTCAGGTCTTCTATGGACTGCCTTCTGGCTCTTTTCAGACTAATTCACAGCAACTGTCTGCACAGCTCCTTTTCTTACTGAGAAAAGTTTACAGTTTTCCTCTCAAATTCGCTCAAAAGAGTGAAACTGCTGAAGGGAGCGTCTCACACCCTAACTGGGAGGCTGGAGTGTGGCCACCTCTGCTGCCCTTTACAGGCCAGGTCCTGTTCTGCCTGCTGCCTTGGAGTGAGTTCTGCTGAGCCAGCAGAGTGCTGGTGCATGGAGCAGGGTGAGCTCTCTGCTGGTGGTGCCTGGGCTGCTTGGGCCAGCCACACGCAGGATCCACCAGTGCCCTGGAGAGGGGCTGGGGAGCATGGTGGCCAACAGGGCTTCCCAGCTGCTCTGTGCGGCACCCCTTCCCTGCCTCAGCTGTGTTTCTTGAAGTCCCCAGACAGAGACGAGTCCTGAGGCAGAGCTGAGGCCCATGGCCAGCTTGCCACGGTGTCCCTGCGTGCCAGGCCTGCGCTTGGGGAAGACGGGCAAATGAGCGCTCCGGTGCGTCCCGCGTCCCAGCAAGCGAGTTCATTCCTGCCCACACAGCCAGATCAAACGGTGCTCAGGAAACAATCTGGGATCCATATTAGCGCTGGGTACCGCTGCCCCAGAGCAGCGTAGCAGGGCGGGGGGAGCTCTGCTTCTAGCACATTCCAATTGACAACAGCTGGGACGGCTCCGCTCCGAGCAGCTGCCTCTGCCACGGCCCTGCTGCACTGCCTTGCTCTGTGGAAAGCTTTGTTTTGGCTAGGGACGAGTTTGTTGAGCTTTCTTGTGCTCAAATCTCACACAGAGACTTTCCCTTTGCCCATGGCATGTGACCCTGCCAACTTACTGGCTCACATACCCAATGCAAAAAACAACAACTTTTAAAAAAAAAAAAAAAAAAAGAGGGAGGGAGGGAAAAAAGAAAAAAAGTAAGGTTAATTAACCTTAGGTCTGTTCTCAGCAAAGCAAGGCTGCCATAGATAAGTAATAAAAATAGCTTCTCAATGGTCCTTGTGTCTGTCAGAGTCTCACTCTGTGATCTTTCAGTCAAAACCATGAAAGCGGGAGGGGGAGGAGAGGCTGATTCGCTACTGTCCTTTTCTTGTGCGTGTGTTCCCAAGGCTGCCTGGCTCTGTCCTTCAAATCATCTCCACCAGTAAATCATTTAGCTCAACCTGTCACTCTCAGCCATTGTGAGGAGACAAAAGCTACCCATTTAACCCCAACCATAGCTGATCCACGCGGTGGGGAAGGCAGGCTCACAAAGGGAGGCTAGCAGGGAAGGTGGCAGTTGGATTGGATTTCGTGTGGACTGGTGCTGGTTTTCCCTCTATTTTTTTTTCTTTTTACTTTTTTTTTCCTCCCTTCCCCTCTGTTATTTTAAATTAGCAGCACCTCTCATACTGGGATTGTTGTTTGAAGACCACATGTTTGTCAACAGAGCTGTTCTGCTTGAGTAATCTGACCTCAGCCTGGCTTCAAAGGTTTGAAAGGGCAAGAAACATGCATATCAGCACACGTCCACTACCCCTTTCACCTGGACAGGGTTTTCGACCATTTTTGATTCTTAAGGAAAAAAAAATATGGTAACAAAACAAAAACATCCAATTAGTCACAGGGTACCAGAGCTATTTCAGTCAACCTGTTACTTGGGGAAATTTGCACTGCAATTATCAGGTTCATTTCACCTGAAGTATTGCACTAAATTGTCAGCTAAAACCTTGAATCATAACCTCTGCCCAAAGTCTACACCTCAAATGGGTATCTCTTGAGTTGCAACAGGTTGTTCTCTCTGCCAAGCAATCACTCTGCCCAGGTATACGAAAATTAAAAATTAGTCCTTTGACATAGAAATCAACTGTTAACACTTTCTTCCCTTAATGGCCCTGGGCAAAGTTTAGTCTTCATGTACCTCCCACCCGTGAGCAACAAAAACCCTGAAAAATTAAACAGGCCATCAGAGAGCAAAAAATTAACATTGTTGATAGTAAAATAAAATGCTTAGAGAAACAAAGCAATGCTGCAGATAGATCCAAGTTTTATTCCTTTTCCCCACCAAATTCCAGAATATCCCTAATGAAAAGAAACCTGCCATGAAGCAAACTCTAATTTATGTATAAAGCACATTTGCAAATATCCACACTTTTGATTTCTAATGTTACTGCTGTTAATCCAGTAACTCAGTAACTACCAACCAAGTGCAGTGCTACGTTTTAAGAACCAAGCACTGAAGTTGACAAAGACTCACAAACACAAAATGTGCCATGTCTGCGCTCCTCCTGGGATATTTCTGATTTTTGTTATGCATGTGAGATCCAAGAAATGGCTTTATACTATGCATTTTTGTAATCTTTTTAATGTGCCTTTTAACAACAAGCAGTTCAGGATGTGGTTATTGCTCAGTGTGTTAGACATGTTTATTCTCCTGTTGGGCATTTAAAATGCCTTAAGTCCTCTTTTCACTATGAATTGCATGTCAAAATGTTGGTTTGGATATCAAATTCTCTCATAACCCTGCCATTAGGAACAGTCTTTGTCTGCCTGAGTCACTCTTTTGATTCCTTTGTTTTGTTTTTTGTGTTCCCCTGACAGGTCTATCCTACACCTTTCTATAGCTAGCAGGGTAAAGCAGAGTTGGGAAAACATGTTTTGCATTACTGATTTTGCAGTCTCACTGTAAGCTTTCTCACAGATTCCTCTTCAATGGAGGGTGGAGGGGTGGGGAGAAAACATGCTTTTCCCTGAGACTGCAGAGTATGTGAACTGTCTTCTCTTTCAACCTATGGGGCAGTCTTCACAGATTTCAACACAAATGGAAGAAATATCTGATTTCCCATTCCATCTGGATTCAGTTTCTTTCTTCCTCTTTGTATAGTTTCTTAGAGACATTTTGGAGCTCACTGGAGGGGCTGCTTACATATGACTATGGCAGCTCTGGGCATACTGCCAGAATTTCACTCCAGGAGGCTGCAACAGGAATCTTTAATTAACTTGAACCAAAACACTGAATGGCAAAGAACAAAGCCATAGGGCTGGAGAAGGAGAGGAGGAAGGGACAGAGCAGAAAATATTGTTTCCCATACTAAAATCTCCATTTTTGGTCATGGTATGACATGATCATAATGTCGCCTTATATGTATTTACAAGAGCATAGGTAATAATTCCCAACTCCTGTCTTACTCAGTATATTTTGCCTTTCTTTCTGCTCATGGAATTAAGATCTCTGATTGACCTTTGCTCAACTGACGGAATTCTCTTGACCCTTACATGAACATACAGTTTGATTACAAATATCCTCTATAACGTACAACATTCAAAATGTGAGATAACTGAATCTCTCACATCTTGAGCATTGCAAAACTGCCCTGCAATACTGCAAGAGTGCACAGGAGTTCCAGACACTAAACAAGATCCCACTCTGCACGGCATGGTACCAGTATGGTATGTCCCTGTTCTCAAAAGTTTACATTCTAAGCATAAGCAAGAATTAGATACAGACAGATGAATACCATAACTACTTACTGAAACAGCATTGTTCATTGTTGTGAAATGTTTCCAAAACAGAATGGATAATCTTTCACACTCATTTTGCAGAAACATAGAAGATGCAAAGCAGCAGAAAATCAGGTCTGAAATACCTTTCTCACTTGAGCTCAAGGAAATGAGATGAGTGATTTCTTTGCTGTCCGTTTTCTGGTTAAATATGTGTACAGAATAATTACTCTAAATGCAAAACTAATGGTGATTTCATGCATATTCATTCAAGTGAGTTTGTGATGGAGGCTCTGGTACTGTTCTAGTTAATGAGGCACAGTTGTTCAAATATTTGTAAAAACAAACATAGAAAGGACTTGTACATGCTCAACATGAACTTATTTACGCATTCAAAGGAATATTCGAGTGTGAATTGATTTGCCAGTTGGTGGCTTGGAGTGTATTATATTTGCATCTCCTGGCTTAATGACATCCTAAAAGAATCCAGTTTGTGGTGCCTCTGATGTGAACCAGCACATGGTAGCTGGCAACAAGCAAGGGAGTCCTTAAAAGCACAGCACTGACCCACACAGAAATGCTAATGTCAACGTACCCAAATTCCAAGGAATTATTTCATCCTCAGAAGCATATATACTTTTTCCTATCCTAAGTTTTTAAAACAAATTAAACCCCAAAAAACAATCTTTAGTTTCCTGTTTTAAACTGATATTCGGTATTGCTGCCTAAATATTTATGGGAGAGAAATCACATTTCACTGCTCTGTAAAGCAATCATGTATTTACCAGGTACGGTTTGAAAACTTGACATAGAGATGACTGCCAGAATCCTCACAAAACAGAGGTTTCCACCAATGCTGAGGCTGTGTCATGTTAGGAGCACCTGCCAAAGAATGTAAGAATCATTAAAGTGAATATAACATCTTTGATAAGACCCTGCTCAATTTTGCGGAGATCGGGGTGCCTTGGATAAAAGAATACACCTTAAAGAAGTCTCTGAATTTTTTTTGCAGCTACCTTCTTTAGAGGCCATAGTACACAGTGAGCAGACCTGAGGAGCTATTTGTAATATATTTGATTTTTTTCTTATTTTCTTCATCAATTTATTTAAAACTGTATCTATATTTATATCTATAACTTTTTAATGAGTAAGTTTGATTCACCCAACTTAAAAAGAGCATTGCATGAGCTGTACGAGGACTGTATGTAGACTGAGAATCCAGTTTACATGACAAAATTTCTATCTGCCAAAATATAAATTCAGCTCTGAGGTAGTGTAGCTTAACTACAGAATAGCTAATCCCAAAACATTCAATTAAATTTAATAGCATTAGCAGATAAATTTCTTTTCCAAGTTTTCTCTCTCTAAATACATTTATATATATTTTGTGTGTGTGTGCATAGATAGATACATACATGGACACATATGACAGAGAAACAATCTCATAGGTAACCAAAACACACCCAAAGAGAAACTGACCATGATTGTTGAAACCTGTGAAAAATGAGCATGATACAAGTGTTGTTTTCCACCTAATCATTAGTATGCTAGCTCATTCTGGGTTACACATGCACTAAAATCTGTTTTCAACATTTAAAGACATTATATATATACAGTGAAGGCATCATTAGTAATTTCTGGCCTTGTTCTGGCAGATGGATTGATTTAGCAATATAAACCAATCTCTCAGGCAATACAGTCCAACTTAGAAGTTGCTGTGAAATCCTGTGTTGTAATTTACGTTCTTAAAAATACCAAAATGAAGAATGGTTTCAAATCCAAAGTGACAACAGAGTAAAACCTTCTGAAATCCCTAATCAGAATTCATTCCTCATGTGATAGGTTCCACTGACAGGAGAGATAGAGCTGAGGCAAAGTCAACTCACATAATTTTCATGTGACAAACAGCCCTGATTGTTTTGTACTGACTGATTTTTAATTGTGCTGAGTGTTCATGATTAAAAGAAAAAATATTGATGTGTATATTAACAACCTTTCACTACAAAAGTGAATATGGGCTATCCTGTTCCATTTTGTTTCACATCAACTTCACTCAGAATTTAGCAATTCCCTTTTCTAATGAAAATTAGGCCATTTTGAGTGACAAATGGCTGTTAGAAATACTGATTACATGCAGTCACAATAAAAATAAAGTTACCATCATTAGAAATGTAAAAGTAATAAAATGCCTTGGCTCACAAGAGATTACTTATTGGGAAGACTTTTTTTTTACTAGCTGACATATCCCCATGCTCAGCAAGATTTCATTCCATGGGAGCTGCTCACTGGTGTGCCAGTACTGCTTTCCAGTTTGCTCTAATTCCCACTAGTTTCCAGGCATTTCTAAATGAGGCCCAGCACTTCTCTACATTAAGGTTCTGCCTTACATCAGACTCCAACAATTTTCACTTAAAAAAAATTGAGGGGAATATCTGAGAAATCTCTTAGAGCAGAATTTAAATTAAATCTCCTTATTAATGATGTATGGATTTCTTTCATTGTTTAGGAGGCCTGAGAGCAGTTGAAAGAAACAAGAAGGCTTTTAGTAATGGGCACTAACAGCACCATTGTCCTTGCATGGAAGCTCTTGGCCATTCAGTGTCACAGGGTCAAAAACAATCCAAGCTCTCACACCAAAGCAGTCTGTAGAAGGCCACACAGACCTCACAACACTGATTCCTTAGAGCTTGGGTGGGTTTTTGTGAGTGATGTGTTAAGTTCAGCATTGGAAGGCAGAGAAATTAATTTTTACAAAATTTTACCATCATTCAGATTTCCCAAGTCCATTTTTGATTTCCTGAGTTAGGTTGGAACCAGCCAAAGCCTGAATTAGAATTACTATAAGACAGGCTTCTCTTCTAACAATTTTACTTCTGGCCCATTCTCTGTCAAGCACTGGGCAGAGTGTTACTGTCTTGCAAATAATAGTGACAGAAATCATGGAGATATACAAAGCAGGGGAAGGGGAGAGAAAACAGGACTAGGAGAGGAATTTGCTTGACTTCATGAACCTTATGAACTGCTGTATTTAACTGCTAAGAAAATATTTGATTCTCCTTTTGTCTGGTTCTCCTCTCCTTTTCCCAGCTTTTGCAATGTGTGACCTGGATGATGCTTTAAGTTGCAGATGGCAGCCCAAGAAGCCTCATGTATTCAGAGGGATGCTAACAGCATATTCCTGCATAACTGCTAAATAAACTAAGTTCTGCATTTTGCTGTATTTTATCAGCCACAATTAATATTTAGTACAACTCCACAATATGTACAAATGCTAGAGCATGGAATTGTTGTTCTGTCACAAAGCACAGAATTTATGGTGATTTGTTGTGTCAGTGAAAAGCATGTGAAAACCTGAGAGCCCAAGTGTTGCCAATATACCAATACATTATAAAAACTTATTTTCAAAAAGGCAGCCTGTCTCATTCTCACTGTCAGAGAAATGCAATAGGATGGGAGAAATAAAAAGCTCCTCATGCACAAAATACACATCAATATTCCTACTCCAAATGCATGTAGAGGACAATGCTATTTTTCTGAAGTTTACCTTCTCATTCATGAAGTTTTACTTCTTGCCTGGCTTCACAACTCCAGCAAGATTTTCTTTTCAGTCTTTACTATTATCCTATCACAATCTTTACCACATGAGTTTGAGAAAGGAGTTTTGTTTTCTGGGGGTTCTGAGATAATACTCTAAACCCAACTTTTTTTCTGTCTCACAGAGGAAGGCATTCGGAATCAGTGGGAGCAAAGCTGGTAACTGAGGACTTCTATTTCTGACTGTTGTTTTAATGCAAAGAATGTTTACCTGGTGTTTTGAGTGAAACTAATGGTAAACCACAGCAGTTCTGTTAGTGTTTTGTACAGTGATGCTTCTAGATGAAGAGGAATTTTTTTTGTGAGGGGGCTAACAATACTGCAGGGGGCCATCTTGCTTCACTGAACTGGAACATCCAGTCTTTTGAGAACACTCACACATTAGGTTGTAAGATTACTCTCACTATAGCAACCCCCTTCCTTTTTTTTTTCTCCCTTTTTTCTCCCCTGTTTTTGCTTTTTTCCTTTTAAAAAGATGGCGTTTTACAAATTAACTCTGCCACTACCTATTATCTTCCTCAACACCTTCTGTCTTTTCTCTTCCTAAACCTCCTTCCTTTTGCATCCAGTTTCAGCTGGTTTTTTCAGTGTTTGGCTGCTGCACTTCAATTTTTATAGAGTTGATTTTTTACAGAACACGGTGGTGTTCTTTGTCCTGCATTATCAGTAATTTGTCAAATTAAAAAATTCAGAGCACCTCTTGATCACTTTGATTCTCACTTTCTCTGAGAACTAGGCTTTGTCTCTATGTCCCTCTAGCTGAGCAGTTGTGAATGAAAAGGAGACACTGTATGAATGGTTTCAGTCTTACATATCTGACAAAACTGCTGCACTATTGAAGGTGTCAGGGTAAAATTAATCAGCTGGTTGGTACAAGAAAAGAGAAGACCTACATATCAATGAACAGCTTGTCCCTCCAAGTAAAAACATCTGAAACAGTAACATGACTGAAGTCTAGGGAGGAAAAAAAAGGTAGATCTTCAAGCAGTCTTTGAAAGTCCAGAGGAAGCTGTTTGAGCCTGACCAGATGCAGGAAACTTCAAGGCTCCTGGATCCAGTACTCATATCCAAATTCAGCTGCCTGATGAGTGGGGGGAAAAGAGCCTCCTCTTGCATGAAGACTTGCTTGCAGTTAGTCAGATCCATATGGGTAATGATGGGTACCTATCCTGAATATGACTGTTCCTGAATATTAGTGATCCTTCAGTCCACAGAGATTCTTCAAAGGCAGGAAATGAGACAGAAAATACAATTTGTATCCCTGTTTCTATTTTTTGCATAGACACACAAAAAGCCTATAAGGACATACTTATGGCAAAACACATTACATATAGGCTGAGAAAAACATAGACTGGTTATTACAAAAAGGTGAACTACACTGTATGTATTTAACACAGTGCAGTTGATCCCAATAAAGATTTATCATTTATTTGACCTTTCCAGCTGACAAGTGAAATCCAGCTAAGAAACTGTGTCAAAAGAACAAACCAGACATGTTGAGAGTATTGGTTTTTTTAAACTGAAATATATGGCGCACATCTGACCCAAGCACAGAAAGCAAAAGTCTAGGTTATGCGATGCACCTGAGAAGATGTTTTCTAGACCTCAGTCACTGCAGGAAGGGAGGGCCTTTATCTTAGTGGCAAAGTCTGTTTTTATCCCTGGATAAATAGAAAAATGAGCTAGCCAACAACATGTGAGCTGGATTTAGGTTGCCGACCCTTGACTTGGTGTTGACAGAAGCTGGGAAAAGGAGGAGGAGACTTTCTTGGCTTGAATTGTGTGCCCTGCCAAAGCTATTTTGAAACTAAGTTGGAAATTTCCTTACAACACCATATGTGATAACAAAAGTGACCTTATAGGCAAAATATTTGACTTGCTGCTTCAGGAACACATACAGCTGTCCTTATAGCTCAGTAAAAAGAGCAAAAGAAAGAAGGCAGTGTATCATACTCTGCAGGACTGCAGAACTGCACAGTGCGATGAAGACTTAAAAGTATTTAGTCATACATCACCAATATGCAGTACCAAGGCACCTTGGATAAAATATCTAGTGTATTCTTAATTTCTTTCTTCTTTTTTTCTGATTTTTTTATGTGATCCTTCCTCAAATTACTGAAGCAAAGAGAAATGGCCCTTTTAGCAAGAGCAATACAGTCTAATTTGGGGCCAGTAATATTAAACTGAAAAGTGTCCCTTGCAGCAATAATTTTTAAATTGCTCTGCAAATGCAGGGAGTATTTTATTCACTACAGCTTCTTCGTGCTTCACTTATTATTATGCCTGATGAGGATGTCACTGCTCCTTCTCCATAAGAACAGAGCACTGAAATGAGATGTTTGGTACAGCTGGCTCAGGAGCTGGGCTGCCCTCAGCCAGCACAGCCCAGTGGAGCAGGAGTGGGGGAAGCAGAAACACCTGGCACCTGACAGAGGAGCTGCCATTGCCTGAACCCAACCCATCCCCACTGCCATCCACAGCACAGCTCCATCAGCCCCTGGTACAGGCCACGGATTTTAAATTACAGTAGAGCTGCTTTTGCTTCCATGTGAAGAACAGTTTGGTGGCCTCAAACCATTTCCTAAAATAGAATCCACACAGCACAGAGTAACACATAATTGGGCAGTCAAAGGGCAGACACTGTATGTTTATCACTGTACAGAGAGATTTATCTATTAACCCTAGGGATAGTCCATGGCAGATGACTCTTCAACAGCTGGAAGGACAGTGTGAGAAAGCTTGTTGCCCTGCACTAGGGCCTGTTTGGTACTGGTTCTGTTGCAGGACAGAGGTGCCAGTGTCAATGTTACACAGAGAGAAACAAATGTCCAAGTTCAGTCAATAAAGGCTGCTGAAGCCAGAGTCAGGCAGCTTTGGTCAAGCACTAAACTTGGAAGTCTTTTCCCCCAAGGGCTTCCTTTTTTGTCTCTAAAACAAAGGAAAGTGAAATGAAAACAAGAAATGCTGACTATATAGCAGTGCATTGTATGACTAAGCCAGCTGTTGCTCTGATACTGTCATTTTTGTAGCCCAGCCTGTTTGGACTGAAGGCAAAGCCTAATTCATCCTACCAAACCTGTTGCTTTTGATAGCTAGAGAGGGCAATGTATACTAGCATGATATTCTTTAGCCCTGCAAACCTACACACACATGATAGGAAGTCTGAGCTGCCAAAAATATATAATGACTGAAAAAAACATTTACTATTTATTTACCCCTACTAGTGGGTGTAGTTTGACTAACTCTGTGTTATTCAGCTACTCTTTCATTAGATGCTTAGTTACTTTTAACACTTCCAAAAGTGCAGAAAGTTATTTACCAAAGATTCAAGCTTTAGCAAAGATGCCCTCCAGCCCTGAACTTACAGCTATTCATGCACTAGTGTTTTAATGAAAGCCAGGCCAAGTATCTAACAGGGCTGGGGTGAGGCAGTTGTGGGGGGAGGTTTATATTAAAATGCAATACAGCACCAAAGACAGCGATGGAGACAAAACAACAGGAAAGTCTTCTCTCCCTGCACTCATTTAGCAAGCACATGGAAATAATTGTTGGCCCAGAGACACATATCCATAATTGCCATTGTGCTTGGAGAGCCAGCACACCAGCCCTGCACACCCTTACAGAGCGCAGAGACCATTGGAATGCAAATCCACACACCAAGCATCGGGATTTGCGTAGGGGGCTCTCACAATGAGCAACATTCCCAATTAGAACAAGGCTCCCAGACCAGGTCAGCAGCCATGCAGCTCACAGGAGTTCATCAGCATGGGAAAGACTTGTAAGCCAAGCAGCTCTCCTGTCTTTAAAATAATTGATTTACTATTCATGTCTGATGAAGCCTGAGTTTAATCCAGTGTGTTAAAATAAGGAGATGCTTGTTGAAACAAGTAAAGGCTACTCATAAAATTCAATAATGTGCTGTTGCTATTTTGATAGACGTTAGTTTTTAAAAGTTCACGGATAGTTCAAATAAAATTGTGTGTTTCTTTTGACTATGTCATAAAATGACCAAAGCCAAGAAGTTTCTTTTAAGAGCTGTGTCAAGGAACTGAAGGCTCAAAGCTGTGCGTCATGTTAAGTTTCTTCTCTGTCCATGAGCCAGACCACTTGAGGTGACAAAAGCGACTGGGTAGGTGACAGGGCTGGGAGGGGAGCAGTGATGCTCAGCTCCTGCCAGGAAACATGCTGTGCAAGCTTTCCTCTTTTTCCAGCACACATGGGTGACAGCCAGCAGTAGGTCTGCATCTCCATCCCCCATGGCATTGCCTCCCTACTGCTTTCTGACCCCACATGCTGTATGTCATGACTGCACTGGTAACTCATAGACCAGGCTGCCACATTGCTTGATGCTGTGAGAGAGGAGAAACACAAAGTTATTAGGAAAGTGCTTCATGGACCCAGCTACATGAATCAAAACATAAAATTCCACAGGTCTTGATCCTAGACCCTGTTGCTCAAGGCAAGCAAGACAGATTGTTTTATCATTTAGACTCAAAATCAAACATTTAATAGACTGAGGTTAAATTTTGGGCTGGGGGCATGGAAGATTATTGCGTGGATTTGAATCAAGGTTCTCAAAAATACTCAAATTTACATAATCAGCACCAAAACACATTGTTACAGACAACACTCAATTAAGGGGTGTGTGAAAATCAGCACTTTCACATTCTACAGGATCTCTCAAACTGGGACCCTTTACTCACACTGGAAAAACAGGTGGCACTTGGGAGGGCACAATAACAATAACTAATGGAAACAGAAGATTCATACTCTGGCCCAGACTCCTATGTGCTTATTTGAGGAAGAGATTAATTTAGGCCTTTAGCTCTGCAGTTTTTCTAGCTCTGGGATAAAACCAGAAAGGTCATCCACAAAATGGCTTTGCTAAATTCAGATTAATGACTCAAGGCAGTCCATAAACTAGATAGAGTCACAGTAGGTGCATTTGAAAGGCGTCAGTGGAAGACTGAAAAACTGAAAGACTGAGAAACATAGAAAGAATTCCTAGACTGACAGGGAAATAATAGATTTTCAACTAGCATTCTATTTTCAATGTTCCTTTTCATATCACACCATTTCAAAACCAAATTTAAAAAGTGGAAGAAATCAGTTAACACCACATATATATTTATATATAACACAATTGAATTTTGAAATTACTATGCTGAACTAGGTGCATGTGGAAGTATAAAAATAACAATACTGATGCTTTGTATCAGAGAACAATACAGGAAATTAATAATGTAGGGTTTTATCATCCTTCCTGACAATAGAAGGATCAGATGTCCCAATGAACTCTTCTGGTAACTTTCTAACATAGAGAACATTTTCAACAACTAAAAAGATGCAAAATCAGGGTCCAGCTGTTTGATTTCTCCTCCATATTTCTCCCTGCTTTGCTGTTACTGCTGTTGCCTCACTCTCTAGATCATAAATTGGAGTTGTTTATAGCTTGGAGCTCATCAGTGCTGTAAGTTTTCTTGACACAGGGTTCCAAGGGATGGTTTCCCATATGCTTCACACCCCTCCCTTATTGGGGTGGCACTATGACTTGAAAACAATAAAATAAAAAATTACCATGGGAGAAATATTGTTGCATTTCAACAGAATCTACAAATTGAGCGACCACTAAGATTTAGCTGTCAAATGATCCCAGAACCAAAAAGAAGAGCTCTGACCCTAAAGTTGTGGTCTTAGGACAGTATGATTGCATGCACTTCAGGGCATACTATTGGGAGGTTTGCTCAGCAGCACTGAGACTCCAGCCTCTGGTAACAGGCTAGCACCCTTACAAAAGATCTATTGTACTTTCTGCTGTTTACAAACAGCACATGCAACCAGCCAGGTTTCAGCCTGTGTGAAGAAACAGACTAGTAAACAATATCGTCGATTATGCTCCAGTATTTGTGGAAGAAGTTGAAAAAAGAATTAGCAGTTAAAGTTCTACTAGTGATAATGCAGTTTGGTTACCTGCAATCAAAGTTAAAAAAAAAAAAAAACACCAAACCAAAAAAACAGTCACAGTTTAGTCTGTGATTTCTTCTTCATTTCCTAGATAAAAAATTCTGCACTAGACCCCTGAGTGGTGATTGAAGGTCTACTCTCACAGCCTACATGTATGACAGAGGGAAAGTCAGTCTGTTTGTCTTGGGTTTGTCCCCTCTGCCACATGCAGGCAGCACAGCTCATCTGCAGCGGTGGCCAAGCTCCAGCTGAGCTCAGTAACGCTACACCTGGCACAAGGACGTGAAACACCTCGCCTAGAAAGCACTGAGGTGTGAGGAATTGCTGCATTCCTTCCTCACCACAATTTCCTTCCACATTTTTTTTTTTTTTTTTTTTTTTGTGTGTGCCAAAGGTGTGAATGCTAGCCAGCAATTTCAGCTGTATGTTTTTGTAGCTTTCTGGGCCTCCTTCACGGCAAGTTCATTCAGGGATGAGTGTCACTGCTGTCACTGCACTTCCAAGGCGTTATTGTCTTCTCTAGGCTCAGCCTTAATGCATGTGTAGACTGCAAGTCATACCAAAGGTATTTTGAGTCACTGTTTGTTTCACCAGCTATCAAAACATTTTAAAGAGCAAGATGGGTTAAAAAAATAATGTAACGAGCCATTAGCAAGTCTTTTCCTCTCCCCTATCCCTAATCTGCAGAATAGAGACCACTGAACCACGCTGCAAATTAACTGTAATGAAAAAGGAGGGGAAGGGGGAGACAGAGAAGCAAAACATTAAAATATCCACTCTGAACTTGAGAAAGGTCATTTCTCAAAGGACTATTGACATCGGTGAGGAAAGAAAACACATCAATGTTTTTAAGGGGTTAAATAAATACTTTCTAGATGAATATTAGGTGTCCATTAATATCTCTCCGTGTGTAGTCCACCGTAGCAGCTATCCTTTAGTTATCCTGTTACCAAAATGAGGTGGGGAGAGAGAGAGAAAGGGAGAGAGACTTTCCTTTTAATTCGCTTTGCACTCTGATGGTTGAAGACAAGAAAAAAAAACTTTTCTGGCTCTTTTGAATGAACGGTCAAAGGTACCTTTGCGGTTCCTTCACAGGGTGAACTAATCTGTGACAAGTGTAGCTAATCTGATAAGGCGGCCGCATGTGCGCTAATGTGCTAATATGGGGAATTCAGAGCAGCCAGCGGCCGGGAAAAACCTCCGCTTCCTAAATGGGCCCTGGCCTGCTATAGCCCTGGCAACATATGCGCATTTTAACACCCGCTTAACAGGGACACAATGCGGTGGCCTTTGTTGTGCGACACAGAGGCGCGATTCCCATGGTGGGAATTTCTGCCTCACAGGCGACATTCTTTCAGATGGGCCTGGTGGCCTGGGACGGCCCGGGCCCGGCGGGCGGAAAGGCCAGCGGATGGGGGGGGGGGGGAAGGAAAAGGAAAGGAAAAGAAAAGGAAAGGAAAAGGAAAGGAAAAGGAAAGGAAAAGGAAAGGAAAAGGAAAGCCCCTCCGCTGGTTCCTGCGCTGAAAACCTGGGCACTGCCATCATGCGACTTGGCTAGGGAGAGGAGGAAGGAGGCAGAGGAAGCTGGGAAGGAGGGAGGAATTGGTTTAAGCATGTTGGATCAGGTCCCCGGCTCCTAGATTATGGTGCTTTATCTAAAAGAGAGGTTGACACCAGTTTGTAATGTTGTGATATGCTGTATTTTACAGATTTTCTTTAGAGGAGAATTCTTAAGTTTCCCACTGGAAAGATTAAAGGACATTTTCTTGTTCCCCTGATTGTTTTACTGCACCATCAGGAAAATCTGTGTGAGAGAGGATTGGCAATTTACTTTTAGTCTAGAGTGTGCAGCAGGGAAGAGGACTTCATGGACACTGACAGCTCAAGAGACGGGCTGTCAAGAGACTTCAGCACTGCTCATGGTGGTGGTGCCTCTCTGGACAGATACTGCTCTGGATCCTCGTCAGTTCCCAACATTCCTTTGTTATCTGGTACCCCACAGGCATCCCTAATGCAAAATGGATACAAGAGTGTGACCCCACTTATGTCTGGAGAAAAGGTCTAATCACCTAAGAGGGAAAAATTGCTAACAACATCTTGTGAGTGGGGAACAGACCAGGGCTTACCAGCCACACTTGTGAGTCTGCCTCTGTCTGCTTTCTGCTGTGGCTGGTGCAAAAACAGCACAGTTACCGTAAGCTTGACAAAAGCACCTGGACAATCAAAAAGCACAAACCAAAATGCAGAAAATTCCATTTAAACTAAGGAGCAAAACTTTTTTTTTTTACCATGAAGGTGACCAAGATGACTGGAGCATGCTGCTCAGAGAAGTTGTAGAGTCTCCCCTGCTTGGAGTCAAAACCTAAGTGGACAATGTTTTTGGCAAGTTGCTTTAGTTGACCCTGCCTAAACCAGGTTGGATAAGGTGATCTGCAGAGAGCTCTTCCAGCATCTGCTATTCTGTCATTCCAAGAGCTCAGCCTATTCCCCATCTGTAAGTTCATCAAAGAGTTCTTTTGTTTGACTGACAACACAATGACAAAGGCAAAACAACACCAATATTAGCTCCTTTTAGCTCAAACAATATTCCTGCTTCATCACAATACAAAAAGTAAAACTGTAGGGACACCTCCACTGCAAATATGTCCTCAGAAAAGTGCTCATCCAGAGCAACTAAGATTCAGAGCAGTTTGGTTCAAGACACGGAACCAACTTGGCTGAGTATTCCCATGAGAGCACAACTCTGGTTTTAAAGTTGCAGTCTTTTTAGCCTTCTTCCATTTAAATCATATTCCCACATCAGATAACCCCACAGACAGATAGCAGGGCTGAAAAAAGTGAGATTCGTCAAATACTGAGTAGTGTGTTTGGGATACATTAAAACAATATTATCCCAGCTACTCCACTTGTAGGATTTTTCTCAGCTCTCTGAAAGCATTAGTGAGCAAGAATAGCTGTGGCACGTTTCTAAATACGTAAATGGACAAATCTTAGTTATTCCTTTCCACTGTGTTGAATTCAATGATACTATTTTATGTCTGAGTTTTGAATGCATAACAATTGACCCCTACTGAACAGTGACGACATTTCCTCTCAGAGGAAGTCCTGAGGGAAGGAAGGTCCCACATAAACAAACTTCCACTCAGTACAATAGAGTAGCCCACGAATGTGACCATTTTTTCAGGGCATGGGTGAGGCTGACACTCTCTTCCTGCTCCTGTAGTCCAGGGCTTATCGCAGTCCTGTTTCCCTGTAATTTAAATGCTTGCATACTTCTATTTCATTTGTATTTTTCCCCACACGGTGCAGATGTATCCCATTTTCCTGTTGCTGTGGAACACAGCCACAATTTCCAACCATGTTACATAAATGACCATCTGTGGTAGAAAAAGAATGCTGATGCACAAGATTGCAGTGTGAGAATTTTAGCTAGCTAGCAAAATTTAGGCTATTTATACTTCTGACACTTCCTGACAATAAAGGCCAAATGCACTGTTCCCTCTGTTTCAGCGTGCTGCTGTTGTATGACAGACAGCCACCGTCACTGCATATAGGGAAGAATCTCCAGGGAAAAGTTAAATAAAACCTAGTTGGCTATGCCTAGCTTTCCTTAAGCTTTTCAATGTACTAAAGGCAGACTAAAGTAATCAAAAGTTATTATGTTGATAAAGAGAGTAGTATCTAATTACATGTAACTAAAGAAGAATACTAAGATTTCATTTGCATGTTTTTGGCATCTATGCATTTGCTGGAACAGAGAATCAGAAGTGCTGGAAATACTGAAATCTATGGCACAGATCTCTGCAAGGAGCACAGCAGTTGTAATAGTAAATGGTGGCAGTAGTAAATTGCCATTGCTCGAGTGGATGGGCATAAGAGGAAATAAAGATCCTCAGTGACTTTCACAGACACCTGGTGAAGTTCCAAGTGCTAGAGGGGCACAAGGCTGGCATTCTTGTGATCACCCCAAAACTCTCACTTCATGCCTCATCCTCTTCAAAATACTGCTGTAGCAATCTTTCCTTTTCTCTGCCTCTGACTCCTCACCCTGTGGTCACTCATCTCCCACAGTGAGTCTCTCTTCTTTTCTAAAGTGTCAACCTGCCCACATTGCCCCAGCTATCCTCTGGCTCCATATCAGATTTCACTTTCCCCTATCCTGCTTTCTGTACATTCTCCTAGTTTGATTTAAAGTTCCCTTCAATCCACTTTGCTATTTTGAAACTTAAAAGCCCCAGTGACCCAAATTAAACTTTTTCAGAATAATTGATTTAGAGTGAAACAGTGCCTGTTTTCTCAGAGTTTTGTCTATCTTCAGCAAACACTGCACTATTTTGTTTGAAATTGTGGCAAAAATGAAAGGGCTGGCAAACATACCAGAGGGATAAAGTTTGTGAAAGCTATACACCAGAATGAGATGTGCTTGGGTAACCTTAATGACTTGTTCTGATAGGCACACACAGTAATATACACACCCAGTCTTCTGATAGTCATGCCTGAAGTACCTGCACAAATCAGCCTGCTCATGCACCAACAAGCAAACCTGTGTACAAAACAGAACTCGGGGTGCTGCATGTATCTGCATGCACTCAGGTGCTGGCTTTCTCCAGTGTGCACTTTGCACATACACTTATTTTTCTGCTTTACAAAACACATGGAAGGTATCTGTGTTCACTTACATATAACTTCTGAGTCCTTTTAGCTGCAGCCCTTGAGGACCTATCAAATAGCTTTCAATCCTCTGTCAGAAAATCTTTCTACTCTTGCTTTCTACAGTTGATTTCTATGAGCTGCTGAATGGGATTTTGTTCATTCATAAATAGCAGCAATAGGCAGACATCCATTAATAATAGATTAATAATAATAAAAACCAGTACACGGAGCAGAGCAAATCTAGAAATCTAGGGAAATTAATAAAAACAATGAGATTTTCTTTACCAGTAAAATTCAGATTTCATTTAATTTGAATTTTTTTCCTTTTCTCATATATTTTTTCTGTGTGGAGGAAACCTTTGCTTTGTGGTCCAAAGAAAAGAATGTGATTGAAAAGTACATGTTTCACATAGACAAATATGATTACACACAAGAGACAAGCAGTATGAGTTTCTCAAAATTTTAGGCACATCTCCTCTTTGCAAATTAGGCCAGATTTCCTTTGAATTTTACAGAAGTGGTTACACAAGTTTCTCCAATTTTCTCGGTAGCCACTGTAAACTGCTTGTCCTAACCTTAAAAAATTCTTGGAAATCAAAGCATCCACAAAACCACTGCTTTGGTATTATTTTGAGTAAAATCAAACATTCTCAGCATGCAGGTCTGGAAAAACAATGAATGTAAATGTCAATTCAGCCACTCGCTTTTAGTTCAGAATGCATGTTTTTGTGCCAAAGGACTGTACAGGGTATATAATCCTTAGCTCCTTCAGGATTTTAATCTGCCATGAAGCATATGGTAAAAAGGTAAGTGTTCTTTAGAATCATTAACTTGCCTAAAGCAATGTGGATGTTCTTTATTTCCTTCTTGAAAGACAAAGAGCATCTGAAAGTAGTTAACAGCCCAAACCCTGAAGTTTGCTGAGGCAGCAAGAAATAAACCTGGAAATGTCCCTGCAGGGCTGAGCTTTATGTTAATTAGTCAATTCCCAGGGCAGTGCTTGTATCGACAAGAGAATGTTATTGTTCTGTTTCCTCAGTACCGAGAATGTAAGAGCACAACATATAAATACATTTATTTATCATCACCAGAAGCATCAGGGGGACTGTGTTATAGCAAAGCTACAGCGGACAGAAAAATTGCAGAAACCTCAATTCTGCTCTCACTCCGGTAAGAGAACAAAATTGTCCTTTTCATGCAGTGCTGCTCATTGCAAAAGGGATTCCTTTCACAATATCAAAAGTCTTAGGTCAAACTCTAACTTTTAAAAAGCCCATTCAGTAGCATCCATGAAGAGTGGGGCTTTTAAAAGTACTGGGCTCACTCTGCTCCTGGTGCTGAGTGAGGGTAAGACAAAACCACCAGAAAGCAGTGCAGAAGAAAAGTAGCTGAGGATTTGCTTTCTTCTAAGGGAGCTGTGGAGCGGCTCAGCCTGGGGGACACGGCACTGCTGCTCACCTCCTGTCCCAGCCAGGATGCTGCACTGCCCAGCAGTGTCCTGATAAGATCTGGAAAAGCAAATGCCAGTATGGCACCAGCCCCTTTGCGTTTCCTTATCCTGGATTAGTGTGGCCAGCTCCTGGAAACAGTCCTGGTGTGGGATTTTAGACACAGAGCAGAGGACCTGCAGAAGAGAGCATGAACTCTATAACTCTCTCTGTTGCAAGTACTGTTTAGCTCTGCCCAATGCCATTTGCTGCTGGGATCAGCTCACATGCTGATCAAGAGTAGGGGAAATTGAAAGGGGAAATGAGAAACTGCAATAGAGCTCCAGAGTAAACCCAACTGGAAACAGAGACTTAATTGAAAAAAAGTGATTTTTGGATAATAGTTGACAGAGGCCTTCCTTCTGCTAAAACTTTGGCCTGTTAATGTGTCCAGAACCATTCTCTGAGGATGAATGTCATTAGAATGGTCTGGCCTCACATAACCAGCCATCCTCTTTAAATCCAGTTGCCAGCATCCATGCTACCTCCTGGATAGAGCCTTAATTCCACAACAGTCACCCAAAAAATGTTTGGTCACTAACTGAGAGAAGCTGGATAACACAAGCCAAAACTAGGCCAAAAAAGTGCAAAGGAGACAGATTTTTTGACGGTGCTCAAAATGGCCAATTTACCATGGGAAACAGAGCCTTTGGAGCAGAATAACAAGATACTTTTCAGTCTATTCCATATCCTATGTCCAGAGACTGTTGTAGAAAAAGCCTAATTCAAAGCACATCAAAATTGTTTTCAGTTTTCCCAGAGGTTTTTAATGGGCTTTGCAACCTAGTGTTCCACATTTGATAATAATCAGCATTTTTCCTAGAACATACCAGAAATCTAAATAATAAAAGTGTTCTCATAATTTTGAAATCCTGATCTGGATCTGTTTCTGATTTTTAAAAAAATTAAATTCATTTTTATTTTCCTCCAATGAGTACATACCTCTCTGGTTATAATAACAGAAAGCAGAAAAAGATTTTTGAGGTGATATTTCCAGTGATGAGTTCCAAATTTTTGTAGGGGGTAGCATGAAAGAATGGAGTGTGAGTGCTTTTTAAACTAAAATGGCAGTTAATCTAGTCTGAATGTTAATTGTGCTAACTGATTTCTTTTCAGTCTGAGTCTTTCTAATATATGTTCTTTCAGCTTGTATACAATATTTAAAGATGTGTTACAAAACAAGCTGTACAGCACAAACCCCAGCTGTGTAGCCTAACTTGTTAGTTTTTCTTTTTCTTATACTAAACTTATACTAAACTAAATGAAAAGCCACTTCCATAGAACTGTGATGTGCAATATTTCTGTAATCTTAGTATAATTTAATTTTGGACTTTGTGTGTCCTCATGCTTTTCTGAGATAAAATTTTCAGAGAAACAAAATCCTTAAAAAAGTAATTAATCATCTGGTTCTGGTTGCACAAATGGCCCAATTCTGTGACCTTCAAACCTTCCTCCCTCTCAAAGAAAACAGTAAGAATGTAAAGCAGAGAGACAGATTTTGAGAGGTATTGAGGCTCTGGCTCCCGCTGACTGTTAAAACATTCTCAGCACAGCACAGAGCATGTGCTATGTATGCAGCAGTGGGCTCTCAGTTTGCTCATGCACTTTGATTTCCTCTTATGGATGGGTGAAAGTCCTTCATAATTTTACTTTTGTGTTCTTGACTTGTAATCCAAACAAACTTTCAAGTACAGTTTGAAAGTTTGGGATTATCAGATTAAAGTTCGTAAATCAATGTTTGCCAAAGACTCCTTGAGAGTTACAGGCTTTGCTTGCAAAACTTCAATTCAGTATCAACCTACTGCATTGTGCTTCATACATAACTGAGTCTCCTCCTTGTGAAAAGCTTATGGTCATGTGTGCACAACCTTCACTGCCACACAAATTCTCAATTCAGTTGGTTCCTGATGGACATCCCTGGTGCACTACTGCCTTTCCAGTATATGACCCACAGCAAAGCACCACAAGGGAAGGAGTGGAGGACAAGTTCTGGGAGTGCTTTACTCACCAGTAATGACAATGAATCTACCAGGCCCATGCTTGGTCCCAGCGAGGGGAAGCTTCCAGCTCAGCTCCACAGGGAGGATTCAGACATTGCCAAGGCAGCCCACAGCCATCACCAGCCTGGGCATGGGAACCAGATTTCAATGATGCTGGGACAAGCTGCTTGCTTCTCAAGAGTGGCAGTAAGAAAAAGTGCATCTTTCCACCCTCAAAAAATGCTGCTCACATCCAAACACTAAACATTTTGCATAAGAAGAAAGATTTTCAAGCAGTCCTGCTCCCTGGATACTTTATTTCCAGACAGCCCTAATACAGCTATTGCAGAAGACATGGGACTCAGTGCAATAGGTTCTCCAGGAACTTACGAATTTTGTGACTTTGTATTTTCCAAGGGGAAAATTCCAAGGGGAAAACAAGGAATCAGCATCATTGTGATGCACTGGGTTATAATTATTCCTGTTGAAATTAGGCACCAAAATATTATGAAATAAATTGAGTTGTTATGCCTGTTTACATTTTAAGGGAATCAAATACTACCTGGTTTCTATAAATTCCAATCAAAATTCAGGCCTCACAGCCAATGAACGTTTCCTGACTGAAGAAGTTTTAAAAGAATAAACATTTCTACACTGTAAGAACCAGTCTATGCCTTTTAGACTAGTTCTAAACAAGCCTCAAATAAAATCTTCTGTTTACCATTTCTTCAACCGGGAATTGAAATATAGGCAGTATAAGTTACTTATGCAAGGATCACATGGGAATTGACTGACAGGAGCAACAGTCAAACTTTGATCTTCTGCATCTCAAATTAGACCCACAGCTACAAGACCATGTTTCAAATTCCAACCAAGGGCTACAAATGAATTGATCTTTCAGAGTAGACCTATATATCCTCTCTATAACCATTCATTCAGCAGCAATAGATTAAAACAATTATTAATGGTTATTCTATAAAGCAGTTCAATTAAATCCCATTATCAGTAATTCCCTGCTCTCATTTGTACTTGGTCCTGAACCAAGGGGATTCATTGCATGAGAGACAGAGGATGCAGGAAAGCAGGATGAGACCAATAGTTTTATAATTGCACATCATAACACATTCCTTTTTATTCCTTTCTCTTTTTTTGTTTTTTTTCTCATATATTCCCTGAGTGAACTCATGCAGAGCTAAATTACCCCTTTGGGAAAGTACATACGTAAAAAAAAAAAAATCTTCTCTCCAGATGTCCAAATCATTTCCAGTCAATCTGTAGACTCCTCTTTGGCATTTCTAGGCCTGTGCTTTCTCAGAAGTTGTAACATGCTTGAGTGTTGGTGACTGCCTTATTGTTTATGTGGTTAGTCACTCTTGGACTATTTTAAGGAGGTGATGTATATTTTTTATAAATTTTAGATAAACTTCATTTATATTCTGATGATTGATGCTGAAAAGTTATCTGGCTAATTGCATTTTCTAGTATATTTTCTCCAGAATTTGAAAAGGATTTAGAATGGACAAAAGCTTTTTCTTTTTTTTTTCCTTGCTGGTCTGCTCACCTTTTTTTTTTTTTTTTTTCTTTGAGGAGGAGGAGGAGGGGAGGAGCTGCTGCAATAAAGCTAACAAAACTCTAGCTGAGCTACAGCTTTATAATATAGCTTGTGACAAGTTCTGGGATCTAAGCCAAAAATCAAACCAAATCTACAGTTTACGAGGGTGAAAGGTTTTACTGGCCAGTCTGGTTCTCTTCCAAAATGCCTTCATTTCACATGTAAATGTTAATAGAAACAAACAGTGGTAGTACCATTAACTTCTATTTTTGCATCACCACCTCTGTGTCATGCAATAAGCTAAAGAAAGAAATTGCAAGTAGGAAATCAGGGTATGGGGGGGAAAAAAATCAGGAGGAAAGAAAAGAATGAAACAAAACTCTATTAGATCCTTCTCTTTGAATTCCATCTGGCCCACTGAGACTTCCTCAAAATTATTGGCAAAATGTGTTATTATTTTGGGAGGAGAAGCGGAAGGTAAAGGAAGGAAAGGGGAGGGCTCAGGCTAACTCAAAAAGATCTATAATTACAAAAAGCTGTGCTTTTGTTTCTTCCAAGCTTGCTTGCCTTTTTTTCTTTTTTTTTTTTTCAACATTAAGCCAGCATGGTGGGAAGCACATTGATCCATTTGTACATACCTGAGCGTCATTTTGTGATGAGCCCTAATTTCCCCTCCATGGTTCTGTTTAAGACAAAACCCTTTCAGAAGTCCGTGGGAGTTGTGCCTAAATAAGCCACAACATGAAGCAGGAGACTCCCAGGGCCCCCTTGCTCACTGAGATATTATGCACACAGCACGTCCATGGAAAAGCATGCTTGCACTTTGCTTCCCACATCCTTCTCTGTTTCAGCTCCTATCCATTTGTTTGTTTCCTTCTCTGATTGCATCTTGTCATAAGCCCAAGACTGGTAGCTCATTAAGGCTGTGGCTTTCCATTTACTTCTTGTTTACAGTATGCTTGTGCCAAAAGTACATCCTTGTGTCAAGGTTATGTATCAGTGCCTTAACATGATATATTTTTAACTTCTAATTTCAGAGCTTTTCTAAGTAATTGTAATGCTGATTTCCAGCAATTAGATTTTCTCACATTTAAACAGCTTGCATTCCCACTGACTTTCCTGTGTGCAAAACTGGTGCTGAGACTGCAACACTTCTCACTCTACTGGTCATGCCAATGCTACTCCTGCTCAGCACAGTCATTGTCCCCAAGGAGCAGACAACACGGAGAACTATGTGTTCTCCTTTTGAGGAGCCATTAAAACACTTATAAGCATTACACACAATCACATTACCAAGATAGGGCATTTCCATTTGTCCATGTGCTGTAAGCACAGAGTGTAGGGACTCTTGAATTAGCATTTGCATTGTTTTTTTTAATGAAAGAATTCATTGCTTCAGATCATCTATCTGGAGTCCTGCATTTGCAGAAAACTGAGTGTAGAGATATAAAAGATGTCAGCTCTTGTCAGATCCTGACCTTAACTCTAGGGATTACCAGAATGCAGTGTTCATATATGATCAATAACACACAATAAATACAGTGATAACCTTAGTTCACAGGAGAGTTGTACTGCTTCATCCTTGCTCTAACTGGTTTTATTTCTTAACCCTCTCTGGGTTGAGTTAACAGTATCTTTTCCTGGAAACTGAGCGGAATCTGACAAAATTACGCTTTCATCAAACTACCAAAGTACATTTTGACAGGAATCAACTTCAAATCATAACAAAATGAGATCTTTACTGACATTTCCTTATCTTGCCTTCCTTAGTATTGAACAAATAAGTACATGGCATTTTGTTCGCAGAAAGTCGTATCAAAAAAACTTCATTAAATCACTCAGCAGCCTGTAAGAGGAGCTGCAGAAATATTGGTGGTGCCTCCTTGTTGAAGACACTTCCCAACAGGTCTGCGGGCACAGACGTGCACCAAGGCACGACTGCACCCAGTGACCCCTGGTGCGCGCTGCTCTGAGCCCTGGCGCAGTTTCACAACACACACAGGACGGATGTCTCAGGACTGACTCACACTGTGTCCACACAGCAATTAGGATGTGCAACTCCTAACAACATCTCTTTGGAGGCTTCAGTAGGCTTAACCTACTCTGAAAATGTGTGGAATCTCTTTCTGATGAGTTTGCACCCCTGAGTTTTAGAAAATTTGAGCCCATAGGGAGAGGGCTTTGTCTCTTCTATGTAGGGACTTGCGCAACCTAGCTAGGAACCTTTTTAATGTGTAGCTACAACATGTACAAGACAGAGAGCAAGCAAGGGCAAATAGGAACAATGGAACCTTCTAAAATCACTGTTGCATGCGACACTTATTTTTGTTGTTGTTTCCAGAAGTTTTCCTCTAAAGAAAAGTATATATAACACCATGCCTGATTTTACTGAACACAATAAACTTAGGTTTGTTTCATGCAACTGGCAGACTCCATATAAAGGATTAAATTAAAGGAAGTGAGTTTAAATTAATGACCTACACCTGATACAGACTTACTCAAGATCACTTTTCATACAGCTAACAGATGTACTATGTTACAAGGATTAACTTCATTTTCACAATGTCCTCTGCTGCAATTATAACATTAAAAGCTTCTGGGAACCAGCAGCAGTCATACCTTCAGTGCCAGTCTCATTTGCCACTCTGCTAGAGTGGATTAACTGAATAACAGTAAGTGACCCATGGCAGGATGAAAGCAACATGAGGGAAATAAAAACAAAAAGAAAAGAAAGTACTGTAGAAGGCCCAGCAGAAGCAGAAATTAATTTGATGATTAACACTCAGATTGCACAGCAGCAACCTGGAAAGGAATGCTGTCGTGAAATCTTACAGGCCAATGCAAAGTGAGCAAGAGAAACTATGCATTGCTGCAAAAATTGTTTCTCAATAAATGTAATTTAACACTGTCATAGATGTACAACTAACTTGTCTTGTCAACCCCCAATTAAACAGCAGCAACACAAAGGGAGTTCGAGTTCATGATGGTTTGTTTTGGGTTTGTTTTTTTTGCCCTTCTTTTTTTAGTCATTGTTTGAAATTGGCCAAGAAGATGAAATAATTTCAAAGCTGGAGAGGGTAAGTGGTAAAGCCAGCTTCATGTCTGCTTCCCAAAGGTGCAACTTCACGTAGCCATTTACATCTGGCTTACACTGAAAGTTAACTGGACTGACCATAATGGATCAGACCCAAAACCTACGGTTTAGAATCAGATTTCTGTGGGCTACTAACACCAGCAAACTCAGGGAAGTTAAAGAGCTCAAGAGTAGGCAAAAGGGTGCCTAACTCCCTTCCCTCCTGGCTCAGCAGAGCACTGATTCCAGCACAGTTGCTCAGATCTTGAGATCAATGCTGCTGCAGTGCCATGATTGTTACAGGACTTAGGTCAGCCCACAGCAAGGGGACATGCTTGGTGTAATGGGGCTTTTGAAAGGCAGTGTAGACTCCCTCCATAAAAATGAGTAGTGGTCCCAGTGACTTCTTGATCTAGACAATTATAATTGGGAATATGCTTGTTACTTATTTAAACACAGCTGTGTTTAAACCTGGACTTCCAGTGCTCCAAAGGTGTATGCATGTTCCCTGCAGTTCTGAGGAGTCATTTATCCCTCTCCTTATATTATCTTGGGAGTTAATGAATCTTGCATTCCCTTTCTATGCAATAAATTCAGTTTAAACAGAATTATTCATTTCTAACTCCCCTGTCTTTGGAGGTCAGAAATATCTTTTAAAACCCTAAATCTATGCCAATATCTGCCATACAAAAGACAGGTGGGAACAGATCCCTGCATTGCAATTCTGGAGAGAAACTCCTGCCTTTGCAGAGACACTTAGCAAAGAGAGAAGTTTTCAGAAACAGCCCTCTCTTCTGCACATTTTCTGATTGGCCTGTGGTACCTGAGAGTCTCTTACTGAGGAAGGTGACTCACTACTAAATAGTGCTCACAAGTGCTTTATTTTAGTATGTAAATATGACCCTGTGAGCCAAATGCTTAAATTCCTTAAAGGATATGGACCCTACAGCTCTTGTCTGGCTGCTCAAAAGGAATCTAATTTGCTTTAAATTAAAAAAAAATCTATGTCTCTATAGCTCTCCTGGGACCTGCCTCTAGCTACTAAACTAGACTTTCTGTATAGACCTAGTTATATATATCTATTCCTTGCTCATGAGGCATAAAATCATGTCTCTTTTTCTTTAAAAAAAAAAACAACAAAGGGAAGTTCACTTTCAATGTTACAGTGATGAGAGAATATTAGAAAACAACTCAGGCCCCACTCTTAAAGGGACAGAGAATCCATGGCTCCACTTGAATACAGTGGGAGCAATAGCGAAACAACGTGTTCTTTAAACTGACATAAAGACATGCAGAAAAGAACCCTCTGAAATATGAGCAACTTGACAAGGTGTCAAAATACTAATGTCCTGTTTATTCAGTTTTTTCCCGTTTTCTTTTCATCTTGGACAGCACAACCTTTCTAGCCTACACTGGAATGCTTTACCCACAGTGTTGAATTCCTAAAGGTTTTGCTGTTGCTCTATTCTGATTGCCTCAGGAGTGTCTGATGCCAACAGTCCCCCCAAGGGAGAAATAAAAGGTGTTGAACAGCAAGGCATCCCACAATCTTGTCTCATCAAGGAACCTGGGCAGATATTAAAAGCAAACTGATGCCAGAACCCATTTTTGCGTGTTAAGAAGAGGGTAAAGGTAAACCAGAAAGGATAAAAAGGGAGATAGAAATTAAAAAAGAAATAAAAGTTCAAGTTGCCAATATTCAACCTAAAGTATTCAGCTCAGTGTTTTCTTTCAAAGTCTTCTTTAAAAAAAAACCCTAAGAGATAAATTTATGGAGTGGGAGAGTGAAATCCTGTTTATCAGCATTCATCTTTCTTTTTCTACCTCAAGGAGACCCTCTTCATCTCCCTGGAACATCAGTCCAGTTGGCTGGTTATTTCAGTTCTGCGATATTCTGCTGATAGCTAAAATGTAGATTCCCATGCCAGATACTCGAGATAATTAGCTCGTGGGCTGCTAGTGTCAGACTTGTTTAGTGCCGGAAAAACAGCTGACAACAAATCATCACTGTGTGAGATCTTGATTATTGTTTGGATGCAAACAGAAACATGCTGGCATTGCCTTACAAGTGTTTTCAATCACAGAAGGATGTTATAGTGCTAACACAGTGAGGCTGGCTTTTCTTACAAGAAAGGAGTGGGATCATTGACGGTCTAGCACACTTACTTACTATTTACTCAGGCTTTATTTAGGTAATCCTGTCTTCTCCTCAGTGGTCATAGGGTTGAGGGCCCAGATCCTTCATTTCTAAAGGGGTTTCCAACAACTTGTCATCCCCAGAAAACAGGTGCTTGACATGGTCTATGGTGAGTCCATACTCACAGAAACACTGATAGGATCATGGAATACCCTGAGCTGGAAGGGCCCCAAAAGGATCATCAAAGTCCAGCTCTCAGCCCTGCACAGGCCAGCCCCAAGAATCACATCATGCTACATACATGCATTTCATTACCTAGGGAGGTTAACTCAAACACAAAGCTGAATAAAATACTCCTGCCTCCTTTATCTGCGACTTTCCAAATTATTACCTCTTTCCATTCTGCTTAGTTTCTTCCAAAAGTGCCACTGTTCTTTCAAAGAAAATATACACTACTCCCTGTAATTATCCTTGCTTTAAATCTCCCCTCTCTAGCACAATATTCCCATGAGGTACAACACAGATGAGATGCTCAAAGTCTGCAAAACACAGGACTGGAATGATAGTGCAATGCAAGAGCTTTCTACAATTCTTCTCTGCAATCTTTCCAACTTTGGGTTAATTTTGGAACAGTATGGTGGTTTTAGATAATATCAAGACATTTAGATTTAGTGGTGTTAAGATCAAGGAGATATACAAAAAAGGTGCAGTTTTGCTTTTTCACTTTGATCTGGACATTCCTGCAGTTGTTTTTTGTATCACTCCAAATGTTGTGATTCTCAGATTCCAGACAGCTCCCTGCCTAAATCCTACTTAGAAAATGAAAGGGACAACTATTACCTCAAATGTTGGGCAAATTACTTTTTCAGCTTCATCAAGATATCCTTTTGAAAATACTTCTATCTCTTTCCCCCTAATATCACTACATTACTTTTGTTAATAGTGTCTTGAACGAGTGCTTAAAAGTTGCTACCCAACTTCTAGTGAAGTGTCCTAGCACTGAGAATCCCTCTGACTGCAATAAAATTCTATGGAAAACATGCTTCTCTGACATATACTTCCCAACAGTATTTTGCAACTTCCATGGTCTAATCATGAAAACAAAGGAAGGTCATGAGTCTGAACCAAGAATCAGAAACCTGGCTGAGTCAGGATGTAAGAAAGCTGCAACTTAAATCTCCAAGGATACTTCAGTGACCTGTACTGACCTTTGCAAAAGTTGTTTCTGAATCACCAAACCTCAGCAGGCTGATAGCTGGAGAATCATGGTGTAGATAAAGGAGGTTCTGTGCTTTGCAAACTTGCACAAGCAGCAACAGGCAAGTCTGGCCATGTAATTTGCGTCTTTATATGTAATTAGTACAATATGTAATTTGGAAGTCTTGGAGTTAATTATACAATGTTCATACCTGAATTTACTCTGTGGGTAGCAATTTGTGCACTGTGTTGTATGCCTTGAATCCATAAACAGAAAGGTTTTGGTGATAAAGCATGTCTAGGGGTATGGAAACAGAGTGAAAAGGAGAAAAGGGAATTCTTCTGCATATCTTTCAGAGGAAGCAGCTAATGGCAGATTTTGAAATGTGGAAATGCAGTGCAAAATGAAATGCCACTATCAACCTATTCTTATTACATCCAATAGAAAAGCAATAGCAGAAGAGCAATGAACATGATAAAAATTTTACCTGGGACTTGTTTGAAAAGATCCTGATACTGACTGACTCAAAATTTTCCCTGTTAATTTTTAAGCCTCCTACATAACTCAAAATACAAGCCCAAATTTAATGTCTTCATCCCAAGGAAAATAAGGATGCTCACTGAAAAAATTAATTATGTACTTTCAACAATTACATTCCTCTTAAAACATAACCTTTTCAGCTCAGGATTGGTGTATCTGGATTGCTAAACAATACCATGGGGTAAACCCATTTCTTTAAATCACATGTGGGGAAACTGAAGAGCTGGGGAATTCAGAGGGGTTTGAATTATTCATTGCAAACATTTACTCTATCAGTTTCATCAGATTACAAGGATATAGCCAAACAGATGTGACCAGGCAGTTGGACAGGAGAAAAAAAAGGGTTTTTTTAAATACCAGCTTGTCAAATGCATCTTCTGGACTGATTTTCCATCACACAGCATGGCTGTTTGTGTCAGCTTATCACTGGGAACGCTCAAAAACATCTGAAAAGGAGCTGATGGTTACAGAAAAGTTTCTAAGACCAATGTTACAAAAATGGTCCAGTAAACAGTGAGAGAAAAATAGCCAGGTATTCTAAGTCTCAAAAGTGATCCTTGCTAGTCAGGACAGTGCCAGGTGCTACACTGATGATGTTAAATCTAGTGATAGAAAATGTTTAGAAAGTATTTGCTCAGACAGTACAAAACCAAGCCAGCTAAAAAAGCATCACATATCAGGTGCTCAGTGCAAAAAAGGAAGGAAGGGACCAGTGCCAGCTACTGTTCAGAGAATATAAAGCAGTGTAAATCACCATGAAAATTCCTATAAGACTATGAAAATTCAATAAAGTCAAAGTTTTAAAATGAAAATAAATGTAACAGTACAGAATATAACCTCTAACAGTTTTTTTTAAAACAGAAAACTCCTACACTGAAATGAGAACCCAATATAGTTCAACATCTACTGAAAACAGCCATTAGGTAGAAAATCCTATGTGATACTTGCAACTCCATCCACCAGAGAGTTGCAATTTAGGCAAATAATTTTCGTTAATTAAACAAATACATCTATCAAATTCCCATGTTGCCTTTTAAGATGCCAGGTCTGCTGCTTTAGGACAACCCCTTATAGGACTGACACACTCTGTGTTTTCAGAACATTAATGTTTCCTTCAAATAAGTCATTTGCAGTCTAGCCTGCATTTTGAGAAGTAAACTGGACAGGTATATGCTCTTTAAGCTCAGGCCACAAAAAAGGCAAGCAGTTTTGATCATTTGGAGCTGTGATGCCTCAGACTGTGTAGAAGACCAGAGCTTACTCTGGAGAACTCTGTTTCACTCCTTCCTCACAGAGTTTTCAGAGGAATGATAAACAGGAAATTTATGTATGAGGTTACCCAGTCAAGTAAGGGAGAGCTGTAACTGTTTGAACTTCAGTGCCGAGGGTAAGATAACCATGTTTGGTCTGGATCTAAATTAATATCAACCTTTGATTTAAGCACAGGGATCAAGAGTGAATTAATGACACTTTGGGTCCCCTTGCACAGAAAACTGTTTGAGACTTAGCTGCAGAGCTGTTAATTATGGATCTCACTCAAAACTGTGGCTTTCCACTGCTAAATACAGAGACCTACAGTCTGCTCCGAAGGGAGAATTTAGAAATAAGTGATAACCCAAAATGTTTCTGAGGCAGGGTTTGTACTGTAAGAAAGAAACCTTTTAGGCCAGGTGGCAAAGTCAAAAGAAATCTTTCAGGCCCACAAATATGTTTTTAATGTGTGGCAGAGATTTGTAGCTTTTTCTCACCTATATGAAAAAACCTCTTACTTTCTATAGTAATGGTAGCTGATGCATCTGAGTCCCGAGAGAATTGTCAAATGCTTTAGATACTCAACTTTAATCCCTCTCTGATAACTGGGCAGTGTGTGTATGTACTTTTCTGCACATTACAGAATTGGAGGCCTAAGCAGTCAGCAATTTAAGCATTATCTTTTGTTCTGATAAACATCTAAACATCAGAACTTTACATGAATTGCTACCATAGCTACTTCCCGAAGCTAGGCATTTCCTCCTCACCACAGAAGTTCACAAGTCAGGTAGATAATCACATAGCACATGGAGTGAATCATGCACATGAGCAGAAGGGTTTGAAATAAAATGCTGGTATAACACAGCTGTAATTAGGGATAACCTCCTACTCACCTCATGAAACTGTCTCTTCTCCCTGTGATTGCTGACAGAGGCTTTCCAAATACATGTTGGGGGAAGGGGGGTACATAGCATAACAGAGTGCTAAATGCAGAATTCCTGTAACTCAGGATGGTGTTAAATAAGACCTCTGACTAAGTAACTGAGTGGGCAGCCATCACACCTTTCATTCTGAAACAACCACCCTCCTCAGGTTTCTTTTCCTTTGCAGTCTAAGTTGCAATGGCCATGACTGGAAATGAGCAGCTGAACTTTTTGATGCAATGAAGTAACAATGACTCAAAGACCTTTTGGAAAGGGTTTGCCAAAAGACATTGTTGAGCCTGCATAAGAAAAAATCAGGAATCAAATCTGCAAGCTTTGCCTAAATCAAACATTCAGCAACCTTTAACAGCACTCATGATAACTATTTTCCTTCCCAGCAAAATGCTCCTAAGAGAACAGCTAAGAGGGAGGTGTGGGGGGAACAAAACCCACCTATTTTCTATGACTCTTACTACTTTTGTGTTAAGCTTTAACTGTTGCTGTGCCTGGCCTGTTTTTATGACTGGTGTCTGCAAATGTTCACAGGGTTGAGTTTTACTGGCAAACATGCTAGCAGGATATGGGGGAGAGTGGCAGATGTGGCTTTCCAGAACCAAAGGTTTCATGTGCATCCTCCAGCCTGCATGCCAGAGCAGCATGTGAGCATACATAGGCAGAGAGCAGCTAGACAGCACAGCTCATATTTCCAGGTCTTGGAAGTTGCTCATCAATGTAAAAAAGTCCCCCTTCCAAATAAATTTTCTTGAAAAGATCCTGAACCTAAGCAAAATGTATCATAATAATTCACTGTGTCATTATTCACTCAGCTCAACTTCTGTGGGTTTGCTCCCATCAACATTTTGAAAGACAGCTCAAAATAATGGAGCCTACCTATGCACACAGTGTGAGCCTGTGATTATGAAACCCATTTTTGAATTCAGAAACAAGTGTGGTTTTAAAAACTGATTTCTAGCCTTACTCTGAAGCAGATTAGCATAAAACACCCCTATCTACCTACCCAACAACGAGGTTTTTGACACTAGATTTGACAGACTTTAAAAATCAGCTTTACTGCTGGCTACTGCCAGCAGCAGGACTCTACAACCAGTACAATTCTTCTCTAGATCAAAATTTCACCTTCACGTGTGCACACATAATGGATCTCTTAAGTATGAAGTTCTTGCTGGTTTCAGCCCAGAAAAGATCCAGTTACAGATGCCTGACAGCAAAATTATGGTTTCCAAGGAATTTCACAGAATCACAGCATAAGCTGAGTGGAAAGGGGCGCTCAAAGATGACAGAGTTTGACTCCTGGCCATGCACTGTACGCAAGAGTCACACCATGTGCATTACCCAAACACTTGAGCTCTGCCAGGCTGGGTGCTGTGACCATTTCCCTGAAGAAGCCACCTTCACCCAGCCACCTTCTGGGTGAAGAACATTTTCCTGATATCCAACCCAAACCTCCCCTGACACAGCTTCAGGCCATTCCCTCAGGTCCTGTCACAGGTCACCACAGAGGAGAGATCAATGACTGCCCCTCCTCTTCCCCTCATGAGGAAGATGTAACTTCAATGAGGTCCCTTGTCAGTCTCCTCCTCTCCTGGCTGAACAGACTTCAGCCACTTCCCCTCAAGGCCCTTCATCATCCTCATTGTTCTTCTTTGGACACTCTCAAATAGTTTAATACCCTTCTTATATTGTGTATCCCAGAACTGCCCCCAGCACTGGAGGTGAGGCTGCCCCAGAGCAGAGCAGGACCATCCCCTCCCTTGCCCAGCTGGTGATGCTGTGCTTGGTACACCCCAGGATAGGGATGGCCCTCCTGGCTGCCAGGGCACTGCTGACTCGTGTTCAACTTGTCATCAACCAGGACCCCCAGGTCCCTTTCCATGGCACTGCTTTCTAGCATCCCATTCCCCAGTCTGCACATCCAGGGTTGTCCCATCCCAGGTGCAGAATCCAACACTTTCCCTTGTTGAACTTCACATGGTTGGTGACTGCCCTGTCCTCCAATTTGTTGATGTCTCTCTGCAGGGCCTCCCTGCTTTTGTGAGAGTCAGCAGCTCCTCATCCTTTGATTTCTAATACCAGGTGTCACACCAAGGAGCACACACTCTCAGAGCACCCACTGACTCTAAGAATTAATTTAGCCATGACAAATGCCATGGACTATTTTGTGTACTGAAAGTGTCTCATCAAACAGCTTATAATTTGTCATTCTTCACAGCATGCATTTTGCTTCTGGGCCGATTTGAAAGAGCCAAAAGCAAAACTCAGTAAGGCAACAATATCTCAAGGCTAGAAACAGTAGAAATGTGGTAGGGAAGCTCCACCTGAAAGGATTCCTTCTCAATTTTCAGAGCAAAAGAACGCGCCAGTGAGCTTGCCAAACCAAAACCAGCGCATACATTTTTTGTGTAAATACCTTTATCACCACTCTGGTAGATCTTGTTGACCTGGGTCAAATATGAACAGACAAAATCCAGATGGCAGATGGCTTAACCCCTACAACAATTCACATTGAATCAAAGGAAGTCTGATACATCATTAAAAATCCCAAAGCCAGCATTTATCTCCAAGGCACAAAACATAGAGTCCCCACAATCTACAAAAAGAACACGTTCTCTCCCCCTTCCTTCTAAGTTACTTGATTCCCAAGGAGCTCACTGGACAGCATATAACAGATAGCACAAAAAGGGCATTTATTATGGAAACATTTGATGAGAGGAAATAAGATGATATCTCTATGCAACTTAAGGATCTTAGATGTATAGTATTACAAACAAGAAGCATGGAGGGCAGGCAGAACTCTACACATCCTTCTCAAGAATATTAAAATCCAGCTTCTTTCCTGATAGCCATGAATGATCAAAAGACATAAACAATCAGGCTTTCTATGCTAATGATGGCACTGAAATGCTTTCTTAAGTAGTTTAACCAATTAGAAGGAGCACCAGCCATTAAAAGGAATCTTAATGATGGATTAGTTATTCAGAACCTTTTAAAAGAAAACGACATAGTTTTTTTTATCTCATGTGTCCCTCATTTTTTCTCGACTTTGGCTGTTTTCCATTTTTTTATATAATAAACCCACTCCCCAAACCTTCACAAACTCTTAGAAAGTATGAAGCTACCAGCCTCCCTGCCTTTATTTTCATCAGCTTAATTTGGGAATCATTGAAAGTTAATATATTTGTGGTTCACACATGAAAAAGACTTGAAATTTTAAGTAATACAATTCTCCTATGTGGGCTCTAAAGCAAAGCATTTCTAATTGCTATGAACTGGCTAGGACAGGGTAAAACCTCTTAAAATGAAATCACATTTCTTTAATTAGATTTCATGTAGAAGGAATATCAGGGTTCAAGTCTGTTTGAAGTAACAGAAAAATCTTTCAATAAAAATTTACTGTGTGTTGTTCAGATGGGAGTGGAGAAACAGCAGTAGTTTATTGCTCAGGAACATGTTGCCTCTAACATATTTCATATAAAAAGTATTCTTAGCTAAACATGTCCTCCAGTAATGATGAGATTAATGGCTGGCAAAATTTGGCCATTATACAATATGTTAACAGAAAGTCCCACTCTGCTGTTAACTCTGCTTAGGCTTTATGTTGAGCCATCAGCTACAGGACAACATATTGAGTAACACCATGGTCAAGTCAGAATTAGCAGGAGCATCACATATGTTATTGTTAGCTGAAGCAATGCAGACTGTTTAGAGGGTGTGCAATTCCTCTGTCAGCTTGTTTAGCTCTAGGGTTAAGCAAAACCACTTTGACTTAATCTTTGTTTCTCATTTATATGGTGTGATTTTCTTTTTTATGACCCCCCCCCAAAAAAAAAAACAAACAAAAAAACAAAAAACAAACACACCACAACCAAAAAAAACCCACAGCTAAAAAAAAAAAAAAACCCAGTGCAGAGACACAACAGATTTGGCCAGGTTGTTGTTTGGTTTTTTGTTTTTTTTTTTTCTGGAGGGTTTCCTGGCAGCTTTCTGCTGTGTCCAAACTCACATGCCATCATGGAGTGGCCTCATCTGTGTCCCCACAGGTAATTCTGCCTCACAGCTGCACCTGAGCTCACCTTCTCTGCCAAGCCCAGCTTAAGCACTTCCCACACCTCCTCTGGAGCAGGTGGGACATCTCAGTCAGGCCAAGCTTGAAGGACTCCTGGTGAAGTCCTGCATGACAGCTGTAGAGCAGGTGACTGAGTCCCAAGTCTCCCAACCCAACATTCCTTCCCAAGGGGAATTCAGTCCATGCTCAGCCAGGCTGCAAGGGGTGTTTTGAGGGCAGCCTGGGTAAATACACGTGGGGCCATGATCTATGTGGATTCCTACCAATTTCAGATTTCTCATGGCCTTCATATTAACCTGCAGAGCACTCAGCTGAAGGGCAGTGCCCTGCTAGTACGCCTGTTCAAGATCTGAGAGAGAATGAAATCATGGAACTTTTTACTAGCAACCTTCTCTTAGGTTGGGAAGAAAATGAAGTATTTTGAATCTGACACTTCTGGGGGGTTACATACCACTCTCATAATGCTAACACCCATGTAGCAACACAAGCATGAGCACTCCTCCCTTTAAAGGGGCTTGGTTTTGTCTCAGAGCAGAAGTGTTCAGGAAAACACAAAGGTTGTGCAGATTAGAAAAGTTTTTCCCACCCAGCTGTAGTTATGGGAGGCCTCTGATGGTATTTAATATTTCAAACAATTTTGGTTTCAATTAAAATAATAGATGGGAAAATAAAAAAGAAAGGGATGGAAGGTGGGTAATTTTTTCCTATCCTGCAGGAAAATTCCAATTACTTAAATTATTCTTTTGCAGAGAAATGAAACAATTGCTGCAAAGGGGAACATGAAAATGTTATCCAATCTGTTTCTGAAATGCAGTTTATGCAATGAAGCAACATTTGTGTGGATTCCACTAATTTACTCCATTTTAGAACGTCAGCCAGACAGCAGTTTCAGTGTCACTTGAAAACTATTATGATTGCTGACAGTCAGCCCCTTTCCCAGAAGCACCTAAAAGTTTTAGGGACACAAACCAGTGAAGTTTTAGGAATGAATCTTCACAAGGCAACATAAGCATTTCAGTCCATTACCCAAGAGAATGTAGGAGCTGCTCTGGAAGTCCAAGCCCCAGTGTTGAAGACTTACAGTTCTAAACCACAAGATTACCTATAGTACTTATTGCTAAAGATACAGTGCAGCTTTTTAAAGATGGGCATTAATCCATACAATCACATTATGGGTTGGAAGGGACCTTAAAGACCATCCAGATCCAATCCCCCTGCTATGGGCAAGGACACCTTTCTCTAGACCAGGTTTCTCAAAACCTCATCCAGCCTGGCCTTGAACATTTGCAGGGATGAGGCATCCACAGCTTCTCTGGGCAACCTGTTCCAGTGCCTCACCACCCCCACAATAAAGAACTTCTTCCATCTATTCAGCCAGCTATTGGTTATCACGGTACAGCAGGATTAAACACCAAAACACTGAAACAGTGCTTGGAGTAATGTTTGGAGAACATTACTGTTCTCCAAAGTTCTTAGGTCCTTCCAAACCACACAGTCAATTGGGGGCATCAGTTATATCTGAAAAACATGGTCTAAATATGATAGCTGACTTCCTACAGTCTCTGGCAGGTATTGCTTTGGGATTCTCTGGATGGTTTCAGAAATGTTACTCAAGAACTAGTCCATTGTCTTCTGTAAAAGCACAGAATAAAAGTATTTTCAGAGAGATGATTCACTTTCCCCTTGTTTTTAGCAAGAATTCTTCTTGTAGCTGACAGGAAAAGTGCTAGGGACTCATATGCAACAGTCAGGATTTTTATTCCAGAATATGTAATTACTGCTTCAAAAAGACAGCAAATTAAACCAAAGCCAATAAAATAAGTACTGCAGCCAACACTTTACAAAATATTGCCACCTTCATCTGGTCATTGGATATTTGTTCTATCATAGATACTACTTTCTGGAAACTATAACTAATAAGAAAAACTCCAAGGAGAGTAATCTTGAAATAGCCTCGAAGAGCCCTGAAAAGCACTGTAAGCATGCTCATTTCAGAAAAAGAATCTAGTTTTCACTAAACCAGTATCTATATTTAAGTAAATATGTCTCCCAGACTTCAGCAATAAGCACAGGCATTAATTTTGTTAGTTTCACTAGGCTTTGGCCTTTCTTCATCTGAAGCAGCACGTTTGCAATGATGCTCCTGTGCTACCGAGTGAATCTCACATTTGAACTGAGAGTGCCCAAGTGCTTTTCAAGTCTTGACTCTGCTTTATCTGCTTCTGTCACAAATCTGCCTGGCAAAAACCCCACATGCAACTGAGATGGGGCATGTTCACTTTCAGAACTCAGTGAAAGAAAGGGGGTGTGGAAGAGAAACTCTTTCACATTGCTCAAGAAAATAGTTTTCAGTCAGACTCCAGTACTGCCTAATTCCTGTCTGCATCAGCCCAGTTAAAGCTGCCTGTGCTTAGGGGCGATTGGCAGTCTGCTCTGGGTTCCTTCACTGCACTGCTAATCTCCACTAATACTCTCCCATGCTTCATTTAATTTCACTCTCAGGGCTCTTTTTCAAATTCTTCCTCAAATCTTAAACCAATGCCCTCATTGTTTAGGATTCCTTTACCCTGACAAGTCTGACCTCAGATATCCTTTCCTCTTTCCTGCTCTGTAACTCAGGCAGTCCACTTACTCATTCATATGGTAACCTCACATAATGGTCTCCACATTAATTAAGTAATTTTGGTTCTTTAAGGTACTACAGAGGGGTTTTCAGTGCCTTTCAGGCCAATTGAACTATTTTTTTGTTGTTGAACAGACTGGAGAGTACATGGTAGAAGAGCCAAGGAGAACATGCTCGCTCTCCCTCTGGGCCATTCCTTTCATGCTGCTTCAGGGTTAGGCCAAAACAACATCAGCAAGTCTAATTTGCCCCAGCAGCGGATGGGAAATGACTAAAAACCCTGCAGATTAATTTGTGTCAGATGTATGCTTTAAAGCAAGTGAGAGCAAGAGAGAATGTGAGAGCATTTACAGAAAAACATGCTCTTTCTCTGGGATTTAGAAGGGCCCTCTTGTTTCAGATCTTTTGGGAGCTGAGTGGCCCCAAGCAAATGAAAAGTCCTACCTTTGCTTTATGTTCTCCTTTTGTATTTGATGCTTTTCAGTAATCAGAAAATTCAGAAAAAAAAAATGAGAGGGAGAAAAAGAAGCAAAACTGTACAATGCATAATTGGTTTTGCAGTAACTGCTGATTCTTCTAGCAAAGATAGTTTTGCACCATACAGGTAAGATGGTCAGAAAAAAAAGGGCCTGGGGATTTTTTTTGAGGGGTGTGGGTTGTGTCCCACATCACTCCAGGAAAAGTGAAACGTGGTGGAAACCTCACATCACTCTGGAAAATAGTAATGATTAGTGTTACATAATCAATAACTTAATAGGACTGGAACTGCAGATCAATACATGATCCTGACTAGGAAGCACAGGTCCAAACCAGTTATTCTGTTGAAACAGTACACCCCAAGTTGCTCTCTGATGGCCAGATGTGATCACCCTACTGTGATATTCTAACAGGACAAGTCCTGGAGTGGCCATGGAAATCCAGCAACTGTAATAGTTACTTTGGTGCTCCTTGGTGTGGCTTCGGTGCTACTTGGTGTGGCTTAGGTGGGAATAAATTTTTCTGTACATGACTAACACATGAGCTGAAAAACAGCATAACTGGCACTGGTTAGGCTTCTTACTGGTCAGGCTTCTTACTGGTATTCCCAGCAAGGCCAAGAGCAGTCATCTCTGTGTCCAATCTCTCTGGTTCATTAACCAGTGTTGCGACACTGGAGATGAGTCATGCATGCGCTATCACTGTGCAGTAACATTTCTGTTGCTAAATTAAATAGATTTAATTTTGTACATTCTTGGAACTCATATCCAATCTGATCAGCTCACCACATCTAAAAGGATGTGTTTACTTTTTAGGCAGCCTTGCTGTTTAGATCTCACATGACTGCCTCAAAAATTCTAGGGAAACTCAAAAGTCTCAAATTGCAACATTAGCATGGACTTATTTCTGGTGAGCAATAGGTCTGGTTCAAAAACTTCAAATCTTACTCTTCATTCACTCTGTTCCTAATCCCTGTCTTATTATGAGACAGAAATAATAACACCCAAAGTCCTACCCAAAGTTTGAATCCCAATCTGATTTGGCAGCATAAATATAACCACAGAAAAATCTTCCAAGAGAGCCAAAGAGACAAAAAGCCTCAATCTAAAAAGAAAGCAAAGTTTTGTGGAATTAGACCTTAAATCTCAGTTTCAGAACAGACTAGCACTTAGGAGGCTGTCACAACTTTCAACAAGATGTCAGATATAATTAATATAACATTTAATATTGGTGCAGTTATACTGGTACTCTTAGCAGTATCACCTCTTTCAATCTAGAAAGGAAATGGCAGTACAGGGAAGAAACAACATAGGATGTCTTTATATCCATAAATGTTGTTGTAGTGGGATGTTTTTCAATAAAAACACATACCAGTAACCTAAATGATTGTACTAGTGCCAGATCTTCTATATGAGACCAAGAGTCTCAGAAGATTTAGATGTCTGTATCACACCAGTTTCACTAGTGTTTTGGCAGGTAATAGCATTTCCAGACCCACATACAAGCACCAGATCACATCTGAGAAAGAGAGAAAGTCTTTAGTTACTTGACCATTTTGAAAATATTCTTTTTAGGGTTGTTGAAATGTATAAGAATTGGCAAGTTAAAAAAATAAAGCAATCAAACACAGCCATTCAGTAGAAACAGTAACAAAAGGAAAGAGAAATCTGTATTAGTGATGATTATATTGGCAAGTCTTTTCTGTCCATAACACATACTTGTGGAAAATGGTAACTACAGCTGCAGCAATTCACACAATGCTGTCTGAATATTTTTATCTGAAACAAAACTACACTATTATCTTCATGCATACAAAAAACAAGTTCTGGAGAAGATTAATTCAATAATATCTAAGATTCCTAATTCCCTGATTTAGGTCCCAGGAGAAGCTTAGAAACTTTCAGTGGAAGGAGAAAGAGGAATTTCCTTATTTTATCTGACCCATAGGAAAATCTCTAGTGCATTGAGGTAGTCTATCAGTTTTAGAGTGCCTAGTGCTGGAAAGAAAAAAAGGCAGCCCAAACACACAGATAACCTGTTTGACTGACCTCACCCTGCAGCTCAGAGTTTATTCACCACACATTCACATCAGTTCTAGTTCCAGCTCAAGAGAGCAGCCCAGGCATGGCCAGGGGTTTGCAGGGCAAGCGTGCCCAGCCCTTGCTTGGGGCAGCTTTAGGAGCCAGGAACCACACCCTTGCTTCCTGTCAGAGCAGAACAAGCCTAGAAGTCACAAAACCCATCTATTGGTTACACTGCCAGAAGTGTGCATGTGTGCACCCAGTCCAGTACTAATTAAGTCTTTCTGGCACCAAAGCCTCAATCAACTATCCCAGGCCAAACTGTACTATGGAACTGAGTCCTCCTGAGATACACACAAGGTCTGAGGAAATGACATCAACCTTTCCCTTATCTCACCTAAGATGCTCTCCTGTTCAGATAAGGACCATGACTATTGCTCATCTTGGGCTGTGGAAGAAGCCTCAGAGAGGATTTGGATATTTGATCCTCCAAGACTAGCAGGATTCATGAGATCAGAACCTCATGCCACATAAAAGCTCAATGAATCTTTCCTAATCTGTGCCCAGTCTAAACTCAAACTTGCAATTCCTGGACAGTACCAAAAGTACAACTGCAACATTTCTGAGAGCAGAGCTCATAGTGCTGGGCTGAAGAAACATGAAGACTGCAGGGTCTTTGTGTATGGTAAGAAAACTGTACATGGGGAAGGCAATCTGATTGATAGGTGCAGCTCTCTCAAGCTTCCTCCTGCCAGGAAATCCTTCAGCCCCACCAAAAGTCCATATCTCTTGCCAAAGTTAACCATCACTATCAAAAAGACTTCCAGCATTTTGCTGATTTAAATATCTGAAAGGTAGTAGAATCTCAACTAATTACTATCACTATGATATCTGCATTATAACTTTATTAATACAAGAACATTGAAATAATTATGAAGGCTACAGGATAACTTGAAATCTGATATCCCTGAGCAGCTGCTTGTAAATATTTCCTCATTCCACATTTATTTATCCTTTGAAATAATTAAGCACTTAAACACTATTGTTTGCTTACATACCAATGCACATTTCTGACATGAATAAACACAAAGTGAAAACTAACAAATTGCTTATCAGGAAGGTACATTTGTTCTGCATTTTGAAGAACATCTGTAGAAGTCTGAAGGGCAGAAATCAGATCTCTGAAAGACAGTTTACCATGGCTAATTCTTAGAAAAAAACCCCAACCACTCACATGTATTTAAGAGGGCTAGGAGACTTTATTTTTGCTGTAAGTCTCAAAGATTTCATTTTCAGAGAATTCAGCTAAGGATTCTGCAATCTTAACAAGTCTGAATAATCAGGTCCAATTGTCTGAAATCAATGATTACGAAAAAAGAGACCCTAAATTTTACCCAAGTGGTTTACATGAATGTCTGATATTTCTCCCTCCTAATTTTAAATTTTAGATTCAGTCCACTGTTCACATTTCTAGGTATTAGCAGACATTTGATTGTTATTTTTCCCTTATGTTCAAACTTTTAGGTCCTAGGCCAAGCCATGGCCTCAGCTGTGCAAATGTAAACCAAGCAACTGTATTCACTTGAGCAAGTTTCCATTAGCAAAGGCACAAGCAAGACTTGGCTCTCACACCTGATGTGCCTTACCACTCCAATAATCTCATGTTGGGATCTCAGGAACAGAAATACTTAAGTGTTCATAACACTGTGCTAAATATGTGTCTAAGTCTATTGCAGCTCAGGCTTTTACTGAAGCACCATTTAAGAATTGTTTGGCAAAAAAAAGGGCTAGATTCGTGGACCCAAAGTTCTACATTTACCATTTGACTATATATTTTCCTTTAAATACGCTCTGACTCAGCCGCGCGCTCATTGTGATTTGTGTACGCAGGTTTCTTACACTCACAGCCCTGTTTGCCTTCTGTGTAAAACAGAAGAGGTCACTGTATCTGACACAAAACTGAACTTACAGCTAGACTAATAAGTAACTTGACTGCAAACAAATCAGACAATCTTGCCCTAAAGTCAGCATGAACCAGTTGATTTTCCTCACTAAATTCCCGCAAATGAGCTAAGTGGAAGAAGGAAAGCATCTACTTTGGGGAAGACAAAGAGGAGCTTTTAGTCTGATAAATTCAATCTCACACAAGAGCCACTCTGCCTGACCAGGTGACCCCACTTCTCCCTCCCCAAGGTCTACATGCTTCAGCAAACGCTGAGTCCCTTCTCCCAGCTCTTGGAGGGAGGGGAGAAGTTTACTGTTGGGAGAAAGACTTTATAGCTCACCAGCTGTGTGAACAAACTCAGACATACTTGGCTTCTGTGAACTTGGCTAAATCAATGAAACATCAGAGCTCAAACTTGATGCTTTATTTCCTTTAGTCTGAGGTTCTGCTCGCTATAAACGTGATCTGGAACAGCACGTGTGAGACTGTAAAGCAAAAAAGAAATGAAAACAAAATGTGATTGTACATGAGATCAATTCCATGCTGACGTGATAATACATTCAAAATTCTCATTTCTGTAGAAAGCTGACCACAGGCACTTCATCAATCAGTATTTCGATTTGTAATGTGTTCCGTATGGTTCTCTGTCATTACTTAATGGGGAACATCCCCTCTGAAAACATCTGACTCTGAGCTCTGCATCGAGAGAGCTGCTCGTGTTTCAACCACGTTTCCCAGAAACTGAACACTCAGCAACATATTCATTTTAGTGACAGCCACCACTAATGAGAAACAGCCATGCGTTCGTTGAATCTTTTACAAGCCCAAGAAATTTATATTAGCAACGAAAAAAAATCTCACTACAACTGAATCTCTAAAATCTCCAAAATACTGATTTTATCACCCTAAAGCTCATGCTGGGTTGGTGCTTGTACTTCTCTATTTTTTATTTTATAGTATCTCTCTCTAGTTTTTTGGTTGGATTTTTTTTTTGTAGGTTTTCTGTTGTTTTTGGTTTTTTTTTTTTAATTTCCAGTTAGGCCAGTTGTTCTGACATGTGTTCTTCATATCAGGAACAGGAAGCTGGGGCATGAATTGGAGGGTTTATCACAAGCTGAGAGGTGGTGGGAAAAAAAATAAGTCCATCAGAAGTAAAAAGCTCATACAACACTCAGTGATGGTGTTGGAATAGAAGGACCTAAAGAAACCAGTTAGAAAATCTGTGGCATTTTTGTTGGAGAGCTCTATTATTTTCCTGCAACAGTTTTCTTTGCTCAGAACATCAGGGAATTACTATTCTCAAAACGTCTTGAGTTTCATTGTTTTGTTTTAGGAATGGGATTTTTTTGGGAGTTGGCTTTTTTTGGGGTGGGGAGGTGTTTGTTTAGTTTTTTTAATGAAGAGGAGCAGCTGTGCAAAATTTTGACTTGCCAATATATGAAACTTCCTAAAAATTACTAGACCCAAAAAACATGAAAGTTGTGAGGAAACTAAAATTTCAGACTACATGAAAACAACAGTTTCAGAAGACTGGAGGGAACAAGTGTGGTACATTTAGAAGAGTCTACTGTTTTTTCAAGGCATTACTTTGAAATAGTCATTAAAAGCAAAATAATAAAATGACTGGATGTTCAGGATGCCACAGAGTCAAATCAGCAGATTTTCTACAGAGAAAACTGTGTCTCACTAATCTTCTAAGACTTATTTAAATCTACCAACAAGACATTGACAAAGGATAATTTATTTCCATAGTGAGCCTGACATACACAAAGCAGGATACCAGACAAGACACAGCTACGGTAAAAGTAACTCTCCCATATCATGGGCCAGATTGTCCCTTACTCTCAGGGACTTCAGTAGGATTTATTCCAAGAATAAATGCTTAGAAATAGAAGGAAGGGTTTTATAACTGCCTGAATTTATGTTATGATCTTCTCCAAGGCAGCAAATAAAGAATTTCTAAAAAAAAAATTAAAATATTATTATAATAATAGCATTTTGACAGCTAATCAAGTCAAAGTCAGAGATGAAAAGTCAACTCAAAGCATGATTAATTAAATTCAAAGCATGATTAATTAAAACTCCTCATTTTTTGAAACATACTTCAAAGGAACGCACTATGTTTCATCACGCTAAGTTTACATTTGCCTCCTAAATTCACTGCTTTTAAAACAATTGTCCCTCCTGAACCTCATTGTGTCTTCAATGGCAATATTTCCATCTTCACTATAGAAACCAACAAAGTTCTTGGCTGTTTGTAAATAAAGAAAGAAATTAAATCCCAACCTCACAAATTACACCAAGGCCACGTAGATCTTTTTAGATTACTTACCAGATTCAAATGGAAGAGTCAAGAATTCTATCTATCAGGGTAGTAGCCACCAAAATAAGAAAACTCTTAGAAAAAACATGGTGTGAGCAGCTGAGTCTCTGAAAAAGCATATCTATGCAAGAACTTTTATAAAGCATCAGAATGTTCCGAGCACTTTGAAATATAAAAGAGTACACAGAACGTAGAAATTAAAAATCTTGGTAGCTAAAGGAAAGCATTTGAGACAAAAGATGAGGAAAATACTAAAGCTAGAAATTAAAAGAAAGTAATTCAGAGAAGGACATTAAACAGAGATCAAAGCATCTTGATGAGCATTTGCAGGTTTACATAAAGGACATTTACTGACCTTCAAGACATGAGTGGCATAATTTTACAGAAGAAAAAAAAGGTAAGCAATGAAAAAGAAACAAAAAAATTTACAGGTTTGTTGATAGATTTCTGGAAGCAAAACCAAGGAGAAGGGAATACAATGTTGTAATGTATAAGCAAAGCCTGCAGAACCCCAAGCACAGGCATCAACACAGCCTCAGAAAAAAGAGAGCAAATTTTCAGGGCACATGTTAAGTATCAGGCTAATCCAGATAACCAGCTTGCAGGTGCAAAAAATTAGGTTGAAATTATGTTCTCTCAAAACAGCTGATTGGAAGCACACCTGAAGTTGACTTTTGGTGTGTGCCTCACCACCTTGCTGATCACTCAGATTATTCTCTTGACCTTTCAGTTACCTTGATTCAGAAAGTTCATGTGTGTTGAACTGGGTCTCTTTTCTTTCATTTCACCTCTTAGCTGTTACAGAATGACTTTTCCACCTGGTAAAGAGCTTGTAGGCTTTATGCATCCCTTGTTCCTGTGGGGTGTTTCAGTGTGCTTCCCAAAAATGTGGTCAGAAGTAAACTTCAACAACTGCTGAATGTTCAGGAGTATTTTCTTCTAAGAACTCACATGTTCTCCTCTGAAAACAGATTATGCCAGATTTGATGCTGGCTAAATTTTGAAATGAAACTTTTAGAGATGTTCTATTTTTTTTCAATAGGTTAAAGGTCAAGGATGCACCCAGCACATTTCAGCCATTTGGAACCCAAAAACTGAAGCAGTGGTAGTAAAAGGTCTGCTGCTACCAATGTCCTACTTGATCTGGTGCAAACAGAAGAATTATCCCCATCCTCCTGCAGTGACAGGGAGCAAGGTTAGAAGTGTTGGGCCATCCATATGCATAGTACTTGTCTGTCAGAGAGAAATTATTCCATGGTTAATATACAAAAAGGTAAAACTGAGATAACCAAAATTATTTTAGTCACAATACTAAATGTTTAGCTAAGTTTCTCAGACATAATATTGTTCCCATTTCTTTTGAGAAAATTAGAAAGTCTACATATATGTATGTCAGTATTTCTAAATAACAGAAGCAGAAAATGGTAATCCCTTGGTACCAAAAAATGTGCAAAACATATTATTTTGTTTTTCTTTGGATTATTGCATTCATATTAAATGTCATAATACTGCCATCCTCATAGGAAGTGAACAAATCGAGAGAGCCAAACTCTGGCTAGTTGCTTGTGGGCACAATGATTTTGGGTAGAAGGGACAGTTCAGGATTTTATTTTCTGCAGGGAAAGATAAAAACCTGATGTTGGAGTACATAGGCAAACTGATCCAACCAATATGAATGGGAACAGCATCGGGCTTGAATTTGGAAAAACAGATTTCCGTTGTTGTTTTCTTAAAGGAGTTCAAGGCTTCTTACCACAGGCAGAGAAAAAGAGCTTGCAAGGACCCACTTTCAATTTAATGCTGAACTGAGTGGAAGCTCACCTTGCTGCTTCTGCACATAATCATGTTCCATAAAAACACCTGGGACCTTACTGACAAACAAGGGATAAATGAGTAGAAGGAAGTCTTTGCAATGCCTTCAGCAAGTGGTTCCCCTGCTGTGTTTCAGTACCTCTCACTCGAGCCTGGCAAGGGCAGGAGACACGGTGTGTGCCCATCACATTTCATTTGCTAGCTGCCTGCTGGGCACCAGCCCTGGGCTCCTGCTGCTACCATAGACTTCCCATTGCTGGTGATTAATTATTTATAATTGTCAAATGCTGTCCCTATGTTCACATTATGTATTAGGATTATTGTTGCGACTACATTGTTGCAGAAGCTTAATCCCAGGTTCCAAGTTAGTTTTTATTCACACAGAATTATTCTTTACTTGACTTTGGCATGATTATTTGGTCAGCATTACTCTTCCATTTCCAGAGCTATGTGGCTACACCATTCCATCCACCACCAGTAATAAACCTATCTAGTTATTTAAGCAAGGACAGATGGGCTGCGACTCTCTTCCCTCAATCTGAGGGTAGAGAAAGTAATTTCTAATCATATTATTGTTTTGGTTTGGGTTGTTTTCATTCAAGAGTGAGGGAGAAGGTGACTCACATTCTGTTTGCAGTTCAGCAGCTGCCTCCTACTGTCCCCCTGAATCATCAGTTTGGTTGCAGCATTTCTGCCTTGGTCTTTATCATTTGCAGAAAGGGCCTGATTAACCAGCCTTTGGTTTCATAGCCTTATAAAACATGCTTGCACAATTGGTCCAGCCAGCTTTTCTTAAGAAGGGATGCAGTGAAATCTGAGAATTGGATTGCGAGGGGAATTTGCAGTGTCAAAAGGAATTTAATCACAATTATTCCTTTCACTCCTTTTGGCACTGATTTAGGTACTTGCTTTGATATCAAGTTAGTATAGGAAAGAAGAAGGGTCATTTTTAAAGGGATCTTTCTGCACCCATAGGTGAAAATTTTAAATAACTGCCATGGATGACATGTCAGCCTCTTTGGTATCCTGAACTTTTACTTAGTGTAGAATATCCTCTCAGTATAGATCAGTATATATCTGTTCTGCTCAAGGTTAATAAAAAGGTGGCAGAAAAAGTAGATGTATAAACAGTGAAAATTTGAAAACTTTGAAATAAAGTTTTGAAAAGGGAATTGAAAACTATCAAAAAAATGATACAAAATTTCCGGTATGGCCTCCTGTCACAGTCTTATTTTCCATGGAATCACCAACAAGGAATCCCTGTAAATGGTTGCTGATGACACAGATGAATCAGAACATCAGAAGTGCAGGTTCAGGTCCCACATGTGAGATTACAGTGTTATGTTATTTTGATCCTCTTTTCATTAAGTGTATTGACAAGAACCTCCTACACACTTCTGAGTCCTATCACAAGCTAAGCTTTGTGAATGTAGCTGTGAGCGCATAAAGCAGTTTAGGGACTCAGTAAAGACATCCTGATTTTCATTACATTAGATGTTCACTGTGGGGATCTGAGATTTATGCCCCATTATTAAGCCTGACCTTTAGCATGCCCTGATGTTCAGCATCCTTCAGTAACTTTCAGAGGGAATTTATGCCATGCTGCTTGCCATGTGTGACTAACATAGCAATGGGTTGATTTTCAGTTCTTGTTATGTGCCCTCTCCTTAAAAAGTGCTCTCCAACAACAGCTATTAGTGACAAAAATAATAATCACCACCCTAATTTATGTTACTAGTTACACAGAATAACAAGACGTAATTTAACATTGGCTCTGCCCATAAAAATTGTAATTGTCCCCCAAAATACAAATTAATTTTACGTCTAAGGAAGACTGCTAAGCAACGATAAAAAATGCCATATTGATTGCGATTAGCCCACTTAAATGGAATACATGAAGCTTCATAAATCTTATATTGCTTATGCAATATGCAAACAGTAATTTTATATCAAATATGTGACTTGACATTAACAACCTTTTCAGTGTGTCAAAGTAGGTGTCACTATTAAAAAGCAATTATTGAATATATTCCTCAAAAGATGAGAAACAGAAAAGTTTAACTTGATAAAATACATATAAATGTCTTCTTGGCTACCACTGTTCTACTGATTTGACACTAATTCCAAAATACATAAAAACTTATGCCACGGTATATAAATATAATAGATCAGAATTATACAAGTATAGTAATAGCTATTTCTTATTTAATATTGTCCCTCCATAGGTAGTAAAAGCAGAAAAGTGTGCAGCTCTCTATTCTTGCTTAAGTTTGCATAAGATAACCAAATTTTCAGCATAAGATAATCAAATTTTTATGAAAAGTAATCTTGTTCTTGATCAATGCAGCATATTTTAATATATAGGCAGCATGGTACTTCTGACATCTTTTAATCATACTGTTCTCTGTTATCAAAATATTTAGATATTTTTAAAATGTGGTGTCAGGTAATTTAGTTAGACTGATGTCACCTAATAAGCTGTATTGGAATTCAAAACATTGCTTTTTCATATACCTTTAATCATTCCCTGAGTACAGCGCACATATGAATCTTTTGTTACGATAAATAAAGGAAATAATTTTCCAACACGGCGCAAATTTATTCAAGATTCACAATCCCTTCCATTAATAACTGTAAGTATATTTCTCTGAATTTGTGTTGGGGAAGTTAATGCCCCAAAATCAGCATTTTCCACAGCAGCCCCATGGATGGTGCTCAGCCAAAGGCACAGCTGTTTGAGCAGCTCTTTGTGCGGGTTACCAGGGAATGACCACAGAAAGCCTGTTTGTGTGCTTCTCTGGGGGAAGGGATTCTGCACATGCACTCAAATGTATTTTCTACTCATGTTGTACAATCTCCTTCCAAGTTTTGAATCTCCTGGCACATTTTTATGCATCCTGATGACCTCATCATCATCATATAAAACATGACTTGAAGAAAGAGAAAACAGGTGGGGGCTCAATTTTAATGCTTCCCATTCTGCTCTCACTGCTCCGTCCCACCAGGCTGCCCTCCTTTTCCTCCTCCCTCCCCACTTCAGTTACCCAACAAAAACCACCAAGAGAAAAACTAACCAAGAAAATGTTTCATAAGAAAAAATCCCATGGCACCCTCTCCCTGACACACACAAAAGGCAGCTTTAGTAATAACCACAACCATCCAGCACATCCAAAAAAGTCAACTTAATGAACATACAAAAGTGTGAACTGCTAAACTGTGATATTCACTTAGTTCTTGGCAAAACTGTTTTAAAATAAGTAGGGTTGACATTTGATTAGAAATAGTCGCTTTCTCTTTTCTTTTTCCTTCTCTTTCTCCCCCTTCCCACCACCCCCCCTTCTTTCTTTTTTTGTTTTTTTTTTTTTTTTTACTAGAAATGAATTATATTTGAAGCTCACTGGAGCATAGATAAATGCAAGCTAACATATTTTTAACTTGATTACATTCTGCAGTGATATATAGAGGCACATAGCTACAGTAAGTGATTCCATGGAGAGAGAGGGGGAGGGAAAGAGGGAGGGAGGGAGGGGAAAGCCCTCTGCGAATATGATAAGGAAAGCTGGGATGAATTGTGGTCTCTGTTCTCTGTTATCCAAGGGTGGCTAGCTGCTGCTGCACTAAAGGCCTTTATTCCCTGCCTGTGGGAAAGTGGTGGGCGAAGGCTGCATTCTCAGTTACACTGCACATGCAGATTTTAATTAGCTGGATTAAAAACAAGACCGTATCATGTCCTTTAGCAGTATTCTCTCTAGAAACAAAAGATTTTCTTTCCTGGCTTCTGCAAGCAGCACAGTACAGCATTAATAAAAAAAGGTCATGGAAGTTCAAGATGAAAGGTCACACATGATAGAAACTCTATGTGAGGGGGACATCATGTTTATCTCTGTGATAAAGGAGCTCTGTCCAGGCAGGTCAGCATGCCGTGCCTCAGCAATAGGAAAATATAAACATATGGAGTGGATAGATGGTGGAATGGGCAGTTTGGAAAAGTGAGTTCAGTCATGGAAGTAGAGAAGGGGTGGGGGGGAGGAGAGGGAATTATTTGAGAGATAATATAAGCTGAAAGGATCCAGCTTTAAAACAGCCAAAGAGGGTCAGAAAGAGCCTGAGATGAAGCCTGGGGTGATGGTGCCGAGCACAGCTCAGAGCCTGTGCAGGGTGAATGAGCACTGAGCCAGCAGGCTGGGACTACCAGCCCAGGCCACTTGGCTATGTCCTTGCACACCAAAGCCCACTTGAGCATGGCCAGAGCCTGTACCCTTCTCCCACAAAGAGACCATGGACTCATCCCTGGGTCAAGCTTCGAGCCCCTAATTCCAAAGCCTCTCTAGACTGAGTGCTTGGGCTGAGACTGGGGGTTTTATGTTTTATTTGGACCACCGCAACTATTGTGTTGGGGGTTTGTGTCTTAGATTTTCATTGTTTTCTTTTCTTTTTCTTTAGTGGGGAGCCAGGCTTTCCCCCAGTGAAGGCCAAAGGAATCTGCATGTACTTCCAAAGGAGAGTTAGCAGCTCTCTAACCCACGGCCTCCAAGGCTTTGCCCTGGAATGCACTGAGCTCTTTCAACACCACTGTTATCAGTAGGAGGGAGATGCAAGACCTCCTCAGTTTCTCACAAGATCAGACTGCAAAAATAAACACATTATGGTCTTACAAACCTTAACTGATACACTGGTCTCAGTAGGTCTGAGTAGAGCCACTGCCATATGCAAGCATCCATGGGAGAGTGCTTGAAGATTGAGGGGCAAGACAGAAAAGGGAAGGAAAAGGGAGGCAAAATTAGATAAGGTTAAATGTTCCTCCTCTGCTTTGCCATACTTCCTGCTGTTCAAAATCCAGCTCAGAGAAAAACATACCAATTTCTGAGTATTCTGAGTATTCTGAGTATTCTGGGCAACAACTTGATTCTTTGCTTCATAACATTTTCATTAAATAAGATTTGTACAGCCTCAGCAAGGTATGACAACACACGTGTAGGGCTCTACAACCTCCTTTATGAGACTGATCCATGAATAGGTAAATTATGAAACAGACTTTTAACCAAAAAGAAACACTGGGTAAAAGCACACAGTCAAGTTCTAATAGTTCAGCAAGGTGCTGTATGTCAAATGACCACATTAATTAAGAGAACACTCACCCTGTAGCAAACCTGAGGCAAAACATGCATTGCTCTAAATGTTGTTGAAATCAGTACCTGTCAGCTTCAGAAATTCAAATATATGCCTGAGGTCTGAGCAAAGTGCTAGTGCTGGAAGTTAATTAAGGGCTAGTTTCTGGATAAAACAATACCATTTTTTCATTTTGAGCAGCAATTCAGGATAGTAGTTATCTACCAAACTGATAATGCAGTGATTAAATTGTCCCAGTTCTGCTGCTGCTGCTGAGATCATTGGAAAATCATGGTTTAATTCAATACACGTAGGTAATTTTCTGTAATCTCAGTAATACAGCATGGGCTAATACAATAATTTTGTACGATGAGCTCTTTAAAACTACTCGGCCTTCACTGCCATTTATCTTCAGAATAGGGAAAAAGATTCAGGCATGAATTGCCTGATTCTGATTTATATTGCTGCAGGCAGAAGTATAACACTGTACTGTGAAGTACAGTGTTCCATGGGATAACTGGGGTACCATTGCACAGAGTTAGCTCTCGAAACACAGAGCACAAGCTCTCCACTACCTCCCACTGTATGAAGGACATTTCAGGCTTATCCAAACCCAGCCCCAGAGCTCTGACTTTGAAAAGATCTTGATATAACAACATACTCAACGTCCTTTTTGCAGGGTTTAAAATAAATTGCCTTCCCAGACATGTGAAATAAGTTGCCACAGAAATCAAAGGGAGTTTTAGGTTCACATCAGTTCAGCATGCTTATGTGACTCCAAGCAAATGGTGTGTTTGTATCTCAGCACCTCATTGCTTTTTACCCCTATATCCAAACAGGGCACTGGTCACACAAGCTCTTAGCAACTTGCTCAAAGCCATAGGAGACCCTTCATCAGGGAGGAGAGCTGAAACTGGCTTTTCCAGAAGGTCAGCTTATGTGCAAAATCTCTTGGTAGTTCAAAACCAACAAGTTTTGTGCAGACAGTAACCCAATTTTATTACTCGATGAGATTCCAAATATTTTCAGGCTTCATTTGGTAAAAAATAAAATGAGAAAAAGAATCCAAATGTGAAGGAGGTGAACAACTAATGATTATACTTCTCAGCAGCTTCTGGTTGCTGAGGCCAGAAGGGGGTTTCCTGTTGACTCCTGGCAGAATTACTGAGGTTTCCCTCTGACATTAAATAAACTAAACAAGACCAGCAAGGCATGGGCCTGAAACCATCCATACCACCAAACTGGTCCCTGGCATGGCTTTGGTGCAAGCCTGCTAATGCTCTTCCAGACAATGCCAAAGCACAGATTGGGTATTGACCCAGGTCAGGCACCATCTCCAATAGATACTTTGGATGTGGCCACCGTGATTTGAGGGCAAGAGAGTTTAGCTCTGTGGATTCAAGCTATTTCATGCCAGTTGGCCTCCAGGAAAATTCTCTGACTAATTTTGTTTAATAGTTGAGATGTAGTCAATGTGTCCAGGTCTTCCTTTCCTTCCAGTCTTGCAGAAGCCAGCAGTCAGTGCTTCCAAGCATTGGCAGCGTGACGTGGCATTCAGCAGGGTGACAGAAGTGACATGAGTTGACCATGCAGCTCTCTGAAATGTAACAGAGTTCATTATATTTTAAAGAAAAGCACTATAATTGAGGGAGTGGATCGAAACAGATCCACGAGAAGTAATAAAGAAACCAAAACAGAAAATGATATGAACAATTGAAAAATGAATAGGCCAATTTGTTTCAATTAATTTGGGGCTAGTTCTCCAGTACTATAAATCTGTCTGCACAAGAAATAAACAAACAAACAAATAAATAAATAAACTGTATTTTTTTATAAATATGAACTGTGATACTATGTAATTTGCCGGTACACTGTTAACAGTAATAAAAATAGAAAGCATTACTTTATAACTCAACCTAGTAGATTCGAGAGGGAAGAAAACATTTTTAAACAAAGACCTCCTAGTTTAAAGCAATAATCATCAACATGAGGCTTATATATAGTATGTGGCAGCTGTAACAACATTCATATCTCAGTGTGCCTGGTCTTAGGCAGAGCAAGGGAAGTGCTGAAAACAGTAGCATTACTCATGGATCTGCTCCAGATCCCACAGAAGTCTGAGAGAATCTACACTCCATGCTTGCTTTCACACTTGGGCAGCACAGCTAATGTTGAGCAAACAGACCACAGCTATGTGGCTCTCCCAGCAAGCCAGGCACATAAGAAAAAAATATCTGCTCCCTCCCTAAAGTCAGGATTTGGGTGAGGGGGAGGAAGAGAAACACAGGAGTGGCACTACAGGTACCTGGTTGTTTCGTCAGGGTCTGTCTTGCACTGAGCCTGACAACTGTAAAAGCTGAGAAGCCCCACAAGACCCATTGGGTAAATAACCACGGCGGAGGTTGATTTTTGGGCAGAAAAGGGAGTATGGTTTCATTTATTATTATCATTAATATGATGTTGCAAAACATTGTCCCTGCTAGAAATGTTCATAACAAAATATCAAATCATCAAAACGAACATGAGTCTTGGGCTCAGCTGGCTTACATGTTCTGGAAAGGTCATTAGTTTAAAGTTTCTGCTGCTGGGAACTGAGAAACAATGCCATCTCTCAGGAAACAAATCCTTCTTTTTAATGCTGCCCTGCCCTCCTGATGTTCCTACCACACTTTAGATTGTGTTAAGGGGAAAGAGAGCTGATCTCTTCTCCAAAGAGTATGGCCATTGCACTGGCTAAGAGGACAATGGCTGGCTCATAGGGAAGATCATTCTACAGCTTCCCAGTGACAGACTAAGGACTCTGAAAAGTGAGCTCTGGCAATTTAATCAGTACACCAGAGAGACATCAAAAGCACATGTGCTCTTCTATATCCTCAGCCTCCATGAGCTTAAGATCCTAAAGGAGAACTCCAGCAGGCAAGGCTGTATCTACCTAGCAGAGGAGCAGACTGAAAGTTTATTGTGCTCAGTTTTCCCACAGTATTTTGTCTCAACATGAGTCAAGCTAAGAGCACAGATTCTCATTGCTTGATCAGATGCATTCACTCAGATGTTTTTTCCTGCCTACTCTGCACTAGGAAGTCAATATGAGGTAAGAAAAGCAGCACAGAAGACCTCCTACGGTGGTGCACATTAAATTGAAGAAATGGTAGTCCATTGTGTGCAAACTTACAATCATACGTAGGAGAGATGACAGGAGGTAAACTAATTTCCAAGCCATGCCTAAAATTACTAATTCTATCTTTTTAGTTCCTGGGCTTCTGTTTTTAAATTTAACAACATTTTTTAGATTTCACTTTGATGGTAGGTATTCCAACCAAAATTATGCACAAATATGGACTTAGTAAACTTCTGATCTATATTTCTGATCTGAAACCCCAGGATTACCTCAGTAAGTGACAAATCGCTGGAGGAAAAAAAAAAAAAACAAACCTCATAACCAATATTAAATGATAAAATAATGCCACAAATGAGAAACCAAAATAATTTTTGCCGAATATGTTCTCTATGGATGTAGATTTAATAAATATTTTCTTTATGGCCTCAGAACTGATACCACTGTGGCAAGCACAATGCAAAGACGCTTTGCTCCCAAAGACCTGACACCAGCACTGCTACTGTGCAGCACAGCTTTAAACCTGCAGCAAAGCAGTGCTATAAATCAGGACTCATTCCACCAAAGTCAATGGAGCTAAATGACCGTAAAACTGGTGTGAGAGAGAAATCAGGTTGTTAACCTCTAAGGAGAACTTCCACTTGTCTCACAACCTGTGTTTGGCCAGGCTGTATTTTATTCATTTAAAGCGTAAAATGAGAGCCTCAAACTAGGAAATAAATATTTGATTGTAGCTGAGCTATGCTTGATATAATTTCATGATACTAAACTTTTAGTAACTTCTAACCCTCAGTAACTTCTCTGCCCATATCCAATAATATTGCCTGAATTTGAATGGAGGTGTCTGATTCTAACCTCAAACAGCAACTTGCACCATCTTCTGACCACAGTCTAATGATATGAAAACCCAAAACTAACTACAAGTAACTACAAGAAGGAATTCTTTGACCTGGAAGAGAAACCTGACAAGGTTTCTCCAGAAACAAGAAAAATTGCTTACCTCTCAAATAGTGGTAGTAGATTGATTCTGGTTCTTTTTCTTGGAAAAAACTTTGCATTTTATGTTACACTACTACTGAAAACTGGAAACAGGCCAAGAAGCAGAACCTCAGAACATCTACCATCCCCTCTACTTTTTGAATATGGGCTTTACTTTCTATTTTATTACTCAGAAGACAATTTTTGGTTAAATTTTCAATGGGCTGAGACACATAATACTGACTGTTAGCTGCTGGAAGGGATTTCTCCTTCAGGAGCACCAAGGCACATTGATTGCAATCTAAGTTCAAAACACAGGTATGAAATTTAGGTTGTCTAAACTGCCCTGCAGAGAACATAAAGTCCTCTGAATTCAGGTAATATGGCCCAATGAATCTGTGGGCCATGGGGATAAGTCCTCCTTAAAATGGACCTTTAAACTCCAAGAGAATATCATCCCAATGCTCACTAGCAGTCAGACAGCACACAGCACTTCAAGAGTCCTTTTGATGGGAAGAATAACAATGCTGAGGATGTTCAGAGTGACTACTGAGCACACCTCTGGCCCCTCACCTCCAAAAAGGCACAGCAGAAGGAGGAGAGCTAAAGCAGGGTGCAACAAGAATAATCTGACATGTGGAAAAGCTTCTCTACATGGAGAGTTTAGGGGGCAGAGGATTCCTTGACTTGGAAAAAAAAGATGACTGACGAGTAGTTGACATTAAATTATTAAAAATCAAGAAAGTATACAGGAAAAAAATTATTCAGCACTTCTTAAACCATAAAAGTTAGGAAGACTTACTAGGAGGACTAGTACTTGCTAGACTAGGAGTACAAGGGACACACTGTTTTGTTTTATACAGACATTCAGTGCTGTATAGGCCAAAACTGTAAAAAACCCAAACGAAATACAGTCAGATATGCTCTAAATACAAGGACCTCTAAAGGAATACTGACCGTGGTGTTATGGATTCCTGCACTCTTCCTTTCTTTGAATGTATTTTGATGATGGGATTATTTTACTCTGCAGAGATTCCAAAGTTCATATCATTGGATTATTTTTGTTTTAATTACTTAATATTCCTCACTGTCCAAGTCATATATAAAAATAGCAGATTTGTGTACATATTCAATGGAAAAATGATTAACTACATATTAAGAAACTGGCACATACAGATCTGGATTTCAAGTTCTTAAATGTTCAGAGGTGTCTGGAACATGTTTAATGATTTGTCTTATTAGCTATATGTTGTGTAGTAATTCAATACATTTCAGGCAGTATGTGCAAAAATTGTTCAACATGGAGCTCCTGATTCCTGATTTCCAACTACATTGTAATTTTAAGGCATTTATTCATGCACTTTTGGTTTTGGACCTTGTATGCGTAGTGGAAAATCATGATAAAAGAGACATCAAAAATTTGAAGAAAAATCACACTTGTTTTTTTTTTTCTTTTTTTTCTTTTCGTTTTATTCTTTTCTTCAATCAGAAATTCTAAAGAGCAAAGGTAAGCCCAGAGTTTTTGCAACTCCAGTCCATAAGCCTCTGTCACTATACAGAGGGGAGAAAGCTGTTGGAGAGGAAAGGGAATAAAGGAATAAGCCCTGGCCTGGGTCAAGCAGGTGCATTTCAAGGGTTTCACTGAGCTTGCACCATGGCTGCCAGGCTACCCTTGCATTAAATGCCCTTCCCACCCTGTTTCAGGTTCTGTTTTCTCCAGATGTTAAGAAGCTTTCTGTTTTATCACAGGGTAAATCTGGGTTTGGCAGATACAAAAAAAAAAAAAAAGAAAAAGAAAAAAAAGTGCATTTCATTTTCTCTGGGAAATGTAAACAGCATCCACCCAGCCAGCACTACCAGTTAGTGCAACAGCAGAGAAAGTTCTGGTTGAAATCTGGTTTTCACCTCCTGAGTGGCACATACAGATGAAAAAAGTAAAATAATTACTTTGAAAAGGCTCATCCATTTATCTTGCTGGCACAAAGACCTCCTTTACTTTATTTTATGGGATGTTAAGCATCTCGATTTCCCTTTTTGATTAGGTAAAAAAAAAAAAGATGCTACTATGTAAAAAAAGCAGCAAACTCTAAAAGCATTCAGAGAGGGAGCAGTAGCTTTAGCCTTCTGTTTGTGCAATTCCAATAGGTGTATTTAAATGTAAATGCTACCCTTTCACCCTTGAGCCACCTATTCTTACAGCCAGCAGAAAGAGAGCATTCATGGTATAATGTCTTTATGAGGACAAATCTTACACTTAATTTCTCATGTGAATCCAACTCTTTTATAACACATTTTTGTGAGATTAAAAGAACAATATTAGTCTAGTGGCTCAGCAGCCAGATCACTGCTCTGTCACATGGGAGACATGGGTTCAAAGGGATGGCAGGCAACTGTGCTGGGAAGTGCTTGATGGAAACTGCAGCCACGGAAAGATTCAGTCCTCCACTCTCACAGAATTGTTTAACTCCACATTATCTCCTCCCTCGGGCCAGACAGAGCCTCTCTCCCTCCAGCTCCTTACTGGAAATCATCCAGCTGCTGCTCCCTTACACAGAACTATTGGAAGGGTTTGAGACCCCAGCTCTTTAAACCATTTTCATTAGCCTGCTTTTGCACAGTAGGGAGGATTTTTGAGAAGGAGAAGGAACTTTCTGAGCATGCATTTCCAGACTAAGTCCCTTTGCCTGCCCAGTTTCACCCAGTGTCCATGGGGTTATCCGTGCTCATGGCATGGCTGCACTGCACAGCCCATGGGTGTGCTGATAAGAGGGACAGCACAGCTCAAATCCTGATATATCAGGGCAGAGTCCCACAGAACCCAGGGAGCTCAAAGTGCTCTGTATTAGGAGATTTATTTCTCGAGTGGGGAAAAGTCTCAGTCCATTTTGGCTAAGCAAGTTGAAAAATAAATTACTTAAGCGCAGGCCAAGAAAACTGTATCTTGATCCCTACTGGATCAAAATAAGGCATAATTTTTTTCAAATAATCTTTTTGCCTCAGCCTGGAACATGGTTACATGTGACAGACATCAGACTTTGGCTTCATGACACCTCCATGAAAGAATAAATACATTTTGGAGCATGGCCCTAAGGCAGCTGCATGACAGCTGTGCTGTGCACCAGTGTATGTCCAGCCCTCCTGATTAGTAGAATTATTATACTTTTTGTGATGCTTCTCAGAGGACACAGTGATAAGGGGCCTCTGTGCAGAGTGACATTCAAATGCTTTACAATATGATATTTTTCTCCTTGGACCTTACAGCCCAAGCACAAGCCATGTTATTTTCTCCTTCTTTAGCAGCTCTGTGACGCAAGACAGAGAGGTCTGTGTGTGCTGCAAGCACCAGCACCAATGTCAGGCATCCCACTTACTTCCCTCACTTCCCCTTCCCTTGATACAGAGCATATGTTTCATTGTGGCACCAAGCACAGGAAAACTGAGGGGAAATAGCCTATTATTTTAGGAGGTGCAGAACCAAGCACCTGGAACAGTGAAGTACTTGGAAAGCACTTCTGTAAATATTTTAGGCTGTAATATATTAAACAATTAAGAGGTGTTGGTATTTCTCTGCTCAAGGGCATTTAAACAGGGAAGTTCCCTTTAAAGGCACCAGGGCAGAATGTGTATGGTCATGCCCTTTAAAACAAAAACTACCTGGTTTTTCCCCCCTCTTTTCAGCAAAATGTCTAAATTTCAGCTGACTTGCTCTTTCAGCAGAGGAAATTAAGCCAGATTATTTTAATGCTGCTTTAGATTGTCAACTCCTCAAAAAAAAAAAAAAAAAAAAAAGTGGGGGGGAAGGAAAAAAAGTCCAAAGAATAGAATCAGTTACCTTGAAAGCTCCATTCAGGTAATTTAGAAAATTGTTTTGCTAATAACCTTAATGCATTGTTTGTGTACTCAGGACTGTCAGCACTACAGGTTACTACAGGTTAGTCAGTAAATTGCTGATACCAGCTACAACCAACCCTTAAGAAATCCTGTATCTCTTACGTCTTTGCTTCTATTTTCCTGACAACAATACATGAGTCGCTATGCAACACCAAATTAGCATGAAAGAATAAGAACTTAATACTGACATTTCTTAGCCAAGAACACAGTCAAAATTAAGTGCAGTTAATGTTTTGTTAATGTTTAGAAAGCTCTTCTTCATGCCCTTTACAGCACAGTGAAATGCAAGTTCTTTTAGACAGGTACACAGAGAGAGACATGCTTACACACACATACATGCCCCATGCATAGTTAACCTATATACACATATACACATTTAGATAAATTCCAAATAGACAAGCTCTAGGAAGCTTTGTAACAGAAACAAGAAAAAAAATTACCTACTGGTCTCTATAACACCAAGTCTCTGGAAAAACTTCAGAATTGCCAGTTCAAATATTTTCTAAGATTATGTTAGCAATCATTTTCACCAAAATGTTTTTCTGACCAAAAAAAAAGATCACTTGACAGAACCTAAAAATTGTTAACAGTGGAAAATGCTTGCTTCAAGTTTCTTGTAAGAAAACAAATACAGGAATTGGCAACTTCTGTGCAGTTTTAGCTCCGAAGAAATTATGACAGGCTTTTGCTTTTCTCACTTATCTCAGGGCAGCCCATCAGATTAGCAAGAATAAAAAAAAAAAGTATTAAAACTTAGTGAGTTACTGGAATCTTCTGGAACTGAAAACTATACAGATGGTCTGCAACATATTTGTATAGAAGATGCTCAATTGTTGACGGGTTCCCAACTATTATAGTGGCATGGTAAGGAGGCAGATACTGGGCACTGAGCACTGAGCAACTGTTGTCACTGAGCCTTCCCCTCTTGGCTGCATCCCCACTAGCCCAACGAGCAGTTTTGGTCTCCCAGAGCAGAGACAAAGGTTGCTTTGGAGAAGCTGGGAAGCCTAAGAACACCATGTAGATTTAGGACTGGATAGGAGGTATTGTGCGGAGGCCATGCCCATTACTCATCCGCTGGCAACGGGCTCTCTTCCTTTTGTCTGGAGAGATGGTAAACTTTCAATGCCATCTGAAAACAGAAGGCCTTTCACAGAGTGCAAGAACTCTGCCATCTCAATCATGTGAAAATATTGTAAACACTTTCCCAGCCCCCATTCAGCTGTCCAAAAAGCAGAGTTAGAAAACACCAAACAAAACAGGAAGGAAAGAAAAGGGTGCGCATTGCGCACTTCGGTTTAATTTATATTTTTTACTCTGAATAGAAATTTTTCTTGGAATTTTCCTTTCTTTTCCTTAATGTTAGTGAGCAGGTTAAGTAGCTATTATGGAGAAAAGGCAGCTAAAAGCCTATTCTATGTTTTATTTAGAGAAGAAAAAAAAGGGTCCAGTGCCCAACAGTTTCTCTCCAGCAGAGCAGCTCTCATATTTCCTTACAGCCCCTGCAAGAATAGATTTCAAATGTGCTACAGGACTTGAATTTCTCTTTCAGTACTTAGGTTGACCCACCCCTGTGAACTTTTTCCAGGAGGGTCTTCTCCCCAAATATTTAAACATCACAAATGTTGTATTACTGATATACCACAACACGTACAGAGTGGGAAGGGGTTCACATTCAAAAAGAATATGTTCAGAAAATACCTGCATGTGTGTACATATTTATGTTTACATGCATATCAAACATACAGCATAAGCAAAAATATACCTATAATCTGCACAAAAAAACTACTGGTTTGCCTGATGACACCTTTTATATACATTGTGCTCTTGCACTGCACCCTTAACTCTGGACAGTTGTTTTCACAGATGCTTTTTAGTTATGCGAAAGTGATGTGGTTCCTTGCTCAAAAAAGGTTGTGTTAATTCTGCTGAAGCCAGGGACTACTTGAAATTTCACAGTAACTTTGAACCATGGTAACACATTAGCACCACAATTCTTCACTATTTGAAGTATGAGGCTTTCATTTAGATTGGTCAACTTAACACCAGAGGGGCAAAGAAAAACAGCTCTGCTGGTGGGAAATACACTTTGTTCCTTTTTGTTCAGTTTGGTCCTGAGTCAAATCTGAACAGAGCACAAGTAGGTAAGCCTGGATGTATTCCTGCTCCCTCAACGGCAAATGCTCTTCTCCTAACCTAGGAAAGGGTCATCTAGCACTTCCAGAGGGATATATCACTCCTATCTTATTTCTTATGAGTATTTAGCAAATAGTGCACACTGATGGAAATGAGTCTCCAACAGGACAGTGAGAACTGACAGCTGTAGGAGCACATCATGTACTGGGCAGACTCTTTTACCTGATTTCCCTTGACTCTCTGCAAATGCAGACAGTTTGTATAACTAAGAAAGAAGACTTTCTTACTTAAATAGACTGATATGAAATGTCTTACACCCACACCATGAGAACACAGGCTCATAGGTTGGAGAGTTAGGAAAAGGAGCTGCCAATAACTGAAGCAGGGGTTGATAAACTGCTCAACATTATAAATTCTCAAGTGCATTCCTTGGGACCGCCTTGCACATGCTATCTCAATACTCCCCTCCTCCCCTCTGCATTTTATAAAAAGAAGCCGCAATAAATTAGAATTTTATGAGACTCCAAATAAAAACCTTCACTAAAATTGAAAACAAGACATGGATGTAGAAGCATATGGAAGGTTTATGAAAGCAGAGGAGAAAAAAAAAATTATCCCAAGGCAATAAAAAACCTGTCTGACTCTTGGTGTTCACAAACCAAGAATTACTAGAGACAGATGAAGAAGTTTTGAACAATACATTACTGGTACATCTTCCAGCAAAGAGACATTCTAGTTTTTATTTATTCTTCTGATGCAAGGCAGCCTGGTAAGAACTACTCTAAGGCACATTTTTTGGAATTCTTTATAAAACACTTCAAAGTTATACATGGAAATGAGATACCTTTCTGCTTTGATCCTTGGCATAAGGCTAACCAAGCAGAAGCGGCTTCCTGGCCTTTCATACAGTTTTCTTGGGAACTAAACACTGCACCCTCTGAATTCTTGCACTAGCGTTTTAAGTATTTTATGGAATAAAGGCAGTTTTGTTTAATTTATATTTTCATCTTTGTTCCAAACCTCAGAGTGATTCATTCTGGCCACTGTATATACAGTTTTACTCCTAATGCTTTTTTCTTTCCACTACTTCTCCCATCCTCACTACTCCCTGCTTCCAGAATGGTGTGGGTATGGGATGTTGTTTTAACTAAATGATAGAGTGGCTATTAAGGATTGTTTTGCTTTATTTTTAAATACAATACTCCACATTCCAGACATTTCAACCAAACACAGCGGTTTGAAAATGAATAATTGTGCAAGCAATGAAATTTGGATCTGGTTCTAAATTGACAAAAAATACTCTAAGAATTTTTAGATTTTTCTTCTCTAAAATGACTGAAAGCTAGGGGCTAAGTTATAGGGATATGGTTTAGCATCTTATGTTAGAAGTGAAAATCCTGTAATACATTTTGTTCTTCGAAAATAAATGCAGGTTGGACTCAGTGCCCAAATAAAGCCTCTGAACTTCTGAACAGGATACAAATCATACTGACCCATAACAAATGATATTATATTGTCTTAGAAGTATACTGATTTTACACTCCTGCTAAACTGATCAGTTGTGAAGTGGTTAAAAGTTATAGCCATTAAATGATCTTTGTTTCTGATACCTAGTTAAAAATTAATTCAAAGTGTGTTCAAGTGTGTGCAATGGATGGCAAGGATTGCTCATCATGCCACATTCATCAGCTGCCAAAGACAAATAAGTTCTGGAAAGAAGGTGAGAAAACAAAGTCAAGGACATGCCATATCAGAGTGGGAGAAGTGTTTTTACAACACAGACAAGCTCATGGTCTAGGGAGGTAGAGTTTCTACAGAGAAACTGTAGAAGCAGCCCAGGGCTCTGTGCTCATAGATTCACTCTGTCTTGGAAACAAGAATGTACCTAAACATCATAGAAACAAATATCTGAGGCTACCTGGGGTTTTGTACCTTCCTTTCAATACAATCTTACTGAAACTCAGGAATCCTCTTCTTAGTGCTATGACTTAAGCAAACACCATTGAAATATCATTCTCTCGAAAGAAAACCAAACAATATTGTAACACACAATTTATTAAGGATCCTCGTTTGCACAGTACCTAACAGAAGTTGAGAATTAAGATTCTTTGGTCTTCTTCTACATTATAGAGGAGAGGTGATGAGAGGAGATATGAGACATTCAGAACTTGAATAGGATTGTGCTGACTTCTATTTTATTTGTTTTGAATGTCCTTCTTTTTTTCTTTTTTTTTTTTTTTTTTTTTTATTTCAGCCCAGTCCCTGGTTTCCTGTGTGCAGTCCCACTAACTCATTCAAGACATTCCCCTCTGGTATCTGCAGAGATGGCAGATACCACAATTTTCAGATATTGAACAAGATATCCATAATTATTCAAAGATGGGCCTATAAACTCAGCTACTGAATAAAAACAAACTATACACTTGTCTTTATGCTGGAGAGGATGAACTTACACAATTCTGCAAGAACTGATGTTAGTGATTCAAGCCTAATGATGAAAAGTTTGTTTCCTTTTCATTTATTACAATAGCTGTAACAACTTCTGACTTTTTCTTTTTTCAGAGACCATTCCTAATAATTACTCTTTCCCTCTAATTATTTTGCCACACAAAATACTCATACCTAAACACTGTAAAAATTAAGAGCACTACAGGGAAAATCAAGCAGTCCTGGGAGTCTTGTGGATGCCAATCCCAAGCAAAGGCAGGGACCCCTCTGAAGCATGGAGCCTAGCTAGAGTTCACACCTTTCAGCAATGGTGACAAATGGCCATGAGTCCCTCCCTGAGGCACACAGCTCTGGGTGGGACAGCACAGGGGACCAGCACCCCCTTCATCTCCAAGGAGTCTCTCAAAAGGAGGGTGGCCTGAAGTTCATCATTGTGGATCAATTCCACAGTTTCCTAAGACAGATCTTGACTCTGTTCCCTCCACAAAGTTCATGTTGCCTGCTCCCCCAAACATCTCTATTTCCCCATCTCTGTAAGAGAAGTCTAAACACAGCTGTCAAGTTCTAAAATCAGCATCAAAGCTCAGTAAAAGTGGGAGGGGAAAACAATATGCTTTGTTAAACAATACTGCCTCAGATCTCAAAGGGTTATACAATGAAAGTAATACCCACTTGGAGTTCTGTCTGTGGCAAGCATTACCTAACATCCTCAGTCAGAACCCCACTGTTTATGAGGTGATGAGAAAAGAATACAGCTCCCTCTTGTCAGTAGGACATCTCCACTGCCCTGCAGGACATTTTCTTGCTATATTTCAGATGTATTGAATCTTCTAGACATTAGAAAAGTAAAACATGCACTGTGTACTCTGGAGCCATCACCTCTCTTGGTCAGTTCATAGGTTTGGCAAGGTCATAGCAAACAATCTTTTACATCATATGTCTTACCTTTAGGCTGTTTTACTCCTCCCCAGGAACTCAAAAGGATTAAAACAGGTTTAACAAACCAGAAATAGAAATATTTATATTTGTTAACATTGGTACTTCTAAACATTTCTCATTTCTTCCCATTCCCACTGATACTGATTCCCAGTCTTTGAGCCATATGAAGTGGCTTAAAAGTTACTTCTCAAGGAAAAAAAGTGTCTGCTAAATCACCCCACATACATAATTAAGGCTTTCTGTTACACTAGAGGTATTACAATTACCACTGTGTATGTCTATATATATAAGATATATTTATGTATGTGTGTGTTACATATTCATTTTGTCCTATACAAGTCAGCTTTCCTCTTTTGTAGTTTTATAGACTTCCATTTTTATGCTTGGTATGAATCCTTATGGTGGTCTAATATGATCATCTGTTTAATGCAAGCTACTGAATTCACCAGTTTGTTGACACCATGATCTCAGTATATTCCTTTAAACTCCAGTAAAGATGCAGTAACTCACCTGAACAGCTTTATTGGCAAAATCCATTTGTCCTCTCAGCAGAGCAGGGAGAGAAGCTTAGAGCTGACCTCAGAGACACTCAGTGCCTGCTTTTCAGGAATCTGAGGTGAGCATGGTCCTCTCCACAGCCTCCCCAGTGTTTTTCTGGAAGGGTCCTGAGCCACTGTGTTGGCTCAGAGGAAACAGGTTCAGGAAGAAAAAAATAAGTACATTGAATGGCACAAGAGTTTTCTTACCCCAAATGAACAGGTGAGTTGCACAACTTTTGGCCTAAAGGGGCAAATCAACCTCAACATTTGCCTGTGCACTAGGATGGATGCAGCCACAGGAGGAGTAAGAGTCATTTTAGGGTCCAGACAGGAGAATGTTAGGATTTTAGCTAGTCTTCAATAAAACAAAAGTGGAGGAATGAGAGGAAAGGGATCACTTTTCTCTTGGTACAAAATAGCTACTCTAAGGTCTCACATTTCAAAGCCTACCCTAAATGAACATCCCAGGCCATTACCCAAATAAATATGTGATTTGTGTGTTCCAGAAATACATACACTTTCACCAAAATAATTCTTTCCATTCATTCCATCTCCATTTCCAGTTTCTTCACCTGAGAGGGGTTGTGAAACAATGAGCTCCCTGGGACTATTTTCCCATCTGTGACATCATACACAAAGCACCTTATCTCTGCAAAATGCCTGGGGGTCTGCAGGGGAAAAAAGCACACACACAGCCCTCATCTCCTCCTCCCAGTGCTTCTAGCTCTCAGCCTGGCCTTTGCTGTTCTGCCCAGTTTGAGCCCAAGGAAATTCCAATGCACTTCTCTTCCTGAGGCTCTCATTTATTTAAACAGGTGGGGACCAGGATCTCTGTGCTTCCCAAAGTGCTGCTGCAGCTGAACCAGCAGCCATAGGTATCAATTAAGAATGTGCCCTGGGACAGGAGAAACACAGCAGCTCTTTCTAGAGTTTAAGTGCTGGCAAAGTCAAAAACATTGCTGAGATACTCTGTAACTTTCTTAACTCAGAAAACCATTAGCTGGCATTGTTGCATAAACTCAGCAACAATCTTTTCTTTAAGGTTGTCCCACCATTCTATTATCTGTCATTAATTTTCCATATGTTCCCCTCACCACTGCTCTTAGGCTGGGTTTGGTTTACAGGGTTGGATCAGATTTCTTTACAAGCCAGGACATTTGCTGGCTTGCTTACTAGCTTGAGGCCAGTTATGTTTGAGTGAGGCCCAAGCAAAACAAGTGAGATTTGGTGACGTTCCAGTGAGCAGGCACCAAATCTACATGATCCAAGGTTGTTTTTGTTAAAAGTTTTAGATTTTTAAAGTAGAAGCTTTTCCATTATTTCAGAATATTTTTTTAAATTTTTGTTTTTAGGGTTTTTTTATCAGCTTCTGGCTGATACTTGTTCAAATGTTGCACCATCCCTCCTCTTATAATAAAGCAGAACTTTATGTTCTGTTTTCTTTGCACTAACCATAAGGGAAAAGTTTATCAGTTATGTATACTTTCAATCACAGATGGGCAAATGCATCAGTATATTTGGAAAAGAGTAGCTGATGAGAAGAAGATGAATAAACCATTTTGTTTCTAGTCTTTCTACAGGATAATGAAGTCTAGTGTTTGCAACTCTTTCTTTCAAAAACAGTCAGAGTTCATGTGAAACCCTCTAATTCAAATCTGATTTCTAGAAATATTCCTTATGCTGTCACAATGTAAGTCAATAAAAAAAATTAAAAGTGAAGTGTCCTTCCATCCAAGCCTTAAAAATAAATTAAAGTGTACCCTTATAATCACTGATACACTAACTATATCCTAGATTATTTCATTCCTTTTTTCTCCCTTCTTCTAGATTTATTATTCTCAGCACATCTGAAATGTATTTTAAATGCTTTGGGACAAGGGCTATTATAAACTGCCAAGAATACTTGAGGCCCTATGGAAGTGCTGAAGTAGAATTCCAAAAGTAATTTGACACTAAAGGACCTTCAGACCTTCAAAAATCCCCAATTTCATATTCCCCACTGCACAGGCACAGAAACTTACGGTAGCAGAACCGGAGCACCCTCCAAATGTGAGACAAAATGAAAATGTCAGTATTATATACTGTGTTTCAGGCTGAGTCAAGCACAGGGTATCATGCTAGCAAGCAGCAGTTCAAAAGTATCCTGAATGCAAAGGGGTTCTTTCAAAAGTATATGTCTTGTCTGCTCCTAGCTGGTGCAAAGACATTCCCCATGGTTTTGCTCCATAAATTCCAGCATGGTGTTATAGATGTTGTAACAGATGTTATATGAATGCTGCACATAAATGTCACAATGCCCATATTGTTATTTTTAGCAGCACTTCTCAAGGTAAGCAAGCACAGCCCATGTAAAGCTAAGCATTTACATAAATACAGACAAATATTTTGTTCTGGACACAAGCAATGTTTAGGTCCTACATGGCTGAAAACCACAGCTCCTGACTTCCAGGAGTGTGCTTGCATGCTGGGATCCAGAGGTTTGGGAAGCAGAGAATTCAGACATCTCAAACAGAAGACTGAGCAGGAGCTGCTCAAGTGAGCCATTAGGAAATACAGAAGGTAATAGAATTAGCTTAAACCTCTCTGGAATTTGGTCACCTATCTCAAGGCAGGGTTTACCATCCTCCTCCACTGCTAGCCAGACCTCCTCCACCAAAAGAGTAAAGAAGTGGATGCTGTTGCTGCCAGACTTGCTTTCAGCAATTGAGTTACAACCAGAGCACTCCCTCAGACTGCAGGAGAGCTGGGTTTACTTCCCTCCAGGTATCTGAATCTGTATTTTCCCCACCTGTGCTGAAAACTATCATGCTATAGGTTATCCTGCTCTAGAGAGTTCCACCTTTTCCTTCTCTTTTGGTATGCTTAGGAAATGAACCCAAGCAAAACTGAACATCAATCAAACCTTTTTTGTTTTTCTCCTTCACATTTAATATTCTTAAAGGGACACTTTATTAATTATCTGAGATTATTTACAAAATAACAGCAAGTACTTCTTTAAATACCAATATCCTAAATTGTGACTGTTTCCCCACAAAGCAAATTAGGGTTTGATGAAGGAAAGGTTAAATAAATAAACCAGCACAGAGATGAGAGAGTAACTACTATAGTCAGCCTTCTCAGGCACTGGAAGTGTTCTGCACAGCCTAGTAGCTTGTCCCACCACACCACAGAGACATCCCTTTTTCTTATGTTTGCTTTATGACTTTTACATATAAAAATGTATACACACATGTGTTACATGGGGAAGAAGGGAAGGAGACTGGAAGAAAAGAGCCTCAGTGATGAAATGAAGCAGATCATCTTGGAAAAGGCAAGTTTGCAAGTCACTGGCAAAAGTGCAGTTTTTTGGTTATTATGCCATGTTGGACAGAGAGAATAAAGGGGGGAGAGAGGAGTCCACGCACTGATGTCACTGAAATCCTTGCAGAGATCAGGACTACTGTGAAACCACCAAAAAACACCATCCACCACTAAATGTGGAATTGAACAAGAAAAGAGAAAATTAGAGGAGATAGCTGGGAAAGAACAGTCACAGAAGCCAAGAAAGGGCAAAAATTCAAGGAGCTGGTAGGGTGAACAGAGAGAGCAAGTGATAGGTAAAGAAAGACGAGGTTGCAGAATAGACCTGTGACTGGATAAGGAAAATCCCAGTGGGGGATTAACTACACACTAGGGGTTTCTGTGCTTAGGTACAAAAAGCTTTACAAGCCAGATTTTTGGCAAAACTTCATGAGTTCCACACTGGAATAATTAAAATAAAAGCTGTTCACTGAAGTTATTTTTGGTGGGCATGTTTGGATCAGAGAGTGGAGTTGTTGAGCACAGTATAATACATGCCAAAAGCCCTATTATGTGCCTGCCACTGAACCCTGCCATACTTGGAAATGTGTTCAAAAACTGTGGTAGAGAGTCCTTACTGGCTTCACACTTGAAGGACAAACCAGGGCTGCACATTTAGTTGGAGGTCGGGGAACGGGTCCCAGGATATTTCTGCTGGAGGTGGGGGCCCTCTCAGGGTTGAGTCTGAGCAGGGAGACATTTGCTGTGCAGCAGACCTCAGAGAGGGCAAGAGAGTAGTCTAAATTGGCTATTCCTACTTAAAATTCATATATATATATATATATATATATATATATATATATATATATATATATATATATATATATTCTAGAGTGACAGGGGCATAGAAGTCAGTGAAAGGATATATATACCATGTGTTTTTATACCATGTGGTGAGCCTCCTAGGTGATGAAATGGGGTGCTCATGCCAAACATCCCTTCACAGCTGAAACAGGCAGGCAAACCAGATGGTAAAGCATTAAGAACCATTAGACATTATCACTCCATTCAGGTATAACATTTTTGTTTTCTTGCAGTGGAGTTCCTCAAAGGACCCCTCAGAGAAGCTGGGTGCTCTTCTGAGTGTTCCTTCACCATAGGCTTTTTTCCTTGAAAAACCACATAATACTGAAGTTCCTGTAACTGGAGACCAACAGGATACAAAATAATTCCTGAGAAAACAGCCATGAACCAGAAATTTCAGAGGAGTTCACAGAAGGCACCTTTGGATTAGGGATGTACCTGGCCCAGAACCTAACCACTGGGTAGGGAAAAGTTGTAGACTTTTAAGCAAATTCAAACTTCTTTAAACCCAAGCACCAGGCATAGGGCTTGAAGTGGCCAAAGCAACCTGAAACATTGCAACAAACTGTCACTATTAACCTACCAGGGAGCACACCCTCCTGAGAACACAAAAACAGGGCACATACCCAATTTCCTAGTGGAACCATACCCACAGTACAGTACTGCTTCTCCTCATGCCAGAAACTTTTTCCTCAAGAATGTCTCCTTCCTTCAGCACCCAGCTCCTGATGACTCACAAGAGCAAACTGCCTTCCTTTTCTGTGAAGGATTTTTTCCTTCTACACTGGACAACACAGGTTGACACTACCTGCTTTATGCAAACACAGCCTCTAGACAATAACTTTCCAAATCAGGCTATTACTGAAAGAGAAAAAGAAATAATCTGAGAATGTTTTTAAAAAACAAAAGAGAAGAGTTACATATATTTATCTGTTCAGTGGGGGCGTGGGGTATGGTAGTGGTTGCAATTTACCAAATTCTTATTTAAGCAACTCAGAGTCTCCCAGCATTTAACTCAGCCATGAATGTGTTAGCTAGAGTGTGTGAGGCCTGAGTTCTTGTGAACTGTTGTATTTCATCTGAAAGCTAAACACTGCATTAAGAAAGTCCAAATGGTAGTTTCATCCTCAAAATGACAGCAGAAAGAAAAATGTTTGCACTTTTCCCCTGCTAAGGAGAGGATCGGAAGGGAGAAGTTCTCTCAAGACACTCCTTTATTCTCGTGATAGCAAGAGCTGTGCTGCTGAGACTGCCTCCAGTCACATGTTACTAATACACCAGCTTCTCCTGTCTGGAGCCCACGCTGCAAGTACTGTTTTTCCCAGAAATCACAATGTTCATTGGCTTTATTTTGTGAACACCAGACTCCCTCTGCTCCATACCCCAGAAAAATCTCAGGTTACTCTGTTCAAAGCTCAGAAGCTACACAGCAAAGTTGTGAAAGCTGGGATTTGTCTAGAGTCTGCAAACCAGAGCCAAAGTCTTCCTCCAGCTGCACCATATAGCTCTGATACACCCTCCGTCGTCATGGAGGTTATTTTGTAGATCAGAAAAAACAATCATCTCAATCACTGATCTTTTCTTCTGTCCAACAACTGAATCTGAGGCTTCTGGGGCCAATTACGCCTTCCTAAAAATGCACTCTGGATTCAGACAAACTGTTTTCTCTGACACTGTTTCTCACTAGCTTTAAAAAGTAGAAAAACATCAATACAAATAAACTCATTGCTCTCTTTCAAACCTTACCTTGAAATACTCATTTTCTGCAACACCAGCTTGAAATGTTAACTGCTGGCTTAGGCTGTGCTGAGTGCTCTGTTGGTACTCCTGCCTCTTGTCTGTGTTCATCTCCTGATTCCTTTTGCACTGGAGTTCTTTAGCACAGAGATTGCTTTTACCTTTTTTCTCACCTTGGACAGGAACTGCCACCATCAACCTAAACTCTAAGCTGATATAAAGGATCACCAGGAAAGACTGCTTTGTTTATGAATGGCTGGTCTCTTCATGACATGTTGAAGTTCATTGTGCACAGATAGGAAGAATATTACTTGTACAATAGGCATTAAACATCAATCTCAATTTTAATCTCCAATGTTCAAAATTAGAAATTACTGTGAATCATTTGACCTCTTGCTAAAATTCAGGACACCTTAAGAAAAATCTTCTTTAAATGCTTTGGCACAGGGTAAGTCATAAATACCACTTCCAAATAGATCTTTTTCTATGTCTCTCTTTTCAGTTTCTCCTGTCTGGAAAGAAGTATTGATTTTGAAAGACTCAGGGGCCCCAGACTCTGGCCAGATTCTGTTCTCCTTGGCAGGTCTGTAAACCCATAGCAAGTCCACTGACCAAAGCTGAGCCCCAGGAGGAGAAAAGAGTACTTAAAGCTCCTGTTGGTCCCATGCTTTGCTATATTCTCACCTCTCCCCACAAGCCCTTGAAAACACAGCCCCAGAGTACCTGGCAGTGTCTGCTGTCCTGAGCACTGTGAACAGCAGGTGTTTCCATCAGCTCCCTCGCACTTCCAAGGGGCTGTCAGCAGGAATGGCACAGCAGCTTCACCGCTGGGCCTGTCTGATTTGGTAAAGTCACCAGATAGACTCCCTGCTGCCCTACTTATTTTCATGGTGCAGGAATATGAGTTACTGTGGTAAAACTTTCCACTGAGTGGGAGACTCCCAAGCTGGGTCTTAATAAGTTTTCATTTCTTGCTAGCAGGGCCTGGGTGCAGTTTACACAGACTGGCTGATGGGCTCCCACATTGAAACCAGCCAGCCAGTTTGCACAAGTCTCTCCTCCTAAAATATGTGTAATTTATGTGAGCTGATAGAGAGGATAAGAATCAACTGTCTGTTTCCCAGTTAATAAAAAACATACAATGAGAGCAGAACTCTGCCAGCATATCTTGTTTACCCAAAAATGTTTGGCATTAAATGTGAAATCGGAAATGAACTCATTATCTGATTATTTTCATTTTGAAGAATTAACTGCTTTGGGGGAAAGCCTTGTCTTAAACAGTCCCCTTGTATGGATGACTAATTGCAAATACATATCTCTGAAGAACACAGCAAATGCTCGTGACTCCCGGGGCAGGACACAGCACTATCAATTTGGCCAAGAGCATTAGGAGTATCCTCTCACGTGGCTTATTTCAAAACAGAAGGAAAAATACATTTAAGCTAGCAGCATCATGCCCAAGCAGGTGAGAAGAATTTCAAAAGAGGCCGTGCTCTGGAATTCTCATCCAGGAAATACAGATAAGAAGTGCTTAACAATTACTTGCAGTGGATTTGCCCTTTCTCTGCCAAAAATAAAATTATGCAGCAGTATGGATAGTTATAACTTCTGAGAGGTAAAATTGTGTTGAAAACAAGTTCTCTCAGTAATGCAAATGAACATACCTCAGTAAAAATTGAGAAAATTGAATCAAATAACCATTCAGGGCTAATAATGTTTTGGGAAAACTTCCCATTCTAGGATAAAATCCAGGTCACCATGGATTAAGAGAGAATTGAGTTCAAGGCAGTGCATTGGGCTACATCCCCTTGTTTGTCTCCTGCTGTTTCTTTGATTCATTCTCATTTGTTTGATCTCAGCATTCAGTGTTTTTTGGTTAGCCCTCTCTGTAGCTGGTTCAACAGCTGCTGCTCCTTCTAGGGTTGCTGAGTGCCTCCTCTATACTCAAAATCTGTACTTTTCTTACTGAGGACTGGAGTGAATTTTAGAAAGGGTACTGTGGAGCCCTCCACTGTGTGTCAGCACAGTGCAAGTTAAACAAGCATGTGTTCCCCATTGAACATTTGGCTCCTCTTTTCTTATTCCAACTGAAATATTCCCATCCTCACATGCCCTGCGAACCTATCTGCAACAACACCATGTGAACATCTTAAACTCCCCATTCTTCATAGCTACAACTGTGTGATTTTTGGGTTTTTTGCTTGTTTTTTTGTTTGGCTTTTTTTTGGGGTTTTTTTTTTTTTTCTTTTTTTTGCTAGCTCAACAATCCAGAGGCAAAACTAGAGGAAAGCAACAAAAGTCCCAAGATGATTCTGGGCTGCCCAGCAAGCTAACACATCCCTTCACAGGCTTCATGCAGCCCATGCACTGTGTGTAGTGCTGGCAGGGACAGCCCTGGTGCCTTCCCTTCAGCTCAGCCTGTACAAAAAGCAGGCATTCAACAATTAGTCAGTGGAATCATTACACACTTGGTTCTTATCACTCAGGTCAGATCTCTTTACAGAGCAGATCCAGTTAGGAATGAGAAGTTACCCTGTCTGGGCCACCAAAATGCTACAAATCCCATTTGTGATTCTTTCTTAGTCTATGTTCTTCACTAGTTGAAGTGGAAAGGGAGAAACCATCTCTCCAGAGCACATCTTTAAACTTCTTAAGGAATTCTAAAGGACAGATCCCACCAACCACAATACTCACTCTCTGTGATCACATGACACAGGAAAATGCACAACTATAGGTAGACTTCTAGGGGAGAAATAATGTATCGTTGCAGATACAGACTATAAAACAACATTATGGAAAAAAAAATTAACTCTGGAAACATTACATTCCCACCAGCAAAGACACACATTCACAGCCTAATGCTGATCTGACAATTTTCATGTACTCTTGCTCCTTTTTCACGTGGCACTCTGCACTCCAGTGCCTGCCTCCTCCTCTCCAGCTGGCCTAAGGCAGCAAAGGGTCACCAGTACTGTTACTTTTCAGTTCCTGGAGGCTCCTTGCTATGGCAAAATGCCACACTTCCTGAGCAACTCTGTCTTTCCCCAGAAGCTGAAGAAATATTCCCTAGTTGAACTGTTTAACTTTCATTTCCTATTTGATGTTGTATCAGCATGAGCAGCACTTTAAAGTCTATTTTGGTGTTTGCTCTCCTTTTTCTTTAAATCTCTGAAAGATCCTACTTTAGATTGAAAGCTAGAAATGATCATGAACTTGATGAGTTCTTTGGTATAGCAAATGTAAGCTTTTTAAAACAAAGAATTTGAGATTTTCTTTCCATTAAACTGTAGAAGGTAATGAGCAGGGAAGTGTAAACAGTTAGCAAATGTGAACGGAACAGAAAAGGCTGCTTGACTCTCTTTTATTCCAAATGAAATGGAACAGAGGAGGAGTAATAACTATCTTAAAAGAATTTGTCACATGTTGTTTGCACTTATCTTTCACATCTTGTTCTTTCACAGCCTATTAGATGCTGGAAGAAAAGCTGCCTTCTTCAACTTCCTGAAGTAGTTCAGACCCAATCTTGTCACCCAGAGCTGCAGTTTTATCTCCTTGAATACTGAAGTTTTCACTGGTTTGGGTGTTTTGGAGTTTTTTTAACTGTTTTTAGTATGAGTTCTAAATCAATTTCTAAAAAGTTGAAAGTCATATCTGCTCCCCACATTACCAGAAAATATACAATGGAACTGGTTTCCTTCACTCTTGATGTTGCTGTTCCTGACACCTTTCATCACCTCTAATTGTCTAAGGACTTGTCTCATTAAAGAAATGCAATCAGAATATAATGGCAATCACCTCATCTCCATCACCACTGCTGGTTAAAAAAAGCAGCCTATTGATCAATATTCATGCACAGAGAAGAGCAAACGTACCCTACATTTTCCTGGACACAGTGCCACCGGTAGTGTTTTCCCAGAGTTTTTGAATTTTAAATTGTTTCTCTCAAACTAATTTGCTTTAATCCAATTTTGTATTGAGACTGCTACACTGAGGTGGTCCTGTCACTTGCTCCTTTCACCCATGGAGAACCTGCAGCTGAAGACCCAGCATGGCTTTGGTCGGCGTTGCTCAGAGGCCCTTGGTAACTTCAATGCTCAGCAAACCCATTGATTTATTCCTGACACACATACTGGGTCACGTAGGCACACGCAGTGTGAGACCATTTCCTTCCCCTGCCTAACCCTGGAGCTGAATGGGTGGGGATGTAAACAGCAGGTGGGAGGAGGCTGTGGTCTCCCTGAGGAGTAACTGCTTGGTTGGTCCTGCAGCAGCTGCCATGAAAGACACTCAGACACAGCCAGCCACGGGGAACTGGGGACTCACTCACTGATGGTTTCAGCTATAATGAAAAAACTGAGTTTGACAAGTTGAGTGACTCAAAACCAAACTGGTCTGTCTACAGGAGGTGTATATTTTCATCTGTAAGTTTTGTACATCTCTGCAGGGGCTTTGGCTTTTCCTAAGTGGTAATGCCAAGAAAATATTCTATTTCATACAAGTGGAGTCATTGAGAAAACTTACCTTCCTGTGCTGCTTCATTGTTAAAAGTTCTGAACCACAATGCTCCTCTGTGAAAGCAGTTTCCCTCTTACCAAAAAGCTGGGTCATCAGAAATACAGACACCTATATAACAAAACAAAACAAAAAATCCATTGAAAGCAGTAGGAATTCAACTTTTAGCATGAAAGAGCTTTGACTTTGGTGCTTTGGGCTGCATCCCTAAGCAAGCTCATTTTCACAGTGTTCTCCCTTCTTTTACAGGTCACAAGAGGCATGGTGCAAGGTGGATGCCTGGTCAGTAACAACTGGAACTGTTGGCATCACAGCCTGAATAAAAGAGCAGATCTAGCACATCTACTGCTGATCCTGTCTGTCTTCAAGGAGTCATGAAGAGGAGGGATAGGATTGTCAGTCCTCTCTGTTAAAGGGCTGATCTACTTTTTACCCCACAGTGTTGTTTTTCATGAAGCTTTGTTCTCAAATATTTGATTTTGCTCTCCTGATAAAAATATGGTCAATGGCATTGTCTGTTAGCACCTGGCATAGTCAGTGGTTTTGTTTGTCAAATTTTTGGGCTAGGGAGAATTGTATGAATCAGCTTTTCCATCAATATAATTTGCCACATCTTCTGGAACCACTTAGTGAGTGTGGGTACATGGGCTGATTTCCACATTGCTGCTATTGTTTTTCAGGTTTCTCTGATTCTTTACTCGTAACAGAATGCCACATGCCTAGAGAACAGGGAGGAGACATTGATCCAAAGATCAGGCACACAAGCCATCTCTCATAAGATTTTTCAAGTTTTTTTCTTCTGATTTTTCCCTGTCTAGTTGCAAGTATGCCATCAATTTTTTAATTTTTTTTTTTTTTTTTTTTTTTTTTTGCACATAGGGTATTTTCTGGTCTTAGTTAACCAGATCCTTAGGGAGCCAGTTTTGTACAAAATACAAAGCAGACACTACTATGACAGCCAAATATATTGTCTCAGAGAAGTAGCAAATAAATAGATCCCATTTGTCTTCAGGTTAATTTGGAAGATGAGGATATGTACCAGAAAACACATCAAGTCCTATTGCAGGCTCTTGGGAAAGTTATGTTATATTAACCCAACTCCATCTGCAGCTCTGGAGCTTGAGAGCAGCAGCAGAAATGGCCAAGCAGCTTCCAGCTGAGTAAGCACACATTTTATATAGCAGCTTGTTTTAATAAAGCATTGTTCTCTCTTATACTGAGGGTCCTAGGGCTGTAAGCAGCACAAAATCAAAAAAGCCCGTGGAAAGTTTAAGACTCAAGCAGAATAATCATATTTATTACTGTTAGAATTTACCAACAATGTTTGCAAAGACACTTAAAATGGAAATCTGCCTATCTCATGCTGAAACATCACAAATTAAGCAAAATACCAAGCAACTTTTCAGTCTGACTACGACATCTGCTCATTCTACCTCCCAGTCCATCTCTGAGGGCAGCATTAAATAGTGAATGAATTGAACTTTATTCTGCTGCTGAGGTGCATGGTTAAGGACATATGAAAAAGATTTAAGTATTATTAAGAGAAAAGACCATACACATAATTTTTTTTGTATTTCCACAAGAAACATTAATGAAAAGTTTAAAAACAACTTCTGGAAATATCCACATTCAAGGAATATTGAAACCATATGAGATGTGGGCATTGCCATAAGTCAAGGACACCTCTGAACACATGTAATGGCTATTCTCATTAGCCTTGATGAGATTAATTGCATCAGAGAAGTTCACGAAGGCAAGTCCTATCAGTGGCATTTGTGTTGCACAGATGACATCTGTCATAAACAGTTCAGGTTTGTGAAAGGCTTCTTTTATGAACCTTTAGTATTAGACCAAATGACAACAGGTTCCAGCCTAGGTGGCTGTGGTGACTCAGGCACATTTACAACATTGGCCTAGTCTGTACATCACGTGTTCATTTTTCCTTTCTCCATATCCTTGTGCTACAGGGCGTAAGAGGGTGAAACTCTCAGCTCCTTCCAGTCCCGTCCAGTCTGAATTTAGAGCTGCAGTAGAACAATCTGGTTGGTTTCTCGTTCCCAAGATACACCATCTTCTTTTTCTCCCTGTACTTTTTTAAATAGAAAAGATTCTCCCCACGCTTTGCACGGAATTTTGTACATTGGTAATTCTTACCATTTTTAAGCCTATCTGCCAGCTTTTTTCCCCCAAGTGAACTCCTGAAGTGACAGCATGACTACTCTGCAGAGAAGCCACGGGGAGCTGCACCATGCTGGTTCCAGGAGCCCTCCCACCCAAGCCCTGTCTCTGGCAGAGCAAAGCAGCCCGCGCTGTCTTGCAATGACTGTTCTCTCACCGCTGCCTCCGAGCGTGCGGGCTCCCGGGCCAAACATGAAAATCAACAACCAGCATTTCTCCTGCAGGGCAGATGCAGTGCTAGAACTGTGTGAATAGCACCTCATAGCCACCCTAGCCCAATGTGGGGCCTCCTACCAGATTTTATGAACAGAAGAGTTTTGGGTCTGGCTGATAATTTGGGAAAAAGATGAGAGGGGAAACCCCCAGCACAGCAGGAACTGATGTGAGTGAAACAATAGCTGGAACTCTGACTCATTGCTGAAGCAATGTCCAAACACGAGCATCAGAGGACACACTGTTCTGCAGAAAAAGTCAGCTTCTGTATAAGCTGCATACCAGGAGACCTAAAAAAAAATCTTAATTTTGAAAAAGTTAAAAATCCCTTTTCACATTTTTCAAGAGTGAGATCATTATTCCCCCGGTGGTTTTAGATTTGGTAAATACATTTTGCCAGACTCCAGAAATTTTAACTGGATTTTAGCCTGTTCTTTGCTTTTCTGTTTTCTACAGTGGTAGAATACTGCTCCACAAGCAATATTAACAAGTCTCTGTATTCACTTACCATATAGTAAATTAGTGATTTAAAAGTATTTCCTGACTTAAGCTATACGATCATGCAGAAAGTTCGAAAAGTCTGCTGAGTTCAAGAGCTCTTAGATTTGTTGAAATGCCATAAAGGAATGCTCTGTTTGGGACAGGCAGACAGTCTGATCCTGTGTGCAGTATGATCACAAAGCCAGGGGGAAAACAGAAAAAACTGAGCTCACCTGCCTGCCTAAGGCCAATATTTTTTTTTCTTAATCCAGTTCTTGCTCTCACTACCTGAATGAAATCATACTTGGAGAAAGCTTGTCCTTTAGGTCAGAGGTGCAATCACAAGACTGCATTTTCTCCACGGGTTTTGTATTTCAGGGGTTGATGAAATAATTCCTGCCTAAGGTAAACAGGACTCAGTTCAGCTGAATAGAGCAGATTTATCCAAGATTTCAAGTGAACACTAAGAAATGCAAAGCAGTTTAGGCAACAAGCTAAGTTTCAGAGGAAGGAAGATAGTCACTGCAGAGTCCTAAGAATGAAAACACTGAGTCAAACGATTTCAAAGCCAGAATATTTTATATATGATCAGCTTAATAAATGGAAAAATGTGTAAATCTGCTCCTTCTAGAGCATTATAAAATGGCATTACATAGGAGATTGATTTCCAGAGCTCCCAGGAGTATGCACTCCTTTCCTGATGCACACGTCTAAGCACCATTAACACAGTTACCAGGGGGACTATATACATGTCAGTATAAAGTACATGATCAGAACCTTCTGAATTACAACTCCCTAATTAGTGTCCCTGTGTCAATTATCCCATTCAGGATGTCAAATATTTCATGAGGATTAAATTTCAAAATACACAGTCTCTCTGATATATAAAATCCCAAAAGGCTGCTCAAACATATATCAATGTTATTATATCACATACAGCAGGTGAAAGATTAAACAGTCTGCCACACAGATCTACAATTTTAAAGCTACCATGCTTTTGATACTGTCTAATTTGGCTCTGCAGTTGCATCCACAGACTTTTACTTGTGGAGATACATACCGTGCCAAACAGGAGGAAAAAAAAAGGATTCCGGTATTCAGTCAACATTTTCTTTTCCAAAATAGTGCCAGCATTGTAATTCAATACCTAAACTGAACCTCTCTGACCCCTCAATGCAAAAAGAAAGGGCAGAGGAGAGAAGGAGAGGAAGAAGAAAGGGTCTCCACAATGCCAATGTCTGAGAAATCTTTGCTTCGACGCTTTCTCTTCACTGCCAGGAATGTGTGCAGCTGGGATGTGGGCATATCCAATTAGAAGCATTTAGGCTTTCAGATTAAATCAAACTTCCTCGAAGAAATATGGTAACACATTAACATTCAAGTTTTAAAACAAACTTGGCCTCCATCTATTAGAGGAAGTAGATCTCCAGGTGAGCAAAATAACACTGGGCTGATTCTGCAGGGCAGAGGAACACATCTAAATTAAAATCTCCCTGTAGTTCCCAAACTGAAGTGTTTCCAGAATGAACTGCTGAATTAAGACCTAAAATATTTCACACCAAGGACAGTTCTAATGCCTCAAAATTTGACATTTTTTGAAGTTTAATATTTGGTTTAACTTAATGTTTCCCTGTTACTTTTCCACAGATGTCTCAATCAAAAAGTGGTTACATAAAAACGCTCTAATGAGCAAATTTACTGACTGAAACCAGAACAAAGAATCCTAATTGACTATTCAAGCAAATGCACAGAAAGCAACTTTTGAGGTTATAATTGTAAATATTGTGTCAGAAACTCAGCCCTCACAATGACACTCATCTATTTGAGATAGAAGCAAGTACCAGCAAGCCTAATCTGCTCATTGTCATTAGAGCACACAATAAACTACTTATGGACAAGCAACAACCCAAATATTAGTTCCAGAAATAATTAAGAAAATAATTTAAAATATCAAAGGAAAGATAATTGTGTTTGGCTACAAAGAAGCAAAATATAGCAAATAAGTTGTCTATTACAAATAAATACCCAGTCAAGGGTTTCTCGCACTCCATTTCTGCTGTAATTGCATATTGAGATATGTTAAAATAAGAGATTAGGAAGAGTCAAATGTGAAAATTCAATATTCTAAACTGTAGCATCTTTTAAGATCACAGGCCAGACTTGAGAAGAGGAGAAATTTAAAAAAAAAAGTAAATGAAACCAGAATGCCTCAAAATGCCTAGAAGAGCTTTATTCATCCATGAGCTACATTTTACCAAGCAATTTCAAGGATATTTCAAAGTCCTGAAGTAACACTTCTGCCCTCAATGCTCTCTGTGAGCAGGAAGTTCCTTTATCCCACCCCTGTGGGAGCTGTGAACCCCTGAAGACAAGGACTCTTACTAGACACATGCAGAGCAAAAAGTGCAAGTGTGGCTCTTCCCTGTGCTCTCATCTCAAAGCAGACCCTGAACACAATTCCAACACAAATAACACCAACAACCATTGACAACAAAGTATTTTCCCATTCAAATGGATCCCTTTTCCAAATTACATTTTTCTTACATTTGCTATTTCATACCAACTCTTTTAATAAAGACAGACATAATTTTCATCCTGCATTATCCTTTGCAGCAGTGCCTAAATTCACCAGCTCATCAGTGTATGCTGTGCTTTAATAAGCTGGGGTCAACCTAATTTCCTCCTCCTAGCGCTCCCTCCCCACAACTTCTTCACGTGTTTCAGCTTTACTTTGAAGTGACTTCCTTGCCTGGCATGCTAAAATCCAGAAACAGAGTGCCTATCATTATGACTGCAGTTCATGCCCTGACTAGTCACAGCAGAAGGAGAATTAGACTATAATCTCCTAAAAAATGTAGAATCTGTAAATCAAAACCAACCAGATTTTTGGCATGTAGATCAATGAACCCATGTGGGGGTATGAAAATCCAAGAAACTCTTCTAAGGTAAAGTCAGCCTCAGTGTATGAATTTGTTCAGCTTGGATTTTTTCCTCTCCTCTGCCCCTTTATGCCCTCAAAAGAAGTGTTCAGAAAAGTTTTTATCGCATCCTACAAAACAGCAGCTTTTGCTGGATCAGAGGACAAAACAGGCACAAACAAGTTTAGAATACAAGCAGTGCAGAGGTTCACAACAACCTACCTTCAGTGCTACCCCACCTAGTCTTGATGGTAAGGATGTTTGCATTTCTTTGCTCTAAATATAAAAACAAACAACAGTGGCGGCTCTTCTAATCAAAGGAGTATTAACATGTTGCCAAGAAAATTTACAATGCCTTAAAACATTGACACAAACCCTAGAGTTGTTTCACTGAAGTTATTCACGCACTACCACAGCCTTGTACAAAATATATTTGGACAGAGTCAAAGGAATGGACTTGAGCCTGATAGAGTAACATACAGGTTTTTGGCATAGAATAATAATTTCCACAACACAGTGGTGGTTTCTACTTGCAGAAGTAAAGCCCTATCATGCTGACTGATATGTCATCATGCACAGAACTTAACTGGGATAGCCCAAGTTCCACTGACACTTTACAATCTAAGTTACTTAAAACCTCACAGGTGTACAGGGAGCTCACTTCCAGTAGCACAAGGGAGCCTAAATATAATCCTCCAAATAAGTGTCCCCAAAGACCAAATTTTTCCTTATCCACCCTAATCAAAGATGCTGAATCAAAGGCTTACAGAAAAGAGATTTAAAGTAAAAATTTTTCTCTGTAGTCCTCTGGTTTCTCAGCTTTGATGTCTGCCAGGTTCCTCAGAGTTTCTGGGTTTTTTCCTAATGGCTGGAATGCTCTGGGAGGGGAGAAGGTGACAGAGGCCGATCTGCTGACCACATACACCCAATATGTGCTTCCTAAGTCTTCCTCTTAGTGACATTTCCAAAATGGAAAATTAACAACTACCATAAACAAAAAAATCTGTAATCCTAACTCCTCTTTCAACTCAATTTTTCATGCCAGTGTGGACCAGTGTGGAAAGAGAGGGCCTCCAGAGTATCAGCTTCAGTAGATGGGGACACACAGGATAGTGTGAAACAGTTGGAAGGCCAGGTTTAAACATGTAACCTGAAACACTGGAAACTAGAACTCACAGCGGGTCTTAGCAACAAAATCAACAATATAGGCAGCCCATGACATGTGATCACCAAAGCAGAAGCAAGGTTGCTTAAATATAGCCTCTGTAGGTACTGGAATATTTCTGAGAAGTACACATCAAGTGCAAGACAGATGCTACTAATAAGTAGAGCTTTAGACATTTATTTGTGTATTAAAATATCCAGCTATATTTATCTGAAAGACTTAACCATACCATTCTTGTCAGAAAGGTATGCAAGTTACTTACTGCTGTCTAGACAAAAAGATTTAAAATTGGAAAAGATAAAACCTTTGTAAAGGAACATGGAAAAGTGCTTTATGAATCCATGAGAAGAGCAGTATCTATGCACTTGAGTCCCCAGAGCACTGGTTTTAAGAGCTTTCTCTGTTGGGGAATTTAGTATATTCACTATTTCATAAACAGTTTCCTAATGCTTGTTCTTGAACCTAAATTGTTTGGTTTTAGGGGCAGAGGTTAGTAAGTTATGAAAACTCTAGAAAGCTGGGAAAATCAATCAGTCTTACAGGCAGGAGTGTTGTCTGATGATCATCTGACACTTTTGAAGTTGTGGCCACGGTGTGGTGAACCACTTCAAACTAGGATATAAAGATATGAATCATCTACAGTGAGTAAGCTGTCCCACTTCCAAATTTCCTGAAAAAAAAATCCAGACTACCTGGACACTCACCATAAGTGTTTGGACAGCTTTAAATGATCCTGTGATCTCAGTGAAGAAAATGTTCTTGAAATGAGTTACATGTTTCACCTCTATTTATAGCATAACCATAAACCAGACCTGCTAAACAGAGGTTTCCCAATCTCTGCTACAGATATTTGGTACCATGTGGTGCATAAAGCTGGAAGGAAGTAGCATACAAAAGAGTTACCACAGACTTCAAGGAGCAAAAAGGTATGCAGAAATTCACAAGCTTCCCTAAACATTCAGAAACCAATATTTTTTTTGGATGGTGCAAATATTTCTCCACCACTACACCCTTTAAGCATTTAATCACCAGCCTAAACAAACAGACTGAGAGCAGTGTTCAAGTAACACTTCAGAATATCAAGCCCCTGTCAAGAGAGAGAGCTCTGGATAGACACAGGAATGAAATTGATAGAGTTTGTTCCTTGATCAGCCCATGGGCATTGCACAGAAGGAATAACCAAAGAGAAAGCCCAGGTGAGGAGAAGTCAGTGTGCTGGCTTTATACAGCTCCTGTCTCCCATGCTGCAGGGAGCAGTGCTGAAGCTCAGGTCATGGACACAGTGCAGAGCAGTGCCCAGAACACAGTGCTCCCTCTGGGTCTCTTCCAGCCATGAGCTGGACAACTGCAGTCCAAACAGCAGGACTATCTATAAAGGTGGCATGATTCAGTCATCTCTTTTCCAAAAACTTTCCATGGGCAATTGAGTAAGAACTAGCTTTGCTGAATACTCACCCTTATTCTCTGAGTAGATCAAATCACTCACAGAAGCTAAAAGTTATATTATTGCACTCATACTAACTTGAAATAGGGATCTTAAAATACTTCCTGGTATAAGTCAATATAAGTTCAACAAAATTCACACAGCATGAAAGCTCAGCAATAACTTCACAAAATTGAGTTCTTTTACCCAAGTAAGTATTGCTGTCATTGACTAGGAATTTTTCCTGTGATTCACTAAATCTCTTAATGGAGAAGAAAATTTGAGATAAGCAAATTTGAGATAAGCAAAGGTGCAAAACTTATTCCTGTCTTGATACAAAATTATAATTGAGCTGCAAAGTACTTTAAAAGGTCATTTTGTTTGTCCTTAAGGCAGAATCAATCATTGTGTCACTTTTTCCAAATGTATGTTCTCAATGATTGTGACTTCATCACCTCTCCAGGCTTGGCTATGTTTATATTTACAAAGGTTTTCATAACAACTATTCTGACTCTTCCCTGGTGTAATTTAGCTTGTTCTTTCTTATTATATCTGCCATGAAAACAAAAAGAACATATTACTCCTTTCCTCTTTACAACAGTATGGTTCTTTTACATCTTAATTATTGCCCTGACCCTTCCATCTTCTTTTTTGTGTGCTTAACAACTACAATTTTTCAAGTTCTCCTTGGCTACAGTGCTCCAGAGTCCTTACCAGTACAAATCCCTAGAAGATTACTTCTGCAGGCTGCATTCTGGTTTTCATATACATACTAGCTGGCCACTTAGCTTTTTAATAATTCATCAACTCATGTTTAATTTGATTCACATTCCCAGATCTTTTCCAGAGAACTGCTGTCTATTGTATTACCCCATCCTGTATCTGTGCAGATTATTTCTGCCTAACACTTTGCTTTTGTTCCTATTGAACTTAATCCTATTTTTTTCAGATGATGTCTCCAATTTGTCAAAATCATTTGGGATTCTAATTCTGCTTTCCACATGTTCAGAACTACCCCCATCTCCTGTCATGCAAATTTACTGCATAGAATATTATTCCTTTATTCAGATAATTCATGAGAATATTTAACAATATTTAATTGAGAACAATCCCCTGTAGAGTCTCCTCAGTATATTTCAATTAAACAATATAATTAGGTCACTATTATCTAGTTTCTCTTTTAATCCAACTTTGCATTTGCTCACAAGACTTAATTTCCTTAGCTTTCCAGTGAGAGAATCTTTTAAATGAGTTCCAAAATTTAAGTAACACGGGAGCTGGAGTCTTAGTCTTGCCTGTGGACCTGTGTACCTCATCAGAGCAGGAAGCTAGTTTACTTTAACAAGTTATTAGATATTCCCCCTGTCCATGCTGTGTTGCATTTTCTTAGGAATTTTTAGAACATTTGGAATTTTTTCAGAGGGATTTTGGTCATTTTCTCATTGAGTATGAACCGACAATCAAATATTGCCATAGCATAGCATGCAAATGAATTTTATGCAAAAATCAAAAGCACTTCTGAATTCCTTGTCAGCAAAACCTATTCTTCAAATATTCACTATTGTGGGGGCAAGCATCTGTAAGAGGTCTTGAGTAGTCATAGAACCATGCATTTCATATAAATGATGTATCTCATTGATCAGCATAGTTAGAAACATCCCCGTGTGCTGATTTATGTCTCAATGCCTCAATGTGGCTAAAGGCCCCCACAAAGTGTATGGATACCATGTGGTAGTGAATCAGTTATGCTCATTCGGATCACACTCAAAGCACTTATGTCATATTGTTGACTCTTCAGCCACCTGCTCTTGACAAGGAGGTCTGGCACACAGTCTTTGGAGCATTCTTGATTTGCTCCAGTCATGCCCTGTTCTGACTATAAAGTATATTGTCATCGTTTTCATATTAATATCTTTTGAATAGCCAGCCCTATCTGTACAAATGCATAAAGGAGATGGAAAAGGTGCAGAAGACACATGGTTTCTTTGGAGGAATAAGTTTTGTGCATCAGTCAGATGGTATAGGCTACCTAAATACACATCTGTCAAATGAAAATTGAGTTAAAAACAAAGTGGCACAACATCCCTGATCAGATTTACTACTAAAATAGATGATGTACTTTTTTAATCCTATGACAAGTCATGTGGAAGACCAAAATGCATTCAGATGTAAGAATCTGATAGAATTGCCCTTGAAAATAAAGAGGTTGAATTCTATTTTATGAAAAATAAAATACAAATGCACAATATACATAAACAACTCCTGCTTCCACTCCACACGTAACAATCAAAACAAAATCCTCACTAATCCTAACAATGGTTACTATAGTCATTCTATGTCTAGGTGTGGAGGGTTTCTGCATTAATAGGAGAGGAAAAAAACATAAAAAGTAATTGTTTTAATGAGCCACATGAGAAAATAAATCAAATTGTAGATCAGTATTTACAGGATCTGTTGTACTTGGTCAAAAATATTACTGAAGTTTTCTGCTGGCAGATGATTTTGTGTAAAATGTGTTGCTAGAAGAGCATCTTCACTTCTGAAATGATGCTTGAAAAACAGAAAATAGAATTTCACAAGTTGTTTGGGTAAAGATTTTCTTTCAAGTAATCTAATTTAAAATTGAGTTATTCCAGATTTATAATAAATAGCTCAAGTGAAAAAAATATTGGATTTCATACATAGTGCATGAGGCCCTTGCTGGCCATTCACTTCTGGTGTCATTTATGATGTCTTTGCAAAGAATTAGATATTTATGGGGTTCTCTTCTTGCAAATTTATCCAGAGTTTCAATTGTTAGATATCTATCACCCCATAATCTCATTCACTCAGGATTAAAAATACTTCCTTTAAAAGTATAACATATTCTTTATGGATTTTCAGTAATGGAGGGGGGAAAAAAAAGGGAAAAAGAGTAATTGTACTTGAGACTGGAATTGAGACCAAACACATTTATCTGCAGAACTGTTTTGTTGAAGATGTATGAATTTCAAAATTTAATAAATATAGACCTGGAGACAGAAACATCTCAAACCACAAATCAAAACTACTGAGGTCTTTAAGAAATATTCATGTTAGGTATGGCCTACAGGACTATGAGTTGCTTCATTTGAGATGAGGAGAAGTTGTCCTGCCAGGAGCAGTGACAGCACAAAAGGAAAATAATCTCAGTACAATTACCAGTCCTGGGGATTAAAGACAAATATATTTTCATGTAACTATGATTAATGAATATTAGCACAGCTAATATTCTGGTCTTTGTCTAATAAAATTTAGCAACCAGCAAAACTAGAAAATTGTAATGAGATCATTTGTTACTATCCCTCCCCTCTTTTTACCCTATTACTGTCTACCTGTAAAAGGTTTAGATGCAGTGGTCTGTGTGAACTTCTTGAAGATGACATCCTACTGAACAATAAATGGAAAAGAACTGACTGATAAAAAAGCCACATACCTGCTTCTTAGTGACTGTCTAGAGCTACAGTGGAACAGGGCAACTGTGTTTTTCCCTCACAGTCCCCCCCCCATCCTGAAATCAAACCAAGCCTTAAGGCAATTTCCTGAAATGGCACTTTTAGCTAATGGGAAAGTATATTATAGGATGCTGAGAGAACCTATAAATGGTAACAAGGCTGAAATCCTCAGCTGTGAACCCCCATAACCTGTTGTTAATCTAGACACTGAGGAAATGGTGGTATGATGATAATTACTTCTCTGTTCCTCCAAAGGAAGTGTTGCGTGGTGCACTTTAAATGGAAGGAAAGAATATTGTCTTTTTAGTATTTTTATCATGCATTGTTAAGCCACTGTATTCCTGTGGTGCATCCCTCTGTGGTGAAGCCAAGGGCTCTGTCTACCTGATGAATCTTAAGTGGGCAGCAATTTACAGTACATGGGACTGATGAAATTTATTACAGTGTAGGTACCACTGGTTCCTGTATTCCAAATACTTGCAACAAGAAAAAATACATCTTTCAGAAAAATCTCAGAGCTGCAAAAAATTTTCCATGCAACTGGCTTTCCACTGATTTCAGCAGGCAATGGGAAAAGATCTAGATGATGTTATTAAACAGCAAAATTTCACTTATGTGTACTTCTGGGAAAAAAAACCCTCATCAACAGCTGAAAATTCCAGAGGTTCACCAAGACCAGAAAAGGAAGACTCACATAAAATGGGGTTAGAAAGGACTACAGGTCATGACCCATGCTGTGTGAAATGACATTGAAACTCACTGCTTGCATCCCCCCTCACGTTGTTTCTTCTCTCAATAACATGTATTTTTAGTGTACATCTACTGAAAGTTTTCAGCCACACAGCATTCTAAGTATCTTTCTTTTAAAATGAATTAAAGTATTAAGTACATAGACAAAGGGACTATTAATGTAAGTCAGGATAGGTCTGTATTAACTAGGATGCACATGCCAAATACAGCCAGTAGTGAGATTGTCAGAAATGCACTAAAGTCAGGTCTTGTGTGGTTCATAATTATGTTTGTCCACTATAGAAAGCATTCATGCTGTAAGAAAGTCACACAAGTCTTAGCCAACTCTGGTTCTGCCCTGAGCTGTTCAAATCTGTCTGCAGTGAGAGCATGGTGGGGTGTGTCAGAAGACTGGAGAAGCTTTGCTCCACAGCAGATTTTATTGCCTGCAGCACATATGTGGTTTGTAAGCACAAATGCCTTTGCCCACTTTTCTATGAAGACACCTGTAAACAGTGAGGTGAAAACAATCCAAGGATCCTCAGGTCACAAAGCACACACAGATGCCTACTCTCCACTTCCAGTAGGGTGACCCAAGTCCTCTCCAAGATGAGTCTTGAGCCGTGTCTAGAATCTTTCCTTCATTTCGGAAGATTATCCCTCACCCTTAGCCAAACTTCTACAGGCATCTTTGATCCAGAGGGTGAACTGCAAATCCTGGAAGATCAAAGTTATTCTTAAGATTTGAGTTGCTCTTGTTTCTTCCTGTGAGTCAAAACACTGGAAAGTAGTTCATTCCTCTTTTTGCTCCTGGAAATTTGCTTCTTCCCATGGAGACAGATGAGGTGGCTGCAGACAGAATTAGACAGTCAAATGTTTTGAATATGATTTGTGCAGCCAGCTCTGCTCTCAGGAATCCAGGGCAGCTAATCTTGAAACGAAAATGAGCACATCCTTCAGAATTAAATACCTGGCATGAGTTATGCAGTTTAAGCTATCTGCCATTGGTTCCAGCCTTAATAAACTAATCTAGAAAACAGCTTGCTTTCCCAAACTTGCTGCTTCTCAGTCTTTTTGGTTGAATAGCTGTAACACGTAGTGGGGACATAATTGCAGATTCATCATAGATTTAGGAGATAGGAATTCCTAAAACCAAAATTTTAATCATGGTAATTGACACGTTATGTATTTTTCTACAAAGCATTTAGTCTCATTATGTTTTACAGTTTTACAAATACCGCATACACTATTAAAAATAACAGAGAAAGACTATGCTTAAGAGATTGCCTGCAGGTGGCTATCATGTGAGCAATAGACACATTAATGAAGCAAATCCTTTTTGCACATTTATGTCAGAACAAGAACCATTAGAATATTTAGATTTTTTTTGTTGGCTAAAACCCTCTGAGGTATCCAGCTCCCCAGTTTCTGGCCTGTAGTGAAGACAAGTTACTGTCTTCTAAAATTTTTATGGCCTACAAGCTGTCTCTCAGGACAAACAGTTCCTTTTGCAGGTCAGAATCAAAACCTGTTGCATTAAATTTTACTTGCTGTTGCCATGCCAACATGCTCTCTTTGCTCACACTTCATTTTGCACTCTGAATGGCATGCCTAATAAAAAATCAGGACTTTCCATTTTAGCCATCTCAAATGTACATCTGGACTCCATCCCAGACTGTAGGTTCCTTTAGGAAATATTCTAACTCCAGTTAAATATACAGTTCTTAACTATTTAAAGGTGGCTAGGCAAAATCTCACAGCAGGACTGAATTTTAACACAAAACACTTTGATAGGAAACTAATATTTGTATTTGCTGTTATTGTGGAGTTTGGTAAATCACTAGGGCAGAACATGAAGTTGTTTTCTATCAGGAAGGTTGCCTATAAAAACTTCAGGCAAACTGTGGGAAAAAAAGAAAGAATCCTGCATCTAGCAAAGAATCTATGTGAAACAATGAGCTACGCTGACAGCATGGATGCACTGGAGAGCAATACAGTTGCTGAAATGTGAAAATGTCTGAAGTTTGCCTCAGTTGAAGGTGTAAAACCTTATTCAGCTAATTCCACCATGGGCAGCCTGTAATGGTGTCTTACTGCAGACACAGGCTGGGCTTTTCTGTTCCCAGCTCATGCTTGGTGTAGGGAGCAGGGCTGAGGCACAGGAATGCTGCCCAGAGCATTCCAGTGGGCAGGGAGGCACTTTGCTTTGTCCCTCACCAAGCTTTACCCCAACCAAAGAAAACAAAGAGCAGGTTTTGAAGACACTGTAAACTTTGCCCTCTCAGCTGGAGGCAGAGTGAAGCAGTGGCAGTCAGCAATAAGGGACAGGCAAGAAGAAAACAAAAAGTGATGGAGAGAGACAGCCGCAGCACAAAGGGTTCATTCTGCGCCTCTATTAAGAAGTCTGAAAGTCCCCTGCTGGGGAAAAGAAACCATTAAAATGTTCATTAGAAAGAATATTACCTTGGGCATTTAATATTTATTGCAAGTCTTTATAAGCCATTACTCTTGGGATGTATTCCAGTAAGTCCCCATGTACTCCCTGTCCTGCTCCAGTCTGTCAGCAGACCAAACACCCCACAGCAAGTGCCAGTGATGCTCTGTGGCAGTGGGATGCCCAGTTTACCAGGAGGTTTCTTTTACATACACAGCTATTTGAGCTTTTGTAGCTGAATCCCCAGAGTATTTAATTTTAGATTATCTAAAGGAAAAAGTTACAACAACTAAAAATAAAGGGAATGTACACCACACAATTTTTTCAGCAGTGCCAGTGGTTTTAAGAAGAATAAAATAACATTGGAAGTGCTGGTCATGTACACAGTACCCAACCCACAGCTCCAGCTATGTGCCTGCAGTAGCTTCTCAGCCCCAGAATATGAAATCCTCTACCTGGTTCCCCCCTAGTGCTTGCTTGTCTTGTTTTAATCTTCTCCAGAATTTGCCTGTAACACAGCTCTTCATTCACCATTTGAAATACAGAGCAGGTTGAAAACACAAATTACATATTAAGGTTATATATTTCTACCTGCACAGCATGAAAGGCAAACAAAAAAGACTGCCAGGAGGCTGGACACATGCCCCTACTTTCTCATTTCTTACTGGACATGGATATCAACTGACAGCATACAAGGTATCCTTTTGTATATTGATTTATGTATTTCTTAAGGCAGACACACCACCAAGCATTCTCCCCATATCTTCTCAGATCCCACTCTAGGGAACATGGCCTGCTGGAGCATGACTTTTCCAAAGGTTCTCTGGCCCCAGTATATAACCACAGGTCTGCCACACTGCTCCAGCTGAGTCTGCCATTAGCTGATGAAGACTCCCTTATACAGCAAATGCTGCCAGAGTGCCCATCTGAAATGGAACAGGAACAGCTTTAGAAATTTCTCAGCCCTATTTATTATGTCACTCTGCAATTACAGAAATATTCCTACCAGCTGGCGCTCATTTGAATGAACACTTACACTGAAGTTAACTCAGTGGTGAAAAATAACTTTATATTCTCTAAAGAGAACCTTCCAAAGTCTTCAATTGGTCATACTATCACTTGTGACCTGCATATTTTGAGAAAGTTAGGTTTAACCACTTACTAGACACTACAAATAGACTAACCCAACTCTAAAGATTAGAAGGGCAGCAAACTGTTTAGAGAAGTTAAATCCACAGGGCACCTGAATCTGGAGCATTTGATACAAAATCCCTATGCATTTGATATCCTGATCTTCCTAAATTAAGAAGATTGGAGACATCCAATATCAGAGAGACAATAGTTCACATAAATCAAATCTCCTCTACTGATCTAATTCTGTTGCTTTCCCATAAGAATTCCTGCACTCAGGATTCTTTAGTTATGAGTGAGAACTAGGCTGTCCAAACACATCATGTAGCCTTGATGATATACAATGAACGAGCAATAAATAAAATGTTAAACTTTGCTTTCATTCTGGGCCAGCCAACAGAGCATTAAACGCAGCAGTGATTCCTTTGCCAAGCCATTGTTAGACACAGTTAACATCAAGTAAATACTGATGTAGTAAGGTGTATTTCCATGTTTTCAGTCACTTATTAATATAGGGAATAAAGAAAAGATGTGCTAAAGTATAGTGTGATGAGACACACTCATAGTAAGTCGTAGGTATGTTTCTCCTTTATTCATTTGCTACAGGGTAGATTCTGAGGATACTTTTTCTCAAGGTACTTTGGGAAAAAAATGCAGTGGTTTACAAGCAATACCATTTTATTCAATTTTTCTTGTACTTAGGCCCACTTAGTCATAACTGTTGATTTGACAAAATTCATTATTTTCCTTGAAATAAGAAGAACTACTTTTGCTATTGCAAAATAGATTTTTTACTGGATTTTCTTTCACTGCACTGAGCCTGAACACAATGTCCTAGGAACACAAACAAAAACTATTCCAATTACCTGGCAATATGGCATCAACAAAGGAGTAAAATTTATTTTCACATTAATTATAGAATTGTGTTGTTACAGTTTAGCTTGTGGAGTTGGGGGGAACAAGTTGGTTTCTTTCATCTCTCTGTCAGAGAAGGAATTACTCTAAACATTTTCTATCTTCCTTCTTAATGAATGTGTATATTATAAAATACAGAAATTTTATTTTTTTTCATTTCCAAAATGTATGAAAATTTAGTCTAGGTTAAGATTTATAAAAACATCAAACTCAGTAGGCTGGGGAGAAAGAGAATACTTTCCATTATTTCATCTTCATCATCAGACAGGACACAATTCCTAAATTCTGGTGTTCTGTTCTCTCCATACATCAGCTGCTGTCAGTCGGCCAAGTGCAGCTGGAGTGTAAGAACTTCCCTTGACATATGTTAATTGATTTCTTTGCCTAAGAACCTAAGGATATGATAAGGATATGATCCATGCTTCTGGTACATGGAAACCAGAGTCAATGCAATATAATACTGTAATGAGAAAAGAAACAAGGAATTTCTGTCTAGGGTGAGATTCTGTAAGTTACTATTTGCAACTTGCCCACTGTTAAACTCTGGCCCTCCCATGTTTTTTAAAAGGAGGAGTGACTGCACAAAGATCTCTCACTCTCTGCAATAATCCCACAGTATTCACAGGTATCATCAGTTGTAAAATACTGGCTATATAGTAGATATCTATCCCTTCTGTGTGCCATAGGAATCCCTGGCCAGAGACAGATGTCTACTCTGTGTGTTTTCAATAGATTTCCTCTATTACACCTCCTGAAGTTACTTGAAAGAATTTAATATTCTCACTTCCTCCTAGGTAAATCAATCCTGTGTTTTTCCTCCTGGAGTTTATTGTCTTCTTCTGTATTCTGTTGAGATTGAGGTTAATGGTTCTGGTCTCTGTTTCCTCCCCAGCTACCCCAACCCACTGCCGCCTTTCCAGGCAGGAAAACCCCAAGTGACGGTCAGCGGCAAAGTGAAGGTCAGAGATTTCCCTGGCTGTCCTTCAATGCCTTCCCGCAGCAGCCTGAGTCAGCAGGCAGCTCCTCACAGCTTAGAGTTGCCTGCTCTCTGGAGAGCACGCACAAAACATAAAACTTCATGACTGATGACTCCTTCATGAGGAATCCAGTCATTTCTAAGCCAGTCCTTCACCCTAGCAGAATCCTTTTCTTCACAAAGTGTTAAATGATTTTCTCTTTAAGCTGGTTCATGTCCTATCCCAGGTAGGATAGGATGTGAACCAGCTGAAGTAGGTCTGAACAGAAATTTATATCCATTTCACTTCAGTTAATTCCTATTTGAATAGCAAACAATTAAAATTTTATTCACTTTTAACAGTTGGTCTTTTTCTTCAATCTTTTAGCCCACCCATAAAAATTCTGAGTCAATTCACATTTCACAACAGTTTATGTTGTTCTTAAGCACAGTTTTCAGTTCAGACTCCTTCCACGTAAAATATTTTTCTGGAACTGAGGAGATTTGTTTTAAAGCTGTAAATTTTCAACTTTTGAAACTGATTATTGATTCTCATTTCTGATTATCTAACACAAGTCAGTTTACATACTTCAAAAAGTGTGTCTTCAGCATTCCCTGATATTCAGTGGAGTTCCTGGTGACAACAGGTTATAAGCTTTGACCAAGAGACCAATCTTAGTCCAAAGGCAGGTTTGAAGCAGGTGGTTACCCAGTAATAAATATGAGATGCAAATAAAGCTCAATTATAAGGGGAAGGCTGGCTGAGAAAACAAATAAAATGCAGAGTTTTGCTGCAAGACTTGGGTGATTCTCATGCAAGGTCAATAGATGGGGAACGTGAAGGTCTCTGCAGCATTTTTCTGGAATTTCCTTGTTTGCTAGCACAAGTTCAACTGAGACAGACAAAACCACTGTCACTTCAAAGCACCATTTTTTATCTACAGCAACATTATGTACCCTGGAGCATACAGCCTCATGGCCCAGGCACTACCAAGGACACCAGACACCTGCCCTCAATTTCCCTGGGTCAATGCTGCCTGTATTTCAGTGAGACTCCTGGCAATGTTATGCTCACTTCTGCTGCCAGGCCCAGCTGCCAGGGCAGGCTGGCATATCTCAGCCCAGGTGGCAATTGCCTGTGTTATCACACAGGTGCCCTGAGGCTGGGATTCCCAGCAGCCAGGGGCTGCCTCAGCTGGCCAAGCTGCTGAAGGAAACACTAAATGGAGGAGTGTGTCAGGAAATAATCATTTCTCCAAGCCACAGATAATCTTTAAACTCACTGCTCATCACAGGAAATACTTATTAACCCTTTCTGTGTTCAGGGCTTTCACACATCCCTTTGACATCAGGTCAATTTCCCTTCTTTGTTCCAAGAAACCAGTGTTAATATCACCATTGACTTTAAACTTTAGCACAGAGGACAGAAGACTTCTGAAGGAAACAGGCAATCAGAACCTCTACACCCACAGTGCTCTTAGGATCCCAAATCCATATATACCTCACTCAGCAGAAAACCCCAGTGTTCTTCCAGCTAAGCCTCAGTTGTTCTTACCTGAGGTGAAAGATACAGCTCTGAACATTTGGGTGGCAGCTCTCAATGTTGCACCACCAGCACTATCCACACCCCTAAATGGAAGTAGCCACAGCTGCTCATTTCTGTGCTCCAACCACCTCTATCACCATGAACAGAACTACCAAACCCAAACCTTCAGGAGATGTCAAATCAGGGAAGCTCATTTGTGACTTCTGATGGTGCTTTCACCGTGCCAGGACATTCAGTCTTGCCAAAATGCTACTACTTCTGAGTACTTAATGCTTTAAATAGTACTTAAAAAGAAATTATTTACAAAATTGTGTCTCTGGGCTTTCAGAAGCCATGAAAACTACAGATAGCCTTGCAAACTTTCAACTTGAACTGAAATTTAGGCATCTGAGTCTCACTTAAGGGACTTGAGTCTTCCCTTTACCCAGTACAGATGAGCTTGTTTAAGCTCATGGCCTTGTAGATTAAGAAATGTCAAATGTCTTTCCTATCAAAGGGGTGGATCAGCCCTGACACAGATGTAGTGTGGGTCAGCTAGCATTTGGGAGAGTGCCAGGTTGCATATAATTCCTAGACACAGCTCAGAAGTTAGTTAGCAGAGGCCAGAGACTGCTTCAAAAGTCAATTTGGGAGTTTTAAGTGTGGAAGAGTTCAACAGTAGGGACACAGATCCTGCCAGTTGCAAATATATTTAGAGTTAAACCCTCTAACATGGCAGTGAGGGCCAGACACAGAAATCCTTTTGTGTCTCAGCAACTATGTCCCACAGTCCCAGTCAGCAAAGCAAAGAGAAAAAAGTATATATGTATTTGTTAACAAAGAAGGTTTGTCCTCTGCTGGGAACTTTCTGTTCTTGGCGACAAAAAAAAATTTAAAATTCTGCCAACGATGGACATACCATATTCTTAAGCTATAGAGTTGCACTTGTAAAATGGAAACACAGGCTCACAGCTGATAAATAGCCAGAGAGAGCATTCACCAAGCTGATTATAAATATGTGCTCAGATAGCTCAGGGACTCTGAGGATTGAAATCATGAGATACTCTACATGGCAACACGGTTATTTAAATACCTCCTCTTCCACAGGGAGTTCAACCATTATTCAAAGAGAGGAAGCATATTCACTCCTGAGTGCTCCAGACATGGGACAGTTAAGAAAAGCTTTATGAACAAATGAAGCAAATGGTATCCCACAGGGAGATGGAACACCAGCTTCTGTCCCAGCCTCAAAACTGACTGTACCTGAATGAACAGGGGCTGAAAAGTAACTGGGTTCATAGACAGCAGCATTTATTGAAGCCTGTCGCTGCCTCTCAAGGGTTACTTATGAAGGTTAACAACTTTATACAATGGCAATAAATACAGCTGACAGCAAGAAAACAATTAGATTAACATATAAACAGTTGAAGCTATAATGCTATTAAAAGGGACGTTCAAGGAAACTGCAACCATTGCTACAGCTGTTTTGGAAAGTCTCTCTTTGGCAAAACCTGCTGGATTGTCATTCTAAATGTCTGTGCTTCCCATGCTGGTTTCCTGAGGAAGGGTTTGTGGATGGACTTGTTTATTTATGACATTTTTTTTACCCCTCTTAGCTGTAGCTGTGGATTCCCCTGCCTTGTGAAAGTAGTCATTAGTTGCCTTTTTTGGCTAGGAGAAATCAGTAAAGAAACTGGCTCTTGTCCAAACTGTTCCTGGAATTTTCTACCAACCTTGTGTAAGAGCTTCATAAAGTCAAATTCAATTTTATGTAAGATTTGTTCCAAGGCCATAGGTGTTTTGTGAGAACAATGAGCAAAAGGGCTGAAATTATGTTTGCTGTTCTGGAGTAAATCATACCAAATTAAATTCACATGGAACTCACTAAGGTGATCATCCTCCAACTGGAGCAAGACCACGGGTATCGGACCCTGTCATTTTAAATGTGAACCAAAGGAAATCAGCATCACCTACATACACATACCCTGACGCTATTTTGAAGGCAAGTACCTTGGCTGTGCCAGCCTAAACCAACAATAAACTCCCACAAAAACAATGGACAATCACAGCACTTATGACCTTCTGTCCCTCTAGTGTTGACCTTTTTTTCTCTGGGAAACAGAAAGCAACCTTTTCTTTAATGTTTTAAAAACAAACACTTCATTGCAAATGCCTCCCCCTCCGGAGGAAGGCATAGAGAGCAAACACCTATGGACTTTAGTCATGTTATTTAATATGCCACTAGAAGAAGAACAGATGCTACAGCAAAAAGTGCATTCTGAACCCAGCATAACAGCATAAAACATAGTAAAATATTACCCCTTCAGAAGACATTTATGCACTTGGCACTGAACACACGAAGCTTAACAAATACTGCCTTACGCAGAGTGCAAGTCCTATTTATAGAAATTATGTCCCTGACAAAAGTATCCATCATTTTCTGAAGTCTGCAGTTCTGTGCTGATTTTCAGTCACATCCATAATGTCAACAGTTGGTCACCCACAAGTGCTGTACACTGCACAACCAACCACCTGAATGCTGTTGTTCTGATCCCTGATTATGGAGTTTGGCCTCTATCATTACATACTCATTGGGTGAGAGCCACACAAAGTGTTTATTTCTCATTTCAGCTGTCTGGAAGGACTTTCCCATTCCTGACAATTGTCTGCTCTGACTAAATTACAACCCCTCCTCACACTTCAGGATATCAGGAGCTGTGTAAAGGTTAGAAAAGCACCTACAGCTTTCCCGTCTCCTCAAGGAACCAGAATGACAAGTTGACATCAGCCCAGCGCCTCTTGCTGTGGTATGTTCACATGCTGGCTGATACCAGATTCAATTTAAGATCTTGTTCTTCAGATCAAGGACTGGGCCTCATATATCTCATGTACTACCTTGCTTGACAGCTTACCATGACCTAGCATGACAGCTGTGGTCATCAGTAATCACTGCCAAAAGGGAGGATCATAGGAGTGGGTGGAAAGGAAATCAGACATTCCTGGCAGCTGGCCTGCAGCTCTGAAGCTTCCTTTCACCAAACATCAGACTGAAAACAGATCTCTGCTTGCTGAAGAGAAAACTACGGGCTTCCACTTTTCAATCACTTTTCCTTAGCGCAACATAGAAATGGTTTCCTTTCTCTGAAAAGGAGAAGAAAGGAAAGGCAAAGGGAAAAAAATACATGTGTTCACCTGGCAGAGTGAAAGCAAAGGGCCAGGGAAGGCTGTTTCTCTCTGGTTTGTTACTGTCATTCTTGTTAGCAACAGTAGATTAGGCAGGCAGGGAATGATGGCCCTTGGAAAGCAAAACAGAGAAGTGTTTATCATATAAACAGAGAATTAGAGTTACACAACACAGAAAAGTTTAAACTTGTTTTTTGATGAGCATACTACACAGAAAATTATATATTAGAGCAGAACTTAATAGGTAATTTTACAGTTAAATTTTCACAGATTCAGTAAATACCTACAATGCAGCTCCCCTCAAGGACTCCACAGAATTGCCTCTACCTCCAAGGAAAATAACTAAAGCTTTTTCTTATAAATAAACCACCTGAACCCAAGGAAATTCTATGGTGTTTAGTCCCATAAACACTTCTCTTAGAAATGTGGAAGAGTTTCTGCTTGTTTGGCTAAAATTTATTCTTTTTTTAGGGCAGATGGAAGAGAAAGTAAGAAAGAGGAACAAACTCTGACAGCAATTGTGAAATCACACGGTCTACAAACCCACTGATTTGAAAACAAATAAGATTTAGTGGCTATGTCCACCATGGTAAAACCCCAAAATTCAAGAATTTCCCCAGCTTCTGAGCCTGCCAATAATTTCAGAACAGTATTGTGAAATCCTACAGCTATTTGTTCCAGCTGAGCCTGCTTAATTGGAATTCCTCAGCATTTAGACTTATTTCCTTAACAGCATATGATACAAATAATCACTTCTGGAGACAGTTGAATATATAACACGGGCTCTTTTTAAAAAAATTATTGTTATTATAAAAGACAATAAGCAAGACAGCTCAACAGATTTTTGTCAAACCAAATGTGATCAAAACCATCCCAAAGTTTTTGAGGTTGTAGGCACTGATGGATTAAAAGCCTTTCTCTAATCCTATCGCCACAACTCTTTCAAGTGCACAAACATGCAAAGACATTTCAAGCACTGTGGCAATGTTGACTTGGAGCATTGTTAACTCCTACCAAAAGGCTGTGGGAAGCAGAGAAAAATGATGGAAGGTTTCATTTATTAATCTGTGATGAAAACCAGACTTCTGTTGATGAAGGGGGCAGGGGGAGGGGTAAAGATAGGCTGGTCTGTTTAATGCTTGGCCCAGATATAGATGATTTTTTTTAAAAAAAGCAAGCAGCTGAGCACATTGCTTCTGGCTGTGTCTTTCTGTAGGTTGCCAGTTGCCAGCACTCACAAAGCACAATTATGTAATGAGCTCCTATCAGGAATCCGAGTTCAAAAACATTTCATGAACTCCCATGCTGTTCTTGCTGGAGCAATTGTTTCTGATAATGAAAAGTCTCTATCACCCTGATTCAGCTGTCTTGGCCCTCTCCAATGGCAGTACTTTGTGCTTTCCCTCAATCTCTTCTCCCTCCCTCACAACAATCTCTGCCTTTTTCTTAAGGGGAACTCTTCCCTAAGCCCCTTCACTGGCTTTTGCTAGAGGAAAAGAAAAATCGAGGAGGAAACATAGTTTTGTCCTTCCCATACCTCTGAAACAAGCTAGTTTTCCTTGCTTATCATTTGGAAAAACCTCATTTCTTTGGCAAGTGTGAAAGAAATACTGGGTTTACAATCAAAATACATTAATCACAATGCAGTATTGATAGAATAGCTTTTCTGACATAATTTTGAGAGTAAAGACCTACATTTCAGAGCAATCTTTCTCCCAGAGATGTGTTTATTCCTGATGAAATAATTTGGAGTGCTTTTCAGGAAAATTCAGCAATTTTTCACAGAAATAATTATTGGGTCACTTCCTGAGTGAGGAATTTCATTTGCAGCCACTCTGCCACTTTTATATCATTAAAATCAATCAGGCATATGGATAAGAACATGTAAGTATTTAAGGGATCTAAATTAGAGTGCATAAAGAGGAAATAATGCAGGACAGCTCTTTCAGTCTGGATTCATTGAGAGTTTTATGTCAGTACATGAATATATTCATATTAGTCAATCTATTTCATCAGGTAAATAACAAAAATCTACTTTCTTGGTCAAATTTAAATAGAAGAAATAAATTTAAATAAAATTGCAATAGATTTAGAATTAGTGTAAAATATCTGTACCAAATACCTTGTCAAAGTGGAGGCTTGAACTCAAAACACTATTAAATTGTGCTTCCTTTATGATTCTGTTTCAAGTGTAGTGGCTAATATACTTAACAAACAGCTCATTCTTTAAGAAAGAATGAAAATTTATTCATATCATTGTTTCTAAGTGAATATAAAATTTAGGCCAAAGTATCTTTGGGAGGTTTGATCCCAAAGTAAAAGATTCCTGTGTCTTTCAGCAGACTTCAACACAGACACTTGGAATCAGGATATCTGGGCAAAATGTATTTAATTTTAAAGTAAAGATTTGTAAGGTACTGGAAAAGTATACTGATAGGAGCCTTCAAAGCACAATTAGATTGACTGATAAAATATCCATACATAAATCTCAATGCATTTCATCACATGTATTGATATAAAGGAGATGAAAATTGAAGAATATAAAAGTTATTTCTAATACAACAAGAGAAAGTTCTATTGTTCTATCAGAATCATTCTATCAGACACAGTTAATTTTCAAATAATTATCTTACGTGTACAAAGAATTTTTTTTCTTTGTTTTACCTTAAATTTCAGGGATTTTGTTGATATTTCAATTCTATTTGCCTCGTGTTGAAATGATGAATTCTGGAGAGAAGGGAATAAAAGTTATCAGGAACAGTTTGTTTTTAAAAATTCAGTCCTCAGTTCTGTTAGCCAAAGATCACAAGTACTTCCACTCCATTAATTTGTGGTCTAACAAGTCTCAATCTGTATGTGTGGAGGAAGATTATCCTTTGTTTCAGTAGAAAGAACACTTAAAAGTTACTAATATCAAACATGGATGGATAAATTATAATCAAGGTTCTTTTCACTTTAGTAGCTCCAAACATTAGTTAATTCTTGTAGTGAAGCTAACTTCAATTAATTTATACCATTTTGAGGCACAGAAACATTGACCATCTTTCCAAATCAATGAGAGAATCAGCAACAGCAGTCAAGTGCTGCAGGTTTAAGATCTATTTATAAGAATACCTTAGAAATTAAACAGAAAACAAGAACTGCCTATTATGATTCAGACCTCAAATCCCACAACCACTTCAAAAACCTCACGAGTCCTGTTTCCATGAGTTCCCAGTGAAAACCAGGCAATACTGTTTAACTAACTGCGGGTCACAAGGCTATACAAGACCTACTTCAACTTTTATATCTGTAAAATAGGCACCAAACTCTCTTAAAAATGCTTTGCATTTTTTCAGATCAAAACAACACAGACCTATACTGATTTTGGACCTATGCCTACAGAAATCAAACATAGCTCACAGATTTAAAGACTGCTCATAGCCTATGCCATTCTAGTCTAGAGCTCTGAGAAAACTGAATTGAAAATGTGGCAAGTGCCAGCTTGCTGCTTCATGAAAAAGCATTGTGAATGAAACATGTAAAAGCAGCAGCTGTATAAGAATAGGAATTCTAGTTTGTAATTTACAGTCATTGAACGTCACAGCATAAGGAAAATAAAATAGTTATTGCTCCAAGGTCTTATATAATTTAGCTAATTTTCTCCCTCCAGTGTATTAAACTTTAAAATCTTAATGACTCATTATGTTGCACAGGCTTTGCAAAATAATGCCAATGAATCTACATAAAACAGCAATTTGCTGAAGATTTTGTTGTCTTTGTAAAGCAAAAGAAAACACAAAACACAGTTATTGCATATGACCAACAAATTTTTCAAGTCCCAAATACAAGTTCTGGAGTACATTTTGAACAAATTGTTGATTAGCTGCAAGAGTTATAATATAATGTTAGCTAATACTTGAAATCTTGCCTGGTATGCTTGAATTTGCCTGAATTTGAACAAAGCCTATGATGATGTTCCTGGGCCTAGTGGCATTGGCACTACTTCCAAACAGAAATCATGTCAACATTGCTCTGAAGTGAGAAGAGACTGAGACCATTTGTACTTTTAAAATACTCCTATGGAAAACAGAAATTAACCAATTTAGATGTTCACATGAGCAAGAAAGCAAGTTATGACCTTATAAACCAGGGTGAAAAAAAAAATGTTCTGAAATAAACCCTTTGCAAGAAACAACTTTCTGACTGGTACCATTGACTTCAGCAGCAGTCACAGAGAGACAGAAACCTGGACACTTGTAAAATTGTTACTGAAGGAAGATAATTTATTTCAGTACCTAATCATCAAAACATGATTAGAACATGTTCATAAAGTCTAACTTCAGTTTCAGAAAACGTTCCCCTACAGCCAAAAAGGATAATGGATTTCAGAAAGCTGGATGACTGGTGGAAAGCACTGTTGTGAAAGCAGTGAATGTAGCTATTTTCACCAGTTTGCTCAACTCAGTTCTTCAACACCATCCATTAAAGTTGGCTGCAAGGATTTTCATCAGGATAGATGCATAGCACAGCATTCTCCCATTGCCTGGTAAAGTTTCAGGCTTGTTTTCTAAACCAGAAATTTTCCCTAAAATGTCTTCTAAACTAAAGTTTCTGCACATTCTGCAAGTAGCAGGACAAGAACTAGCACCAGACTTGTGGCCCTGTGTTATTCTACATTCCAAGTCAATCACATTCATTTTGTGCCACTAGTCAATGAGTTATAAGGCGTAGCTGTGTTTGTGCTTCTGTTGAATTGAGAAGACTTCTTTTTCATTCAGAGCCATATCTTTAGTTAAATCTTTCTACATTCCTCAGAAATATGTGCTAAAAAGCATGCCAGTGGTATATGTCAGTTCATTCCTCTTTAAGTCTCACTCCATGAGTCAGAGTAGTAGAAGGTATTTGAGCAGTAGAGCTGATATTTGTTTGAATGCTACAGCTGTCTTTGTTGGCAGATTCGTCCCATCTGCTTTCACCTATGTAAAAGCTGGGTATAACCTCTAAATCTCATCTAGGATTCCTGCACCCTATTCATCAGAAAAATATTAGGGGCTACCAGAGATGAATTATTCCATCCTAATTTAGGTAGTTTACACAGTTCAGATGAATCACTCTCTGGACACAGGTTTTTTCTATTAATGAAAAAAGAAAGCTAAAAAAGAACATTACTCATAGGCATCTAAAGTCAAATTTAGACCATTAAGTTTAGATGAAATGCATTTTACCTTTACTACTTGGAACTCCACTTATGATTGAGCTATCTTACACTTACCCCACAAACCTTCCTAGGCCATGATAAGAAAACCCACACTAAATCTCCACCCATAAGTGAGAAAAAAATTTATGGATGCCAGTGACTTCTATTAAAAATTATACTGGTCCCTATGGCATAGTGATTCATGATACTGCATTGTTTATAGCATCTAAAATAAAGAAAAATCTGCATTATCCAAAATAAACACTGTGGAAGTGCAATATTAGAGAAGATCATAAGATTCCAAGTAGTTAATAATAAACAGGACAAAAAACATATCCTTATGCTGGCAGAACACCACCTCATGAATCATGCACCTACTGGGAACAAATATTTGTTGGACAGCTTCACTGGGTTTTTTTGATGTGTCATACTGCATTCATAGCATGACATCTGAGAAGAGAGGATGAGCAATGAAAGAATAAATGTTTTGGGTTATAGTAATAGCCATTTTTATACCTTTGGCTAGATTTTCTCCAAGGCCTTCCAGTAGTACTCCAGTGCAGTACTCTGGCCACTAGTACTCCTAGATACAGAAAGTACCAGTCCCATCCACAAAGACACCCAAAAAATACGAGAATGATCTTAAAGCAGAATAATTATGCATCCCAATGAACTGGAAATTTAAACTCATTTTGTAGGAATTGACAAATGCACAGTAATCTCAACATGTGGCAGAAAATTTTGTAACTAGTGTCAGCCTCATTAACTGTCTTCCTAGATAATCTAATGGTCTTGTGATCAGCACAGGAGAGGCACAAGCATTGTCAGATGAAAGACCTGAGGCAACTTTCTGACTGTTGGCCAAAATCTCCCCCTCCTCTTTACCTCCTTGTAGCATTCAAATTATTCTAGCTCTCTGCAATGAGGGTATGTGATCTCCAAGAGACCTGACAGAAATGAAACAGCCATCTCAGAAGATGGACACATCAGATCTCCTAAATACTTCTTTTGCCCCCCTCCATTCTATGTTACTACTGGTAACAAAATGTTACAGAAGACACATGAATTTTTAATTAAAATAAAATAAAATTTAAATGCAATATCTGTTTAACTATTTAATGAAAACAATAAAACATAAAAACAACTTTTAACACAATGATGCTGCAAATGTTATCTCAACATGGTCTAAAAAGGTTAGAAATATTATAACAAAATCTGTAGCAAAAGAAATCTTTCACTTAACACAAAGTCTGAAACAGGAATTATGGTTATAACAATGGCAATTGGGGAAGAAAAGGCTACTACAGATTAGGCCTGAGAAGACTGTGCACACGCAACACTAGGAAAGGATCTTTCTCTCAGGATTCTTTCTGGCCCTTCCTCACAGTTCTCCTCTCCAAATACAGCACTACCTGCCTGTAGAGCCAGTGAATGGGCACGGTATTGCAGGGAAATGGAGAGGACAGCACAAAGCTCCATCAGAGTGCATTCTGAGTGGGAATTATTTTATCTTTGAGATGGAGAAAGGAAACAGTTACTCCAGGGGCTGGGAAAATCACAAACGCTGCAAGAGGAGCTCCAGTTAAGACAAAGGCTATGAAGTCCCTTCTGGTGTCGTGGACTCTGTGCCTTCCAGGAGGTGCCTACGTGGAGGCACCCAGTTCTAGCATCCAGTGGAAAGATACTTTGAGCAGCATGATCTGAATTTCTTTACTAGATATTCTGCTAAAACCTTATTGAAAGTATGGAGAGGAGGAAAGCCAAGTTTGTTCTGTGTTATAGTTCTTCCTAAAGGATGTGGGGAAGTGGAAGCATTCTTTCCACAGATACTAGTGAACAAAAAAGAGGCACAGCCACTAGAAGACTGCACAAAGGTTGACTCCATCTGGAAGAATGTCCTCACGTATGCCCACAATCAGATGAAAAACTCAAGGAATGAAGAACAAAGAACACCTAGGAGGGATTGCAGACAGGCAATAAACAACAGCTTGCAACACAGCTGCAAAGATCAATACAACTCTGTGTTGAACTCACATATGCATCTGGAGATAGTGCAGACTCGACATTTTAACAGTTAATACAGTTCCCATATGATCCTACATGGAATACTACAGTCAGCTGAGCATCAAATTACCAGAACCATATGAAGAAAACTGGTGCAGTTTCTGAGCCAAGCTTTGTAATAGATTACTATTTAATTTTCTGTATAAACATATTTCTAGCACATCTAAGAGGTCTCAGAGAAAGGACTGTAAATAGCAGCCTGTTAGTATTTGCAATGTAAACACCAAAAATGAAGAGAGCAAATTACAACTCCAGGCAAAGAAAAGTAAGGCATCTATAGAGAAAAAAAAAACCTATTGAACAAAAAGTATCGGGCTTTGGGAAAATGTCTTAAAATTATGAGGGAATTTTCATTGCATGAAAACTAGCAGAAGACCAGATGACTTAATAAGTCATTTCAAAAATATGCTTTTCAGATTCTACTCTGTACTAGTTTTCTAACTATTGATTGGAATGACATGAAACCTAAAGAAATTAAGGACACTCACAAACACATTCAAGAGAGTAATGAGGAACATGTCTGCAATTTTCTGTGTGGACTCCTTTGAGGGTCTGCTTGCCAGAAAAGTGCAGAGACACTGAACTCATGGTAAGACATGTGGGGCTAACTCAAGGGCTCCAAAACAAAGCCTCATTAAAAAGTTATTCTGCAGTTTCTTCAGGCAATAACAGTACTTCCCAGCTTTAGAATTTAATTTTTTTAAAGTTTTGAATTAAAATTTTTCATTGTTTTGCATCTTGTGGGTAAGAATTTCTCCAAGGTCTGTTTCTTTTCCTGTCTTAGGAGGATACAGCCTTAAGAAACACAGCGAGTTCCACAGAGATGTCAAAAGCAGGCTGTAGAAATCAGTCACGCAGTCCTTGCCTTCAGCACATCAGCTGACTGACTGTACCTGAAGAACTGATCTACCCAGCACAAAGATTTATAGATTCCATGTCAAGATTTAACTGTCGGCACAGCAAAATATGTTGCATTATTCGCTTCATCCTCTGCAAAGACATGTTTCTGCAAAGGCAAAGGGATGCATCGTCCATCTTCAAGACTCTACTGTTTGCAGCAATTGCTGCTTGCCTGCAGACTTCTGTAATCACTGAGCAGAGAAAAGAATTCTCCTAATTGCTGAGAGGTTTTGGTTTCCCAAAATAGTTGACCTTCTTCCTTTTTGAAGAAAAAACTTTCCTCTGCCTTTCTGCCTGCCTCCCCGCCCCCTTCCTGCTGGCAGACATGAGAAGAGAACTGTGTTTGTTTTCACGCTAAATGGGAGGCCAGAGCAGTGACAAGGCTGATCTCACAGTTTCCAGCTGTAATATTTGATTTCTTTACAACTGCCCATATGCAGAACTCAGAAACTAAACTATTCCAGTAAGAGCAAAATGCATAAAAGTCTCTCAGCTCAAAAAAAAAAAAAAAAACCCCAAAAAAACCTGAAAGGTTTGAGTGGCAGCAGCATGGCTCTTGACATGAAAGCAAATACTCCAGCTAAGACAAGGATTATTTGGGCCAAAACTGCTGAACTGCAGCTGAGCCTCTACTTCCACAAATAGGGATATGTCAGCTTTTCAAGTGTTGAAGATCCCAGATTTTACAGTTAAACTGGACAAAATTCAGCATTTTTAGATCACCTGAAACTGCCCTGGTAGAGCTCGGGGAAATAATTTCAAGTTCCATTTAGAAAGAGGAGGAAAAAAACAACTATTATTATAAACTTTCCTTATCTCCCACTAACAGAGACAACTGTGTATCAGTCATCATGACAATACTGGTCTTCTGCTTTTAATTTTGTGTAATTTTAATGTACAGAATTCTTATCTTTAACATTACTGATATTAAGGATTTACAATTAAGGATTTACATTGGTCACTTTCAGACATTAAAAGGGATTTTCTACTTAATTTTCATTTTCATTGGACAACAAGAAGAATGATGGAAATACATCTGAACAGAAGTTCAAACTAGATAAACAGGGTTTACAAAATAAACAGTTGATTTCTTTTAAGTAATGTTTTTATGAACCCTAAAACAGTTCTGATCTTCTGCTGGAAAAACTCAACATTTCTCCAAACGTGTAAGAGCTGAAGTCTGAGGAGGAAAGGAATTAAATAAATTAAATGTAATCACTCGAGTGTTTTTGACAGAATTGTGCAGAATGTTTAGATAATGAGGATCCAAAATTGAAAATCTGATACTGTACTCCTAGCTGGCATTAACTTCATCATCTTTCCAGTTTTTATTAATGCTAAGTTCAAGGCAGAATGGTTAATACATTTATTTTTATTTTATTTTAATGAAAATGCTTCTTTCATGCACAGACCTTCAAATTGAGATTCACCAAGCAACACACTCTTCTGAAAGACTGTGAAATCCTTTCTTTTGCTCTCAGCCCAGCAGCTGGCAGCCCAGCAATCCTGAGGCCTCAGGAAGTTAAGGCCAAGCCTGCAGACTCACCAGCAGAGACATGGAAGCCCTAAGGTTCCCAGGCTCTTAACTCCAGCAGCTCCCAAGCAGACTGGCATGAGGCAGGCTGTGTTGCAGACCTTTAGAAGGGTTTCCTTAAAAAGAGGCCCATTTCCTCAGCAAGCCTTTCTCACCTCTATCAGATCAAAGCTGACCCTTTGTCCTACATTTTGTTTCATTCTGATCAGCTTTAGAGAAGAAGGTGTTTTGTTTGGAAAAGCTCTGGACAGCTCTAGATGTCCACATATTCTTACCTTTGAAAGAACTTTTGGTTTTCTTGCAAGATCAGTGACATGGAAAAGACTTCCTGCACATACCATTGTAATTAGTGTGGTGAGTCCTACTCTTACTCTGCAAGTTACCAGGCAAAACTGACTTTTGTTCTTATTTTCTAGAGACCACCTGGACAGAGATGGTGGATGATCTGCAACCTGGAATGAGAAGGCTCAAATAGCATATATTAAGAGCTGGAACACTTATGCAGATCTGGTTTTTTCCAGCCTTCCCAGCCCAGTACTTTCTCTGGAGCATTTTTTCACCAAGCACTTCAAGTCCATGGGAGCTATTTTCATTCTTCCTTGGTATAGATGCTTGCAAAGGAAATTTTAGGAAACATTCACATTTCTTTAAAATCACAGAAACCTTATTTCAATTTGAATTTTGGAAAAACTTGGGGAGTACTAATTACTCCAGCTGGTTCATTCCAGGACAAGCAAAAAGAGAAAAACAAGGCTCTTCAGCTTTTGTTGCAAGAGCAAAGCAGACTCAAAGCAGAAGCATAGAGAAGCAGAGGTATGAGGTAAACTCCTTGGATGTGCCTTCACCAGACATTACAGCGCACTTCTCACTGTCTCTGTCTCTCAAGCAACCCCATTCTGACGTGTATGGAATAAAGCAGAGCAACTTGAGGTGACCCTGGATTAGGCCAGCTGCAGGCAGCTCCTCCATAACTGCACACCAGCTGGGAACTGCCCTTACACAGCCACAGCCACTCTGCCCCCTTCAAGGCAAACGCTGGGAGGCCACTGCCAGAGGTGCCTATTCCTCCTCTCCCTGCCAGCAGCAATTGCTTTGGGTCAACACAGCTCTCGATTAACCCTTGAACATCCAGAGAAGCAACATGGAGACAATCTAGGATGAGCCATGTGCCTCAGATACTGACCAAATACATTATTAATTTTCATTAATGTGTGCTTGCTCTGTAAAAATGTTTCTCCTGCATAATGTCTGGATCAAATTACTTCCACACTAAGCTTCTACTTATAGATTTTCTAGTGTGATTCAGTAAATTATATACTCAGTCCCAAAACACTGCTATCTTTCTAAGTATGCATTTAGCTATCTTTTTGGATGTTTACAGTTTGTAATCTTCAAATAAAATTATTGAACTGCAGAATTCATTATGGTACAGTTATTTTGCAGCATGTTATTCCATACATGGGATTTCAAGGAGATGATAAAAAGGAAAATAATCAGTTTATTTTGCTCACACTCCATCCATCCCATTTTGCTCCTATCTAAAAGTACTAAGATTTTCTAGAGTAAGAGGTTTCATAGCTAACCTTTTCCTTATCCTTCTTTGGCCCCAGTCCCCTATGAAAACACAATCTCCCACACTGACAGAAAGAGCTCTTATGAATACAAATGCCTGTGGACAACTTTTTATTTGGCAGCTGTATAGCATTATGGACTTATTATCCACGAAAGAGTTTTACTTTCCTCAAACTGGAATTAAAGTGCATTAGAAAACCAAGAAAAATGCTGTTATTGCACATCACACTGGGTCAGGCAGCTTTAGAAAATCCCCAGCAGTAAAGGAGAAAACCATTTGCTTTTTTCCTGTACCATCAGTATCATCTGACCAACTGCTAATTGTACTGCTGAGGTTTTAAAGACCTCTATTCAGGTAAGTGCTGGCAAAAAAAAACCCCTCTCATTCATCAAAGCACAAGTACTTTCAAGAGTAGCCTAGTAACACAGAAAAGACTTGAAAATCCTCAAAGTCCAGCCACCTATGGAGTGATCATGTGAAAAAATGTCAAAGAATCACTTTTGTAAACGCTTAAGACAACTGCTACTGAGTGGTAAATACAAAATACTGTTTAATTGCAATTTTCAAAAATTCTTCCTGCTTTCAGTCATTATATGTCTGTCCCTGTGATAGAAATGGGAATTCTTTCAGTTTTCAAGCCTGTGCTCTCCTTTCATTGCAATGAGGACCTAATTCAGAGCTTTAAACTGTGTTCTGCAATGCATAATTAATCTGGCTTCATAGAGACCTGGACAAAAGACCCCATTCAATCTTCAGCTCCTTCCCCCTGAGATATTGTTATTTCTAAAAACTCCTGCCAGCTGGGCTGGAGGGAAATCTCAGCACTGTGGGAGAATGAACAAACTACAGGCCTCCAAGGGATTTGAAGTAACTATCTGACTAAATTGGATTAGAAAGTAAGGAAGGGGAGGGGAAGGAGGGCTTATTCTGAAGTCTACAAAAGCTCATAAAAAATTCTTAGAAGATTTTCATATGGTGAAGGGGAGAGAAATATGCAAGTTTTTATAACAAAACTGAGAAAGAATTTTAAAACATGCGTGAGCCAATATACTTGGGGATATTTGAAGGGATTACTGCTGGTATTACTTCAGGAAAACTGTTGTGTCTGCCTTGGAGCTTTGAAATGGCATTTCTATGCAAAATCTGAGCTTCCCTGCAATCCAAAATAGTCATACTTTCCTTCCAGGTATTTGATACATATCCTGTTTGAACCTATAATGTAACTAACCATCAGTTGTTTTAAAGTTTCCTCCAAAGCACATCGCAATTAAAAGTCTCTGCCTAGAAGGATTTCAAAGGGCTGTGGAAAAAAAATTTCAGTCTTGTTTAGAGAGCCAGCACCCTGCTTTCGTTCTCCCCAAGCTCATCCTCCAAAGTGTGTCAGAGACCCTGCCCAGATCACCTGGCCATCTCTCACACTTTTCACAGTATTTTTAGCAGGCACATGCTCAGGAATATTGCCCCATTTCCCAGCAGACCTTTTGGAAGACAAAGTGGAAAAAGCTCACAGCCCTGCTGGGAGAGTGGGTGCCTGGAGGAAAAGATGCTTTGAGCTCTCTGTCTCCTCTGGCTGGCTCTGCTGTCCCCCCTGACAGGGACCAGCTGCTTCCAGGCTCTCTGCTCCTGCTGCACTAATGCTGTGAAGTTATGTGGGCTTAGCCAGGACAAAACTTGGCTCACTACCTGCAGAAATATTTTCAGAAGTCAGATCTTTTAGCCACCCTAACCAACACTCCCCATATTAAAATAGGCAGCCCTTAATTACAACAGCAGTGACTTCTCCATGGTCAAAAGGAACAAAAATATTCCCTAAAAGTTGATCTACTTAGAACTCACATGTTGTTATAGAGTAAAAACTGTGGTACTTTTCAGAGGTCTGGCAGGCACTGAAGAGATTAGCATGCACAATGAAAAATGCACCCTGCTGGATGATGCATCTGTGTAAAGATGGGTGCACAAAAATTACAACACATCAGAGCAATCCTAATCACTCCTATCCAAAACCAAACATTTGTGTTTTTTCATTATCATCATTTGCTATTTCTAGACTTATTGTCACAGAATAATTTTCTATGATCTCCCTTTGCCCTGGGGAGGAAGTGCAGGGAGGAAAGAAGGGAGCAGGATTAAATAAATTTTTTGAAAAGGAGAAAACAAGATTCAGCAAAATCTTTCAAAACAGTGGAGACTTTTTTTTAAGGGTGTCACTTTATAAAGAAACACTTGTATGTAACTTAGCAACAGCAACAACAAAAGTACTGGTAGCTCATATTCCAGACAAACAGAGAAATGTTTAAAACATTAAGTTGTTATATAAAATCCATACAGCCCCTTTCCAGTTTCTTTAATTCCTGGGGTGCAGGAAAAGCAAAACAACATCACCACTCTTTCTTTCCCAGCCAACATAATGAGCCACTTTGGATTGTGTGCAACTGTTATCACAAGTGGCTGGATATTGTCAAATCCATATTGAGGCATTGCATCAAAAATCCTTACTCACAACCTTAATCTAACAACTCTGAATAACACTGTGGCATTTCTTGAAAGGGACAGTGAAAGGTTTCACATCTCTGAAAGTGAAAGCCTGGTGGAGGTAAAAAAAAAAAAAATTAAAAAAGCGTCATTTAGATAAACACATCCTGAGTAGTGCTAACACCACTTAAAGTAAAAGATCTACCCTAAATTACCCCTGACTTTTCTCAACTGAAAAAAAATATCAAGGTCTCAAAATTGGCAGTGAAGACTGCAAGGAACAAAGGACAGACAGTCCAAGACAGGGCAGAAAAAATCAGTGTTGAATCCCATCCCCACACTCTGGACTCTGCATTGCACTGCTCTGAGCTTGATATCACACTGAGAATCTGCTGGCAGATTCTCCACAGGGGCTTGCCCACCACGGTCAGGACCTTTCCTAGCAATGCACCAGCAGCCTGCCTCACTCCCACACTGACCCATCTTTTGCAGGCCACCCATGGAGCTGGCACTACATGGGGAGCCTGTAGAAATTCTGAAGTGCACCCAGGACAGGAGCAGAGCCAGAGCAACCATTATGAGTGTGCAGGCAAGACCCAAATCTGCTGCTTCAATGAAAAAAATAACTTGTTCTCTCTGCAAGGATGACAGAAGTTTGGCAGCAAGACTGGGCAGGTGATGGAGGGGAAAAGGGAAGTCTGGCAAGGCTGCAGATTTCTGCAAAGGGGCTGAGGCTCACCCCTCCTGCAAGAAAGGGAAGAGGGTGTGTCTGGAAAGGAAAGCAGAAGAGACTGGGGTTTGCTATTCCTACTCCTGTACTAAAGGTGGAGAGGGCATGGAGCAGAGCTTGTCTGCCTCCTAAGGAAGAAGGCCCTTGCCCCCAGCCACACCACTTCACAGAGGAGTGCAGCATGGGTCAAGGCTTTCATTCATGCACCTCCAAGAGCATTTCCTCCTAAGAGAGGAAAACCAAGGCTTGACAAGAAGCAGGATTTCAGAATCCTGCATCTGACAGAAAGGGTCAAAGAGGAACCTGAAAGTTTTGGACAACACGTCTTCATCCCTATGCATTTGTGCAATGCTAGGAAGCTAACGAGACATCCTGCTGCTCTCCCTGCTCCCACAGGCGGGTGATGGTCAGCCCAGCCCCTGCCTCACCCTGCGTCTGCCAGCCGAGCCACTCCACAGCTCTCCCTGGCTTGCTCCACTCACTCACTCACACTCATCTGCGGGTAATAATCCAGCCAGCAGCTGAAGCAGATCAGCCAAGGAACACCGCGGCAATCTGACTCACTCTGAGCCCCGCAAGGGAAGCAGCCGGGCCCAGCCCAGCCCAGCCGGCACTGCGGGGTCCCCACAGCCCCGGCCGGCCCCTCCCGAGGGTGGCACCCAGCCCCCTCGGACTCCACAGACCCGGCTGCCCCTCAGCCGCCTCTGCCCCCTCAGTCCCTTCCCGAGGGTGGCACCCAGCCCCCTCTGCCCCTTCCTGAGGGTGGCACCCAGCCCCCTCAGCCCCCTCAGCCCCTGCCTGAGGGTGGCACCCAACCACCTCTGCCCCGACACGCTGCGCTCCCATCCACCATAAACACCAGGGAAAATTTTAGCTCGGTTTTGTTAACTCTGCATCAGCTGCCACATTGAAATTCCACCCAGAAAAACACTCTTAAGATGGGATAAGTTAATATCAAAAGAGGAAGCAGCAGTAACTTTGTCTTGCTATGGGGCACTTCAGCTCCACTCCTCAAAATCTCCTGTCTGCCTCATCTCACAAAAATAGGTCATTAACTTCCTTTCTCTTAGTGCTTACTACATGTTTTAAAAGTGTACTCAAATAACTCAGAGATAATTTAGTTCCTTCTTTCCCTCCACCCCTCTTCTTCCAAACCTTGGGCTTTAATTGACAATAATCTCCAGTACAAAATAAGAGCACAATTCAAAAGGGCCTGAGCACAATTCAAAAGGGCCTGAAAAATTGAGGAATGAAAGGCCAAATTTTCCCAGCACTTACTCTGATATCACCTTGGGTTAAAAAAAAAAAAGAAAAGAAATTTGAGAAATTTTACTGTTACATCCTCAAGAGGAGGCAGGAGTCTGTCTTCTATATGAATTCCAGATCTAAATACCAAGAAATTTCCATGGAGGGACTGCCACAGCATGATGAACAGAAATATTCCAGAGCACACCTGGTTACAATCCCATGTCCATCCTTAGGAGCACAGTCCTGAGCACGCACTCTGTGTAACCCCTCTTGTTTTCAGCTGCCTCCTTCACAATTTACAAAGTGTAGTGACTCACCTATACCACCTTGTCCTAATCTCCCTGTTGAAATGTAATCCTTCAAAAGTTTGAGTCTAGTAAATACAGCTACTTATTGTCATCCAAAGGGTTTAATCTGGGCATCAAAATTTAAAAATTATGCTTAAATGGAATACAAAAATAAAAAAAAAAATTCTCAGCTATAACAATTAGTTGTGCATAGGAAATAACTCAGGTTAGAAATGTCTAAGTTTAAAGTTCAACAGATCCTGCTGAAATATGCAATAGATAGAGCCATGAATTTTAAGCATAAAAAAAAAAAAAGTTCTTTAGAAAACAAACCAGGAAGACAGTCATGTAAATGTAATGCTGGCTTAATTTTTGGACAAAAGCATTCTTAAAATGTGTCCATTTTGCAAGTGTCCAGTATTATAGTAAGAGCAATAATATCCAGAATAAATATTTTGGCTTGTCAGCTGTAATAAGGGGGACATTGCAGAGGCTCAGGAGAGCGGAGATCCAGGCCCAGAGATCCAAGTCCAGTCTCAGACACACCATGCTTAGGTCAGAAGATTTCCATTTGCTTGGCTCTATTAGCCTAGGTAGAACAATCTGTTGTATTACTGCTTTGTGCCCAGTCTAGGATGTCCCATGCAACTCTTGCTGCACCAAGATTGAAGTGAAATAAAAACTCTATTATCAGAAATGTGGATAATAAACCCTTTAAAAACTTTACAGGCAGCATTTTAAATGAAAGAGGGAGAAGAGGTGGGTCCAAAGGCAAACTAATCTGTTTGATCAAACATTGCAAAATATTATCAACATCCAAATTCCTTTTATCCCAGGACATGTTCTTCAGATTGCATAAAGGCATTACATATCCCTATATTTCAGCGTGGGTTATTGACGGTTCACAGCCCTAAAATGCAGCATAGACCTCTTCTGCTTATGCTGTAAAAATACTCTGTGGTCTTGCTTAATAACAGTTGTGGAGAGCACAAAAATAGTCGGGGGAAAGAGCTGGGAGCAGGATGTACTGTCTCCTGGCGTGGTGCTCGGTACACGTTCCACCAAACTGCAGCCCGGGGAGCTAATGGGCAATGACACAAGCACACACGTGTGCTCTGCCTCCCACCCAGGTGGTATTTTTATTTCTAACCTCCCTTTCCCTGGGTTGCAGGGAAGTTTGACAGAGCCAGCAAGTGTCACATGGGATGCTTAGGAGCTGGCAGGCTCTGGCCTGAATTTTACCCACTGACCACAAAGTACAAAGCCGTTTAAAGCTTAGGTTGAAGTTTTTGTTAACGAGATGTCATTATAGATGGGGGACATGAGACTGGGAGCATGAGATGAAGCCAAGCCTTGGTTCCTCTGACGTGATGAATCTAAGTCAGACCTGCCAGCAATAACACTCTGCAAGAGGAAGGTTTGAGGGGGCCAGGTGGGCCCAGGCCACAGGGCTCTGTGTCCCAGCAGACACATCCCCTGCCCTGCTGCCATCCAAGCAGGCTGCAGTCACTACAGCAGTCTTGGTGATCACTTGGTTCACCAGAAGAGCAGCCTTGCCTGGGCTGCTCAGTACACTAAAGCTCTGTATGAACCCATGGTTTAATGACTACATCTTTGCAGCCATCAACCTTTCTCCAGGCAATTCATGGTGCCTACAACATCCAAAACATTTAAAGAAAAGCTGTAATGAAAGTTGTGCCATTGTGTATTAATCCAGATACATATAAACTGATTAAATGGCAATTTTAAAAATGCCTCTTTCTAGTAGATATTTGTTTCATCCAGATAACGGGTTTTATCTCAAAAATCAGTGTTAAAAGCATACATGTTCCCCATTCCTTCACCAAATTGGAGAAGTACTAGCACCAGAAGACACCCCATGAAAGCAGAACCTATTTTCTCCTCTGGAACTCTGAAGCCACAGCATGAGACTCCTCCTGTGTATACCAGGACCAACTTCACATATGCCATACTCATGTAAATCACACTGAAAAAGAACAAAAGAAAAAAAAAACTACTAGTGAAACTCTTACATGTTTTTAGGGAAAAAAAATAACCAAAAAGCCAAACCAAACCAAAAAAAAGGGGGGGAAAGGGGAGGGGGGAGAAATAAAACAGCACTTCCTATGCTCAAGTTTCTGATTACTGGGATCACAAAGTTGGAAAATGAATGACACTTTAAAATGAAAAACCATCTACATGATATTTTGTGTGCCCCGGTAGATTTAATTCCCTTTTCCAGCACCCTTAAAAAGTGAATTAGGAAATGGAGGTTAGATCAAAGTTGGCACGGGAAGAAACAAGAAAACAAAACAAAATCAACCACTCATCTGCTATTGAAACCTTTAATCTAACCTTTCTTCTGGTTTAAAAATAGAAACTATTTATAAGACAATGCATGCTTTAATCAGAATGCAAGAAACAAGCCAATAATTAAAAGTTCAAAATAAAGGTTTAAACTCAAACATAGTTTTGCAACTACAGTTACAGCCAGATTACAAAATTCCTTTCACACAATGCACATAGCACCCTTTGAGACTTAATGACTTTCTGCAGCTGGGGTAGTATGAATCTGAGTTCTTTCTGTTCTGACTTATTTACTTCTGCAAGAAAATTCCCCATGGCAACTGGCCAAAGGGGCTTGTCTCCTTAGTGTGTGAAATGTGAGCAGATACAAACTTGACACCATATTTCATCCCCTCGCCTTCCCTCGTGTCTGCATTCCTAACTGTAAATTAGGGGGTGGCACTGACTGTTCTGGGGGAGCAGGAAGCAGCTTATTCAGAAAGATAGGAAGTGACAAAGGAGGAAAAAAAAAATCACATTGCAATGCTTCAGGGCAGTTTCTGAAACTATAGTGAAATTCTTCTCACCCATAATCAGGACAAGCTGAAATTGTGCAACAGCTGATTCTCTTCTTAAAATGTGACAGTTTTTCCTTTTATTGACCTTTTAGATATGCATTTATCTCCTCATCTAAACAGAAATCAGTAAAAATTTGTCAATACTTGACAATGCACATCTGTACTTGCTGCAGCACCACTCTCAACTGCGGTCTCTTTTCAGGAATGCAAGTTGGTTTTTCCTGTGTGGAGGGTCCTCTTAAACACAGAATAGTTCTGCAGCACACTCTGCCAACACTGATTATGAAAGAGGCAATTTGGAGCATGGAGCTTTCTAAAGCTGGACTTTAGAAAACAAGAGGCACCTGGGAAATGATGTGCAACTCTCAGAGACTAAATACACTCTGGCAAAACCAAAATTCCCCTAAGGACCTCAGTCAGCCAAGGGTGAAACCGTGACCTTGGACACATGTTTACCCTTCTTGGAGCTGATATGCATAATACATCTGCTATTTCAGCTAAGGGATACCATCATCCTGCTTTTCCCTCCAATTCCTGACTCTACAGCTATGTCTAGTAGTTACACCAGTAAAACTTACTTAAAAGGCATTTCGTTAGCAAGGTACATTTTCTGAGAAAGCCTGAAAAAGTCTCAAAATACTGCTATCGACTTCTAAACACACTCTAAAATATACCATAGTTATGGGTCTATGTCTAGCTATTGTGTCCTGCATGCTAAAGATTTTCAAGCTACAGGCTACCCTGGAGAGAATCATGTGGTTCCTTCCAGCATATGGAGACACCTTCCAATTCTCTTTGTAGCCCCCAAAAATGTCAGTGCTATGGGCATGACAATATTTTAATTCATTTCACTTGAAATGAGGATGCCTTACTAAAAGTTTTAAGGAACAAGACTAAAACCAAAAATTCTGACAGGCCAACCATGTTTTGCTTGTTGCTATTTTAAATTTAGAAACAAACAAGATCAAAAAGTTTTGTTCAGTCCTGTGTGTTCCCCCTGGTCTGTAGAGGACCCAGCCAATGGTGTCAAGAGCAGCTCGCAGTAGCTGTGCTCACACCTCAGTTGCCCACAGGGGCTAGGATCTTGTTCAGACTGGCTGCAGTGAAGAGGCATTCCAGGGCAGGGAAGCTGAGCCAGGTGAGTACAATCTGCATCCACTTATCCTAACCTGCAGAGCACTCCCCCATGCTAGCCCAAGCAAGTGAGAACAGATTAATCTGTGCAAAAATTATGCCAAAAACACTATCAGTGTAATTAACTCTACTCAAAATGTTTGCAAAGTTTAGTGATTTAATTCTCATTTAAAGAAATGGAAAACGAGATTGGAAGTTTTGAAGAAAAACCCAGGAAGCTGTTACGAACAGAAGGAATCAACAGGCCAAATGCTGAAGATTTTCTTCTGCCTGTGGTAAGGCCTGCTGCAGAAAGTCTACCATTAACATCTGTGTAACAGCTACTGGATCTGTGAGATGTAGCAATCAAACATGAATGTGATTAAAGCCTGGTTGGCCAGGGTTTATAACAGAAACAGAAATGTCAAATAGTGAATAGAAAATTAGAGCACCCAGATTATTTTTATTGTTTCAGTAGTTCTCTGCAGAACACAAAAACAAGTGATGTAAGCATTTTAAGAGGCTCAAACTGTAAATTCTTTTGGTACAGCCAGAGAAGTGTTAGATGCAGTCCCTTATGCTTCTAGGAGAATACTCCTGAAGCAACTGCTCACTACTAAGAAATGTTAACAGCTAACTAATGAAAGGAAGAGAGAAAATAGCCAGTTCAGAAAAGCAAGCAAGCTTTAAGTGCAGTTTTATTCCTGAGAGGGAATGGAGGCAGGTGAAAGGGTTTTTACAACATTATCTAAAATAGGTGACAGGGGGGAAGGGGAGGGGGAAAATTATTTTTTTCTTTTCTCTGGGAAGCAGAGCAGCAATGCCAAGATTGGAGATCCTAGGAACAAAATAAAAGAGGACATTTAGTTTTGGGTATTGTAGTTCAACCTTGCCATGCACAGCAGTATGGCAAAAGTCATCACACATAGTTTTGGTATTGCCATCAGTGCTGTAAGGGTGTGACACAAGATTTGTTTATGCAGAAGGGAGAGAAAGGACTGCTACGTTACTCCTTCAGCTGTTTAAGCTCCTGCCATGAAAGAACTTGTGCATCTTCAGAACTGCACACCAGCTGACAGCTGGCAGAAAACTATATAACTGCTGTTGTCTCTGAAACATTTCCAAACCAGACCTTTCTGCTTCCTCGGCTGTGAGGAAAGAGAGAGATTGTAGTACTTACTCCACTATTTTACACCTAAGGAGGTGTAAGTAGCCAAACTGTAATCCAGTTCTGCTCCTTTACAATAGCAAAAGGGTCAGAAGAGGATAAAAAGTATTAGCTGGGAGGCAGAGGGAGAACAGCAGAGAGGTACATACTCAGAGAAGTCCTACATCAGGGTCTAAGCAGCATCTCTTGAAGGAGCAGCACAGTATATCCAGGAAAGGACAAACTTATAGGAATTTACATGTTCTCATAAGCTGCAATTGTAAAAAAACATTTTGAAAGAAATTATAAAAAAAAGAAGGAATTAGGGACAGACAAATTGTTTATCAGCCCTAAAACAAGAATTTGGCAATACTTAGTCAGCTGTTTCATATAATTTCAAAATAGATGGGCTTGGGTTACTTTCCTCTTTTCAAAGGTCTTTTTCCCCCTCCACAGCACCATTACTCAAGTTCACATAAGAGGTCAAAACACCTAACAAATGGGAAAAAAATCACAAATATTAGCTGAGGTTTAAAAGGCAATTACTCTATTAGAACATGATTTTTACTTCTATTAAAGGGATCTGCTTTACATAAATCCTAAGGCAGCAGAAGCTGGCACTACTACATTTCTGTCAGGAGCTACTTTGAGTCAAACTACCTGAAGATCTGTTCCAACTACTCTTAAGTTCAGGCTCTGTAGAGCTGGGATGAGCCAGATACTTTTTAAATGCTTTTGAGAAAACCTATCAGTAGTCAATTTTTTCAAAACAGCTTTCATATTTTAAAGAGTTGCCTGTTTGCGGATGTGGGCTGTTGCTTTTTGGCTTTGTTTTTATTTTTTTTTAATAGAGAAAATTTTCTAAAGGAGTTGGCACTTGGAGAGTGGGTGACACGGGCTGGCTGAAAAGCACTCCCTGTAGATGCAGAGTCTGAAGGAAGTATCAGGCACCATACTGCTACATATATTCTCAAATTTACTTAAAATACAAGTTAATTTTTTGTCCTACAAAGGTCTTCAAATATACTGTGCTGCAACTAGGATTCCACAAATGACTTAAACTACCCAACTTAATGTACTAAATGAATGCTAGTTGTCCCATGGATTTATACACAAGCCTCCCTAATTTCACAGCAGTTTCTTTTACAGTTTGTGCACCATCCTCCCAGAGCAGCTTTCTCTCCCCACACTTTACTCGCATTCACCACTTCAGTGCACCCTTTGATTTCGTGTTCCTGAGGGCCAGTGTTTCACATTTACTCCAGTACTTAGGCACGTGATGATGGAGGACAAAGCTGCTAGCAGTCTCCAGGACAGGGGAGCCTCTGTCCCTTTCCAAGCAACACAGGAAAGTGCTGGTCCAGAGTGGTGAAGATTCAAATTTTAAGCTAACTTCTACAATTCTAAAACAGCAGTTGTCAGGTTTCTCTAACCTGGGAAAGATCAGCCCTTAGGGCATTAGTCTCCCTAGAATTTCTCTTTCAAAGGGCTTGAGACACTGAAACCTCCACAGCTGTTCACTGAGGTTAGCCCACCCCCTCAATTATCAAAAGATGTCCCCATCTTTTGATAACTCCACTCAAGCTTACTGGGATTTTGCCCTCAGACCCCCACTTCAGCACGAGTTAAGCCCATCTTGACAAATAGATTCATTGAAGTTCTTGGGACCTCCATGCCTAATAGATTCAGCAAAGATAAAAAGCTGAAAGTCCTTTGAGGAGCTTCCCCTTCAATTCATTAACCACAAGGATCATACTGAGGAATCTTGCCTGCATTAGACTTTATTTTTAAATTATAAGATAAAGAACAAATCTCAGATCTTTTGCTTCTGAGGAAAAGAGGATGGAAAAAATTTTGTGCAATTTTCACTCTTGTTGATATTTTCAGCTGGCATTTATACCATTGAAACCATATTATCATCCAGGAGCTTGGCATCTCAGCAATGCATCACAGCTCAGCAAGCAGTTAAATCGAAGCTGAGGCTCTTATCTCAGCAACATCCCACCAGAGTTCTCAGATGGCAGAAATTTACACAGGCAGAAGAATGAGATCAATGACACTCTCTGAGACTGAACTTGAGAAATGCACTGGAGTTTAGGCATTCCCCCCATCTTGCTGTCCTCTGGTTGACTTTTTCAAATCAGTCTGCCACATTTTACCCTAAGAAGGACACTATTATTGACAGGAGATCCCAAGCAACATCAAGTTGCTGAGAAATCAGTGAGATGTCTGCCTGCAGAGTGAGAGCTTCCTTTCTCACTCGTGGTGTTATAATCTCAGCTGTAGTAGGATTTCAGAGGATTTCAATTTCCATTCTGACATGCAGCACAAGAATGCCTATGGAGCCAAAAGAATTTGGGCCAAACCACTAAGAGTTTTCATCTTTACTACCATGCACTTGACCACACACTGTTGGGCAAGGCATGTAGTCAGCATTGCTTATATCAACTTACTGTAAAGACCACAGACTTGTAAATTGTGAAGTTTAGTCCCACACAGAATTGGGAAGGGAAGGAACTTCTGCTGATGTTGTGCTGAGTAGCATTTTTTTTCCCAAAAAAGGAAGTGTCCTCATAATAGTAACATTGTTGGATGTATTTACTATCAAGATCACCAAGGCACTTGCTTTTCCTTTTTATGTTATTTGTATCTTTCACCACAATCACACTAGCAGCTGAGCAAACATCATTCCAGCTTTGAGGGAGCAGGTTAAAAATACTGTCTCCTACTCAAAAAAATGTTCTGCCCATTTGGAGCAAGTCTATGCTTCAGCACTTCACACCTACTGATCTCAAAGGACCTCACTCTCAAAGTGAGAGTATATGTAACTTAACAATTCCCCTTCTGAATAGATAAGTGAAGTTTTGGAAGTGAAGAAATGTGTACCAATTCTTTTTAAAACTGGTAGCCTGGAGTTGGACTTCTAGGCTTATTGTTTGCTTTTCCAGAGATAGAAAACTTCCATTATGCATTTTCAAAAATGGATATTCAACATCTCTGAATTTCCCCCCTTTTTCAGTATTAAGGTTTATTTTTAAAATATTAACACTCATATCTTTTTCAGAGAGTCATCAAGCTAATTGAAAAGATAATTTCTGGTACGAGTTATTTATTTAGGCATAAACATTAACTAAGTATTTATTCATGTCTGCAAATAGAGATGTAGTGATTTGCACTGATAATAGGGAGACTAATTATCGCTCTCTACAACTGAATCTTAAATCTATATAAACAAAGGCACCCCAAAAAGAAGCAAGATGATCTACAGACACAAACACACACTTGTGCACAAACGTTTTTAGGAAAGGCACCAAGGACAACTGGCCCCATCCAGCCAATTCCAAAGATTGCTCTCTCTACCAAAGTCTTTTAATGAAGCTAGTAAATTGCAAAGACTTCAAAGAAAATACAAAATAATATTCATTCCGGGTATGTTATTATTCTGGATAATAGGAATTTCATCCAAACAAAGTCTGGTTTCAAATTCTCTTACCAGAGAAGATTTCAAATGATTTTTCAAAATTCTGCTTCAGGTATCAGAGTAGTAACAGCACTGTTACAATCCCAATCCCACAAATTATAAATATCTGTTTAATCTATAACCCAGCCTTTCACCTTATTGTTCCAATAAAGCTTGATCCAGTTTGGCTGCTTCCGGAGCTTCCAGGCTTGGAAGAATTAAAGAGTTGAAACCCAGCCTGAGCATATGCAATGTTCTTCATTTCACCTCATGAACACTGTGCTCTTAGACATTAGTGGAATTGCATTTGAATGCAATACTCTGGGGTAAGGCAAATGCAATGAAACGTTCCCATATGTAATGATCCCTCTGACAGTAATATTAAAACACCTATCTCCCAGCACCATGACAAGGCAGAGCTATAGCCCATGCCAGACCAGCTGGATTTGGTAATTTAACACTATTTTGGTGGACATAGCTGGATCTAGAACTCAGCTCAATACACAACAAAATGAACAGGATAGGGAAATTGTTTGCAAAAATGCAAATCAATTTTCTCCCAAGAGCCCAACAATATCTAACTCAGGCTTTGATACGAGCTACTATCCACAGCAAATAGAAAAAAATAATATTTTTTCACATGATAAAGATCAGAAATTGCTGTCTTCATAGAAGCATTCACTTGGAAAGATCAAAAAGTACAGGAACTGTCAAATCTTGGGGAAAAGTTCAGCCTTCTGTCATGATCCTCCAATAATACACATCTACACTTGACATCTGCAAAGAGTCCAGGTCTAAATGCATCAGTCCACTTGACTTTTGTGAGCAAAATGAACAGTTTTCCTTTGTCTACTAGCTTATTTAAATTCTATCATAAAAAAAACCACACTAAGAAAAATTCCAGACTTACACTTGTTTTCTCCGCTCAAAGGAAAATTCTTAAATAATTTGCAATCTTAGTTAGCACACAAGAGTACAATAAAGTACAGGGAAATAAAAATTCCAGCATAAAAAAAGCAGGATATGTGGAAAATATAAACAACTTGATTCAGTAAGCATGCAAGGGATTGAGGCATGTTTGTCACCAGATCTGCCAAAGCTTCCCCCTGGAGTGAAACTCAAGAAGCATACATGGACAAAAGCATGTCAGGGCTTGGTGGGGAAGCCAATACAAGAATAGCTGCAGTAGTAACAGTGTTCCACATTCATGAAGATCTTGGGTTACCAAGATAAATTCAGCTACAAGACTCACCCTTGTGCATTCTTAACCCTTTCACTGCAGGATGCCTTCACACGTGGCAGTGGGGGGAGTTCAGAGAGTGAATGCTAGGGAACCTCAGGAAGGGCTTTTTCTTCTGTCTGGCAGTGATACATCTGCTATCACTCAGGTTTAATCTTTCTAGAAATTTAAAAGTCTTATTTAAGAGGTAATGGATACTGCTGTGGTTACAAAGTACTTTGCCATTAAACCATACTGATGTGATTAAGTTGGTTATTTTCCTCACATACTGAGGCATAAGACCTGCTTATCCCAGTCTCCACAAATTAAAAATTAAAGTAATAATTTTAAAATGTTTTTTTATACTTCTTCCAGGCCATTTTTTGAAAGATTCCACTTCCTCCAACTAATAAACTAATAAAGGACATCATTTGAGGTAATGGCTTTCTTTTCCAGTTTCCAGATGCCCTGCTATCTACAGTGTTAACAGGCAGCAGCTACTATTTTCTTATCTTTCTGAATCATAATATTAGAAAACAATTATTTCAAATTTTTCAGTTTTATGCTAGCTGAAATCTCTAATCTTTGCTTTCAACAGTACATTAGTGAAGACAATACAGAGGAAAGAACATTCCATCACCAAGACATCTCATTTAATTTCCTACTTCAAAAAGACATTAAATAAGACCTGTTAAGAAATGCTTTATTGTGTGCTTGACTGTGGGTTTTTAATAAATTCGTTTTTGTATTTGTACAAGAAGTAGATATAGTGTAATATTTGAAAAAAAAGTGTTTTTTTCTCCTGAAATTGATCACAAGAAATGGAGGAAATATTGCAACAAAGCCTACTGATACAGTAATCAGGTCCAAAACCTATCAATGGGTCAAATTTCAGCTATATGTCTATCAACAGAGGCTGGCTGCATTCTTGCTCTTCCAGAATTTTATTTTGTAACCACTCTGTCAGCGTCACTGCCTCATGTGTAACATGGGGATCCATAAATAGTTCCCTCCATGACAAGAGAACTGTAGGAATAGAGCCCTGAGTGAAAAACAAGCACTGAAAGACAACATGCAATTATCAAGACAGAAAAACTCACGGTAAGTATCAGGACTTGTGGTCCACTGAGAAGCATACAGAATTAAGTCAGGTTTATGCCAGATAACTTGCAAAAATACAGAACACTGAAAGCTCCTTGTGGCTTCTCAACAAAAGGGTGGGTGTTCGTGTACCTTTCTCCTTCCAAACAGCTTTTCTAAGGCTGCAGTGGAAAAAGTCCTGATAATAGACTGAAATCAGCACCATGTACAAGAGCTGGGAAGCCAGCTCACTGCTAGCAGCATCCAGTCCTTCCTCACTCAGATCCAAGCAGTCAGGTTGAATCCCACCCTGAACTCTTCACCTCCTCTCCAGCACGCTTCCCCTCTAAATATAAACTGCACTGCTGACATGATTGCAGCTGGCACTAATCTTTTCAGATGTTTTCCATGTTGTCCTTGGTTTTGTTTGCTATGGTTTTTTTTTTATTTCAAAATTCTGGTTTAAGCAACAAAGAAGTAGCAAAAATGTATGTAGATGAAACAAAAAAATAGAGATAAAAAAAATCATAGGAACCAACAGACAGGTGTAGGAAGGGAGGAAAAGATTCAGAGAAAGCAAGTGATTTGATGAGCTGGAATTAAGTTGAGCTAATAAAATTCATCTGAAGCACTAAATATCTTGCAAGTGTTAGAATCTCTTTCATCTGTAATTCCAATAGAAACAAAGCTGTATACTGTGAACAAACATGTTTTCACCAGAGATATTTGAACTATTACTCATTAACAAACTAGTCAGAGCTGAGGTTCCTCTGATACTTGACCAGCTAGAAGGAAAACCTAGAAGGAAAAGGAGAAAAACTACAGACAGCAATTGCCTGCAGCTTGTGTCATTCAGTGGAAGTACACAAACTTCAGCTAAATTCTGTGTACACAGCTGTGGGAGTACATAAAAATTTAAAAATTACAAGTCTTTCTTGTATCAAGAAAATCAAGCAAAATGCAAACTAGAATGAATAAAAGCAGGAAAGCATGTACCCTAACAGAAGAACTCTCTCATGCTATTGTTTCTCTAGCTTCTTCATGAAACCCCCCCTAAAGTGATAGCAATGAGAGGCTGCTGCTTTCTCTGTTGCAGAGTGGTGAACACTGCCATGGTATGCAGACAATCCAGGGGTGGTTCAGCAATCATCCAGAATTGCTCTGTGTCACTCCTGATTTTTCCATTGCCATAAAAATAGTGGAGGTGTGAGTTTTGGAGGTGAGGCAGCCGGAACAGGGTTCAGAGTTCTGAGCCAAAGAAAGGGAATGGGGAAAGACCTGCTAAAAAACTACACCAACCCAAAACACACATGTGAAAAGATGCCAATATTAGCTGAGCAACAAAAGGACCAAAGAGAGCTGAAAAATGCCAGAGCCCTGTTTTCCCAATATAACCAGCTGTCACTAACTGCAAGCTTACAAAGAGGACAAGGTTCTACATGAAAGGGAAGTTTAGGAGACAGCGTGCCTGCAGTGGCATTCACTGCATGTTACAGTTCCTCCCATACAGCGCCTGCATGGCCACACAGGAGGGCAAATGATTAAAGGCATAATCAATTTTCATTAAACAGCTGAAGCCCAAGTACCTACATGCTCTAGATGTATTTAATTGTTATACTATGGGCTGCTGTGCTTTTCGTCATGACTACCAATAAACAAGTTTTTCCATTAATATTGTACACTATTTTCTTACATTTCCCTCCTCTTTTAACATCGCATGCCGCTTAATTTACCCAAACACTGGCACAAACATACAGGGAGAGGAGGGAAGGGGAGTGTTGCTGTTTGAACTAGTGTGCTGTTCATCATAAAATGTTTGGGCAGAAGCTAGTGTACAAAATCAAGTAACCATATCAAGTTGTAATAGGCATAAATGTGTGCATTTGAATGTGTTTACACATTTTCTGCCTGCCCAAAAGGAACTTCAAACTTGTTGCTTTATTACTGTGATACCTTCTGTTTCTCTGTTTTCAGATGGACATTTATCTCAAAGACTGACCCTATGCACATGAAAGGTCATTCAGCTGTAAAGACAAGTGAGGAAGAAGGATGAGGTAACAAAATAATATTAGCAAAACAAGAGGATTTGGTTGTTTGGAAAACAATAATAATGTCCCGACATTTGTAAAGGACCATGCCCTGTGAGCTTTGTTTTGCTCCCAGTCCAAGCAGCCTTCTTTCTGCCTCCAGGAGCATAAGGATAACCAACAAAATCCCTGCTGAGGGCTCCTGTGCACATGCTTGGATGAATGAGAACTCTTTAATGCATTTAAGAGTTAGTAACATTATGTACATTATAAATTAAAAGAATAGGAAAGTTTTGTGCCTAAAAAAAGCCTCTAAATGCTATGTTTCAGGACACAAACAGATTCCCTTGAGTAGTCAATCTAATTTATATCCTCTATACCACATTATGCAATGACCTGTTGCTCGTACAGAGCCTTTCTTGCTGCAAAGCACTAGATATTCATTGTCACTTGGGTACTAGGACACAAATTGCTGGATTTGGAAAACCACAGCTCCTGTATTTCTGTGATATGTCCTTAGCTAGCAAAGGATAAAAGAATCCAGAGACTAATATCCCATTAACTGTCCTGTTAGATAACTAGTACTACTCCAGTAATTTCAGTTAACTCTTTTTAATGGGGCCCAGAAAGAAACCCCATCCTCCCAGCATATCCCCCACAGCAAGATCTGTAAAAGAAAACTGCCTGCAGCTCTCCTATTTCATTGCAAATGCCAGTGTTTGGCTGCAAATGCACCACTTCCACTGGAAATTTAAGCTAACTGATCTGACTGTGTCTGGAAATCACTGAGGGCACACACTGCTTTCCTCAAACCCTGCTGAGAGGGGACAGCATAAGGCAAGAAGAGTCACAGCTTCTGCAGCTTCAGGACTGCTGCAAACTTTTCTGCTCTCTTTTCTGTTCAAAGCTGTGACATCTGGGGTTGCAAACTAGCACCAACAAGAATTTCTAATTTGTCTCTAATCACATACAGGCAAAGGTATCTGAGCTCAATAAATCAAGATTACTGACTCATGCACAAGCTTAGAAGTATTCCTTTTTGTGCTTATAAAGGGAGGGAAGGAGGAAAGGAGGGAGGGAACGGAGGGAAAGGTGCAAGATTTCCCGTAGGCTGTTAATATGCATAAGCAATTAATTTTTCCTAACTGGCTGAAAAATGAACTGAAGTGGAGCAGAAAACCAAAACCTATTATAAACAAATGAAAAAGCCTAAAGAAGCTAGACCTTGCATGTTATGTATGTGGTACAACTGGGGGATTTTAGGTATAACTGTAGATAATTGTTGCTGATGGCAGAAGTTCTGCTAGCAGTGCTCAGAGCTGGCAGGGCTCCGGCTCCGAGGGCAGATTCCGTGGACTGCGAAGCGCGGCGCTAGACACTCCCAGTGTGCCATGAGGGGGTGGGAGGGCTCTGTGTAATTACACTTCTTGCCAGCCTGCAAAAACAACAGCCATCCGCCACTCCAGCCCAAATATAAAATCTGGCAGAAGGGGACTAGACATTCACACTAATCTGCCAGCCTTCTGTTTCAAATGACATGTGCTTGTAAACAAACAAACAAAAGTACATTTGGGGTTTCAGACTACAAAAAGAAGAAAAAGAAGGCTTTTTTTTTAATGCATGGGCTAAAATCTTAATATGCAAACCATCAGTCAAACTCAAATTGCCTAAATTACTAAAAATGCTTTGCAAAATTACGGCAAACACTCTACCTAATGGCTAACATGAAGACATTAAACTGCAAATTAATGACAACTCTGCTATGACATTAACAAAGGAGACTTCAGAAAAATGAAAAATTAGATCATTCTGGAGAGCAGACAGGAAAATGCACAGCTTTCATGCATTGCCTACATGTTTGCAATGAAAACCACACAAAATTTGCCTGAGTTCAGATTTCATTGCAAACATGAAACTTAGCTCAAGGGAAAATTTGCTAATGTTTGCATAACTATTCAGTCAACTGGGGCCCAGCCTCAAGTAAAGCTTTATGATCTAAAGAACTAAAAGAAATGTACAGTTTCACATCAAAACTAGGTGAAATGGGAAAAAAAAATTGACAGTTTCATTTTGAATTTTGATGAGATTTTAAGTAAAACTTCAGAGGCAAATGTAATAGCAACATAGCCTGCACAAGCACAGGTGAAGACTAATGACTACATGCTGCCTAAAATCATAACAATTTTAAAAAGTTTAATCTTGCTCTAAGGAAGCCAGTCAGAATAAATGCTGTTCTCATGCTCACAGCTCACCTTGAGGGACAGGGCAGGGGGCACCCCCAGTTCTGTGTTGTAGGTAAGAAAATGAGGCACAATGGTTACACGTGAGCAATAAAGCTTGACTGTGAACTTAATTCTCATCTAAACATCCTTCCTCTCACTCAGATCTGCTTCTGCATGCAAAGCCAATCACATACACACACACACACACACCTGTTTCAAGCAGCCCATTTAACGCCAAAGCCAAATGGAGTCTCACCAGTCTCATTTTGCACATCCTCTGAGCATATCACTCAGATAGGCTCCACATGCAGTTAGTCAATCATTTGGATATCCTCACATCTCCCTATCAGCATCTGGTGCCATCTATTTGATGCAGTACTTTCTAAAGCAGTTTGCTTCCATGTTTATGCTTCTGCCTTATTTAGTCATTCTGGGCTTTGACATCACTGAGTTGAATTCAGCCTGCCGGGGATATTCAGTGATGGAGACTCTAATGCACAATCAGACTGGCCTACAAAATAGCTAGCAATCCTATAGCTGCCAAAAAAATTGTATTGTATGTGTTCCTGTATACAGAGTCACCAAAACACCCTCCCACATACTGCACAACCAGAGGCTCCCCTTAAGTGAAGAGAAAAATAACAGTAAAATGTATGCTTTTTATGTCAAAGTAGGATTTTACACTGAGATAAGTAACAGAAGAAGTATGTTTTATTTTTATCTCAGTATGCATAATTACAGTCAGACGTATAAACTGTCAACACACTACTGGGGAGGAGGGGGGGAGTAGAAGGGGATTTTTTTTGACAGAATGAAAGGAATTATTTTCTGGTTTGCTTTGGTTTTACAATCAGTAGTTATCTCAAGATCCATAGTCTTATGTCAGGAAAAAAAAATAATTCCCCATTTTATGGTGAAAACATGGCTTTTAACCTCCACCATGTGAAGTAATGATGGAAACATTAAGAGTCACTCTCCTTTGAGAGTAATTTATTCCTGGAATAGAGTAGGCTCTGCCAGCAAGATTACATTCAAAAGTGGACAATATTAGAAAATCCCAATGACAAGGACTATTTAGAAAATTACACAGCTAAGAAATATTTTCTGACTGCTTTTGGTCCCCAAGTTAAAAAATGTTAAAAGGTTGAATTCCCCAAATGGAAAGATCACTTGGCCCAGATTATAAAATACACAAGAGTTTCTTCTGACACTATTTAAACCAGCACAAAGGTCTAAACCACTTAAAAGAGGGACATTATTATTCAGAAGCATTTTGGAAAACCAGAGCAATAGCCACATTGCAGCTCTAAAATCTGGGGTAACGTGAGCTCAAAGTGGGCCTCCCCACACTCTGGTTCTGCAGAGAGTCACGCCAAGAACATCTCTTCAGCTACTTAGCAGGTCCTGTGAGATCCCCCATAGCACCATTTTAATCCAGCAACATATTTTCCATGTCCAGCCCCATCTCTGCTAACACAAGCATCTTGTAGCCCCCCCAGCCCTGTCCCCTTCAGCGTGGTGTGGACATGTGCTCTGCACTCAGTATAAATCAGCTCCAAAAGCAGACAGACCCTGCAGTCACTTGGGCATCACAACTTTAAATGATGCCTAAATTTCAGAGCCAGGGTCACCGCCTGTCCTGATTCTCTTCTCCATTGTATCACCCCAGCAACAGCTGGTAGATATGCTCCAAGCAGTTTGTCTCTTGGCACCTCATGGAAAACTCTCTGTCCTTGTGTGAGGAATTGTTTTAATTCTTCCCCTTGTTTTATTCTGTGCAGGATATTAGGTGAGCCTCACAGATATCACCTGAACTGAGCAGGACATTGTTAATGCCCAAAGAACAGAAATTCTGGTTCTGGAATAAAGCAAAGTGTCAGAGTGACCTACTGTAAAATCATTTATATCACACCCTGAATTGAAGGCATGTGATTCTGTCAAATGAGGTATCAAGTAAAGGGGTGCTGTCAGCAGTCACTGCTTTTCTAAAATGTTTCAATAAATCTACAGTGTTTCCTTAAACATCTAAGCCTCTCAAAATCCCTGTGCAATTTTCTTTTTCTACATGCATGGAATGTCATAGAGACAATCAAAAATAAATAACTCTTCCTTGAGATGATGGGCACTTGGCAACAACAGCTAGAGTTTCTCAAGGCAAATTCAAGAGCAGACAGGCTAAACAGACTGTTTGAGAGTCATAAGCTAGACAGAAATGTAAAGTGGCCAAAGGGAGCCAAAACCCTGACACAGGGATTGCATCCAAATTTTAATGAACTAGTTCTATCAGCAAATCCTGGAGATTCAGGATTCACCCAATAAACTCAGACTTTGTCTCCATGATGTCCATTAACTGACAAGACATTTTAAAAGGCCTTAGGTCTTCTTGGTGTGGCCATTTTTAACTCTCCCTTTTTTTTTTTTTTGGAAGGGAATGAATAAGTCTAAAGCACCAAAGGCCAACCAGAGCTACGTATGTTTTATGTATATAAATGATCACAAGAAACAAAACACAGAGGACCATTTTATATTATTGTAATTACAGTTGATAGACTCCAGAAGAACAGGCTATATGACACGTCAAAAGAAAGATGAATATGCAAGCTAAAACTATGCACTTGGTGTGAGCTTCATAATTATGCACTCCGAGTCTCAGAGCTACAGGCCATCAGCCAAGAGCTACATAACTCATTTGGCAGCAAACAGGTACCAAAAAAAGCCCATCAAAATCTGTCATCAGCTTTTTTTTCTTTTTTTTTTCAAGGAATGGCTTCAAGGTACTTTGGAAATGTCTTTAAGTCCCCTGGCTGCCATAACTAAGTCACCCTGCAGCCTTGACCACTGTTTCTATTTCAAGAAGCATCTAGAATGAATCTTTTCTGCCATGTTGAACAGGCTGGCTTTACCTCATAAAAAGTCTTTTCTTCCCCCTGCCCCCACTCATTCCTCACCACAGTACCAAGTAATTCTATTTTTAGCACAGAAGGAAGTGTCAAGAGAGACTGTCAAGGGTGGTGTACCACAGAGCTGACCCACCACATTTTTACATACATTTAATAAAACAATTATCTTCAAAGCTCTTTGTTTTCTCAAAATAGAAGACTTCAACCAGGAAGCACAATGAATAACGGGGGAAAATGCAGTTATTGATGAGAAAGAAGACAGTAGGTTTGGTGCTGCCAGGATGGGGAAAACATAAATGCTGGAAAACATTTCAGAAAAAAAGGGGTTTCTTTTTGCTATTATTTATATAAATGTTAAGTGAGAAATTCTTTTTCACTATTTTTTTTAAGAGACCATGAGATCATTTCAAAGGTTCTGGTAAATGTTTCAAAACCCAGTTGAATAATGCAATGCAGATCTAAATTTAGCCTTTTGTTGTTTTGATCCTGTCAACCTTTTTTTGTGGCAAATATTTCTCTAGTATCATTCAGGTCTGCATCTCTGGCCCTACTCATTTATCTTGCTTTGAAAAAAAAAAAAAAAAGAAACACAGCACTTTTGGAAGACAGGCAACCAAAACTTTGGAGTTCTGATCTTGTAAAGAATCATGCCGAAACAAAAGTTTTCAGTATTGCATTGATCCTGTCCATGAATTAAATGCAGAGGGACAGACTGTGACTTCACATTCAAGAACTGAATTGAAGAAAAAGTACAAGAAAGGTCTTTCCAAATCAAGCCCTCTCCACACCACCCTAACACAGGAAAGGGCCTGTGTTATAGAAAGACTCCTAACCTTTATCAGCTGTAATCCCTATCCCAGCAGAAAGCAGAAGTGGTCTGAATCCTTGGTACCCAGAGAAGTCAGTCACCTGGCATTAACAGAGTCCTGTTGGCATCTTGATTATGTCAGGTTCAAATAAATGTGTTTCACAAACATCACTAATACCCTGATCTTTTGCAGCTTTCCTAAAAACACACAAGATACAAACACTCCAGAAAGAAATTTCACATGCAGAACCCATTGGTTATGCATATGTAAAACATATAAAAAGCAAAGCACGTTTCTGCACGAGCACAACATTTTTCATGTTTGCCAGAGGCACATGAGGGAAATTTATACCTGAGATCCCTCTCTTTTGGTTGTCCTCTCAATATGCCAAAAGCTCTCCTGCTCCTAATTTTCCCCTGCACTGTCAGTGTGCAAGGACTGGGAAGAAGACATCAGATGAGAACTCGTTTTCAATTTCTGCTGCAGGGCTGAGATTTGAGAGAGGTGCACAAAGCCCACATTACCATACTTTGTATTATGTAAGAGCAAATGCAGCCCACGTTTGACCGGAGCAGTGGGGTAGCTGTCACCACACCCCATGGCAGAGGCACACACCACCACCTCCAGGACAAGGAGCTGATATAAACCCAGCAAATCAACACCTTCACAGAGAAGTCATGACTGAGGAGGCAGAGACTTACCAAAATGATTGTAATAGTGTAATGTTAACAACATACCCCACAGCATGGCATACTTTTCCCAACATGACAGTGACTGAGTGCCATCATTGTCACATATCAGGATCTTTCTAAAAAAGGATAGGAAAGGCTGGCTTTGCACTCCAGCAAGATATTTGAATTTAGGCAGCTGTGTAGTTTCTTAGTCTTTAGTCTTCCTTTGGACAACATTTGAAGGTGAAAGGATCAGAACAATAAATCTGGATGTCACAACAAAGGGTTCATCTGTAAACAGCAGCCTACAAATCTAAGAGACTAGTCTGGTAACTATGACAAAATATGAAATGAAACCTCCATGTAGATCATTTGCAGAACTGGCTGCATTAAACTTGTCTCAATGGTGTCTTTATATGTTTACATGTGCATACATATATGTTTAAAATCACTTATCAACAATTTTTTAAACTTTATTTTCAGCCACAAGAATTCAGTAAGTGGTATCATTTTAGATAAACCACCAGCAGTGTAGAGAAAAGTAACTTAAGTTTAAATAAAGCAAAAATCTTGCTCTGACTTTTGTTTATGCTTCTCCCAATTTGGAGATAATTACTACCAGCAAGAGAAGATTTATTTCTTGCACTCTCCTTTTAATAAATAGAAAAGCCTACATGACAGATTGCATAGAATTATCATTATATGTACTCAAAGATCGTTTTGCATGCTCAGAACATACAGGCTGAACCATGCAACCTCAGAACTCCTCCAGCTTGCCAAATTCCAGGATGCAAGTTCTAACAGTGGTGCAATGAAGCTGTACTGCCCTATAGTACCTTGATAGCAGGGATGACTCTGGTACTGTCTGTTTCCTGTGTCAAACCACAGCAACAACCACTCACAACTATTGCTAGTAATAAAAGCTTGAAAAACATCACTCAGCATTGCAGATGCACAGTCATAGGTGCTCCAGGCTTCTACATTTATTCTAAAAAGCCATTTTAAAAATTGATGATGGCAAATTTCTTGGTTTCAGATGCTGTCTCAGCCCTTCTAAGTCTCCAGTAACAATTATAATAGCTTTCCAAATGAGCAAACTGGTAAGTACTGGACCAAAAATACAGCACAGAGGAATAGTTCCATGGAGATCAATGGACTACCTAAATGCATTAAATTTGGCAGGAATGGTGCCGTGTGAATATTCATTTGTCTTCACATTGATCAACCAGAATTCTCACAAGGAAGGACACATTTCCTTTTCACAGAAAATACCCTTAATTATTTGCTTTTCAGGAGGCTGAGGATAAAAGAAAGAAGGATAGTCTGTATGCAAGGAGATGCTTTTAATTTTGTCCCACTGAACTTACAGGACCCACAGTGGGAGGTTATGATGCATCCATGACTTGGATTTGTTATTTACAAACAGTTATTAGTTGTCCCTGACTGTTGGGATCTAAAAAAAAATAAATAATAAAGGAACAAAATAATAATATAACCACACATTATTAATGAGGCCTTAGATACATGTCAAATTCTTCAATTTGCCAGAAAAGTCATATACAGAAGAAACACAACTCCCTAACTAATCTGCAGCTTGGAAACATCTTTTAAAAACCACAATATTTGTAAGTTATTTGTGATATGGTCAGGTACATTTCAAAATCTGATCTCCCTTTAGATGTCAAGAGTACAGTGCACCAAGCACCTACTAAACAAGCGACAAAACTGTTTTAATGTTTTACAGTTTTAGATGCACATATCAGCTATGCACTGCTGCATGGGCATCATCAGAAGTATGTTCCCAGTCTATGTCCCCATTTCACAGCAGGGAACACAAACTTGCATTGCTTTCTGTGCATCTGCCAAAAGACTCAGAATGACACAGATCTTTAAATCAGAAAACATGTGCTGTGCATTTAAAACCTTGCTCAGTTCTATTTGTTATTGCTAAATTAATGAATAATATCATCCCATTTGTGTGTTTCATTATGAAATATAAAATGCTCCCATAGACCTAATCATATAGTCCATTGAGTAAGCAAAATTCAGAGGAAGACAATAAAGGCTGATATTAGAGTACAACAATAGCATAAGAACCACAGGGGACTTCCCCCTGAATTTGGGGGACTCCCAGGGGGACATAAGAACCACAGGGGACTTCCCCCCCAAAACTTCTTGGTAACTGCCCTACAACTGAAAATGGAAATGGACTGGATTACAAACCTCTGAAGAACAGATTTGCAAACCCCTACCCAGGATCAACAGCCACAAGATCTTCCATTCACTACAGGACCATCTAAATAACTAGATCAACAAACACTGCTCTGTTTGAAGACAAGTTTCCACAGAGATTTCATCCACATGCATGAGAAGAGAAAATAAGATTTCTTGTATGATGAAGGCAGTAGGCAGAGGAAAAACAGAACTGTTGGAGAGATCCATGGATCAAGGTCAGTGGAAAGGCTGCTCACTAAGACTTCAACAAATCATGACATAGGCAGGCACAGACTGTAGTTTCAAAACAGCTCAAGCAGGGACTCTGTGTAGAGCCAACACCTTCCTGAGACAGAAGCTGCAGAACAACCTCAGAACCCAGCTTTAGGAGGCCCAGCCACCACTCCCCAGCCATGCTAAAACTCCAGAGCACCTGACCACACTCTGTAGTGACTTTGGACCCTTCTGTCTTCCACTTTTCAAATGCTGCTGGCTCCCTAATGATGGTGCAGGTCTTGTGTCTTTCATCATATAAAAATATACTGTGGGTCACTACTGAGGCAGAGCCTCTTACAGTTCTCCATTAAATTTGTGTTCAACAGCAAATTTTATATTTATGATACCTAATTATGAAGAAAAGAAAGAAAGAGAGAGAGAAAGAAGAGAAAGAAGAGAAAGAAGAGAAAGAAGAGAAAGAAGAGAAAGAAGAGAAAGAAGAGAAAGAAGAGAAAGAAGAGAAAGAAGAGAAAGAAGAGAAAGAAGAGAAAGAAGAGAAAGAAGAGAAAGAAGAGAGAAAGAGAAGCTGTATTGCAAGATCTGATCCTTCTGTTAAGAGCTCCTCAGTTGCTTATGATGGCTAAGGATCTAGTCCTTTATTGCTGTCTTCTGAAAGAGATTCATCAGCTCTAATGGCTTTGGTGTGGATGAAGCTGCAGTGCTACTTCATGGCTATTTACAAGGACCATTTCCCATCCCCAGCACCAGGATCACACCCCATATGCTTTGGCTCAGTGCAAAGCAGGAGAGAGCACGTGGCTTCAGACTGCACCGAGCACACAGCGTGTTCTCTAGCACTTCCTAACACTGGATACTCAAAACCATAGCGCCCTGCTAGGAAAATTTACTTTCACCAACTTGCAACAGACAGGAGCAAACAGACTCCAACTCAGGGGTCAGAAGACTATCTGAAGGGATGAGGAAAGCCCCAGTACAGTGTTTCCTGCAGCTGTCATTGCAAGCATTGACATGCCTCATAAAGTCAGCATGGTAACTATCGTTTTCTTTTGAGGTCTAGTGATAGCAGCTTTCTCGTGTAACATTTTCAGACTCTTGCACCAGCTATATCAGGCATCTTTGCTATTTCAACAGCATCAGCACAAACAATTTTCTAAGTAGTCCTATACTGCCAGCTCGAAAAGATAGATTTGTTTACTCATTCAGACTCATTAAACTAGCTAAATGTTGGCTTTGCCTTAGAAAATACCCTACAATTATTAGGCAGTCACAAGAAAAATGAGCATCAGTTTTCCACAAATCTGAAATCTGTACTCTTAAAAATACCCTGTGGTTTCTAGTGTAAGGCTGGGGGGATCAGTGATAGACAGCTTGCAAGCTCAGGATGCACATACTAAGCTATTTAATGAGCCTATACAATTCTGTCTTTCCTCTTAAATGTAAATACTTTAGATGCAGGGAAGAAAATACAGCATATCTGAAAAGAGTAAAGTATCCTTCACTCTTCCTCTAAATCTGCAGATATTTGTAAGACATCAACAGATGCAAAGGTCATTTTCCCTCAAAGCATTATGTGAGAGTTCATGAATGAGGAACTGTGTTCCAGAAAACCATTTCTCACAGCACATGCACCACCACAAACACCAGGTTTAAGTACAAACCCTTTTCCCTTCCAGCACTTGATGCCTTCGTGAGCTGGAATACCACAGGCAGCTGTACTTGTGGTTTGGTATAGCAACTCTATCCTGAATCCAAAGCTTTGCAGAAAAAAGTGACAGAATATTGCTGCAGGCACTATAACTAGACAGCTTTGCTCTGCATAGATGGAAAATGTGGGGAATTTGGAAGAAGCTCAAGAGACATAGTTTGGTTTGTGAAAGGTTCGGGTGCTTTATTTGGAGTTCATTCCCAAATTTTTCTGATATTTTGTGCCTCTTCATTTCAAGACAGAACCAGGACATATGCACTGATTTTTATTGTGTCTAGCCATTCAATCATTGCCCACGTTTTCCTGGACACAATACCACAGAGAGCACCAGCTGTGGCATCAATAAAGCTCCAGGTTCAACAACAAATACTGTGTGTCATCTTGCAGTATTTATCTTGCATTTTTATTCAAATCAGCATCAGGTCTTCACACAGAGGTAATCATAACTAGCTCCCACAAATACAGTTTTAGCAAAGGCATAATATAATATACAATGAAAGAAAAGAGATTGGATAATCCTACAAATTAAATTTGTTGGGCCTAGGTCAGAAATCAAATATTTGTGACAATTCTCATTCTGTTTAACACCTCTTATCTCAAATTTTAAAAGAATTACAGTTGGCTTGACATCTTATTAGCTTTATAAAGAAGTGGTATGTAAATGATAAAGTAGACAGGTATTTATGGATCTTTTTCTCAAGCTAACACCCAAAGCCAAATGATGTTTTTATTAGCAATTTAAGTAACAAACTCATTTTTGTCCATTTGGCCTTGAAAGACAGCATTACACTAACACTTTGCTTGCCTCTCCCTCTATATAATGTCATTGATTTTCTCAACTGAAAACATGGTGCCAGTGGGCACAGCTCCTGGCCATGCCCAGTGACTCAGTATACCTGGGAGGCATCAGCTGTAACTTGCAAAGCGTAGTAGATCATGTCTAGAGCAAAATGCATATAAGGAAGCACTTTATTCCTGAGTTCAGCCATGTTACACTACTGCTCAAAAAGCATGGGCAACTGGTTATAGATTAATAGAAAACTTAGCCTGAAAAAGTCTTCAAAAGGTTGTTGAGATTATTCCACCAACTTGCTGTTACCCCAAGGCAAAACAAACCCTACCTATTTCTATTACTAGAGGTCCTTTACAGCTTCCTCGGACAATTTTTACCAGTCCTTTACCATCTATCTGTCTTTACCAGTAGAACTAACCTAAGCCTTTCTTGTGCTGGTTTATGCCTGTTAACTTCCTCTCCTACCTGCCAGGGCCATGGTTACCAAATTGACTTCTTTGCAGCTGCTCGGTACATACATATTTCAAAATCTATTCTTTCCTTTCTCATGTAGGTTAAGAAAATCTGATTTCAATATTCCATGCAGATGTTTCTTCAATCCCTTAAACCTCTATTTTAGTTCTTCTACCCAACTGATTCTACCTGCAACAAAAACTTAAACCCAGGAGAATAATGTGAGACCAGAAGGTTCATTTTATGCAGCTTGAAAAGCTGTGACCTTTTAGAGCCTTCCAAAGCACTTGCCTTCATCCTCCTTGCAATCACACAACCCTGTTGATGCCTGTTCAGCTGCTTAGCCATGACTGTACCAAACTCTTTTCTATTAAATAACTAACTTCACTGTTCTCTGTCCTGCATCTGTACTGCTGCCTATTCACATCATCCTCATCTGCACTTACTCCTGTAGAAATACAACCCATTTCTTCAGAATGGTTCTTCAATTTCTCTTCAAATTTTAGATGTTCCTAAGTTTGGTTGTTACCTACAAACTTGAAATGTGTCATGATCCAGATTATGTAAATTTTCAACAAAACCAAGGTGCAGAGAAACCTCCCCAGAACCCTGCACAAGGGCACACTATTATAACAATCTATCATTGATACGTTCTTCTTTCAATGAGTTTGTCACTGCCTGCAAGAATCTTATCTTCTGCATCCCTCTCTTCATTATGAAGCTGTCATATAAACCAGAGTCATAACTCCAGCAAACTCAAGACATAAAGAATTTTAAGTTATGTAATGCCTTATATCTGCTTTTAGCCTTCCCTCCCAGTCACCACCCAAGGAGAAACCAGAGACATTGAAACTGGACTTGTTACCAGAAGCAGCAAGAGCTGGAGCTTGTGGTTACATTTTCAGCAACAATACTGCACAAGTAATCTTAATCCATCTCTGCTCTCAGCTGCTCATTCACAGCTTGTACTGCTAGGAACTAACTGCGTGCACCACACTTCTGTGTGGCAAACAGAATCTGGAAACCAAACAACCCAACTGCCCGTGCATGACAGGAAAGAGGTAACATTATGGTTAGTGTTGAAAAATAAAAGTTTCCTAAACTACACTAGTATTTTAATTAGAACATGAAAGTCAAACCTAAGCTTCTGAGACTTAATTTCTCATCAATACAGGTTTCAAAAAAGAAATCCAGAGCTGCTTAAGCTGTATAAAGGTATTAATTTTGTCAAGAACCAGGCAAGATAAAAGTGGAAACATCCCTGTTGCTGGATTAAATGGTAGATCTTTAAACATGCTGTCACATCAAACAGCAGAGACAGAAACATTAATTTGCCTTCTGCTATTTTGGACATGACAGCAACTATTTTTAATTACATTTCTATTCATAATCAGGCTTCCAACGTGTGAGTTCAATGTTCTCCATTTGATTATTTTAATGGTCCCTCATACAAGCCAGCCAAGACTATTATTATTTTTATTTCTGTGTGTGAAAAGGCAAAGAATCATGAAATAGCTTACATTCCTAAAGCCTGTTGCCAGTGGGCAGGAGTGCTCTGGAGCATCACCACTGGCAACAATAGACAGTGCTGTAAAAATAGCATGTACACATGCAGCACAACAGACCAGCTGGCCATCTTAGGACAAGGGAAATGCAGCTCTTATGACCTCAGTAATAGTTGCCTGTGCCAGTTTAAATCTCCAACAGAGGAATTTAAATGAATGTTGATAACTGCCCAAATATAATCTACCTTCAGTAATGAGATTAATTCTTACTGTTACTGCCAGTTCTGTCTATAATAAAGATGGAAGGTCTTTTCAGTAACATATGGAAAGTCATTATAGCCACAGTCCAAAAGTAATTGCTCATGGGCAGTGTGCTGTTGACTCCCTTCAGTTTGTTGCTTCATCACTTCACCCATGACCTGGAGGAATAATTTCTCCTTTGCCAACATAGCAGCAGCTCAGTTTCCATACTCGTTAGTGCCTGATGTCTCTTACAATTATAGTTCTCAGCAAATCCAAAAGTCATAGAACATCTTAACATCTATGAAATTCTGTGTCCACCATGACCACGTGGTACTGAATTCTTGATTAATGTTAGATTTACTAAATTAAATGATACAACAGATTTGGCTTTTGAAAACAAGTTTGGGAGATGGAATATTCTGGTTGCCATGAAAAAGACCAGAGAGAAAAATCATGCTCTATTGGCAGAGAAAGATATGGACAGCATGATTAGAGAGAGCACAATATGCATTATCCAACTTCAAACTTCCCAAAGACAATCAGGGATTACACCCTCCATGAATGGGAGCCAGCTGCAAAGTTTACAACCCTCATGAGGTAGAAACAGAGAAGATCTGAATCAGTGGGGTTGATTCAAAGCTATAATTAGAAGTATTACATCTTTCACTCTTCCAGCTCTCAAGAGTTTACCAGGAGTCACTTAGACATGAAAGGGAATGGGTCTTAGCCAATGTGGCTGCTCCCCTACTGCCTGCACCCCTCCCCATTCAGCTTGGAATTGGCTGGGAATTTTCAAATTCAGACACTGGATAGAAATTTCAGTTTTGTAAAAACAACCATGGCTAAGAGATTTCATTTAGTACTCTCTACTTGTGGAAAAGCAGGCACAAAGCAGAAACAGCAAGTCCACTTGACATGGGGCAGTCAACACACACACCGGTCTGAATTAGCATGGCACAGTAGTGCCTTGCTCAGCTGGGCTAACTAGGAGAACCTAGGGAGGAGAGAAGAACCAAAAGTAGTGAAAGGTTACACAGACATATCAAATATTGGCTCCCCTAACCCTATTGCTCATAAATCAAATTTGTTTGCAAGTTCATAATTTAAAAATATGAAAATAAGATTAATTCCAACTGCCTTAAAATGCTATGGATTGAATGAAACGCTACAAATCAAAGTAACTTGTTTTTATTTTTAATAAAGGAAATCTCTACTTAAAATCAAGACTGGACTATTTTTGCCTTTATTGTTTTTGAAAGATTTCCTCTAGTCCCAAACAGAAATAATTCAAGGAAGTCTTACATAAGTGATCTGATTAGGTGATCCCAACAGTCCTCTCTGTCTTCAAAACCTATGAATCTGTTTTCAGACACAGCATAAAAATCAAGAAACTCAGTCCCATAAAAAACATCTTGAGGATTCTTATCAAAGGAAAACCGGTTCTCATTTTTCTAAGTCAAAACACATACATAAAAAGAAAGTGAAATATGAAACAACTGAGAGATTCCAATTTTAAAAATCAATATTAAAAGAGTGGAGATAAATTCATATTCTGAGAGGATAGATGTATAGGCTTCCAAATTTTTTCCAATAATCCTCTTGGTTATCCTTACTTCAAACCAGGCTACCAATCCCTTTAGCCAACATACCCCCCCACACCTGTACCTGTCTTTTGCAGTGAACTTTATGACAATGTTCACATACAGTCTGACCTCTTGAGCAGGGCCTAAGAGGATCCACTGTGAGTTGTATGTCAGTATTCACACACCATCTGTTCTTTCACAGGAGGAATAAATTCTTTCTTTCCATATGAACTCCAAAATCTGACCAGAACATGTAGTTACAGCAGCCTCTTGCACTGAGAGGTGTAAAGTCAGGGAGAGTGTGACCTCCACCTTTCTCCTGGTAAAGATGCCATAGTTCAGTGTATCCACACTCTGCTGCTGTACATGGAGGGGAGATATATTGCAAATGAGCACAGATGTTAGTGATCCCTGGAAAAACAAGAGACAGAAAAACCTTGTCCTTCACTTGCCTACTTGAGCATAGGACAAAGGCTACTGTAAATCAAGTCCCAAAGATACCATTACAGTAAAAAGTGTAGGAATTTTTCTTGGCAGTAATTTCCTATACCCCAGTGTAGATGCAAGGATGCACACCTCCATTTATTTTTTTCTTATTTTCAAAAAGTTCTTCCTGTCAAGCCATCTGACCTGCTTAAAACAGGGGAAAAAAATACCAAATAAAGCAAGATATTTTTAGCATTCCTGAAGGAGCTTCTTCCAAATGTCATTCATTATAGACCTACGTGAAATCATCTCTCTGGACACTCACTCCAGAATCTAGGACAAAGTGAACAATTTCAGCCACAGCCCACCCCAGAGAAATACTGGATTCCCCGTTCCAGCATAATGTATTCAATTCAAATTGGTTTGTTCCTCAGCCAAGGGACACAGCAACATAATTTACTATTTCCCTTTTGAATATCCAATACAGAATAAATCTGATCTGCTGGGGAAGTGTTTTGACAGTCTAGCCTGAAAGCACATCATCTGTTTCCTGGAGCTTCCTTCCAAAGCTTCAGCAGCTAATATTACACCATTGCACCCATAAGGTCTTAGGAAAAGGCAGGTGCAAGGGAATTAAATTGTTTACAAAGAGTGAACAACAACAGCAAAAGGTTCTAAAAACTTAGTAAACAGTTTATATCCATTGTCCTTTTGTTGCAAAGCACCTGCAATGTTGAGCCTCAAAAGTAAGATTGTTAGCTTGCAAACATCATTCTAACAATAATTTTCTTATATAACATCACGCCCTAATTCCTCACAGCACTTTTTGTGTTTTGAACCAAATCTCCACTTGTTAGTACAAGGAAACACAAACCAAATAATATTAGCTAGCAAGAGCATGACTCATCTTTCTCTATAATGCTCTGTTCCTTTCAGAGTGGCAGTTTTCTGCCTACCCAATACTTTACAGGCACTGCTACATGATGAACAGCACACAAGAAAAAGCAACATTTGGATTCATGCTGCCTACCTGCAGTCTTCCTCAACTCCTCCCTGCCAGCTGCACATAAATTACATATATTGGCCTCACATCACAGCCTCTCATGATTATTCAGTTGTAGAATGATGCCAGTTCAGCATTCACTGATGCTGCTTCTCCAGCCTCAGTGAAATTTACGTAAGTTGGATGTGTGGTACCTTTTAGGATCTGCAAGTATGCTTTTAGTCTGCATGTAGTTTTCTCTACCGTGAATTTTAGGTGGTTTACAGAAAATGACCAAATTTCAACACATTCAAGTGGGCAGACATAGAGAGGAATAGTTGCACAAATAAAAACTCTTGTATGGGCAGCAAAACCATCTGTGATAAGACACACTAGCAATGGCAGGTCAACTGTACTTCCATTTTATTCTGTAGGACTCAGCTGCCCATGTCTGACATTCACAGCACAGAGGTCTAAAATTTGATAAAATTTGGACAGGAAAAAAAGAACAAAAGCTGATATTTTACTCACAGTCACACTAAAACGGCTTTTTTCTTATGAGGTGAAGGAGGAGAAAGCAAGAAATTATAGTTAACTAGTATGCAACTCCAGAGGAGGATGCAGTAACCAATGAATACCTTCATTCACAGTGAAGGATGTATAAAATACTTATGTGGACCTCTCTCAGCCATCAATTTTTTCAACCTTTAACATTATTTCACTTCCATTGTAATTTATCCTTCATTTTTTTCTGCCATTTTCTATTTTTTTTTCCTCCTTTTCCTTCTTTAATTCCCTAATCCTTCTTTATTTATCATATTTTAAGGGGGAGAAACTGACCTATTTGGACACACTTTAAAAAGCGTCTCGTTTCTTATGTTTTCTGTCCATACCAATGTATTTGATGATAATTAGAGGAACAAGAAAGCCTGATAACAGCATTAGTCCACCTCCAAAATCACCTGAAGGTGGAATAAAATACAAAGAACTGATTTTTTTTTTTTCCCCCTTTTCTCCTTTAAAATGCTCCTGCTTTCAGCTGTTTTTCTTGTGGAATGTACAAGCTTGTCCAGCAGGACACTGGATCCCATGCAGCTCTGTCATTTCATATTCAGACCCAGAATGTACACCCATAGATGGAAGGAGGAGGTTGTTTTCAGACAAGTTAGTGGACCCATTTTGAAGCCCTGCATAATCCATAATTCATATGCAGATAGTTTAAGGAGATCTTCTATATGGCTGCTACCAAATACCTTAAGTGGAGGGAAATCTGTTAAATTGGCCCTTTCTGTACATATATCACTGCTTGAACAAAGTAAACAGTAGTGGCAAAAGGACTTTTTAGCCATCTCTTCATCTAAATTTGCCCAGAACACTTCCTGGATTATTTTCCTTTTTTTATTATTATTGAAGTTTTTGTTATTTTTTTACAGCTCTCAGCCAGTGTCGGCAAATCTTGAAAACATGGACAAGGCCTCAGTAAAACTTTAGGAGAAGATACAGTCAGGAAAAGTAAACCCAATCTAGCCCAAAGTGATTATTTTTTAAATAAATAGAGTGCTTTATCATCCTCTAGTTGGGTATTTTTTTGTTTTTTCTTTTTTTTAATAGTCATGAGGTTTTGCCAGTTAAAGTGCAAATATAGTATGAAGAATTTTTAGTTCAATAGTTGTGTAGTTTTTAAGGTTGTCTGACTCAAAAGTAAGGGAGCTCATCCTCAGCTCTGTGCTAAAATATTGATTTGTGTCTAGTGAAATCCAAAATCCTCAATTAGATCCCAATGTCCACTGTAGAGCACATCAGAATAAATTAGTGTCAAAGATGCAATTGAGACAAAAGTGAGGCAAGAAACCATCCAAGTTAGTCAAAAAGAACTGCTAAAAAAGAAGAGATACTGAACAAGATGACCACTTGTAAAGGGGATTCATAGTCCTGAAACACCTCCAGCCAATAGGAAACTACACCTGCTCTCCATCACAACTACAACTGCTTCCACTATTGCTACAGCCCAACAAAGATGAAGCTTTCCTCCTCCTACCACAAAGGGTTAACAGTGAAAATATGCTTAAAACATTTATGATACTTAAGGGGAGAAGAAATATCAGCCAGAACACCTTAAAGCTATTTAGACAAGATATTAATTATAGTCAGCAGGGACTGATGGAGTTTTACTGAGAAAGTTTCAGCAATTTCAGTCTTCAAAAGCGAACAAAGAGTACAAAGCCTCCAGGTGAGAAAAGGAATCCAGGAAGTAGAAATGTGACAGCATTGAATGACATGAGGAACTATGGCCTGTTAGGATCTGTGTATCTTTTAGGTCATGAAACAATTTCTAAGCAGATATACAAGGGTCTCAAGTCTTGAGCTAAAAAGGCCCTCAGAAACCCTCTAAGTGACATAACCATACATATCAGATCATTTCCAAATGTTATTTGGACTTGCTCAGGTAGGAGTCCAGCTGAGGACTGCTTGGAAACTGTTGCTCAAAACACCAGGAGGTACCACAACCCAAAAGTGTGCAATGGGATATGAAATATTGGCACAGACTTGTCATGAACAAAGAAAAAAATGTAAATCTAAATTCTTCTGCTGACAAACAGGACATATCCCTAAGGAAATTAAGCATGTGCACCTTCTGTACCCACAAACAAACACTTTTTGGGTTTTGTGAAATCTTACTTGAGCCCACTAATATTCTCCTAAAGAGACTGGGGAAAGAATTATGAGACAGACACAAAACTGGTTAGGAATAAAAAAAAAGCCACTACTACTAAAAATGTGAACCAAGCCAACAGAGAAGCTGTTCAGCTGAAGCCTTAACACCCCCTTACCAAGGAACCTGAGCTAATTCAACAGAAGCAGCTTTTCTATCCCAGAGTGTACTGCGCTGGTGCAAAACAGCATCTGCCATATATTGGTACAGAACTTTATCTACGTAAAATCCCCAAGTTGAATGGAAAGGTTGTGAGGTTCTACATTTGGACATTTGCAAGGACCTCAAAAGAGAAGCATTTCAAATCCTGCCCAAATTCTCCATGCTGACTCTTTGGTCATTATCTCTTCCTGTCTCAGGGGCTGAATCATCCAACTCAGTTACAGTTTCTCCTTGGTGATTTTGTTGATTTTTGTGTTTGCTGGATTTTTTTTGAAGTCTCCTTAAATATTTGTTGGATTCAGGACTATACCAGATGTGCTTTTAAATGTCTGAGGCATTGTTTGTAATCAAATCGAAGCTTTGTTTTAAGAACAGATGCTCAGGTGATGATCCTGAAGCAGCTTCTGGAACAACTTAGAGTGAACCAGTTTTAGAGATTATCCTGCAATCAAGTATTCTTGTTACTTTATTTCAAAGAACTACAGAATCCTTACATACTTATCTTTAATTTTAAATCGTGCTTTGCTGCTCCATATACTAAAAGTTATGTAAGTATAAAAATAAAGCAGGAAATATAAAAAAAGCTTTGTACACTGCATTCTCTTTAAGCTCTAGATATCTTAAGTAAAGCTACAGATCTTACTTGATTGCTATGCATTACTATATGTGTTATTATGGCAACTCATGAGTTATGGCTACACCATTGGTATTTATCAGCTGTCAGAGCTTCTGCAGGCCCTGCTAAAATGCAGGAGTGCCTTCAGTTCCCTCAGCTTTGCAAAAGAGAGAACACGCATCTGGCGTTGTGTGCGCTGCATGCACGAAGTTCATGGCCAAGCCCAGCATTTTTTAAACAGGAAATTCCTAGGGGCCAAATCTCAAAGCTGTTATTTAGCTCTGTGTTGTGCAAAGACTCTTTTCAATTCCAGCACAGTCCTACAAACCAAAACAAGAGTTGTCTCTCACGAAATTCAGGGTCCAGCTCAATGACTTTAAATTACTTATTTTCCTTAAGTGAGGGCCCCTCCTGGATTTGATCTCTACTCTAAAGACAAAGAGGTTTAGCCATTTGGGACTAACATAGTCAACAAAAATGAAAGTCACTCACCATCTTTGTCTTTCCCTATTTCACCCTAAGGTCCCAAGTGGTGTGCTATGGCACAGCTTTGAGCACAAAGCAAAGCAGAGCAATGTACCTGGTGTACACACATCAAGGGCTATATCTTGGGGCAAAACCTTTGAACCCTACTATACCACACAGTGGACAATCAACTTAACTCAAGCATACATTGGAAGCAATCTGGTGTTGACCATAGCCCAGTGAGCTGTGTCTTACACCTCCTCTATTATAGTTACCTTTTTTCTGTAACAACTGTACCAATTACTCACCAGTCTGGAGGGGTGAGAGTAGTGGCTTTCAAAACAGACTTTGATCTCCTAGCTGACAGACTCTTGAAGCACTCACAGTAATCCATGAGATATTACTGTAGTAACAATGACAGGCTGATAGCAGAAGAAAATTTATACTGAAGAAGCACAAAACATGAATGGTGGTTGTTTGAAAACAAATGTTTGCAAATGTAAACTTCAAAACATAAGGGAGCTACAACTCCACATGCTACAACTGCATTAAAATCTAACCTCTTAACTACATAAGACAAATTTTTAATAAATCCTGGAGATTCTTCCTATCTCCAGAAAAAAAAGAGATATAAAATGAGACATACTCATTCATCATATTATTTATTATGCTTAGAAAACAGGAGATAGTGCCATTTCTCATGTACATACTTATACAGAAGCTCCTGGACATTAAAATTACAGAGCCAATCTCTCTTCCAATATGCACTTTATACAATCCCCTGCAGATACATAGACTTGCATGGTGTATAGCGCAGGGCAAAGACATGAGCAGCCACCTTAAATACAGAGTGACCTGTAAACAAAGTAATATTCAAATATCATTCATAGAACCTATAAAGAAATTATTTTAAAAATACTATTACTGCCTGGAGAATTAGTGAGTCTCAGTCCTTCTGCCTTCCAAGGTTGATATTATGTAGAATTTAGAGAGCATTCTTAGGAAGCAGTTTTTGTTGTACAAGCATGAGTGGGTTTGTGTTTACCATTAATCTCTAAGGCCTCCAGCAAAGTGTTAGGAAACTGAATACTAGCAATTGCATTCAAAGCAGCAAACCTTATCACTACCCAATTCACATAGCTGGAGTGACCCTCAGGTTAAACAGGAGGTGTAAGACACAGCTCACTGGGCTATGGTCAACACCAGAGTTGCTTCCAATGTATGCTTGAGTTAAGTTGATTGTCCACTGTGTGGTATAGTAGGGTTCAAAGGTTTTGCCCCAAGATATAGCCCTTGATGTGTGTACACCAGGTACATTGCTCTGCTTTGCTTTGTGCTCAAAGCTATGCCATAGCACACCACTTGGCACCTTAGGGTGAAATAGGGAAAGACAAAGATTAAACATGCTCAGAGAACAGGGTGGCAGTATGAGTAACTTAACCTCCTCTACACGCCAAGTCATCAGAAGAAAAAATTGGGAGTTTCAGTAACAATTACACAGAGAGGGAAATTTTGTCACTCTGAGCTTTGAAACAATGCAATGACCACTGGGATCTGTCTCAGCTGCATGCTATATGCATGTGCTCACACAGCCCCTATCAGCTACTTCCATTTGCAGGTAGCAGGAGACCAAATTCCCTCAGGTGTGAAGACAACACAGAATCTGGGCTGGTGGAAAAAAAACCCTGACATCCATCACTCAGGAAAGAGATAAAAGCAAGAATACCTACACAGCTTTTGTTTCTCTGCAGTCCATCTACATTGGATATCGCAAAGGGTTTTTTCCTCCAATTTCAGGGTCTTTCTTCTCTGGGTCTCTTCTGCTCCACCCCTCCTTTATTCTGCTCCATTCCCACCACCATTGTGGTTCTGAGTAAAAAGCAAACAATTCCTATTCTTGTTTTCTTGTCCTGCATTCCTTTAGTACAGTATATTCACCTTCTCAATTCTTGATGGAGCTCTGATTTATTGGGGCAGCAGCTGTTCTTTACTGCTTGTATTAAACAGAAAAAAGTAAGGAATTCCACTTCTAATCACAAAGTTCAAAGAATCCGTTTTTGCCTCTAATCTTCAAATTTTATGCATCAGGCTCAATGATACAAATTTAATTGTATCATTTAATTTAATGCAGTTATTTCTCTTACATCTTTCAAAATGCCTTTCAAATAAACCAGTAGTAAAATCAGTTCCCTCTAAAGGATTCATTACAGTAACTTTGATTAGACTTTAGGCACCAACTTCATTTCAGTGCCCATTTAAATTAGACCACTTTTAAGCTTTATACTGAAGATACCTTCTAACTCAGAGGAGTTCAAATAGATGTTGTGTAGCCTGTCATATAGTTATAGCCTAAGAAAGTGTAGCAAAGTTCACTGGATTTCTGACAGGAAAGACTTATTGTAGAGGAACAGAAGTATACAAAGACTCATAGAACCATCAAATCTAGCTTTTTGCTATCAGGTCCTGATAGCAAAACTGTGCTACAACACCACCTTTGCAGTGGAATTCTGTGGTTTTTTCCTTATCTATTATGCTGTAGGTGATGGTTCCATAAAATCATAGTGCAATTTCTTCGGGGAAGAAGGCTTTTTAAGTCTAATGAAATATTTTAATCACAGCTTTAAATGCAGCTTTTGGACTTTTTGGCACATGTTAAGGGAGATGCTTGGAAGCTTGAAACATGATTGCATATTGTTGCCAGTCAGATTAGAAATAGCAAGGACATTTTCATAACATTTTTGCAGAAAGAATAAGAACACATCAGACTTAGGAGTTTCCAGTATGCTGAACACATGTTGAGCAAAGTATTTTATTAGTATTCAACCTCAGATTAGATTTGTAGTTTAATTGCAGATGCACCTAATTCATCTCAGTCTGAATTGAAACAGCCTTCTGCCTATTCAAGAAATTAATAGTCCAGTGAATCTATATAGAAGAAAAAAAATCCAATAGACTCTGACAATCAAAAGAGATTTGACCTAAAAGCCAGCAGTCTTAGCCCCAAACAGGTCTACAAGAAAACATGAACCAGATCCCTGAGAATGTAGTGCTGCTCAAAGAATGTACCCTGCCTAACCACAGTAAAAAGGGATTTAGTCTCCTGTGCTCTGGAGAAAGACCAGAGGACCCAAAACACACACATCAAATTATGACTTACTGTGGGGAAGTTTTTCTTTCATGACCCCATAGATGACAAGTGAAATCCCCAAAGCATGGCACTACTAACCAAGCATACTTTTCTCTTTTTTTCTTCCTTAATAAGCACCAGCAGGAGACATCTTTGCATTGGATGTGATAGGAAGTTGAGGTTCAAAGTCAGACCACTCAGGAACAGATGTTTCCTAGTGGAAAGTTATGCATGAGGATTGAGATTCTCAAAAGGAGCCAAATAATCACTGGGTGCCCTTCCATGATAAACTGTAACACTGTAATCATCATTAGTAATGCTACAAACCCAGAGTCCTAATTGTACAATCTTGAGTTAGAGCTGTCTTTGTTCCAGGATCCTTAAGTCTGGACTCCACCATTACAAAAGGCCTCACTAAACCCTGAAGAGGGTAATTTCTCAGGTGGAAAGCACCCCGCCAACATGTTCCAGTCTGATAAGTAATGGTAACAACTCATCCTTTCTTCTAAAAATGTTTCTTCAAACACAGCCTGCCCCTGAGTTCTTAAATTAATTTTAACCATGGTAAAATATGATTTTAACTGCTATTCTGCTTTGGAGATCCTGTGCTCTCCAAAAAGTAATGCACGGTGATGAAATTTCTGATTAAGAATTGTTCAGTAAATGACCTAATTTATAACAAGAAACTAGACTGTCAAATCCATCCCCTTTTCAAAGGGTGGATACAACATTTTGGAGCAAGACTTTATAAATACAAGTTGAATTCCTACATGAAGAACAAAACTGAAATCAACATTGACCACAGATCTGAGAAACTGCTCTCAGAAACACAACAGCTGCAGACCGTGGTTATCATCATGTCCTCTAGAGTATTTTTGCAGATGCTTCTTTGCAACAAACTGGAAAATTTGATTTTTTGTTAATTGTACTTTCAATTTTAGAGAATGTTATGGAGACAAAGTAATTTCTTACTATAATTTAACAATAACAAAATAGCAATTCAAAAACTGGCAGTTCCTGCATGTCAAACATTAGTAATTATTTGGAAAAGTCATAATAGCCAGACATGCAGATCTTCAGCGTTTTTCCTTTGCACAACTTAATTAGCACAACAGACACTTAAATCTGTCCTAAAGCTGACAATGCCTCAAGCATTTCCTTAAGAGAGGGCAGTGTGAGTTCAGCTGTGTCAGGCCACACCAGCTGCCTGGCACGCCAGCCTGGGCACGGAGCAAAATAAAGGAAAAATACCGTGAACCCCAGCCTTCACCAACAGGGAGTCTAAGCTGCACTTGGGTCAGGATAACCTGGCAGCTTCTGTGGCTGAATGGGGTGGAAAGCAGACAGAAAGGCTGGAAAACAAGTGATCCCACTGAACTGTGCTGCATCCAGCCAGCCAAACGCCTTTTCTCCAGGCAGGTTGGTACTGTGACTGCGCACTGTGCATTAGTGCCAACAAGCCTTAAACTTGCTACCAAAAATATCCTATACCTTTAATGGGAAAAGCAGCTCTTCTTTTCTTCCCCCATGTAGCCACATACCCCTCCTAGAGCAAAGAAACATCAAAAGCAGCAGACTAGATGCTCTACGGTCCTTTGTTATATGGAAGGCAGGTCAGAAGTCAGAATTGGTTTCATAAGCAGAGAAACAAAAGACATCCCAAGTGATAGGCTAGAGTGTGGAACTTTCTAGGAATAATCTGAATAAAGTTAACTTTTAGACATAAAAATAGATTACACAGCTAAATGCATGTATTGTTCATTAAAATAGTAAGGCATTTAAAATATTCTCTAGCATTTAAGGTCTAAATAAGACATCTCAAAAGATGGAAAAGAATACATTTTCCCCAGTGGGAAAAAAATAAATGCTTATGACCTTTATGTTCCTATGAAACACAGGAAAACCGACAAACACATTTTGGGGAAAAAAGGAATGCTTGAAATGAATAATTTTATATTTCTAGTTCCAATAATCCATTACAATTACAGATGATTACAGAGCTCCAGATGAAGGTCCTCTGCACAGATCATTGTACAGCAAGAAAGGTGCTGGTCCTGAAAATAAAAGTTTCCACAAATTTTGTCAAAATTCTCTGATAATCTCACATCTTGTGCACAAAACAATTTGACTGCTTCCATCATAACCACTTCTGAGGTCAGAGCTCCCTCCGTTACCTTAGACTGATGTTGGCCAAACAAGGTGAGTTTGTGGCACTAAAGTGGGTGTTTCCATCATCCCTTTCACCCAGGCTTTCCTGAGAAAAACAGCATGAACGTGCCGAACATTCTGCTGTTTGCAGCAATAAAACTGTTCTGCCCTTCTGCTCTACTTTGGCACAAGTTATTCTTCAACTCCTGCAGCTGTAACAGGAATTAATTGTCTGCAGTTCTGTGTTCATTTGATCAGAGGCTTTAGTAAACCCATTGATAGTACTTAGACATGGAGTCTCAGCTAACAGCTGAGGGCTCTGAAGGACAAGGCGAGAACCAAGCATTATGTACAGAGAGCCACGTTTGTCTTCAGCATCTGAACTAATCTGTTACTGGATTTGTTTCACTTTTTTGTTTTCAGTCGCTCTATATCTTTGGAAAACCAAGGTTCTCCAAGTCATTCAGCAGTGTTACATCAACCAACACATAAGTGCAGCGGATGTCAACATCACCACACTCCTGGAGCACAGCCAGCAATGGACAAAGCATCCAAAAAGTAATGGGGACCACTTTCCTCCTTGGAAGGTTTCATTTTAATACCCTTTAAGGATGCTGAGAGCTCAGAAAACACCACAGAGACAAAGAAGTTCATCACCAAATTCAAGCTTGTCAAACAGATGGATCCAAGTCCTATAGGTTAAATAGTGACTCAAACTTGTACAAAATTAAGGAGACAGATTCTACTACATATTTTAATTTCCTCATTATTAATCAAGGGGCCTAGCCAAATTTTCAGCAGGCAGAGAGGAAATTATTCCAATACCATCTATTACTTCCCATCTCAGTTTGAAACAGTTTTCAGTTTGAAACTGAATCCACTGAAATCATACCAGTACAAGATCTGGACCAGCAGAGAATCAGGCTCTGGCATTGCTTTGGGACATTTTGGATCTAAAAGCAAACTGTAGAGCTCATATCCAAGAGGTCTGTTTGTATCTTCACTGGTTTCATTTCTCTTTGGTTACTTTTCAAAGCTATAAGAAAGGACTCTAATAAGTAACATAAGCAAAACCAGTCTCAAGACAGACTAATTATATCACTCTTGCCCTTTGCTTATAGCAGTTTTAACTCATCTCTAAATTCCAGTCATCTGTTTCTAATTCAAGTACATTTCAATTTCCTCACTTGATATGAGGAGCAGCAGCATTACTGCTCACCAGAGACCCTCACCAAGGGCAAATAAGAGTCAGAAAAAACCCTGGTGCTCTGCAAAGCAAGTTGGCCTGGCAATTCTCAACCTGGGCTTTCAGTAACACCACTTGGATCCAGCAGCTTAGTAAGTACAGGCAAAGTAGCCAATACAGGGGCTGTTGCTAGTGCATACAATTTTAGTATTTCAACAGAGTGTTCAGACCTTTAGAAGAAAGATTTACTGGATTTCCCCTCTTTTTTGTGTTAGTACTTGCTAAAGAAATAATTCCAATTGATGGAAAAGACAGATGTCTTCTCCATCAGTTGTTGTACTGCTTTGATGAATCTTTATTAGTAGAATATTGCACCGAATCCCGTAAGATGTTACACGTAAATGTCTATGTATGAAATCCATCCAGGGAGATGAGCAAGCACCAACACAGGAGTTTATGGAACTGATGGGAGGAGGACAGATTGGCAGCACAGCTGTGTGGCTTCCAATCTTTACTATTGCTCAATAACTTATATTCCACAAGTCTCTTGGGTTTTTTTTTCAGGATGACAAGAGAAATTGCAATGACCTCCAAAGGGCTCATGTGAGTTGTTTTCTTCTTAGTGGGGGAAAAAGATAAATGTCTGTATTTCTATTGCTAATTTGCAAAATGAAGCTGCTCCTAACAGTATTTCCCGTTTCAAGGGCGTGTTACTTACAATAGGTTTTTGAATTTTCTTCAAGAATTAGTTTCCAAGTAGAAAATACAATGCAGGTAAGGAAAAACTAATGTTTCTCAGACCTACTCTACTGGCTATAGAGTTGAGAAAAGGATGTCCCAACATGTGAGCCTGGGATGCGCTTTCCTGGTAGGATATGTGACTGCAAGAACAAAAAGTAGAATGTCCTCATCACAGTGGGAAACTTTGAACAGTATGGAGAGAAGGAAAACTACTAATCTATTCCAAATAATATTCTTTTTTGTAGCAATTATGTTATTACTTATTATTTTGCATTCACATGTAAATTAAGAAGAAATTATTAACTGCATTGGGACTTTACTGAGTTGGGGTCCCCCAAAGATTTTTTCAATGAAACTTTTAGTTGAAGCAGTTAATAATGGAAACAACATCTGCAGCAAAAAGGGCAGAAAGGCAGACATTTTGCATATTTTGACAGTTCTGTGATTTCCCAATAACCTGTGTGAACTAGGCATAAATTTGTCAATGAAAATTTGAACTTAAAAAAAGAAGGCAAACATTACTAAAACACGGCTGCAGATTTTTAACAAGAAAACTTCAACAAAATGAGCCAAGTCCAGCACCCACAGTTATTAATATCACATACCTTATCTAGACAGTTTCTCAGTCAACTGCAAACAGCTAAATCTAGAGCATTATTCTTAACTGTACTTCTCACAGAGGTACTAAAATGCTAAATTGAAATCATACAAAAATTTTGGTAGATTAGCACAACCTCTATGGCACATACCTAAAATCAACTTCACACAAAATCAGAACCATGTGCAAAACCTGCCAAGGCCTGAATGAAGAGGGATACTCTCAGCTTCTCTGAGTAGTAGCAGATGTGAAGCCCTGGCAGTACAGCCTCCAGTCAAAAGATTAAAAGGGGTCTTAACTCACATTTGCTGGCAGATTGAGGTGAGTGGGGCTACAGAAACACCTCCAGTTGACTGCTACCTCCCATCTGCCCCCCACTACAGCTTCCCTGCTGGCAGCAGGCACAGCTGAGTAGGACACATTCACACTAAATCACTCTGTGCTTCTGGCACAGTTGTGTGCAAAGAAATTGGTGGTTACACCATTGCAGTGGCTTTTTGGACACTCTGAATGCAGTTACCAGCATGGAAGTAATTTCCCCATTCAGGAAGGATTGGAAAGCCCCTATGGCTGCCCTGAGCTCCCACTAGAGATGACACTACAGAAAACCTCCACAGAGCAAGGCACACCTTTTCCAAGGGCTGGACAATGCCCATATGCTTGGATTTGTAAGAGTACAGGTAATATTGCCATCTAGTGACTCCTGTCATAGCAATATTGGCAAGATTTTCATTGGGCTGTGCAAGTATCCTCAGCAAATATATGGTTCTCACCAATCTGAAGGTCCACAGCATGTAAGTTTGCAACCTCTTTCATATCACAGTCTGTTCTAACAATCAAGTAGTTTTGGGTCTGTCTTTGACTCTAGCTTCTAGAAAAGCTGTTACAGCCCTTCTTCAGCCTGTTCATGATCAAGCTGATGACCCTCAGAATCTTAAAGCTCAACAGATTTATTCCATAAATTCAGTCATTTTCCTGGCACTAGGTTCTTATCTTGCATCACTTACTTGGACTTCAACAAAAAAAATGAATGATGGAATTTTTGTTAAATTCAACTTGCAAGGTGCAAATAAATTGAAAGAATATTCTCATAGCATGCAAGCAAAAATATTCTACAGCTGTGCTACATCTCCAACACATTAGCCAAACTTTGATAGAGACATGCTGAAACTATTCTTCTCAAAATGACAGAAAAACTCTGTCATCTAACTCATTGCAGATACAGTAAGTCAGGACTGTGACCATCTCAATGCAATTGTGATGGAGCTGTGATCCAGTCTGAGGCATTTGGCAATCAGTAACTTTTTCTATACACTATAATGGACACCTTCTGCCTTCAGGGAGTTTGCCACAGATCTGAGGGAGATGCCATCTCAAGACATTTGGGTTGTTTAGTGTGGTTTTCTCCATTCATTCTTTTTAAACTGGAAGAATGCTAGCAGTTTCCCTTCAACAGACCCATACTGGAGGCTTCAGGGTGGAGGGGGGGAAGGGGGTGGAGGAGAGGAGAGGACAATATCAGGAAATAATTTAGTGGGCAATCATGACCACCAGATACAGAAACAGGTAAAGTGCTACAAATAGAAGCATGAAGGGTGGCTGTGAAAGAGGTGGTTGGGCTTGATTACAAAGAAGTGAAGGGAGAGCAGAAACAGAAGTGAACAAAGTTTGAGAGAGCTTTAACAAAGAAAAACTAGTAATACAGGGAAGGCATTAAAGAGAAAGAATGTGCACTCTTGGACAACAAGAGGAAAAATGCAGCCCTGAGTAGCCAGGAGACAAGCAAGGCAATAGTCCAATTTCAAACAGGGTCAGATCAGATAAACACCTTTGACACTTATGGAAGTTGCTAATGTCCCACTGCGATGATGCTGCAGCTTCGTTCTGTGTCCCTCACACAGACAGCCAGCACTCACAGGTCTGTTTCATTAGCCAATAGTGCAGGCACTGCAGACACAGCTTGTGCTAGGTATGACTTTAACATAAAACAGTTTGGAACAGCCCCAGTGCTTTGCTTTCATACCATTCTTGCATTGAATTACTTTAGGAACAGCAGCTGCATAACCCAGAAAATTGAGAAACCCTGACAACACCTCCATTGGAGTTGGAGTAGCTAAAACAACTCAGTGCCTTGGGAAGTTGGTCTGGCCCTTTGTGTCACCCCATGTTGCCACTGGCCTCCAGCTCCACTAGCTTTTCTCATGCATTCCAAGATTTACTCTGCTATGCTCTGTGAAGTTTGTTCCACAGTGTGTGAGTACACCAGTGCTTCGCTCATATGCACACAAGCCTGAAAGGTCAGAACTCACAGATGTTTTGTAAAAAAACATAGAACCCATGACTTGCATGAGATCTGTGTCTTATTCTGAGAGAAGGATATATATCCTGCATATGGAAAGCATCACATTTAACTCATTTAAAACATGAATCACATTTCTCATTCTTGCACAGCTCATCCCAGCTATATAATGGCTGCTATCACACTGTTAACATTCAGCTTTAAAAAAATTTAAAAATAAAGAACTCATCACTACAAAGTGCAATTCCCCATAGATGAAACTTTGAAGGCATGACCAATGAAGAATGTAGCATTTCAGAAGAGAAAAAGACTGAACAATGCAGAACACTCATCCAACACTTGTATCATACATATATAGCAGCATGCCTAGATCTCATTTATGGGCTGCCACCCATATTGATGTTTATATAGTGCAGATTCAAACAAAGAATTGCTGCCTCAGAAGACTTACAGCTTAATTCTCCTACCAATCCTTAGGTCAACTCAGCCATACAAGTAACAATGGCACATTCTGAAAGCAGAAATGGACTTCTTTAAAGATATGACAATATTTCAAAATGGACTCAACCCAGCCTCAGGGAGAGTTAAGAATGCTTTATCAATGCTCAAATTTAGCTGGAAGTTTTGTAATAGTTTTTCATTTCCTACCCTTTCCAGCTACACCTTAGGAGCACAGAGTCATCTCATCCCTTTGCATCTTGGGAATACTGTCAGTGCAAAGGGAACGCATACATATCTGATTATGCCATCTTTTGCAGTTTTTTGGGTTGGGGTTTTTTTTGTTGTTGTTGTTGGGGTGTTTTTTTTTGTGGTTGTTGTTGTTGGGGTTTTTTTTGTAAAGGACTAGTAGCACAGAAGGTCTGTCTGCGCACAAGTAAAGCTTTAGGCTTACTTGTAAGCCAAAATTTTCTTAGTGGGAATTAGAATTTTAGAGCTTGTTTCAACAATGAAGCCTGAAGCCCTGTAAGAAATAGTGTGTTCTAGCTCCTTTTTTTTGTTGAACATACAGACCATAGTCTGTAGTAAGAAATACACCAACTCCTTACACGGAATAATCACATTTGTTGCCCAAATAAATCTACTTATTCTGAGGAAGTCTAACATACTCACCTTTTGCAAGAGTTGTTTCCTATCCATGGATTGCCCACACTGACATCTAAATAGGCAACACAGAAACAACAGTCTAGGTAAACAGTTTGCAGAAACGACACACAGCAAAACAGCTCTTAGTAACATTTTGATTTGGGTTTTCTTCTCCCTCCTTGGTGAGGATTTAGATGAAATAGCACAAGCTATATGGAGATATGTGGAAACAGCCCTGAAAGAGAAAAGCAAACTGGACAAAGATGAAGATAAAATCTTGGGGACATGCCACAACTGACAGAAAAGGAAAGGAAGGAGAAAATTAAATAAAGCACCTCAAATAGATCAGATAAGATTCAGTCAGGTCCACACAAAAGCCTGCAGCAGTTTATTTGCTGCAGGACACTGCTTTAAAACAACAAAAAATTTGTTTGGGCTTGCCCCACAGGGCCTGGCAATGTGTCCTTATAGGCACACAGTGACACTTCCAGAGCCACTGGGGGTGTGACCCAGACCACCTTTCCTGATAGCCCACCTCAGCACTGTGGCCTCACTGGGCAGATCACAGGGAGTAGTTAATTTGCATCTGCAGTTTCTTCCTTCTCCTACCACACAGCATACACAGATGGTCCAGGAGCCCATAGGCACAGCAAAAGGCTATGAACCTGAGCTGTAGGAAATACTGCAGCAGAAAAGCAGAGGAAATGTGGGGTTGGAAGCTGACTTTGTCCATCCAATACCAGCCAAAAGCACACAGGCTGATGCACAACATCTCCAGCATGTGTGAGGCTTGCCCCTCCAGGTGCCCTCTCCAGGGCTGCTGTTATCCTTGCAGCCACACTGGGACTTGATTTCACAGGGAAAAAGAATTTGGGTGTGAGCAGAGGGTGCACTGGAGTACGCAGGAGAGGTGAGAAGTCATTGAGGTAAGCTCAAACAGAGAACAGTGGGGGACAAGGAAGACAGACATGGCAGTCTTAAGACAGCTACTGAGAGATGATCAGAGGCAGAGGCTACAAGATTTTAAATGCCATTTCTGTCTGAAGGCTCTGAAGACTGGTATTTCCTTAAATATGAGGGAGAGGGCACAGCCATATCTGCAATAAATCAGGCTACAAAATTTGTTCACCATATATAAGTAACCTAAGTTTTGTTAAATATATTGCAAGAGGGATCTCTAAGACTGCTAGAGAAACTCTAGAATTTCCCCCTTGATTATGAGGGAACTCTGATGAGGTATTTGGGTTTCTGAGTAGGTGTAGTGGAGGTGCAAACTAGCAGTCATACATCAGAATGACTATGTAAGAAACTTCAAATTCCAAATATACTTCTAAAGGTTAAAATTAATTAGGATACAGAAATAAGCAATATTTTACTAGAAATAGAAAAAAAATGGTCCCAACACTGTAGAAAAATAGCAAGGGCTCCATTAGAACAAATCCAAGTCTAAAATGCAGTCTTGTAAACACATGTGCAGAATTTATGCAGGGGGAAGGGCTTTTACAGTGGTGCTAGGAACAACACATCACACTAAAGGGCAGGAAAAAAAACCATGTACTGGGTAAAAGGAAAAGTTCCTTTTTTCTTAGATCTGTGACTCTACAGAATAGTCTAAAATAAGCATGCTGAAACACTGCTAAACAAGCAAGGCAAAACCCTCTAAAAATTCATGCCAAAGTGATGACATTTTTAAGTTTTCCACTTGTGAATGTAAGTGCAAAAGGAAGGACTTTCACTAAAGCAAGAAAAAGCTGACTTTTTTCCTGGCCCCTCCTGCTCAGTGACCAAGATAGGAGGTCAGGAAATACAGATGCCCATGCATGTGTCTTGCAGGGACTCGCATACCAGACTCATCACCCTAATCAACGCACTTACTGCTTAAGCTTTTTTTTTTTTTTTCCTCTTTGCAGTTCCTGTAAGTTTGGTAAGTCTTGTTTGGGGTTTGTTGAGGTTTGGGGTTTGTTTTGAAAGAAAAGCTCAAGTAAGCTGTGCATGTTTTATAGTCAATACATCCATAAACCAAACACACCAAATGCGAGAACAGTTTGCTAAGAGTCATTCGGGCGAGCCCTAATTAAAAAGAAAAGAAACCCTTGCAAACAGCATGTCTTCAAGAGGTGAAAGGTCCTCGTGCTGCTTGGTGAGGAAACACCAGGGCCACCTTTAAACTTTAGAGTTTTATTAGTGCCTTTGTCAGCAGCATGTATCTGTGTGTTGTGTTTTAATCGAGGCTCTGAATTTGTGTGTGACAGACTCAAAACAGGAAATTAACACCCTGCGGTGCGGCGGCAGAGCCTCAGAGGAAGCAGCGGTGGGGTACACGAGGCCGAGGATGAACAAAGCCCCATAAACATAACGTCACCCATAAAAGTCACACTTGAAGGCACAGGAAGGATACTAAACAACATTTGGTTGCATTACACACTTGCAGTGAAAAGAAAGCCTCGGGTTGAGAGGCAGAACATTTGCAAGGCGCTTATTTTTCAAAATATTTGCCGCAGCTTTTATTTTGAGCGAGGCAGTTCAAGGTTCAGCATAGGAAATACCCCAGGAGCTCACCAATGTTGCCTTTCCACTCGACACGTGGCTCAGGGCTGAGATATTGCTTTTTATCTATCTCCCTGTTTATTTGGGTTGTTTCCTCTTCGTAAGGGGTTCAACTTTTCTGCAGGCAGCTGGATGGATTTCCACTAATACCATGGCATTGCTGACCTTTAACATGGGGCTGTTAACATGACCTTTGCTTCTTTCCATTCCTACAAGGATGTTTCAGTGTAAATAATGGGGAAGCCAAACAGCACTGGGAGATTCCTCCTCTGGGAGTTGGGAATGCAGCTAGCTCAGCTAGGAGAGGAACAGGGCAAGAGCTGCAGGCTGACAGCTGACAGCTAATAGCAACATAAAACTGTCTCAAACAGAACTCTTCTGCCCCAGAGATGCCTGGCAACTACTTTTACAATACTTAACGCTACCTGTGAACTGGCCTATCTTGAAAGCAGACAATAGGGCAGACCATAAGCAGTTGCAGGAGCCCAAAGGCAGACTGCAGGGCAGAACTGTTGAGTGGGGTAACAGAGCCTTAGGATGAAGAAATATTGGCAATATTGCTTAAGATGGCTATTGTAACTCCTAACATTTTTAAAGCCTGAAAGGCTGTCACAAACAGAGGGGAAGTTCACTTTTTAAGAAAAACATACATTTTGCAGAATTTCAATTAAAACAACACCAGAAACCACCTAATTCACTATTAAAAAAAAAAAAGAGGAAAACCCTCTGTTGTAGCCTTTATCTAATATATCCTTTGCCTCAAGCAACTCTTAACATAGTTATATAAATTCTATTAACTTAAATTAAAGGAAAATCCAAAGTTTCATGGGGCAGTAGAAATTGCTGCTGCAAATTAGACCAGTCTGCAGCCTACTGTACTGAGGGGAACTTTAAAAGATTTCTGCCAGACTCCTCAGGCATGAAGTGATATTTTGAACATTGTAACAGTGGCTAGAAGCTTCAGGAAAAGGTGTGCATTATTGGGAAAAAATTTTCCTCACAGTGGGAGTTTCCTCTAATCCTGCACAGATTTAGAATTAATTTTTCAAGAGAGACCAAATAATACCCTAAATTCCACTAAAATTCGATAGGATTTATGTGCCTAACATCCTAAGTCCTAAGCTTTTATGTTGGGCTTATGCAGTAGAGCATGAGAGGGAGATATTTCATATATAACTCCAACAGTTCAGATTATAGGCAAGTAATCCAAACCACCTGTGGATCACTGCAGTCAAAAATTTGTAGAGGGAAGGGGTTTTTGCCCTTTTCTGATTTTTTAAAGCAGGATTTGCAGTCCCTTTAGGATTGGAGCAGACTGCTGAGTGGGTGTCAGAGCAGCCCCAGGGCTGTGCTGGTGCTCGGGCTGGGGGCTGCTCCCGGAGGCGCGCCTGAGCAGCTGCAGCCCTGTGCTCATGCACAGACAGCACAGCTGCAGAGCTCCCTGGGCCTGGGGAACCCCCAGCCAGGAAAAGCAGTCAGCTTCGAGTTCTTTGAGCTGTTGGAGCAACACATGGGTGCTAGGTCAGCTTTGGGTATGGTGTCTCAGAATTTCCAGTACTTACAAAACATGCTACAGAGTTCAAATCATTTCACTGACTGTGTACAGATTGTCTAGAAGTGACTTAAGATGATTTTTTATAAAGGATAAAATCAAATTCCTAATATAAATCAGTAGCATTTTAAGGGGGTACTTCTTCTGGATTCCTAATGACTTTGTTTTTTAAACACACAGGACTAAAATACTAAAGATAAGGTCGCTTGAAATGTCATCTAACTCTAGCAGCTTTAACACGTGGTTTCTCAAATACTGGTTTCAGACAAAACTGTGTTCTTTCAGATACTGATGCAAAAATCTGTGAGAGAAAAGTACCAAAATATATGTAAAAGCCTTCCACTAGCAAACAGGAAGCTAGAGCAGCACCAAGATGTTATGCTGTTCACTCAGGATCTGTTCAAATCAGATGTTGAAGAGATTCAACGCAAATAAGGATGCTGTGAAGACAAGTTTAAATACATGTCACAGATTCAAGTGGAACCTAAAATTAGTACAGAGTGTTTTGTCTCTTCTCTCTATATTGCTGTCCTATGTAATGAGATCATCTTGTTGTTAGAGCCAAATGCTCTCTCTCACTGCTGTTGCTATGAGAGGCTGACAGAAGCTGCCAAGACCTCTCGTGAGGCATTTTAAATGAAAATCTATATAAATTTTTAACTGTCTTTTTTATCACCATACAATGTCTTACGGAGTTAAGATTCTGATATGGCAATTATTTACCTTGCAAAACCAGTTAAGCTACACCTGATTTCACAGCATATAGCTGATAAGTGGTACATATAATGTGAGAAATATTTTGTTGAGTAGAAAACCTGAGATAGGAGTTGGTTGCTATGGGCTTTTGAGGCACTTACATAAAAATTAAAATTGGAATAGACTCAAAGGCCTCATTTGTCTCTCATTTTTACAAGTGACAATCCAAATGAACCCCCAAATGCCAAATTAGCAGTCCTAGAGTAAAATCTAGTGTGACAGGAGGCCAACTAGGCCACCTTAAAAAGTTAATTTTTCACAGGAGTAGGAACTTCAGAAAAAGCCATTTTCAGCAAAATAAGTTGGTTGTAATAATGTGCTGTTTCAAAACCAAGTATCATTTATCCTAGGAGAAATATGCTGTAAATATATTACCAGAACAGACAAAAAAAGAGCTGTTGAGAATATATTGAGGAAATGGCATTTTAACCAGCTGACACTTCTAAATAGGCAGCTCTACAGTCAAATCTCAGGCAGTGCTATTTCTTAGGTATGCACAGAGAGCATAGTGCAGATACATCCCCTCTGAACTGTGACAATCCCCACCAGGACAGCACTAAATGAACACTAGTGTTCCTTTAATTTCTCCGTCCAGTGTTTCCACAGCCAAGTTTCTCAGACAATGCAGAGTTCCAGCAGGATCTGCTGGTGCTGGCCAAGCTGCATCTGCCATTCTTTTCCAGTAAGGAGGCAGGATTCAAGGTAACTAGGTAGAGACCATAGCAGGAAGCCTAGGAGGGGTCAAGGTGTAATGAAAAGGAAGCGGATGATTTTGGGGTCAGATGATTGTTGACACAGTGATCCTACTCCTGATTTTTTGAGCTCTTTATCAGTTCACTCAGTATTAAATTCAGAGGGCAGACAGATACATGTACCCAGAAGATTCACTGTGGAAATCTCAAGACAACTCTCCTTTTTCAGAGAAAAATTGTACCAGTGCAAGGGGCAACCTCCAGGCTTCATCTCAGCTTTACACTTCTTTTGCTGATACATGAAAAAAGTGAGAGGGGATAGGAGAAAACAGGAAGAAAACATTAAACAAATGACAGCCAGATGGATTAAAAGAGATTTAGTGCTTTTTCACATAGTTTACAACTTTTTCTTTAAATTGTTTCATTCCTTAGGTACATTTAGGTTAATCTTAGGAAAAAGGCTGATGTATACAAATCAGTTAGAAGACAGGAAAGGGGTAAGAGTTGAAATTTATCACTCAAGATCAGAGATGATCACTATCACAGTTGCAACTAGAACTCAGGTTTGCACTATCTTGGTTTCGCAGTTGCATTTCTGGGACACACTGTTCCAAATGAGCCTTTTGACTTTATATTTACTATCGCAATAGACTTTTTCAATTTACAAGACCATCTGATTACTCTACAACAAAAAGAGAAATAAGGATCCCATTTGCTGAAATCAGAGGGACATCAATTGGTAGCAAGTGTTAGGAGAAGCAGGTTTAGTATTGGGGTTATTTTCTCTTAAGGAGTCATTCCACAAAGTAACAATTGTCTAAAGTTTGTGCCTGAGCATTATTTTTGATCTGTTAGAGATAAACTGGACTAATTTAGAACCAGAGGAGATGGGGGGATGTGTTCTAGACTGCCTATTGAAATAGAGTAGTACCTGGGTTCAGCAGCTCATGAATAACTTAAGCAGTCAGACTTGTGTGGTATGAGGCTTTATAAGTTTTTAAAACAAAGTTACTCCTAGATCTAGAGAAGACAGCTAAGGAAACACTGCTTCTGAATGGATTACATAACACTTTATAAACCTTTTTCTTAACTAGCACCTTTGCCAAATAGCACCTCATTGTACTTCTTTGACCTTACAAGAAAAATACAAAGAACCTGTCAGGCCACTAACAGCACTCACATGAGGGGAACTTCCATCTTGCTGTATGTAAGCATCCTCTAAGAGGTTTAAACCGCAAATTTTTACTGCAACATAAAAAAGGGACTGTGCAAGACTTTGCAAAAACATTTCTGTAAAGTATGAATAGCTGCCTTGGGGAAACTCCCCCATATTAATAGAAATAGCTGTTATTGCCCACGCTGAGCAATGGCTCAGAGGGAATCTTTACAAATATTCTTGTAAATTATTCCATTTGAATGCAGTAGTTTTCAGGAAGACATCTCAATAAGCAGGGAAGTCAGAAAACGAGCTGATAAAACAAAAAGCAGCAGAGTTTCCCAGTACAAACATTGGCAGCAAGGACTGCCTTCCACCTACACAGGAGTTTCTGCCCCAGGGGTGACCAGCATTCTACCCTCTGCTCCGTGAGATCAAATTGCCCCTTTCCCTGGGTTTGTTATTGAAGCAAGACCATTTCTCAGTTTCGTGGACTGCACTCTGATTAGCAAAGACCGTAAGGATGTCTAAAAAATTTACATCTAGGATAAAGAGTCAGGGAAAATGTAGAAACCAATGTAAACATGGATTCTGACATTAACACATGGCATTTCTTAACTCTCATCAGAGCAGAGACAGCAACAGAAACCTTGTGCTTCCTGAAGGCATCAGCTATGGTACCTTCTCCTGTACCCCTGTCCCCAGAGTCTTCAACTATAATGTATTTCCTTTTCCTATTAGTTGCTCCAAAATAAGGGTCCCAAATGACTGACAGTGAACCCATCTTTACAATATGCCACCAAAGAACCAGGTGTAAGAATGACCACTTAAAAGTGAAGAATATTTAGACTTGCTGTCATTTATGCTTATAGAGAGTTACGGTTATTACCAAATTTTCTTCAGTTTCTTCAGTGAGTTTCCTCGACTCACTTTTTCAACTTTCAAGAAATTTGACAAATGTTATCAATACCAACAAAGGAAGCAGCATGAGAAAACCCAAAACAGCAGAGATTATGAAATATAATTTTTTTTTAATTTCTGAGAGAGCCATTTACAAACAAAGCTTAATGCTGAACTAGAACTAGAAAACTGAAGAAGACTGAACTAGAACTGCATGTAATTAAATCTTCTAAGAGTTTTCAGGACTTCTTTTCAGGACTTCTCATATGCAATATGGGCTACTTGGGGAAGAGAAATACATCCAATTTGTTTTGAAATTTCAGTTGCTGTTTATTGATGTAACTGGTTCAATCTTGTGTGGCAGAAAAAGAACCCTAATAAATGAGCAACATTCTGTTGCATGGTTATCACAAAAAAAAAATCAGGGACCTGTCACAAACTCTTCAGGTTTTTTATTAATGTAGATATTTTCCAAAGAAATAGCCTTTAAAGTCATTATGCAGTGTGCTGGGTGCCCAACCTGAGGTTAGGGACTTATTATGTTAAAAAAATAAATCAAGGAACTTGAATGTGACTCTCAGGATATATGATACAGGTTGTAAAGTATAAATCTAGAATTTTCAAATTGTTTTGGGGGGAAAAAAGCTAGACTTAAAAGATGATTACTTTTAAGAGCTCGTGGTTCCAAATTGTTAATCTAAGTATATGTATATCTATGTATGTAAACATACTTAAATGTACCTCTATCCATTCAATCAGCAACCATGAGCAGGAAATTGGGATGGCAAACAACAAAGTTTTGCTTTTTGTTCTGACTTTCTTCCTCTTTCTAGTTTTACTTAGACTGGAAGACCAGAAAATATATTTACAGCAGTGGAGAACAAAGTCCTACCTTTAATTATCCAGAGACTTCTCTGTATAATGAATTGAAAACAAATTTCTAATTTTTCAAGACTAACAAGGTTGAAGTCTTTCCATGCCATGTGTATGACTAAACCAAATTTGGATGGGGAAGAAAGGGAAGTTGTTCATTTAACAGCTTAGCTGTTCCTAAGAGCAAAGAGTGTCAAAAGTAAATTGGTTTTCCAAAGTTCAAATTCTTTTCTTTGTGCATCCCTAACACTTCTAGAATTTGGAGTAGGAGCATTACATTTTACAAAAAAAACCTTTCCATCAAGGATGGGCCTTTGTTGTTCCTGAGTACCTGGATTACCTCCAGTCTCCCACACTAAGCTTTTGCAAATGAAAAAATAGTCTCCACTTGTACCTGGAGACATTTTAGTAGTTAAAATTTCCTAGTCCCTCTTCATTCAGCAAGCTGTGATGTCTTGTCAAGTCAAGCCATGTATACTATTCAAACAATAAAATTTTAATATGCTCCACACATTCACAACTCCTGCCTGCAACAGCCACAGGATATCTGAATTCATTCCAGTTTAAGAAGAAGCAGATTAATCTGGATTTTTTTTTTCTTATTTAATACCTCATTCTATTTTCTTTGCTTGGAAAGCTGATGGCTGGGACCTGGTGTCTGTTCTTGGTAATCCAGTGAATCCCTGAAGGGCTTCAATATGTCTAAAAAACATTCCTTTAAACTGAAAACAAGGGATTGCTTGAGGGAAGAGAGGAGAACATAATCAAAGTATGAGGTTTTGGTCTAAAGAAATGGAATCCTGGGCATTCACATTTTCCCTTGCTTCCATATCCATCAGTACTGGTGGATCTCACTTGTAAGGTTTGGATTTCATTCCACACTTGTCTACACAAGAACAACAACCTGCCGTGACTACTGTTCGGCCCAAGCTGGCTCCAAAGTGCTGCTGGTGAGTCATTCAAATTGTCTGCAGTAAAAGGATGTGAGCATCACACAAATATCAGCTAAGAAACGCAGGGAAGTCTCTATCCACTACAGATCTGGTGTGTGGAACAGAGATGGCCCTCCCCTTTCAGCTCATGTTGATAACAGAGATCGGTGGCTGCACAGCAAGAGCAAACAACACAGAACAGCCCTGTAGAGAAACTCTCCACCAACCTGCCTCTAGAACAGGGAATGAATACCGTATGTAAAATAATGATCATTTTATTCTGAGAGCTAGTCCTAATGGGTTTGAATGCATCTAATTCATCCTTTGTGGATTCTCTCATTTACCAGGCACTGAATGCTTCCCTTAGCAAACTTGACTGGCCCTAATTTTACTCAATTATTTGGCAGAAAGTTTATACATATGACTTCTGAATACATACAATCTCCCATTTTCTGTGCCTTAAAGTCAATGGCAGTTACACAAGAAGCAGAAACAAGGAAACCGATGACCATTTGGGCTGATATCCGGCAAAAACTAAGAAATTTACCCAGTGAGTTCAAAATATCTGACAATGCCAAGCTTATTTTTCAGCAAGCTGTCCAGAGTGGAGGTCAAGATTTCAACTGATGGCAAATCTACATTGTTATATAAGTTACTTTTAAACTGAATTATTTAATTACAATTTTGTACTCAGTATTTTAGTATAAATGCATTCAACTCTTTTTTTTCACACTGAAGTTCACCAAAACCAATGACTACAAAGCCAGAGATGGTAAAAACCAGTGTAGGTGAATGTACCATGCATGATTTTAAATATTTTATATTCTATTAACAAATAGGTCCTATGGGACAGTTGATATATGACCCAACAGACCTTTGGTGAGCCCACTGACCTCATCTGATGCTATTTTTAACAACTTGAGAAATGTAAATTACACAGTGAATTTTGGGGTTTGATTTTTGTTTGGTTAGATTTTTTTAAGATGCTTGCTGGTTTGTTGCATTATTTCTTGGATACTACAATTAGGAGTTCATTAAACTTAAAATGAATTTTACCGTATCATAGGAGGACAATAAATTAATCAAGCAAAACTACTACTTGAGGCCAACCAATTTTTGCTCAGCAAAGAGCTTGAGGCTGGCCCAGAGGTTTATCAGGGCAGAAGACTACCATATTTACAGAGCTACTCACTTCTCTGCTGCTGCTTGAATGGAGAAAGCTGCCACAGAGACGTGCTAAGGAACAAAAACAGAGGTATGTTTACACTCGGAGCGCAAGTCAGAAAGCAGCAGAAAAACAGGAAGGCACACTCAGAAGCTGGTACCCGTTTGGTGGTTTCCGTGCGCGGTTTTGCATCCGTGAGGTCACGGGGCGATGCGGAAAGGCCTCACTGCTCGCGGCACCGCATGCTCACACACAGCCACCCTGAGCAGCTCTGCTCACACCACTGTGTGCTCACACACAGCCACCCTGAGCAGCTCTGCTCACACCACTGAGCAGCTCTGCTCACACCACTGTGTGCTCACACACAGCCACCCTGAGCAGCTCTGCTCACACCACCGAGCAGCTCTGCTGACACTGGGCACCTGAATGGCCTCCACCACACCAGCCATGGAAACTGGACCTCAGCCAGCTGGTGGCAACCCTGGATGGAATGTAGGAAAAATAAAAGCTTCATACAAATGTTCACAGGCAGAAATGGAAAGTGGTGGAAATTAAAATAAATATATAAACTACCTGACTCAATGAGGAGCTAGAAGCATGTTTTATGCTCTTCCTTAGCAGTGTAATTCATCCAATGCTACTGCAAAAGACTCCTTCTTTTAAAAAATAATCACCAGATGTGATCCCAAATCAACAGTTCCTCCAGACTTTTAAATCTTTACATCTTAAAAAGAAAAAAAAAGAAAAACTGGACAGGGAGAGGGGAGCTTGGGGGTGCTTGCTCCCCTCAACTTATCCACTTCTCAAATGACAGTGCTGAAAATCTGAGCTGCCTGGGGTACAGTTTTGTTTTCATTTATTTGATTTTACAGTGAACAGCACAACAAAATCTCACCCACTTGAGGATTTCTAGAAGTAGGTGATAATAGATTCAGAACATATAATTAAAACAAGCATATAATTAAGACAAATATATTCCATTAAGCAAATCAATTTTTCCATTAGCTTCAGTAGAAACAGGTCTATTAGATGGAAATAGATTAAGGCTGACACCAGGGTACTTGGGCTCAATTTTGACTTCCTGTTACCATTTCACTTCAGCTAACTATTGAGACATCCTCATTTTGTCTAAGAGTGACAGATGATGAATTTGCAGCCGAGTGCTTACAGATTACAAAGCCTCTACCAATAGGCTTAGCTATTGTCCAAGCAAAGATGGATGACAACAGCAGAGGGCCATACCCAAAGATCTGCTTGCACAGGGACTGGGGGACCATCAAGATAACAATACTTTTGGTTATCATTCTGTAGTGTCCCAGTTTAGAAAGGGGATGAAACACTTGACATTTTTATGCAGCCTGCACAGTATGTAACCATATACTGAAGAAGCAGAACTCTTACTCCAAAGAAAAAAATTTAACCAGTCACATTCACACATCTTCCTTTTTCATGGCAGGGGGGGTGGGTAAATCCACTGAATTCAAAGACATTATCCATAAAACTAAGGATTCAAAAGCCCTTTTCAAAGCCCAGTACGTTTCTTCATATCTTTCCAGTTAGAGCTTTAGATGAGCAATTTGGATAGAATTAGGCCTCTAGCATGTCATGAAATTTCCTGTCAAATCTTGAGAACTATTTTCTTCAGAATAATCTTTGGGCAACTTTCTCTACTATCACCATAAGCAGAGACAATTCAAGACTGTTCTGATACACCAATAATCATGATGCAAGAACACACAAGAAATGCAGACAGTCGAGGGACAAATTTGGCAAGGCAAGACAGGCAAATTTGCAGAGCCAACATGTTTTTTCAGAGGGAAACAACAGCCAAGTGGGAGACTAAGCAGCAGGGGGAAAAACAGATTGCATAGTTTGAAGAAAACCAGGTACCTTTAATATTTCCTTCTTGAAGGATGTCCAGCTTTCCTGGACTCCTCAGCCTTTCAGAACTGCCTCCCAAGGGGCTCTGTCAACCATTCTCCCAGACAGGCCAAACTCTGCCCTCCAGAAGTGCAGGGTGACAGTTCTGCTGATCCCTCTGCTAACTTCTCCAAGAATTGTCATTGTAATGACCAAGTCAGCATCCAGCCATCACATCATCTACAAGTTCTTCTCTGTTCACAAACAGGTCCAGCAGGGCACCTTCCCTGGCTGGCTCACTCACCAGCTGTGTCAGGCACTTATCTTCCACATACTCCAAGAATCTCCTACACTGCTTCCTCTCTGCTGTATTGTATTTCTAGCAGATATTTAGCAAGCTGAAGTGCCCCATGAGAACAAGGGCTAGTGATACAGAGCATATACATGAAAACTAGAAACAGCAGTGCATTTTTTTACTTGCAGTTAAATATGCCAAAAGGACATGTATTTGTCCATGTGTTAAGCCAGTCATTATAAGAAATTATTGAAGGTCTTCATCTTCTAAGTAGTTGCTGAAGCCTAGACCTTTCTTCTGTTGTTTGGAACATCCACAGAACCTTTTTATCCATTTCCCATTCAAACACACCATCTATAAACTTATACAGTAGAAGTATCTCAGCATCACTTCTCTACCCAGATTCATACATGGAGACCAAACTATCTCTCTGGTCCAGCCAAAAGAACTCTTTGAAACAGCGTGGGTTAAAACACACGCACATATTTATCCTGTGACACAGACTTCAATAGAAAAGCTTTAGCATCCTTGCCTAAGCCTGACTGACATTTTTATTACCCAAATCACTAGGAAGATTTTTCACTGTACTGCTTCTGCTGGATCTGGAGTTTTAGGCAACATACCAATTATCCATCAGGAAGTGAAAAAGAAGGAGCACAGGTTATTTATGAATGTTAGGAATCCTGTCACGAGTACAAGCAGTGATTTTATGGATATCAAGGGACCACAAACCACCACAAAATATTCAAACATACCACATAACCCAACATGTGTAACCCTTACATTAGTCAGACCCTGCAGTAAAGTGTTCGGTTCCAAAATGGTTCTCTTATTGTAGTAACATAACATTTAAACATCCTATTGACTAATTTTATTTCTAATTATTCCGGAATAGAGCATTCTAACTAAAATATGACCTTAGAAAGATAAAAAAAAAGAAAACTGTATTCAACACAGCACTGTCATTACAATGATTCATCAAGGCCCTGGAAGAGTTGAGAGGCAACCTCTAGAATTTCTTCTCTTAATTTAAATTTCTGTCAGTGATATGAAGTGCCAACTTGCAAGATTTAGAGAAAGGGTAGCCCATATTCAGGCTTTCAGTACTTAGCAACACAAGAGAAAGTATATAGATTTCTACAACTTTGGTCTCCATAAGTGACAGCTAAGGATACAAAACTCATCTCAAAGAATTATAGCATACTTAAACAGCCTCATTAAATTTCTATCAGTTTTTAAAGTTATCACTGTGACAAAGTCATTGCATCATCTCAGTCTCAACTCAGAGTCCTGAAGCAGGACAATAATGCTCAGCCCATAGCTTTCCCCCCTTTTCCTTTCAGCCTGCCAACAAGTCCCATATGTATTTTCCCAGATGCATCATCTGCTCCTCACTGTGTCCCCTGCAATCAGCACGCCCAGCTTCTATCACTGGCTGTCTCAGGCCCTCTTTACAGATAATCCCTCCAATGTCTTTCATGGGTGGCAGGCAATACTAGGAGAATGACTTCTTACTCTCAAAGGCTCCTTTTTCCTTCCACCTATCCTAATCTTTCTTGAAAAGTGCCTCTACCTTTTACCCTCTCAAGATCTCTGTTCTTCAGTTCTCCTCTAATAAAAGTGTGAGGGACACCATGGCAAGGACACCATTGCTCAGGCAGGAGAGCCTGAGAAACCCAAACTTGCTCAATAAGAAGAGCTGGTTTTGTGGAGCTCATCAATGCCTGGACAGGAAAGGTTACTGAGGGCCTGGAACATGATAGTTTACAGTGATATGTGTTGTAATGATGAGACAATGAGTGAAAAAATGAAACAAGAGAAGTTCACATCAGATGTTAGGAGAAAATCTCCCCATGGGGAGAGTAGAGCAGGTTGGCCAAAGTTTCTGTGCAATCTCTATATAAAAGGTTTTATAATTTGTCTTGATAAAGCCCTAAGTAACCTAGTCTGACTTTCCAGCCACCCCTTCTGACTAAGTCAAAAGGTCTGTGAAAAGTGTACCTGTTGTTGCTTTACAAAACACAAACAGTGCAACGAATTACTAACCTCTTTAACCCCAGGCCCTCAGAAGCCCTATATTCATCAGCGGGAAAAATTTATTATATTTTATTAGGTATTAACATCAGTCACTGATGCAGTAGATGGAGTTTAGACTTGCTTCTTCATTCCGAGTTTCTGACAGCTATCTAAAAGCAAAGCTGTCACTTGGTTGGACTTTGCAGGCCAATGTCTTGCACCAAAAGTCTTTTCAGACTGCCAGAACCATGTCATCAAAGACAGGCCACGTCCCTAAATCTTAGGCCAAGCCAGGTGCCCGTGGTGATAAAACATTCTCCCAAAGGCAGCCTGACCTTGGCAGCTGCACAGGTGCAGTTATCAATCAAAGTTTATAAACACAAATGGTTTATAAACAAAGCCAGCCCAGCGCCTTCCACACAGACAGACAGAACGGACACCCCGCTGTTTGGACAGGCGGGTGCCAGTCGCTTCACCTCCTAGAACCCACTGCTGGGAAACACAGAGCTGGAATTCTGGACTGACACAGGAACTGACACACAAAAATAGGGGCCTGAGGTACTAGTTGCTAAAGGACTGGCAAGGTGACAGATTGCTCAGCTGGAGGAAGATCTAGAGGAGAGAAGCAGATCAGGTTGCAATTAGACTTTAAATACTGTAGCTAGTAAGCAATGTCATCCATTAGGCATCTGTTATCCATTAAGCATCTGAATTTCTCCTTTAGAAGAAGAAACTGGATTCCTGAATATTACTCAAAAAATTATACAGAAACTTCAACATATGTTGTCTCTGTGGCCCAGGAAGAGAAAAAAAGTTCAAGACCTAGCAGTTCTGTATTGACCTCATCTGTTTGAAGGCACATTGCCCATGGCCTAAAGCGGCCTAGGGGATTCCAAAGTTTGTATTTAAGGTAGGCAGTTAAGTAGAGCAAAGACACAAAGAATAAACTATCCCATCTATTTTTTTTTTTTGAGCAGTTAATCAGGAGTAGTAACGTAGCAGTAGTATTTCCTTGCATACATGGAACTTTTCCTGAAGGAAACAGGGACACTTCCCGGTAGACATTTAAACGAAAAAGTAACAATGAGCTCACATATTGTGAGGCACCCAGGAATCTGCACAGAAAGGAAAGTTTAGGAACACAGAGTGCACAAAAACTTCCCAAGCCATATTTACAAGACAAAATCATAGGCCATCAGGTTTCACTCGTCCTAGCACTCCTAGGATTTCATGATTGAATATAATCCCCCTCCATGAAACTAGCAAAGCCATGGTAGATCACTGACACTAAAACCAAAACAGAGCATCTAAGGAATTTAGAGGTGGTAAAAAAATGTTCCTAAAATTAATTGGAATAAAGAATAAGAGGAGTTTCAGTCCTCTGGTAGTTTTAGAAAGCAGGACTTATTTTGTTTTGACGGAATGCTAAGACTACACAAATTGAGAAGTCATTAAGAAAGCCAGAGAACAAGCAACATTTTCCTTTTGCCCCATATCAAAAAGGAACATTTCAAGGAAAAAAAATAGTGACGTTTTAATAAAGAGTTCTACAAACATTTCAAGAGTGATTAACAGAAAAAATACAAATCTGCCTTTTGATACGATCAAATCTGCTTTGGTTATTGGAAAACAGCCAAAACAACATTTTTTTATAATCCTGAAGCATATCTTTAAAGTATTTTCTATCCTTGGACATGTGTTTCAAGGCTTCAAAGTCAGTTTTAACAGTATTTTTAAGACATGTCCACATTTTTCCTTGCCAGTTTAAGTTATTCAAATACAACCACAAAGTTACCCTACTCTCCTGTTTTACTGATAGATTTCACGTGCCTCAGTTTTCCTAAGTGGATTTCCCAAGTTTGCAGGCAGAAAGTTTCAAAGAATCAGGAACAGGAGTTAACTCTCCTGGTTTCCTGTTCGGTCCCTTAATGGAGGGGCCATCCTGTTGATGTTGCACGTGTACATTGTATAACTCCTTCGGGGACCCAGGGGAGGGGACGTGTGCGTGTAGACACTCAGACATCCAAATGAACCACTCCGTGTCATAATGCTGCCATAATGCATTTTTCCATAGGACTCCTACCAGAAATTAACAACCAGCAGAAAATGTACATTAAAATGTGTTCACCCAAATATTCACACTACACAGATTACCAGGTTTTGCAGCCATTGGATTCAGGGACAGTGAAAACACCAGAATTAAAATCACATAATTTACAGAGCAAATCCCCAATCATATGCAAATATTCAATTTAATAGCTCACCTGTCTGTATAACGATCAAGTATACTAAAACAAAAAAATTAGTTTCCAAACCAAAATCAGGACCTATATTGCTATCACAAAGCTTACATTGAAGATATATCATCTCACTCTCACCACAAACAGACTTTGCTGAGGTGACCAGTTCAGTACAATACTTATTAAAGTTTGTGCATGCTTAAAAGCCAGACAGGAACCTAGATGGTCTACCTATAGAGGTTAGTCACCTAATGAAATGTTTAAGTGCACCACTCCATACTAAAACCCTTCACAAATCCACTTTTTTTGTTTGCCTATGGACTGAATTGTATGGGGAGGCTAATCAAATATCTCTAAATCACATGGGCGCTGTGCAAAGTTATTAATTTATAGCAAGTGCTTTGAGCATGTACTGTAAAGCTGCTATTCAAGTTCTATGCATTCAGCAGGTCTAGTTTTGCTTAGAAATTCTTGAACTCTCGAGGAACCTGATCCGAGTTTTGACTGTAAGAAAACTTGAAACCAGTTGAGATTTGTGTGGCCTCAGGTTTCATTGAGTATTTAGTGTAACTGATAATGAGCCCTTCTCATACACATTCCATCTCCTAGAGTCTCTTGTTTAACTTTCCAAACTAAGCAGTATAAACATGTGGCACTGCTTTTGCAAGAGAAGTGTGCCCCTATCAAGTTACTCTAGATATCCTAGAGATTCATGTGTTTCTTGCACTGTAGGCCCAGCTAGTCCAGACATTTTTGATACTAAAACTGTAGCTTCATTAGGAGCATCCTGTTTTTTGGCCACTCTGTTGAGCAAAAAGCCCTACATAAATAAACACCTTGTTGTCTGAAAGAGTGATAAAAGTGAATTGAGTTCAGTTGTGCTATAAGTACAGGGTTTTTAATATCCTCATTTCATCTGTCTTCCATAAAGATCCCTTATGGGCCTTGTGGAGTGTGGGGAACCTTTACAGAGCTCACAGAACTGAACCTAGCACTGAGACCCAAAGCCAGCAGCAGATTGCCATTGAGTCACTGCTTTAGACTTTGTCACTCAGCTGACTCCCAACTACATACCCACAGCATTACAGCTGCATTTCTGACTGCCCTGTTACAGCCAGGATGCACATTTTGTAGCCTGCCTGCCCCCATCTTAATCTAGGTCTGTTTAGAGGAGACATTCAGTTGAGTGCTCAGAGTATCTCGGTTAACACAAAAGCACAGAATGGTACCTTGTACCTTAACCACAACCATCTAAAACTCTCACAACCATCTAAAACTCTCACAGAGAATAAGCTAACACAAAGTGCACTAATGCTCATATGTTAATTACTGAAAAGCTCAGTCAGTTCAGTTAGACTTAGAGATGACTCTTTAAGTCATCCTTGTGCACAACAGCCCGGGGAGAGAAAAAAAATGTCAGAGACAAAAAACATGCCTTTTTCTTTAGCAGTAATACCATCCAGCCCAATGCTAGAAACCTTGGCATATCCAATATACCAATGAAGTCCAGAAAAAACAGTTTTTCTATATCCATTTTAGCAATTTTGCATCTCTGCTTCTCAGGGTTGTCTCAGCAGGTCACAGGCAGCATTTTATAAAACCTGTGTATGAGTGCCTTAACATCCAGATAAAATCTTATTATCAGATCACATAATTTTGAAAAAAAATGCCAAGTACAAATACATGACAAGCTTTTCCTTCTGTAAACCAAATAACTTTGCTAGCATTTTTCTACCAGTTATAAATATCCAAGGCAAAAAATGGGAGAATATTCTGCTCATAAAGAATGAGCAAACCTCCATAAAAAATATATGCTCAATGAATCACACAGGTATCTTTGGCACCTCTGTTTCTCTACAGGGTGCCCTTCCTCAAGCAGTGTTTCCTTGACCAAGCCTTGTCCTGCTAGGGAAAGCCATGTTCCAGAGAGCCATAAGACCTCAACCTCACAACACATTCTAAATCAAACCCTCCTCTCTTCCTACAAAGCCTAATTCCTACCATCATTTTTGTACCAAGTAGTCCTTTATTTCTTCCTATTTAGGGTCAGCTCTCCTTACAAGTTTGCATACAATACAATCTTCCTGAAAACTTCACCACACAACGATGATTTCTTCTCCTCCTTTTACAATCTTCCCCTGAGTGTTTTTATTCCCTACAGCTGTGCTCCTTCCTGCACCCTCCTGTCTGCTTTATACCCTTGCTCTGCATTGTTTGCTTTTTTTGAACCCCATCCAATCAGAACAATTTTCTGTACACAGAATTTATGGTTTTTCCTTATTCTTTTTTACTCTTCTCACCTCCAACGTTACCGAACTTCCCCGAACACATTAAAAAGTTCAGTTGAAAAAGTTAATAGGAGCAGCCCCATTTGTACTTCTTCTAGAGCAAAGTTGATGTAGAATGGTTGTTTCCCCTCTGCCATCATATAGAGGGAAAACTCACCTGATCTGAAGCCACTGAACATAATGAGGAAATATTAAAAATTATTAACTAAGAAAGGCTGTGAACTGCTGTAGCTCAGCTGCAGCTTTGCAGGACATAAGCCTTCCCCACAGCACAGGCAGACACTCCAAAATTCCAAGGGAGTGATAAACATAAAGAAAAATATTGGGTTTGAATTAGGGTCTTTTGCTTCTATTCCTCTACTAAAATTAGGGGCCTAACTTGAGATATCTGGAAGTTGCTTGATTCTCTGCTGAGTTCAATCATTCACCTCTGACAAAATCACTATCCTTTTTGTATGTTCGTTTGGGGTACCTAAAACAGACACAAACAAAATCTATTGGTCACTTTAAAATCTTTATATTATAATGATCTGAGATAAGAAATGACTGGCATGGGTCCCTAATCCCACAGCCCCTCAAAAAACTGAGCTGCCTAATAGCCACACCAGTTGTAGTTGAGATGATTCATAGATTTTCCAATCATTAGGACAATTCAATCTGTTTGAGTAACACAATACTTAAAGTCTTGCCATGGTAGTTTATGCAGCACAATGGATCACAAACCACACAGTAATTTTACTATTTCTAGAACAAAAACTAGTTAAGTGACTAAAACTGAAGGAAAATAATTTGTAAGGCAGACACACTTAGAATTGTCTTCAAATAGATTGTCCCTTGACAATGACCGAATCCCATCACTCCCATCACAGGAATTCCTGAAAGAGTATTTTTAAAAGTCATCTGACTCCAAATTATCATCTTTTCCTAATCTCAGATTTTAGTCTGCACACAGTCCCACTGGGAAGGACAAACAGATGAAGTTTCTGCACTCCCCAGAGGGTACAATCTCGATAGGGCAGCCGTGTTGCAGCAAGTGAGCTGCTCCAGTATGTGTCACAGATTCCTTCTGCTCTCTGCGTGTCCTGCCACAGCAAACGCAGCCAAGCAGGAGAGGAAGAATGTAGAGCTTTCAGCAGAGGGAGGTATTGACACAGCGTACAACTCTGTGGGAGGGGATCTGAGACTGACTGCTTCAGTGCTTGGCTGCACTCAGAGGCGATAAATCCTTCCTCCAGCAGTTTGTTAGGGGGTTTTGTTTACTTTTTGTTGTTGTTGGGGGGCGGGGGTGTATTATTTTTAAAAAGGAATAGCCCTTAAACAGCTTTTTCTTCTTTTTGTGGAAGATGAGCTGCATTCTGTTGATGGAAAAGAAAAAAAAAAGCATAAATGCGAGGGTGGGGGCAAAGGAAATACGGACATAAATTTAAAGAGAGAAGCCTTTGGCCACCAAAAATAGCCACAACAGATAGTGTAACCAAAACCTGACTAGTGCCTACACTGTCAGTGCAGCGCACAGGGCAGAGTTACATAATATTTTCCACATTTATTTCAAGCGGGGCAGGCTGCCAGCTTGATAGATTTCTAGAAAGGGTGGGAGAAGGAGAGTGGTTTGATTCACAGACTGCAGTATTTACAGCTCACCCCACAGCCACTGCCTTCCCCTGTTTGGGCGTTTACCTTTACACTTTGCCAGAGAGCAGTGTGAGCATAGCCCTGATATAGAAAGCAAGTCACCCTTCAGACTGCCTGAAGCACCACAGCTGCACAAGTTAGATTCAGTTTTAGGGTTTCCAGGGTGCTAACATGCAGCAGCTTGCCAAAGCTCCGTCATTGTCAAAGTCCAGAAATGAACAGTAGGAAAAGCACCTTGACAAAAATAAAGAGGGAGGGAAGCTTCAGCTTCTGATCCTTCCCTACCCAAACTCCTACAGGCTTCAGAAGGAGAGTCTTCAGAAAGAAAAAAGTACCAAAAAGCTGTAGAAACAGAAATTAATCTACTACCAATCAAGTTTAGAACTGGGCATAAATCTACAAAATAGACATGAATTTTCTCAGAAGACAGGGCTGCTCTTTTCAAGTGCCTGGATGAAACCAACTACTTTGTTTCCTATGAGAAATTTACTATTGAAAGATATTCAAGAACAGTCATACAAATGACTACATGAACAGTTCTGTGTTATGTGTGACAGGATAATCCATAAAACAAAGCACTGGCCTGCGTATTTCCTGCATTTATCCTATATTTTCTCTACATGTGGCAGGTTCTCCAATGGGACTTCTCAAATACCTCATTAAGATTTGACTCTTGCTGGCAAGCAATAACATTGCAGCTTCCCATCAACAATAGACAGGAAAAAATTACCAGAAAAATGACAAACAAAAAAGTCTGTTTCTTACATCCAGTTTGCATGAAGAGAAAAAGGAGGTGAAAGACAAGAAAGAAATAGAACACTGTTACCACCGTAATAAACCCAGTATGCTGTCCATGAAACAGACTACAGAAAACAGAGGTTAGGACTGCCCTTCTCTCTCCCATCCATAATGTATATACAGAACCATATATGACTTTGTAGCTTTATTTGAATGAGATTAAATGGGAAAATGAACTGAGCCACTTCTCATGAAATTGGAAGGGACCTACACAGCATAAAAGTTGCTAATACATTTATGAAGAATATTAGTAGTGGTATCATTAAATCAAATTATTACTCCAAAGTAAGTTGCTCTGACCATGGCTCTAAACTAAGAAAATAAGATGCCAGCTAAATGCCAACATGTTATAATTTTAACCTGCAAAGAAGAGATATTCCCAGACTAGCATGAAGATAAAACAAAAGAATAGTTCATGAAACAATGCAATAATGTCAAGTGAATGTTATATGTCCTCTTACTAGTAATACTGTGTGCTTTTGAGACTAATGCCTTCAAGCATAAAATCATCCTCCAAAACAAACTCTCCTTTTAATCTCTGTCTCACCAATAGTTTACAACTGGACCTTGCTAGTTTTGGTTATAGTGACCTCCCCCAAAATTTTAGGGGGTGGTACATCTTTAAGATTAATTTTCTTTCTTATGACTGTGCTTAAAAGGAATTCCTCCATTTCTTTTCTATCTTGGATGACATTTTAGCATTTCCACATTTTTTTCCAGCCCAAACATGCCGCACACTGGCAAATTCTACAAATTTACCCAGAGAGAACTCAGTATCCTGTTTTTCCCCCCTGGAAAGAAGCCTGATTTGAAGAAATGAAAAAAAATAGTGTTGAACTTACAGGATCAGTTGTGAGCTGATGAAAAATAAAGCATTCTAGTATTTGGAAAAGGGTAACTTATTCACAAACTGATAAAAAAGAATAAATCATCTCTAACACAATAAGCAATGAGATTATGTCACATCATCCAACTGCAACAGCTTTTTTCCACAATGCTATATTGCCATTCATTGAGTTTTCTGAATATTTAAAGATTAAATGACGAAGCATGGCAAGAAGGAAAAACAGAAGTGGAGCCAGAAGTTTGCTTGGGGTGAAAACACAAAACCAGAAAAAGATGGAGAAATGGAAATTGAGATGTTTGAGGAGTGCTGAGTCAGACTCTGGAGAACAGGGAGTGACTAGGACAATAGGCTGGGACACAAAGATGCTGGTTCAGTTCCAGACTCAGCCACAAACTCTACAGCAAGCTGTATGATTTACTTGGAGCCTCAACAAACTAGTGGTAAAGAGGACAAAAGAGGACAAAATCTTCTGTCTCAGAGAAGGCCTAATTGTGACTACAAGGCATGAAGTCCCTTGGATGTATGATCATCATGCTCTGAAGTATGCCAGGAACATCCCTGTTGGGCTCCAGGCTGTAGCTGAGGGGACGAGCTACAGTGTCTGACAGCTCCACACCAAAGTCAGTCAGCTCTCCTGAGCACCACTGCTACCACCCAGCATGAAGTTATTGTCAGGTGGGAACATGCCCTGCAATTCCAATGCAAAGCTTGGGGTCACCATGTTGGAGCTTCCTAAATACTCACAGTAAGGTTTGCCAAAACTCAGGATTTGTACTTCTGCTACAGAGCCACACTAAATCATGGTTCTCTTTCTGCAACTTTTGGGACCTAATATATCTGCTCTGTGACAAACTCTGCTATGTAGAAGTAAAGCCACACACTCAAATGATTGGCTCAATCATCCAGTAAAGGGAATTTAAAAGTAGAATATACACAGTATTATTTCTCCAAGGGAGAAGAATTATCAGCCTGTTTCCTAAGGCATTAATAAATATGTTGCACACTGTAAATGCACATTTTCTTTTGCTTTTGGCTATAACTAAACAAAAATCATATCATGTTTGATTTGCCTCCTGCTATTTCAGTCCTTTGCAGTCCATACTGTATGCTATTTGGGAAAGGAAATTCAAAATCTCTATTTAGACCAGAGGACACAGGAGAGCACTGCAGTTCCCAGGGGAAGGCATGGCCTTGCACCACATCCTGAGAGCATCCTGGGGCAGGACCAGGTTTCCTCACCCATCACACACTCCCACCTGGCCCTCCTCAGGAGGGAGGTGTAAGGAGAGCCATGCTGATGTCACTCAACACGGGCAACCAGGAGCAGCTGAGCTGCAGACCCTGGGCTTCACCCCATGCCCTGACCCTGACACAGCCACAGTGCTGGGACATTGGGCACAGCACTGGGTTTTGATATGCCTGGATAACGTAATCCACATTTACTACAATTATTAATCTAGGGCTTTCTATTTCAGCTATTGAAATATTCTGTTAGCCCAGAAAGCAATTACAAGCTTTTATTATATTCTAAACTTGAGGAAGCTACTTTAAAGTTCACAGGCAGCCTCTTAATTGAAAATGAACTTCAATTTTTCCAGTGCTGTGGAAAAACTCTTTTGAAGGTAGTCCTCTCTATTGAGGCTGGTTTTTAATTATATTTTTATTTTAATTACAAGGTAATATTACTAGATTAAGGATTATTTTGACATAGTGCTATAAATGTGTAGAACAATTCAAAAACTATAAATCAGAGCAGCCTCAAAAGCACTTTATTGACACAGTATAGCAAAGTGGCAAGGGCTCTGAGTTTCCACTGGAACTATTGTGTCATGGGAGGTCTCCTCACCTGCAGAAAATGAAGGAGTCACTTAAATACACTGCTAAGGGATTAAATATTGCTATAGAAGATAATTTCAACTCGGTCTGCCAATAGCAAGTCTACAAAGCAATATGATAAGTTGTAACTCGGGAGGCAAGAGGGTTTTTTTGAGAATTGGGGTAGTTTTGCCTTAGACATGACCAAGATGTCAGTGGCTTTGTCATTCCATGTTTATCAGATGGCTGCTAGCACGACTCCATCACTACCGAGAAGGATGAGGAGAAGATCTCCGCAGTACAGTCAACCACAATATAAAACTCCTCAAAACTAGAATGCTTAATGATATTAGTGCACAACCACAATGAACTCACCAAGTAGTATCTGACCAAGATCATTTTAGAGTGGTGTTCTCCAGGAAGACAAGTCCTATTTATCAGCACTGACACCATACAACCATAATTTCCACCTGAATTCTGCCTCAAGAAGAAAGAAAAAAAAATATTTTCTGAAACCAGTGATGTTATGTGAAGACACACAACTAATAAACAAGTTACTCTTGCAGCATTATCATAAACACAAGCTGTATGCACTGTAAAAGGGCAGAAAAGTGCCTTTGGCAAGGGGCCTCTCTGGTCTAAGCAAATGTGCTTTCACACCTAAATCTGCACTAAGCATGAAGGGGTAAGGTGAGAATGTTGGTTCCTAGAGAAATGTGGCATTTGTATGCCTCAGGAGCTGGGGTTTGGTGTAAGCTGGTTCTCCTTACCAATGGTCACACCACACTGTCACAGCAGCCCCGGACAGGGCAAGGACTGGCCTTCATGTGGTGTCACTGTGTTACTGGATTAGCAAGAATTACAGAGCTCTTCACTGCCCAGTGCCTCTCATGCACAGGCACTGGGCCTTTGTCCTTCTGGGCCTAAAGGAACAGATCTTCTCCCAAAGGCTGCGCTGGCCCTGGCATCATCCCACAGTGGAGCCTGGACACCCCATGGAAAAGGTCTCACGCTATAAGTAGGCATTCAACACATACAGAACATGTCAAAAAAAAGGATATAGCAATCACAAAATACAAATCCTTCTCTTAATCAGGCACAGTCTAACTTAAAATGTTACATGTTTTCTTTAATTAGGGTTCTCTGTAGGGAATGGACCAATATGCCAAAAGACAACCAAAAGAGAAAAATGCAGTACAGAAAACAACTGAAAATGGCATAGATATATGAGTAAGTTAAGTTATAAATCTCACTTCAGCTTTGTACCCACCAAGCATTACCCAGATACACTCATTTCTCCTGGCAAAAGATGAAGGTTTTCATGCATTAGAAGTATATCATAATAATTTTTCACCTATCATCAATTTTCATTTTCACTTAGGCAGTGGCAAAACTTCACCTGGGAAAAACACTTTAAAATCTAATTGTGTATACACCTTATATACTTGTGCATAGCATCCATCTCTATATTAATCTTAGAAGATTGTCTTTATTTCTTCACTATTTGTTTGCATTCTACAAACAAGGTGTAGATATAAATTCTTCTGGTACATCAGGAAATGGAAAAGAAAAGAAAGAAATGTCACTGAAAAGAAAAATTCTCAACTGATATCTTAATTATAGTAAGGCCTACATCAGGGTACTTGGGGTTTAAATCAGATCTAGTTCTGAGTCCAAAACAGGAGATTCTGCAGAAATGTGGCTGGATGCCTTTTGTGTCAGAAAACCCAAACCTTTTTACTCCAGTGTGTCAGAAAACCAGAAAATTGCAGGGTTTTTTTCACTCAGTTGTTCACTTACACAAGTGAAAATTAAAAGGTACATACAACCGCACAGATTTAGGGAGTACAAATTGAAAACAGATATTAGATTCTCCTATCACATACAGCTCGCAAATCTACTCAGCCTAACTAGGAAAAGAGCTTTGTAACCAACCAATGTAACCACTAAAACTGAAAGCAGATTGAAACCCACAACATCCAGAGGAAGTTACAGCCAGCATTAGAAGACATCAGAAGAAAAGTGAAGAAACAGGTCCCCCTTCTCTGCAACTACAGTCCAGACTTATGCAGCTGGGGGCTTCTGACTGTGCAGTTCACCAACAGATTCAGTGGGCAGCAATAACCATATGGCAGCAACCAGTCCTGGGTACCATCCTGAAATAAATGACAGCACAGAACCCATCTAGATCCCTATGCCTTTTCTTGCTCTGCAAAATTGAAATACAACCTTGTAGGCCACTTTTGTGGTTGCCCCATTTAGATGTTGTCATATTCCTTGGGAGCATAAAAGCACACTTGTATTTTTTGTGAGGAAGAGGAAAAAAAAATGAAACCAACCAAGAAAAGAAAGACAAAACCTGCCCACATACTTATATTGAAAAAAAAAATTCAAAACCTAAGTGTAGGAGTTGGCAAGCAGGATAGTTCTGGTCAAAACTCTTATCTTAAATGAAGCTTTCACCACCTAAACACCCTAAACAACCTCTGCTAGGTTTCAATGGCACATGAGCCTTTTCTAGACTGCTTCATCTATAGAAAGCTGTCACAAAAGGCTTCCACTGGATCTACACGTGCAAAATCAGCTCTATGACCTTCTGCCTTGGGGACACTGTGAAGAGAGCACTACACCAGAGCTCCACGTATCCTGAGGTTAAACTATAACATCACCTGTGTTAGAACTGTTCATTCCAATCTGTCAAAGTTTTACATTTTATGGATGAAGAATCCAAAGCAAAACTAGACCTTTAGGTACCATCCTTTCATTTGTGAAATGAAATTAGTCCCATTCCTAAATGTAAACACATTCCCAGGGTGATGCATTCATTCCAGAGAACATCTTGTTATAAGCAGTAAAATACCACAGAAGGCACATCTACAGTACCTGAGATAACACTGCTCACACCAATTTTTCCACAATGAATTATAGAAACATCCATCCTTCTTCTGGTCTCTTGTAGTACAAAACATGTTATATATTTTCTGAACATGGAGGTGGTGATTTTCTAAATTGTGCAGAGAAGTACCACAGCTCAGCAAAGGATTTAAAACCCCATCACTTGTAATTATCGTAGGTGGTAGGGAGTGAGATACTGCAGAAGGCACAACTGCTGAATGCAAGCAGAAAGAAAAGGATTAAAGACAAAACCACCAGAGAATCATCAGTGCCTGCACCAGAATACCTGAGAACTATTTCTTGGCTCAGTGACAATACACCTCTAAGGAAGTGGCCAGTCATTATGGAAGATCTGAAGTAAATAAAAGTACTTTAGGTTTGCATGCACGGAGTTCAAAGACGACAAGGAAGCCCTGACAGAGGCTCGCTGTGCAGCACGCGTGCCACAGAGATCAAACCTCAGGTGCTGCTGGAACAAGCTGTGCTCCTCAGCCTCTCACCACCTGCTGCTATTGGCTGACTCTAGATATCAAATGGAAATATCACACCACAGCTCACCCAAAACTGCACCCAATCTTTCACAGCAGCACACATTTATGACTTGCACTTTGCGTCATTTATACCCCCTAATAACAAGGGCCTGAAAATCTGCCTGCATTTGCAAAAGAACCAAACTACCTTATCTAGAGATTCATCCTTTCTTGGGGCTCTTTAAAAAAACCCCAAAACAAAACCAAAATAAAAATTTTCTTAAGTGTTTGATTTCACAGTCATCCTAATGTTCTTTTGAGAGACATTCTGTTCATAAAATTCTGCTTTGTTTTGGCAATATTTGCTAAAATACTTGACAAATAAAACAAAAATCTGTAACTTCATTTGAAGTCTACACAACCTGAGGCCTTATGTTGCACAGGTTTTTCTGTACATTTACTTCATAAAATTTTCCCTTTTTAGTCTCATTTGCTTTCTCAAAAGACATCAGTTCAAAACTTTCTTTCAAGTGAGAGGAGCAGGAGTCCTTTTCTGGGACAAATTGCACTTCACAACTGTAATTTACAAATTACAAATATAATGTGTAAAGCCTGGCTTTATAGAAAAAAACTGAAACAACTTGATGCCTGCTACACACACCTGCTAGAGAGGGAACACATGCTTTACTTTCTACACTGATAGGATTTCTGCTCACTGTGGCAGGGACTGGGACCTGGATCTTGTTTATCCCTACTGGTATGCAATATTAATTAAGAGGAAGTTGCCAGATGAATAAAGTGACAGAGGAAGCATACAGAAATCACCTCCAAAAATAGTTTCAGGGCCACTTTTACACAAAATTTCACAGGGAGGATGCTTCTGACAAGTGGAGTTATGTGCTGACACTGTGTCCACACACCAGATTTTCACAGTTATGTGGGAAGCTACTACTGAAAATTTTACATTTGCTGTCAGAACTACTGAGATCTGTATTCCTATAAATCCACCTATAATAACAAAAACTGATTACCTAAAATGCACTCCTAAATTCCTTTTGGTGCCCACATTTTCAGAGGAGAAAAAGGAAAATACCTAATGGTGGGGAGGAGATTTAAGCTGAATTAATTTTTCCCAAAAAACCCAGGTCTCCCATTCACTTGTTAACAAGCTTTTGCACAGCATCCTTCCATATGCTCCACACACATCAAATAAATAAAAATCATGCAGTATTGTAAATGTTTCTAGTGCTGAAAGATAAAATATCAAAGCTGTACAGAACTAATTACTATCATGGATTCAACTACTGACAAACATTATTTCCAATGAAAATCAATATACTATTCAAAATGTTAAATATTTCTCATATAACAGTCTTACATACAAAACATTATTTTGAGTATGATTCATTTACTGCAATATTTTGTATATTTCACAGTTCACATTAGCAATTACTTCAATCTCCCTTTTTACTGGACAAATATGCCATTTTTCCTTATCCTTCAGTTTTGGAAGGAAACAGCCTAATTTCCAAGGCCCAGGTGTTCCTCTAGGCCCTGGGATTCAATAAAGCAGATGGATTCAGAAAATATGTCTGATGGCAAAGACCATCCTAAGTTTGCTACGTTAGAAAGACACCATTGTGAGCAGCGTGCAGGCTGGGCATTAAAAATGTAAATACGTAAATAAGTGTAAAATATGGTACCATATCACTGGGTGACAGAGGCAGGGTGAGGCACTGACTCCCAAACCTTTCTGGATAGAAGCTATTTCCAGTACTAGCAGGAACTGCAGACAGTGAACTTGCTGGCTGGTGGAGCATCAGTGAGGCTTGTGCATGCTTTGTCCCAGAGCACCAGCAGATCCCAGGCCACCATCCACCACCTTTTGGAAAGTTTTGAATGAGCAGTTGCCAGAGTCATGACTCAGCTTTGTGACAGAATCACAGAATGACTGAGGTTGGAGGAGACCTTCAAGATCATCCAATTGTCCTGACATTTTTCCCCATTTCTCTGCAGGGAGCTGTGCAAGACTCAAGAGTGGGGGCAGAGTTTTGGCTTTGCAGCAGTGCAGAGAAAGCCAGTCCTGTGGTGATGCACCCAATCATTCCCAAACTTGGATAAGCCTTTCCCTTCCTCTCTTTGTGCAAGAATGGAAAACCAGGCAGGTTCCTTGCACCTTTGGCACCCTGCTCAGGACTAAGCAGGCCCAGCAGAGAGAAACAAAGATGATTAAGGGACTGGAGCATCTCTCTCAGGAGGAAAGGCTGAGGGAGCTGGGCCTGTTCAGCCTCAAGGAGATGAGACTGAGAGGGAACCTCACCAATGTCTGTCAGTGTCTGCAGGGAGGTGTCAGAGGATGAGCCAGGCTCTGTCAGTGCTGCTGAGCAAAAGGACAAGAGGCAATGGGCAGAAACTGATGCACAGAAGTTCCACCTGAACATAAGGAAGAACTTCTTTACAGTGCAGGTGACCAAGCACTGGAACAGATTGTGCAGAAAGGCTGTGGAGTCTCCCTCACTGGAAATATTCAAGGGTCCTGTGCCATCCATCTGGGATGACCCTGCTTGAGCAGGGAGGTTGGATCAGATGGCCAAGTGTGGCCCCTTCCAACCTGACCCATTCTGTGATCCTGTGACTCCATGGCTGATGATCACACTCATCAAATGCCTCTGTATTGTGTTTTGTGGAGTGAGCCATTCATTCACAGTACAGACTAGGGCTATAAATACACAATGCCATAAAAGGCTTGTGTGTAGGCCTTTCTCCTGGAAAGAAAATATGTTTTGAAGATGGTTTGGCTGATAAAAGTTCAGCAACGTTATCTGCAACTCTAAGCAAAAAGGAACAAAAAGCTGATAAAATTTTAAAAATCTTTTTTACCTAAGACATAAAAAATGTATAAAAAAAAACAGCAGTGTAAAACTGTCTAGAAGATGTGAAAGATAAGGTTGTGCTCTGCCACAGGCCGCATTTTGCAGCATTTTATAGTTTGCTTCTAGGCTTTCTGAAAGCTCTGTGTATCAGGAAGATACATTATAGATCCTTACCTAACAGCTTCATGTAACAACCTTCACATATAGCTTTCTGCAACAATTTGGTGAGAAAGCTGAAGGAAAAGATAATGGTATGGAGGACCATAGGTTTAATATTTTGATACTATATCATCCTCCTTGTAAATCCATTCCTTAATTTACCTTCATGCTTCTTTTCAACTGGACTTGGAGGATTCCTATAAGTCTGCATGGTGCTGCCTATCTCCAGTGAAATGTTTGGTGTTGAGGTGGGCATGACTTGAGGTGTTCAATAATTAACATGATCCAATTTCTCCACCTCCCTACCATGCAGGTCCATATTTAGAATAAAGGTTACTAACTACAGGGATTTGTTTCTGGCATGTACCACTTTTTTCATCTTTTTAAACACACTTTGCATGAAAGAAGACAAAAATCTGCCAGTAATTCACTAGGAAATCTCAGTAACGTACAACTTTTGCTCTCTCCCCGGAACTAAAAAGGTGTGTGTGCTTGTCCTGCCTGGAGGTCTGGGAGGACATCTCTCATCCTGTATGTGCTGATAGAAAGCAGTTGGTTGGGCTTTAAGGTAGAAGCAGCCTGTCTGCACTGAGACTGGAAGTGAACTGCCACAGGAAGCAGTCTCTCTGTGGATGTCTGGCCAGCAGCTTTGGAGTGACCTTCAGGAAAGGTCCATCTCTCCCTCCACAAAGTGAAACTCACAGTATGAGGGGTCAAACTGTAAGCACTGTTGTCACCCCAGAGCTTCAGACAGTCTTTCAGCTGCTAGGCTCTGGCCATTGTGGAGAATCTGCAGACAGGCTCACAGACACCCAGCTGCCTTGCTGGCATCGCTTGCCAAGCGGTGGATAAAGTAAATCTTCTGCAGTGTGGCTGAAACACTAACTTATGGGGAATTTGTCTTTCTTTCCCTTTCTCTCTTGCTGCAGCAAAGTTGCCAAATGCTCAGGATTTATATGTGAATAGTCCTGGTTGTTCTCTGGTTGCAGAGGAGAACCAGAGGGAGCAAAGGCTGCATAACTGGAGCTCATTGCCCCTTTTATCAAACACAGTTCAGGCATGCTGATGGTTAGATACACATCAGAATTTCGAACTGTGGTTTATATAGCTGCTAAAACTCCCTAAAACAGCACACACAAATTTCCTTCTCTTCTCTCAAATCAAGAGCCCCTGACAAGAATCAGTGCTAATCCCAGCTTGCGAGCTGGTTTTTATCCGTCCCGGAGACAGTTTACACTGCAGCCCGGCTCTGGGCAAGCCTCAGAGGCTCTTATGTAATGTATCTCTTTCACAGCACAGCCTGCATTCCGCTTAGGCTTGCACTGTGCATTGAAAACCCTGCCAGACTGGGACCCCTAGGAGGAACTGAATCAAAAGATATGGAATATAGCTTTTCTCTAGAAAAACCACATGCTAGGCAGGGACACTTCTGCTGTTCGGAGACAAAAGATGATGCATTCCATATTTTCGTACACTCCTCTGTGATAACACCACAGTATCTACTTCTTAGAAGAGAAAATATTTCTCTCTTATTTCCTATGAACCCAGTAACTGCTGAGGACCCTCCAATACAGCCATTCCACCTTTAATCACAATGCAAAATGCAGTCTAGAATCAGAGCTCCCAGCATTTAGAAAGATTCATTCCTGTAGGTTTGCTCAGAGCTATCACCACAGTGAATTACCCTCTAGACTAAGTATAAATAAAGGGATTTTCATGTACACTTGGACTTGTTTTTTGCTATGCTCCACCAGCATCACTGTCTTGTTCCAGCAGTGCAGAGGCAGAACACATTCATCACCCAAAGGTGACTCCTGCATATTTTTTTCTTTGTATTTTTGTACAGAGGTTACAGACCTGGAGAAGAAATTCTTAGAGCAGCAGATCTCTCAGGATGATTGCTACAGCCCATGCAAAGGTAGCAACTGCATGTTGCTAAATTGGGAATAGCTATATTCACTTGTACCAACAGCACAGATGGGGGCAGGGAATGGGGAGACTCTCCAGAGCAGCTGAGTTTGGACTTAGCAGTGAATACAGAGCCTGCAGTGCTGACTCACTTTTTCCATTTTTAAAATAAAAACATAAGCGAAGATATTTTTAAGTAGTTACAGTGCTTTTCTGCTGCAAGCAAAGCCTTTTCATAAGTTTTAAGTATCCTCACCCCCTCAACAGTAACATACTTTAGTAATCACTCTTATTTAATAAAATCCTTTTAGCCATAAAGCCCAAGACAGTTTTAAATGGAGCAGTCCTTAGTCCATAACTTATTGGTTTCTCAGGGAAAACTATTGTCCAGACAAAACGTGGGAGCCAGGATCCCTTGGCTCTCCCCTTCATGGCTCTGCTGACATGTTGTATTATGGAAAAATGAAACAGTCCTGCTTGCGAAACTCCGGCCTGAGCTGTACAAGCACATTTCTGTGCTCGCTGAAGTTGACAAAAGCTCAGAAGTTCAGCCATATAGAGCAAGATTCTTCAAACACAGCAGGTTTACTTATGCTATGTATCTCACTTTCTAGCACCATAAGGGCAGCAGTTGCAAAAATCTTTAGTCAAATCACATTTTAAATTCACTCCGGGAGATAGAAAAAAGTGCTGTGGCACTTCCAGAAGAAGGACAAGCATATGACAGGATAAGATCACCAGACTTGGGCTGTTGAGTTGTGGAGTGCTCTCCAGGTAACTAAAAGAATGTCAGTGGCAGTTCCCAGAAGCTCACAGGTCAAAGCCTCAGGAGCAGAGCAAACCAGGAGATTAAGCACCGATGAACAACAACTGCGAGGTACAGTCTTGGACAAAGTGGAACCTAGGGAGCCCAAGAGAGGTTGAGTGGAATCTTTTTTGACCTTTGGGGCATAAAACAGTTTTTTGTATGCTCCACCACTCACAAGTGGTGCCCAACCAGGCAGCTAAAGAAGGGTCAGGTTTTTGAAAGCATTCAGCACCCAAAGGCTTACAGCCAGACACTCAGGGCTCTGTCTTTTGTTAAAAGTACACTAAAAGATTTTGAAAGCTTGTCACACATCCTAGGATAAAAGTGGGAATAAAAACCTTTTGAAATGTGCCTTTTAGAGAGATGTCTATAGGTTCAGAATTAGCATTTTTCCTTGAATTAACTACAAGTACAAAGCAACAAACTTAAAAAGATAATTTTTTTACTTTTTATGTGCTATTTAAGGTTACTTTAGGAAGTCCCCATTTGGAAATCCCCATGGGTTTATCTTTTATCAAAACAATTTTGGTAAAATTATCTTCTGTGTACTTTTTAAATTAATATCAAGAAGGCTCACATATTAGAACAAGCATTCCTCCTGCAATCTTAAAATGACCAGCACTATCCAGCTAATTTTGAGATTTCTCTTGCTCTCTCTTTCCCCCTCTTCAGTTGTGTGTTTGTCTGTGTATTTTTCAGTATCATATTTTTTGGTAATTTGAGAAACTCTCAGCTATTGTTTTAAATAACATCCATTTCACCAAGGGGAAGTCTATTTTTCCTATTCCCCTCCAATTGTGCATTCCTCTGCACAAACAGATCCTGGAGTTTGTTGCATGGCAGAGTCTGTCTCTGTAGTTCCCCCAAAGTTCCCACAAGAATCTTGCATTCCTGTCTCCCATCCTGTCCTCTGTGGTTGCCATGTACTATTTAACAGTTGCCACGTTCCACCAAAAAGTGGAAGAATTGCTCAAAACTGCTAGCAAGTGGCTTCAGTTTGCTCAATATCTCCAGACTTTCCTTCCCATGTGACTTGTTTAAAAATGCATTAGATATAGTTTTGTGGTCCTTAGAATGATTAAGGTGTAGAAAACATATACTTTCTGAAGTTCTCTCACCCATTATATGGCTAACAGCTCAAGTCTCCCCAACTGTAATCTGACAGAAATTCGGGCACTAAATATACAAAAAATCCAGATTTGAGATTAGCTTCTGTCAGGAGAAAAACAAAATTGGAGTGCATAAATCCAGACTATCAGACTTACAACAAGTGAATTTTCCCAAAGGGTTTGGCTCTGACCCAGCAACCTCTATATTTCCACTTCTGAAGTAAACACAAAACAACTAGGACTAGTTTCCAGAAAACAGTGCACCCCCTGTGCAAAACTCCCTCCCTTCTCCTGCACAGCTCTAGGACCATCTCACCTAGTCCAAGGTGAGACCAGCATGATGCTCCTCCCTGCATTCTCCATGCCAGAGAGCCCAAGAGTAACACTGATGGCTGCATCCTCAGCTGCCAGCCCCTGAGCAGGGCAGGTCCATTGGCTTGGGAGGAGCTGTGCCAAACTAACTGAGGATTCGGGCCCAAGCATGCACAGGAAAAGAAGATGTAATGGGCAGAGCAGACAGAAACCACTTCATTTCTGGCACAGCAGTAGAGGGGTGCCCTGCATATGGGAGGGAGGAAGGGAGAGGTGCCCCCTCCATCTCTCTGTTTTTATAAAGCTTCCCTAGACGCTCTGAGAGATTGTCTTCACTGTGTTTGCAGAAAGCTCAGACCTTTGTCTGCTGCAGAAGTGAGGGTCCACTGATCCATGAACAGGAACCGCATAGCGGACACAGGTGCCTCACTTGGGGTCAAAGCCAGTATCTTTTCTTTTTTTTTCCAAACATACACACAGACTCACTGTACCTTTTGATAACAGAGATGCTGACATCATCTCCTACACAGCTGTATTTCCCCATCTTTGAAGACACCACAGAGGTACAAAACAAATGCATTATGTGAACCACTGCTAAGGACTGCGGGTGAGGGTTCATAAATACTCCAACTGCTAAACAGCTTTTAGATCTTAAACTTTTTCATTTACAACAGTCACTCTTTGGAGAATTTCCTTAGCACATAGATTTTCATTTTTTATTCATTTTAGAACCCACATTTTCATTTTACACACTGAAAATTACAATTAATGCTACTCCTATGGATCTCTGATGAGCCCTTGCAGAATAAAATGAATTTGTGAGACAAATTAACTGAGCCTCTGTTTTATGATTAATTGCACAAAAACCACTTTAACTGCACAGCACTACACCTTTATATGTCAAGAAACAGCAAGAGTAATATATGTATTTCATGAAGATGGATACATTTTAAGAAATTAGTCCCTATTGTGTGATTCTATTTCTTTGCAATGTATTTACTAAAATCCTTTTCCTTATATCTGTTTTCTACAAAAAATCCTACCTTCTTCCTTCTCATAAAAGTGCCTCCTCAAAAGAAACATGGATAATTTCCCATGCTGAGATCCATGAAGCAGCAAAGACACAAGAGTTATTGATACATTAGAAGCCACAAAAGCTCCTGAGAAGGGTCACATAGGAATTAAGGCTTGACCCTCCCCAAAAAAATGGCAAGATCAATAGTTCAGCTGGAGTTTTCATTTGCACCAATGCAAAAGGAGCTGGAAGCAATTGTGCAGCAGGAAAGCTATGACATAGTTGCTATCAAGGAAACATGGTGGGAAGACCCACACAACTGGAAAGCTGTGATGGTTGGCTAAAACCTCTTCTGATGGGAAGAGTTTGTCAAGGAAAAATTGATAGGGAGGTGACCCTGTGTGTTAGGGACAGTTTTAGTTGTCTAAATCTTAACGATGGTGCAACAGGGTAGAGTGTTTATGGGTAAGAACCAGGGCAAAGGCCAACAATGTGGATGTCGTGGTGGGAGTCTGCTGGAGACCTCCCAAGCGGGATGGAAGTGCAGACAGAATGTTCCAGAAGCAGCTAGGACAGGCCTCACAATCACTGGCCTTTTTTCTTGTGGAGGACATCAACTTACTAGATGTCTGCTGGAAAGGCAGTGCAGCAGAGAGGAAGCAGTGCAGGAGGTTCTAGGGCAGAAGACAAGGAGACTGTGAGGTTATGCAGGGAGAAAATGGCCAAAGCCCAACAGGAATTTAACTTGGCAAAGTTAAATGGAAAAGGTTTCTATGAACACGTTAGCAACAATTAGGGGAGCTAAATAGAATCTCCATTTTTTATTGGATGTAGAGGGAAACACAGTGACAGAGAACAAGGAAAAGGATAAGGCACTTTATGCCTTCTTTGCCTCAGTCATTAATACAAAGTCCAGTTGTTCTCTGGGTACCTTGCTTGGGTTTAGTTCCACTTTAAACCCTTTTTCTGTTTTCTTGTGTATATTTAGGGTTTTTTTCACTTTGCAAAACTAAAGTCATTCCAGTTCTTTGAGTATGTTTCTCTCAACTGTAGTATTACCAAATGAAATTTGGTAAATTCAATGAATTAAACTTAATTCAATAAATACTCCTGGTCATGTCCCACTCAGACTATCCTTGTGGAACAGGCAAGGCAAAAGGGATAAAACTGATGTTAATGCACATGAGGTCCCTGTTGCTTTGTACATCAAAGAAGGAGTTTCCTACGTGTGAAGGCAGATGTCAGCTGCTCAAAGTGCACTGCCAGCCTAGGACATGGCAACAGACAGCACTTTCCTCTAGAGGCCTTACTTTTTTTAACTGAAAAATGTGTTGTGTATATAGGTTTATATTAAATATAGAGATGCAGATATCAAGACAGTCACATCAATTTCTTTCACAGACCACTGAGGCATGGATAAGCAGTCACACTGTTTCTTAAAAGCATATCACACAGTTGCTAAATCTCAGTAACAGCTCATCATCAAAATAGATTTAGACATTTTTAAGATCTGTATTGATTTGGCTGACAGTAACTGACTCTGAATTACTACATCTATATTTAGAAATCTCTGTACACCCAATTTACTGCACCATAATCACACTTAGCTATTCAAACATTGTTTCCAGAAGTGATGGCTTGCACCAACTGCTAGGATTCATCATGTCAAGTCACCAACAAAACATTTCATTGTGCTTCTCATTGTCCTTAATCAGCAGCCTCAAAACCCAAGATACTTCTGATATTTTGGAAAGAAGAAATGAATACATGTGCAGACTAGATAGATCCATACTCATATATAGATGATGTAGTCTCTGCATTTCTAAGCATTAAAACTTTCAACTAGTTTTAATTATTATGATACTGAAGAATAACTATTTGTAAATAAAGTCTTTACAGGCAAAATATGACCCAGAAGATCTGCAAGCAGCTTCCACCCTGAGACCTGTCTGTGGAGTCTGGTTTACATGTAAACCTAAGAATCACAGAATATTTTCATTTTTGCTTGGAAAGAGGACAATCATAGACTGAAAATCAGGGCATGTGAAACAGAAACAGTAGGCAAATAAAGTCAGCTGAGTTTTCAAAAGTCACAAAAGCTTTCTTTTTTTTCCCCCACTTAAAATAAAACCAGACAGAATGAATCTCTACCCCTTCTTTTAAGAACATTTGCTTGTTGTAATAATTTCTGTCTTTAAAGATAAAAAACAAAAATATAAACATCAATCAATCTTATTTTCAGTGTGGAATTTCACTGCAGGATCTTATTAATAAAGACTAAAAGAGAAAAATAAAACATTTAAAATAAAATATGTCATTAATTCAGTAGCTTGTGCAACTGAAATAAAGTCAGATTGTCTATTCTCATTCAGGATTTACTCTTTATAGCTTGATGTTACCCTAGATTTCAGTCTTTGTACATAAAGGTACAAAAATAGCAAGGAGAGAGAAAACTTTTCCAAAAGTTTTGTTTCCACTCCTTCCAAAGAACTGTTGTCTGAAATCCATTCAAATGTACTTGCTCCACAACAGTTAACGTTTTTAAAGTAACTCAAATCCAAGTATTCTAAATTACTTTATGAACTAATTTCAGAAATGCCACTGAAAAGCAGAAGAAGTATGAAATAAATTTCTAGAATAGAATTTCTAGTCCACTTTAAAATTTGTTTAGGCAGGATTTTCCTGTATGCTTAATCATTTGTAGATTTAGACTGCATATTTACTGCATTCTTTATTAGGAAATATTTTGGATAGTGTCTAGAGTCTATTGGTAAGAGGAAATAACAAAAATACAGAGCAAATTGATCAGACCCAAAGTTTGGTTTTAATTAGGAATTTTTAGCTTACTGCATTCCTTTCACAGGTCACAGACATGCTAGTGATTCTAATGATTGCATCCCACTAACATCCAATCTCCAAAAAGACAACTCCTTTTTTCCAGAGTTAGAATATTGTTTTACATAGCTCAATAAAGATACATATTTGCCACAGGGATGCAGTTTATGCAGAAGTTTCTCAGTTTGTAGCTGTGAACTCTCAACCACAAGTATCAGAACTAAGGAAAAAAAAGTCAGTACAAAATTTCCTTCTTTCAAAAATGTTAATACAAACCTAAGTGCTACCAAAGCAATGTACCATGGTTTAATCCCATGTAATTCATACATAATTCATACTTGATTCCAATAGTAAATTAAATATAATTTTCCAAGTTTCACCAGATTTTAAATTACATATCCTATTAGAAGAGAGTTTACAATTCTGAGCACTGCATTAGCTCTTCCTTTAGCAGTACACAGCCAAGAACTTAGTGCCTCAGAACTTTCTATTGTGACTGAGATGTCCAGTCATGATGATCTTGCTGCAGCTTTGAAAGTTGTTTATTGAGATACATGTGAAAGGCTTGTGAATAATTCTCAGTTTGATCTTTTTCAGTCAACAGTGAAAATACCTAAAAATATTCAATAATATGGCATTAACTAAAATTCCACTTACTTCAGCTTTTATAATGTAGCACCATTTAGAGACAGTGGTGTAATCATTAGCAAACTCCACCCTGCATGCAATTTAACCAAAAATCAGGATAAATATTTGCTTTCAGTTAGACAGCCACCAAGGTGCATTATCACTATTCCAATTGCAGCTGATCTTCATGTTTTCTCCCATAACACTCCCTGCACTTCAACCTGGGATTGTGCTTTCCACAGACTTTCTGGGAATTCCCAGATTAATTAATATCTGGTCTTGCAAAGTAAAGTCACTGTTTGTGCCACTTAATGCCAACCAAATCTCAACAATTTACAGAAATTACTTGATTTTAACAAAGTCCTGCTATTACTTAAATATCAATTAAAAATATCAGAAGTCTTAAAACTCAGGTTTGGACTTTAGTAAATGACATTCCCACAATATGATTCGAAACTGACTCTTCATGGAGTCGTAAAACTACACATGGAATTTTGAAAGTGAACACACACAAATCACTCCTGTCAAGAGTCCTTCACCAAGCAATTATGTAGCATTCACCTTTAAATCTTTGTTCTCTCAGTTTTGTACCACTTGTGAAATGATTGATGTCTTTTTCTACCCAAATAGAACAGTGGAAAGAATATTTTCCTCATTTAAAAAGATTTAAGCAGACCATAGAAATGTCCTGAATATTGATTAGGAGTTAGCTTGAAATGAAAATGAAATTCAGCTGTAACTGTACAGTTCCACAGCACAACTTAAAAGAGCAAAGATGAACTGAAATGTGTTAAGATTGACAATTTTTCTTTTAAAGAAACTGGAACTAATAATAGCTGAATTGTGTATTTGTCACAAATACCCATAGGCAAAAAAACATTGTGTTTGCACAATGCATTCCTGAGACAACATCTGCTAAAGGCCAGTACACTCTTCATTACATCTTATGTCCTTCATAGGAAATTCCAAGCTAGTATGGAATATGTAGTACCTCAATGTTCATCAGGACAGAGGAACAATGCCATGCAGCTCTCCAACAAATTACAACTAACCAACACTGTTTAAAATTAGATTTTCCATGAGTAATCCACATAACAATTTTTTTCACGTCATGGCTCTATTGAAGAGATTTTGATCTCCCTGCAGATACTTCATAATTCACAGTCACAAGCTATGTCCTTAGTGTTACCAATTAAAGACACAAAGAGGGGTGACAATAAGACCTTTTCTCAGCATGGGTCCATCAGAGTTGTGCAGTTTCTTCCTGCCCTCCTCCTCTCAAAAAAGTCCCTTTGGACATCTGTTTGACTGAGTGCAAAAATTATCAAAGCATGAGTGACTCAAACCCTTCAGTTTCAGACTCAGCCATCAGCTGAAAAAGAGAAAGCAGCAGGTTTGAGTCACAGTTTCCCCATACCACAGGCATGTGAGATGTTAGAAAGTCACCATGGCACAGCACTTGGCTTGAGTGACATGAACATCTTCTGCCCACGCAGACCAGGCAGTTCCAGCCCTGAGCGTGGGGCACCAGCTGGGAGATGCCAAGGCCAGGCCAGAATCACAGAACCAATTTGGTTGGAAAAGACCTTTGAGATCATCAAATCCAACTTATGAAAAATCACACCATTTAGACCATGGCACTAATGGCAGTGTCCACTACTTCCTTAAATTCCTCCAGGGATGGTGACCCCACCATCTTCCTGGGAAGCCCATCCCAACATCTGATCTCCCTTTCTGTGAAGAAATTCTTCCTGATGCCCAGCCTAGAACTCCCCTGGCACAGTTTAAGGATGTAGGCCTGTGGGTGGGCATGGCACTGGGGCACCCAGTGCCAGCAGAACCAGGGAAATGAGCTCTGCTACAGCATCCATGGCTGGGTAGCAACACAGGGACTTCTTGCTGCCCCTGGGGCCCTGGGATAGGAGCCCTGAGAAAAATGTCATTATTTGAGTGGTAGAATCACCTAGCCAGGCCTTTAGAAACAAGCAGAGCATGTTTTTATTTCTGATGCTTGGTCTTTTGGCAACTTAACCTTTTTCTCTGACTCAGCTGACCAGTTTATAAAGTGAACAGAACAATATCCACTTTTGAAGAAATTTGGCACCCCTGATCCTCATGTTCTCAAAGTGGTAAGTATTACTACATCGCAGAACTATGAATAAGAAGCCAAAAAAAGCCAAATACTTTATTTTGCTCTGGCTAGTTTTGTCTTTCAGCAGAAACACATTGATCATGGAGAAAGAGGAAAGACACACTGTTGTCCTTCCCTTCTCCCTCTCCCAAAATTAATACATTTACAGGTGCTGTTGAAATATAATTTACACCTTTTCACCTCCATCTGTGTCATTTGCAGGAGTTATGACAACAGTTCAGCAATCCTCTACAACCATCCCCATGGAAACTGCCGTCAACCTGCCAAAAATGGGACAGAATGCTTTAAACTAATCACTTTTCAATGGAGGAAGGCCTTTTTTTTTCTACAGCCGTTTCCATGGGATCAGAAGCCATTGATGCTTGCTCAATTGTTTAAAATCTTGTCAAGTGCACAGGCAAGTGCTCAGCTTTTTTAAATGTGACTTTTTGTTTTGAATCAGGATCCTAAAGCAGAATATTCTGCCTGATTCTTCTCCTATCCCACCAGTTGTCTGCCATCAAAAAATTGAACTCAACAGAGTTTTAACAGTTGGAAACATTGAAGAAGTTTCATCATTTAATTTTGGAAGAAAGTTTTCAGTGGAATGAGTGAAAGAGAGGACATGTATTAGTTTTATTCCACAAGGTAGCTCAGCACCACTGCAAAAGAAAGAATTCCTGGGCTGGTACTACCAGCCAGCACAGAAAAAGCCTTTGTATCAGGAGGTGGAGACTGCAGTCACAAAGATCCAATAGACTTCCTTTGAGAATTTCCATTCTCACCTATGCCACCTTTATATTAATTTCCTACTATTTTAAAAAGAAATTGGAGTATCAGGTTTCCTTGAGAAGAAGTGAGCAATACCACCAGCAGGCAGTTCTCCTGGCTGCTGTGAATTCAGAAGGCATATTTTGCTATGCAGTTCCCTGAATAAGTACTGCAAGACAAATCAATTATTTCTAGGTCTACAGTTTATCCCTATGCTAGGAAATTTCCTTTAGTGTAAACATGAATTTTCATATGAATATGAAACTTCTGAGTCCAGTTTCTGTGCTATTGGTAAAGAGTTAGATTTCAAACCAATCTGTTAAAATTATACAAGCATGCCCATGAGAATGTATATGTCTCTGCTCAGGTTAGAGCATCAGGTTCTGTAATAAATCAAATCATTTAAATTGCTAAAGGCACAAGTTTCAGATAATTATACTAGCCCTGAAAGGGGAACACAAAAAGATTTCCAACTACATTTAATGTTTTACACATAAAATATTCTAGGAAAAAATGTTATTTATACAATTTTTTTTAATACAAAGTTATTTGGAATCTACAATCCTGTATTCAGAATTAGGACAAAGCATAATACTCCTATTAAAGCATTTGGTTACTTTTGAACAGGTCTGCAGATATGCAACCAACTACATGGATTTCCTCTATCATAAGATTACACTGTCTTTTGTTTTCCAAATGCATGAGAAGCAGGATTTGCAAGTAATAAGTATGTGACTAAGTAAATACCAAGAGAGGGGAATAAAAAGAAGAAAATGCATCCTCACCTCCACCACTGTAGCATCCTGCATGTTCCTGGAAGGATACTGCAATCAGGGAGGGGATTTTTCAGAAGGACTAAATATCCCTTAATGAGACCAGCTGCAGTCATTAAAAACCTCGGCAGCTTAAAGTGATGGAACAAAGAATGAGACCAACACTTCTCAGGTACAGAAATGGAGTTCTCAGGTTGAGAACTCTGCATGAAGTACCTTGTTTTTTAGAGGTTAGTTTGATCTACTGGGCTTTAAATCAGGATACAACTTTTTCTCTGGATCTCCTAAAACCTTTGCATTGACTATAAGGTTAGCAATTAGCTCTGGCACAGGACAGGTGCTAACCACACCTGAGAGCCAAAGTCATTTGAAACAGCTGATTTTGAAAACAGTTTCTTCAGAATAGTTCAGCACATTGTTATTTATCCTGGTGCATTTAATTGTCAGAGCAGTAATTCAATTTAAAAGAAAAACCCTCTAATGATTGTTTGGCAACAAACATCAAATCAGCTTCTCTATTGACTCTTTAATAACAGGTTTTCTAAAGATTTTGATCTTCAAACAAGACCTAAATGGCTGTTATAGAAAAACACTGTTGAAAGATTTTCAGATAAAAGCAAAAGAAAGGCCAAGAAAGGCAGCCATGCTTTCTTCAAAGTGATGTTAAATGATCAATTCCATTTTTCTGGAGCTAGATGACCACTGGCCCTATCAGGCTCTTTGGTCTCTTGTCTCAGGCCTTTTCTGGCCTTTCTTTCAAAGACATCATACCTTTATTCAGCCTCCTCTCAGATTCAAAATACAATATCTCACTCTTCATAAACCAGTCCTTTTTGTTCTGAAGAGTGCACAGGAGCTGAAATAATCTTACATTCTTGACTTATACTTTAGCTTTTCTCTAGATATTGTTTGGCAAGCTCGTAAAATTCCACACATGCCAGTTCTGATGTAGAAACTGCACAACAAAAAGCAATGCAATCATTTAGCCTGACAACTTACCCAGAAAGGACAAGCAGCATAATATTAAAATCCACTAGCCAGTATTAAAGTGAGATAAATATTACAGCATTTTCTTTCAGTTATTCTACACTATTCATCTTTCTGTGATTCTAGAATAGCTGATATAGAAGTAAATTAAAATTTTTCCCCAGGACTTAGTGTCAGGAATTTTGGTCTTTATATTTCTTGTTTTTCATCTGTGTCTTCCTAGCAGGAATGCTGGTATTGTTTGCAGAGTCATTTTTCTGAGTCTCATCACTATGGGTCTTGATACTGTTTTTATTAATGAGTAATCACTATGTATCAGAGTCTTGCTCATTTGTTCCATCTAAGAGACAATTCCTGTCCTCAGATGCCATTCGTTTGAACAGGAGACTCCTGCATACATCCAATTCTTTGTTCTTCCTGTTTGTGGGGTTTTGTTTTGTTTTAGTACTAAAAAAAAAATTTAAACACTCTGGAAAAATAAATCACATGCACGTAATGATAGACCATATCCCCACCCCCCAGATGGGTTATTTTGGGTCACATTTCATTTTCACATCAAGAAAAAACTGGATGAATAGTGAATGGGAAAGTATCATTATAATTGGAATCCTGCTGGTTTATGCAGGCCTGCACATCTGGAATAGGGTGGGAAAAGAGAAACAGAAGAGTGGGATTCTTCTCACCAGACAAAACCAGGGAGTCTGGAAAGCACATGTCATCTGGTTTCTTGAGTTACAGCGAAAGTTAGCATTCAGAAAAGAAAATGTTCAGCAGCAAGCCCTCCCTCCCCACATATCTCAGCACAAAAGCGCTCCCGTTCTCTCTTTGAAGCTGTACCTCCACCACCTCAGTTGGTCACTTTCTATGAATATGTGGGCCATTTTCCTCCTCTGTAGGCCCCAGTGAGCACTTCACGGGGCTATCAGAGTGATTCCTTCCCAGCCAGCCTCCTGGTTACACTTTAACAGGAGCTGCCCTCGTACCATACAGCAATTTAGACAGGCAAACACGTTCATTCATGTGACTGATAAAACGTGTTTGCTTTGTGTTAAAGAATCCATAAAAGCCTTTTCTAACGCTGGATTGAAAGAGTCATGAAGGTTTCATTAGTGGTAAACAACTTCAGTGCCTTATCTGGGTCACCATGGTGTGAGCCCAGGGACACACACGGGTCTGAGCCCAGGGGCCTTTACAGCTCTTTGGAAGGTTCATCTTGAACTCCAGCTGAGCCCCCAGGCGGCCAGAGAGCAGGGGCACGGCCTCTCTGGAGCTGAGAAATCGCACTCTGGCTCACAGATGAGAGCGGTGGCGCGTCCACCCCAGGAATGCACGTCTGCATTCACTCCACAGAGGTGCCAGAGGGCTCCAGGGAGCTCCAAAGCATGCAGCCAAGCCACTTCTACACCAAAGTCCAGGAGAGGGACAATGCAGCTGTTGGCTAAATATATGCTACAGGAAGAAGCCACAAGATTACATTAGTCTGCTTTAAAAGACAGTGACAGTGAGGTGATGTACTGTGAGGAAGTATCACATGACCCAAGAACTATTATTTTAATTACCATTATTTTGTCATCTCCATCTTATTTAGCTTTCCATGCATACTTCCCAATCCATCATACAGCATAATTACATTCAATGAATGAGCTCTCAAGTTACATTGCTAAAAGAAACTCATTCTTAGAAGTTTCTCAACTGAGTTGTAAGCAATTAAAACCATCTCTGAGTGCTTTGTTTAATTTTCTTCAATGGAAGAAGTCTTAGAAGTAGGTAGAAGTAATTTCCTTTTCAGAAGGGCCATGAATTCTTATTATGGCATATGAATAATGCATTGTTTTATTTAAAACATCTGAAGAGCCAGTGTGGGTCTGCTGAAAGCTGGACCTATTGGCAACATGAAGCAGGGGACTAAAGTTCTGCAAATAGTGCAGTGGTGAGGGTTGCCTCATCTGTCAGACACAGGGGGCCTATAGAAGAGGGGACCTTGTCTTGTTCCAAGCACAAAGCTGGCTGGAGACAAGTTTAAAAAAGTAACTTAATAAGACTAGTCTACTTCATATAGGGCAAGTTATTTGGGTGTCTCAGCCACTTGACCATGAGCAAGATCCAGATATTTCTCACTGAAAATAGAAAACTGGTAAAAAAAGTACTTCCCTCAGTGTTAGTATCACTGAAGCAGCACATCCATCATAGTCAGCATGGCCAGTTTTTATAACTAACCCTTTCTAACCCATTTTATAACTCACCACTAAACCATTTTAGAATTAACTCTTTCAGATCTTAGACAGAGAACACATCAGGTTTATTCTGCAGCTGCAATTCTGACTGCATAGTTCTACCACCCTTAACATCACTTTGTCTTTGCTGGGCTCAGTAACCCCTACTAACAGGTTCACCTTAAATGTATGGTCAAGAGATTGGAGCAACTGGTGCAGAAGTGTGTTTAGAAATGTAAATGGTTTTGGGATCTTCTCTTATTTCTGAGAAACAGTGTATTTGTTTAAAAAAAATACAGCTATAATAGCAAAATCTTTGTTTCTGAATAATGTTTGCATAATCAGGACTGACATTAAGGTATTTTTCTGCTCTGGCTAATCTCAGTGCCTTCTGCAAAAAATACAAAGTGATTCTCCACAATTTCTATTGGCTGTCTTGACAAAAGGCTCTTTGTGCACTGCAGGACCAAAAGCTTTACATACAGTAAATATTTGAGCTGAAGGTGTGCTACTGATAGATTTGTGTGCACCATCGTTATTCCATGTTGTTCATGTTGTTGGCCTGCATCCCACTTTGTGGCCCAGTAAAGTAAATGACTGCTCAGAAAGCTGTTGAGCAGGAAAGAACCTGCTGCATAATACACAAACTGCAACAGATGATTGCTACTTCAGACAATAAAAATCTTGTTATTTTTAATAGCTGGAAGAATGTATGCATCTTGGACTACATAATACACTGTAATGACTCACAAGACATTTTTAAATACTAAAATGCCATCTTAATTTACTTCAGATTCACCTAGCCAGGTCAGTATATAAAAAATAAGACCACTTTAAAGAAAAAAAAAATGAACAAGCTTAGTCAACTAGATATTTCTATGAAGGGGTGAACAGCTTTGATGGACCTCTTATTCTGCCTTAATTTTGAGACAAAGCAACTGCTTCAGATAGGTGCAACTTTTAGGCAGCAAAAATATATGAAATTAATTCATTCCTTATGGGTGTTTTTGTTTCTCTGATAAGTACCTTTTAATAGTTGAAAAAAAGTACCCTTGAGAATAAGAGGCAGAAGACATGTCTTTGTTAGAGTGGAATTTATTTCATTGTGTGGGGACAAACAAGCTAAATTTAAGTTACTTCTGCTGCCATTGCTTGCCTAAATCCTCCTTTACCAAAAGAATAGCCCTATTGTAGTATCACTGGTATTAACTAAAGGGTTAGGTAAATAAAGCTGCCAGAGGTGACAACATGATCTAACACTGTTCTTTTCTCAGATACCATATGAATGTGATTCCTATCATGTTCTTCTTCCACTTGAGTGACAAAAACAAGCCAAAGATCTCAAAATCTCATCCTCTGTCTCATGACTAGAATGAATACCCAATCCTGTACATGGTGAATAAAAACTGAGCCATGTGCATTAGATCATTTCAAGATCAAAACAAAAAGCATGCTTGAATCTCTACCAGGGATTTAACTCACAGAATTTCTAATAGATATCCTGGACCAATATCACTCTATTTATTCTTTTTGTGTAGTTTTGGCAACTTTATTCCTGCAATATAGCATTTCTAAGAATAATTATTAAAAATTGCTTATACAACAAGCAAGGTTATTTTTAAGTATTAATCCTTACAATGAGATAATGGGAACTTCCAGATGCCAGACCAACCTATGTCCAGGAAATAATGTGCCCCATGTGGCCCATAATCAACCCATAATCTAAAAGATGTGCCCCAATGACTTAGCAGAATCTTCTTTGAATGAGAACAAAAGACATTACACCTAATTTAAGGACAAAAATTAATAAAACTGAAATGGAACCAAAGACTAGACCCATCAATATTGTCCTCAATATTGATATTTCACCAAGCAATCGAGGGATTTTTAAATTCTATTTGGGGATGTTTTTCTCAGAGAAAGGAGGAAGAGAAAAAAAGCAGAGAAGGGCTGGAAGGTTTTTAGTTCTACTATGAGTATTGGAATGGAGAACTTTGAGCTAAGATGTCATCTGGTTTTTAATTCATAAGCATAATCAACAAAATAGTGATGCCAGGATAGAATTCTTTAATCAATGTTGTAAGAGTTTCTATAAGAGGTATGATTCTATTAAAACAAATGTATTGGCTTCCTCAAGAAATTACATGACAGTTCTCTAGTGTAAGGTGCCAGGGGATCAGAGAGCACTTCAGGCTGGAAGGAAGCTCAGAATGTCTCTAGATCAGGTTGAGGCTTGTGGTCAGAGCAGAGCACTCAGGGCTGGGACCAAATGGGTTTTAAAGACCTCCAAGGACAGAGACCACAGAGCCCCTCTGGGCACTGCCTTCACTGCCTGAGTGCCCCCATGGCAAACAGGTTTCCTCCAGTGTATGGCTTGCTTCTCTCTTGTTTCAGTAAATACCTGCTGGGTCTCACCCTCCCACCACACCCTGCTGTCCCAGCACTTTCCCAGGCCCTGCAGGGCTGCTCTTGGTCTCCCCTTGAAGCTGCCTCCACCCCAGGCTGAATACCCATTATTCATCTGCAGCAAGTCCACAGTATGTGACACAAATCATCATAAACCCTCCTGCACTCAGGCAAACTCCAGCTGACATCACCCCTAGGTGTGTCAATCAAAGAAAATGCTGACAAGTTACATGGAAACTCCAATCGCTCTGCTTCCATCAGATGGACTGCATGAACCAAAAATTTACTCCAATTCCTAATTCCACTTTCTTTCACTGCAGCCTCCAGCAGCACCTCAGGCATGCCACAAGAACCAATGAATTTTTTGTGCTGTATTAAAACATGCTGCAACTCTAGGCATCATTATGACTGTAAGAATAGTGAGTTGATTGTCCAAAACAAAGTGTTGACTGCATTACAGCTTCCCAATGCCAAAAATATGCACCTGATGAGGGAAAAGGTAACACACAAAGTCTGCTACAGATCCAGCAGGTACATTATCCATGCAGAATTTATCTTTTTCTATGAGTGTAGTCTGATGTGTAATTTCATACCTTTCTACCCACCTCTAGAGAGGCATCAAAGGTCTAAAAACTCAAAGGTTTTTGTGAGGATATGAAGAATATAATGATGAGTTATTATATTCATTTCTAGCCCATTGTACAATGTCCTATTATATATTATAATGGAAATTATCTCTGTGTGTGCTTTTTGGCTTCCTCCACCACGACACCAGCCAGCCACCCTTAGGTAATCATGTCCCTGCTAAACCAGACACAGATGGCTTCTGCATGCAGGCAGATGAGGAACTTTCTTGCATCCCATTCCACCACCTGGCTCAGAAATGTGATAACAAGCAGCCAGGGATACAGTCATATCTGATATTGCTACAGCCACTCTTTCTACCATGAATATTTATGATTGAAATGTAACCAAAATATGGATACACTTTTGCATATGAGAGGCAGAAAGCAACACTGAAACAAAAGTAGTTCACATCCTGCCTTTAAGACACTGAAATTTCAGTTTAACAGCACATTTCAAATTTTTTAGCACGATCCTGTATGAACAATTCAGCCTCTCTTACTTGCATAAAACAATTTAAAAGTACCCTTTTTGATGCCCACTCTTTGTTTGCTGTTGTTGTTTTATACTGTCAGACCTTTGGGAAAAGTACATCACTTTTCTTCTTGCAGGAGCTACACAGTATGGAAGAGTAAATCTGGTTCAAGTAGATGTTAATTGGAAGGGCTTTAGATCCTAAAGTTGAGCAGGATAAGTGCATGGCACAAAGCAGAAATCAACAGCCTGAGATTCCATCGTGGTGTTTGGACAGGGGTTTAGCTCTACTCCAGCACCACAGCTCAGAGCATTCCCCCCAGCACCCAGCTTTGCCCCCATGAGCTGCATTCAGTTTAATTGGTGTTCTAAGAAATAATGCTACATGAGCTCAAAGTGCAGTATGGAAACCTGAAGATGAATGTGGAAACACAGGACACAGTGTGGCAATGGAATAAATTATCTAATAAAATTAACTCTGCATTTAAAACCTTTCAGCATTCCACTGGTCACTTAACAAGGAAGGACAATTTAGGAATGCTGTTGGCATTCAAAAAGCCATTTGTAGATTCTTACAGTTCTGGACACTCTTTTTATTGGATCTAAGAAGTAAAGTTACCCTGCAGCAATTCTTCAAGAGAACTTAGGGAACAAATAGGGTGGCAGGAGTGAGAGGTTTTGGTGAAATACAACATTTAACACTCCTTTGGTAGTCTGAGCACTCATAAGGAAAACAGAAGTTAGCCAAGAAAGCAATTAAAGCTTCAAGCCAAATCCTCTGAGGGCATAAATCAGTTGCACTACTTGATACAAGGTGAAGAGCTGGTCCTGAACTGAATTCACCCTGCTGCTGTGCTATCAAAGAACTTCTATTCACCCCTCCTGCTCACCAGCGCTTGAAAGGAAGCATCCCATGAAGTATATGCCAGAACCCACACAATATATCTCACAGCATTTCCTCATCCTATCCCCTCTGCTGATGACCTCTGGACCCTTTCTTTCAAATCCTCTGTGTTCTGATACCCCCACAGCACAAACATAGTTACCTATTTCCTACAGAAATAAACTTTGTTCAGTAACCATGGACATAGCTTATCCAGTCAGGAAAACACAAAAAACAACTGTCCATTGTGAAAAAAATGAAAACGCTCCTGTTCCCATTCAGTGACCCCATCCCCACTGACACCAGAGCAGCAATTTTTCTTATCTGAGGAAACATGACCACATGGGAGAAGATTACACGCTGGAATATTGCAGTCACATTGAGCAATACCTTTCTTTTTCCTCTTCTGTAATCACAGCACTGAAGGATAGATCTGACAGGATTTTATTGACACAGACTTTTTATAGATCCAGTTAAAAGGTCCCCAGACACTCATTCAGCTTCCTGTACATTTAGTACAAAAGCACTGCAGAATCACTGTTAATGAAAATACATTTTACTGTGAATAAGCAAGGCAGGAGAGAGGGGAATTCCAGAAGACCTTAGCAGGCACCACTTGAGTGTGGCACATTACCTGTGTTAGTTTGCCATGACCAAACAGGAATAGCTTCTCTTATCATTAAGGGAATTGTAAGACATGGCCTCAGTCCTTAGCCCACATCTATCTGATTGAACTTTGGCATACATCTCCTTCACCTCATTTCCCTATCTCAACAATAAAGACTGGTTCCTTCACTTCATCTATCTTGTCAAATTAGACATGTACATGAACCCTTTCACCCTGAGTAATGTGGTTGGAATAATGTAAGAGAGCCCTAAAAGCCTTGTATCCAGCCACAAAAAGATCCCTGCAGTGAAACACAGAAGCCACTAAGCTACTTACAGAAGCAGCACACTACATCACATAACAGTCTGATCTCAGCTGAGCTTCCACAATTATGTAGATTAATTATAACTTTAATTTTATGTACTTTAAGATCCTTAGCTGAAGAATTCAGTGAACTATCACATAGTAATAGCATCAACACTAGTTCAAATTGGAAAATAACTGCTTCCTCAGCCTCTTGGTTTCACAATTTATCCACTTTTGGAGCTGGTTTTTTCTATGCTTTAAGGTAAAAACAAAACACAACACCAGTGAGTCTTGCTAAAATGGGAGCAAATTCCCAACAGCTTTTGTGCTATGGAACAGTGGGAAAGAAATACACATGCACACACTTTTCCCATTGTAATGAAGCTCTAACCATACTTGTTTTTGAATAGGGCAGCAGCAGAAACAGTTGAAATTTGAAATGTGACACTTGGCACACACATTGTCCTTAATAAGAAGTACATGGTGTGCTGTGTTTGAGGAAGACACGGGTTTTGCTTTTTTTTCCTCAGTACTAATTGACTGGAAAAAAAAAAAAAAACTTCCAATTTTAACAGAGCCTAATAAAGCTGTGCCTTTCTGACATCACAACAGTTACCTTTAACTAGATTGACAAGCTCATGGGCTGCTGAAAAGATTTGTGTGAGGGAAATGTTCATAGATAGATAACATCGTACTGTCTGATTCATAAAGTGATAGAAACCTGAGTAAAATGACCTAAAAGTGGTGACTGATCCATCACAGACCAAATATTGGCTCTTGGAGCTCAGACTTAACTCAGTCTAAATCACAGATGGAGTCAGAACACCCATTTCTTCTGGAAAAACTTGTGATTGTCTGTGAACTTCACTATGCCCTGAACTGCCTTTTCACTTAGCTGGAGGCCTTCATTCCTCTTCTCCAGTCATGAATTATTTGGAAATTATGGTTCTGGATGTCCCACTTCCTTTGTAAGCCAGCTTAAGGCCCCTTTCACAGTCCTGCCTGTGGAGAAAGAAATGCTGTTTTACACTGGATGCTGCTGCTACCACCCTCACCTACCTTCAGAGTACAATTCTCCTGCAAGTTAGAAAACAACTATTTTCACAGAGCACTTCTATTTTTAACCTACTTATGGCCATATTTATTCCTTCATCTCTGTGGCCACATCCAGAAGGTCCCATCCATAGTGTACTTAGTCTGGTGTGTCTCATTGTCAGAGTGGTCCCTGAGGAGATTCCTCATCCTCTGGATCAGGGATCTGAAAGAGAAAAGCATGGCTGTGCAGGCCACTTACACACAGTATATGCCATGGGGACCATCAGGATCCTGAGCCATTATTGGATCAAAGCACAGGCACTGAAGGTTACACGCAAGACAGCAAGCCAGAACAATGTCTTGACTTAAAGGATTTGGAACTTCATCATGTGTAATCCAGGAACGTGATTATACAAATTTCTCAATTTATGGACACCTGAAGGAATCAGGCTGGCATGGAAGACCACCAGTCTGGATATCTAGGCTCTATTATCTCTAGAGAGATCAAGTGCAGCTCAAATACAAAGGCAGCTGAGCATTCATTATAATCTAGATGTGTCAGAGTAATCTGTCCAGGCAGAAACAAGAAAGGGGATATATTTACAGGACTGTGACCATATATGTCACTCTTATTTAATGTTGACTTTTAGTCATGGAAACTACTCATTTACAGATTGCTCCATAAATAGTTGTAACTTCCTCCCTGACCCTGCATTTGCAAACTCCATTTCACCTGCCCCATGCAGCACCACAGTGAAAGCTCAGCAATGCATTATCTTTCACTCATGGATCTTAGCAGGTTAAGTTTCCAGTTTCCAGCAGATATAAAACATTGCTAATGCTCATAATTTAACATTGCAGCAAGCCAAACCCAGGTTCTAACCAGAAAAACAGACACCTCATGCGTGCTGCTTTAACTTTTCAGCTCAAATAATTGTCCTGTGTCTGCCAACACAGGACACATGAGTAAGACATTGGCACTGAACTGAAAACTGCAAGATCAGTTATCAGGGTTTGCAGGCTTTTCTTAGCAACAGAAAAGGCAACCATCATTTTCTGTCTGTGCAGGATTTCAGCACAAACAAGCCTCTTTAATTTCATGAAGAAGAGAGAGTTTTTCAGCCTCCCATGAGAGGTCACGTACAGCATTCTAGCAGAGCTGCCTGGATATAATCAAATATAGAAGTACCCACTGCCTCTGTCTTTCACTTCTTCATTTCCCATCCTCTAGTCACTTCAGCTAATTATAGCTACACTTTCTGCTACTTTTTGATTGCCTTTGAAACTGATCCTAAGAAGGTCATGTCCAACGCCATTATTTGGTCTGTACCAAAATCCTAGCATCTCCTTGCAACATTCAATCTAAAGTGTCTGGCATTGCTGTGAGTCTGGGATAACAGTCCAAATCCTGATCCTTTTGCTGAAACTTTGCAAATTAAGAGAAAAATATTTTTCTCAGCAGAAAAATATTTTTCTTAGGCCTTCCTAAGCCTTAAAGATACTTGTGAGGACTGCAAGTTAGCAAAGGATCAGGACTCGAATCTGACATGTGCTAGGACAACTCTATTCTTCACATCTGCTGAAACATGTCATTAGAAGGCATCCACTGTGGCAGAGCCTTTAGTTAGCAAATACAGGTTTAAAGGCAAGAAGTGATGCCAGGGATGCTGGCAGGAAGAGTCACAAAGCTTTGCCAAAGAAGAGGAAAAGCAGCTCAGTGAGATCACAGAGGTGATCTTTGACATCCACCATTCTTAAGTCTTCAGCCAATACCAGGTTGGTGGCAACACATGATAGAAAATCCTGGGGATGAAAAACTGTAGCCATTACCACCAAAATGCACACTCCACCATGACACATGTGCCATTTACATCTTTCAGTACTCCCAGTAATTGTTCCAGCCTCAAAACAAAGAAGCAAATCAAAATTTACTTTATACCTTTCCTATTCTTGATCTGTCATGATTTAAAATTCAGAGTATACTAGATCTGTACCTATATTGTTATCCCCCATTGCAGGAAGAATAATTTTCTGGAAAAACACATAAGTGTTACAGAAATGGTAAAAACCATACTATACTTCCCAGGTCTACTCCTGCTGATGATGGTTAGGGCAACTGTAACAGACCAAAAGCAGGGAAGTCTCAATTCTGATATGCTGCACAATCTGCAGAAGACTTTAGTCTGTTCACATTGTGGTTTACCTCTTTTGCTGACCTTGGCCACAAAAAATTAGGGTGGAGAGGCAATCACTCATACTAATTAACCCCAAACTCACAAAGCAGAACACCTCTTCCACCAGGCACTGCTGAAGCAGAGATTCTTGGTTCCAAGCCCTTGCTGCAGTACAAGGCCTCTTCAGCTTGGGAGCCAGACCCATGGAATCACCTGGGTTTTGCAAATCAATATGGCATAATGTCTTTTGTTTAAAATATACACACTCCCTTGCTGCTGAAAGAGAGCATTTTGATACAGTTATATTGGTAATTCTGAATTACAAGTTCTTAGAAAGAGATATTAAGGACCATTTAAATGCTGGTGCTTCTTGTTGAACTTAGCAGGGGATGAGGTTGCTCACCTCTTTGCAGATTTCCCCTTACTTTACAGAAACAAAAGCGTGCTCACTAAATGGTTGTAAAACTTCATTGTGCCTTACAGAGTTTTAGAATAGTTTGCACAGAGGGGGACTGAGGGGAAGACGGTTGGGTTTTGGCAAGAAAATCATATTTCAGAACAATGCTAATCAAACTACTAATAACTATCCCATGAACAAGCATGGCCAGCATTGTTCTCTGCAAAATATGTACCAGCATTGTTCAGAGACACTAAACAAGGATTCTTTTGGCTACAATTCACAGTGCAACATGTCATCATAATGTCATTCTGAGGAAGAAGGCCTAATGCTTTGGAAATCTACCTGAACACTATTGGTACCTCCTCACTGGAAACTAAGATATCAGCAATGCCACTTTTTGCCAGCCTTTCTTCCTCCAAAGCAAATATTGTGGACTACAAATGTTGAATTTCAGCTACATGAGCAACAGGTCAGCTCTAAGTATAATAACTATAAGCCCTAAACATAATAACATAATAAGACATTCCTAAACATCCAAAAGATTGTGTTTCATGAATAAACTGCCTTAAATGCTATTTAAACAAACTTGTCCACCACTAATACCAATGTTGATGTTGTCCTGGATTTATAATGCATTTTCAAAGGTCATTAATATTGTCATCATCAAATATTCAGCATTTCTTCTCTGAAAGGAGAGGATTTTTTTTTCTTGTATTTGATCTGACAGTATCAAAGAGAAAAATTTCAATTTTTTTTCTGCAAACACTTTTGACTCAGTTCTAATTCAAGACAAAAATAAACTACATATACTCTGAACCCCCAAACATCCCACCAGGCAGGAGCTCACTTTTCTAAGCAATCTTTATCTTCTGTAAAGACAAGCCATTTTGAATCATTCTAGGAAGTTTTCTAAATGCAAGCTAGCTTGTGCTACCAGGACACTTGATGTTATGGAAAAAGCATGCCAAATACAGAACAACCAGGCAATATTGCATGTGTGCCCTTCAAGATATGACAAATGCTTCTGCTCTCCACCCTACTGACATCAAAGCTCCCTTCAGCCCACCATTATCATTGCTGAGCACCAAAGGAGTTGCTGAATTTCCTTTATTTGCTCCAGCTACAAAGGAAGGAAACATTATTTCTCCTACAGAGAGCCCTCTTAATGTCCCTAATGAACACCAGCTAAGACACATGGAAGGATCCCAGGAATGCTGGAGACAAAATCAGGGAAGGCCTGGAGCAGGTTGTAATGGTTGTTGTTGAGGCAGGTCTAAGTAGAGATGATTCCTGTTGCCTCATATCAGACTGATCCTGAACACAGACCGCTTTGAAGAAAACATTATTTGTTTTCACACCAGTTCTCACTCCTTAACCTAATCTCTCCTCTCTAAAATGGGTGTTTCCATCTGTAGTCCTCTCATAGGTCACAAGGTACCAAGGTGAACATTTTCATTTTAACATGGAAATTCTACTAACCAAATCACTGGATGGGAGTTATCACTGAGTCAGAGCACCCCAGACCAATAACCTGGCATAACTCTTCTCAGTACCATGGGTGGTGGCATTCACATCTACCTCTATTCACATCTCTACCTTGTTTACAACAAATAATCTTATTACAATTTGATAGAAGAGGCCATAACATCTACCAAACACGACTGGATGAATTTATTTTAAAGTTACTCTAAAATGTATTGAACATGAGATGCACACAAAGGTCATTAAATCTGAATAGGACATTTTAAAAAGACTCCAATAACTGATGAAAAAAATAGTGTTCAAAAGTGCCCACTTGACTACAGATCTTTGGCTCACTCAACAGCTGCTGGAAAAGGTATTACAGGACTTGCAGACTCTTGCAAAAATTCCACTTCGGAAGGCAAATACCTCAGCCTGGCACAAGTTTAGAAAAATAACTAGGCCAGTACAAAAGGATGTTTACTGTATTATATTTCCCTTTTAAATGTGGGTCTTGTTTCTTTTATTAAAATAACAGTACATATGTGCTTTATCTAGGTTAAGTTATCATTTCATCAACAAACAAGTGCTGCACAGCCCCTCCGCCCAACTTTGGAAATAGCCCATATAAAAGAAAATAACAGCTATAGAGAAACACCTCAGCTTTATTATTTTACTTTTCTGAAGTACATCTTTTGTGTGACTCACATGCTTTGCCCATGACACCCATTTAACAGCTGGGGTGGCTACAGGAATCCTTGAATCTGTCTCACACTTGCCTTTATCCACTTGGCTGTCTCACAGACAAACCAGGGGCTGACAAACCAAGTGTATCATGAGGGTCTAATAAGCATATTTATATCTGAAGCTGCTATTCTGGCTTTCAGCACAGCAGGTAAGGCTGGTTTTGATAGCTTACAGCACAGAAATATATCTGTTATGTGGTATAAGAAGCTGTTGTTAATGAAGAGGTACTCAGCCTTTGAAACCACTAACTTTCTTTCTTGAGAAAAGTGACACAAGGCAAGAGAACAGGAGAGTACAGGGCCACTTCTGCTAAAGCAAAAAGATAATGCAGAACCTGGAGCTCTAATCTCACGTGCATAAGTGGATGCCTAATGAGTATTATATATACATCCTATTGTTTGCTATACCAACTGGAATTTTCTTTATTCAGAAGGTTCTCAGTTACATGAGTACAGCCCCACATGCTATTAACTGGGGAGGATGACACTTATGTCAGAGGGGCTCCACCACACCAGTTGAATTGTGGTGTGAGAGGGACACTGACAGCAGGGTCAAGCCTTGTGTTCCAATCAGCCCACCACAGGAAACCTTGTGCATAACAGCCAAGGGTATTGCACATTAAAAATACATTGAGAAGAAAAAAAATGTCATGTTTTATATTGCAGCTACCAAAACCTCCTTCTTCTCCTTTGCCATGTGCAAGTCATTGTTAGAAGAGCCTCTTTGTTCAGGCCAAGAAGGCTGGCGTAAGGAAAGGGAGGTGCCTGGTTCCTCAACATGGGATCCCATTAATATTACTGATAGACTATTCTTTAAAGAGATCCATCTGTTTCTTATTTGGCATATTCAGAATAGTAGCTTGTTACATTTTTACAAGAATCTGTGTGATCCAAGAAAAGCAAAACCTCATGTAATGAAAGAAAAAGAGAGAATACTTATTAAACAATCCCATCAATGCTGTACAATTTAAACATCCATCTCTAAATGGCTTCAGTCTGTTCCATTCACAGCTGTCAAATTTCTTTGCTGCAGGGGGAAGGGGACAGAAGGCTACTTATTTCCCTACAGTTTTGCAAAATATGCATAGAAGTAACATCTCCTAAGTACATAATAAATCTCTTCTTATGAGTCACTGTGAAATGCTGCCCTTCATAGCTGCATTACGAACAGGTTTCTTCACTCAAAATCCTAAGCTGCCTTGCAAGAATTTAAGCTGAAGGCAGGATCTGAGGTAGGATGAAGTCAGGTTAGGACCAGTCTATGATAGTAAGTGTCTTTGTTTGAATAACAAAGCATAAACACTAGGTCTTTCTTCAGGTATCAATTTTACATTTCCTAATAACAGAAAGGGCTTGTATTCAGCTTGTACTATATACATATATATATATAAGATTTTTCAAATATCTGAAACAGTCAAGAGCATAATTTCTTAGTGAATGTAGCCAATATAAAGTTATTTGGAATCAAGTGCTTCTGCTAATGAAGGATTAAGCCTAACTATTAATATTATTTATCAGCACTGCCCCTTCTTCTGGCTGATACTTGAATCAAAATGTAAAATGTTATATGCCTTCTAGACTTATAAAGTCATTTAATTGTATTCTAAAATAGAACTGAATTATCTTTAAGGTCCCTTCCAACCCAAGCCATTCTATGATTATAGCATACTATTCCAATTTTTGGGATGCATTTAATCTATTGACAACAATCGTGCATAAGTATTTATACAATATTTTATATATTATTTGAGCAAGGCAATGACAGGATGAGGTTGCAACAACCAAACCTAATTCTGAACCAAAAGTGAGAATTCACAGTTGAGGTTTTGAACAGTGAGACCTATATCAGATCAAAATAGAAGTTTGGTACTAAGACTAGGCTTATGAGAGGTTTTTTGATGTTCAGAGACAATATTATTTTCAACAAGGTTTCTATGACTTCAATCACTTATTTTATGTAGCTGTTCAGATTCAGAACATGCCAGGAGTCAGCTGTAACCAGGCCAAGTAGATAATGCAGTAAAATTACTATTAGCCTCCAAACAATTGCCTTTTTTAAATTGCCATACAGCTGTGTACAAGAAGCATTCTTCTTTTTATAGAGAAGAACTTATTACACAGACTTGAAGAGAGAGAGTAAAACTGGTGTCAGATAATAGCTGCTGAAATTTTCCTGTGTCTGCAGATACAAAATCACACATCAGCAAAATCAAATGATTGTCAGGATTCAGAAACAAGAATTGCCATTGAACCAAATTTTAGTGGCAGAACCACAAGCCGAGATGCTTCCTTTTCAGTTTCAAAATGAAAGTGCAGTTAATCACTTTCATGGGGATGAGAGGAGCAGGAAAACAAAATCTCCTGTGCCTTCAAACACAAGCTGCTTGTGCCTGACAGAAAGAGGAGCACAGCCCTGCCTCCTGTGGAAACTCCAGGTGCAAAGGGCAGCAAGCACCACACACCCCTGTTGGTCCCTACTCTATCACCAAAATCTCTCCATTGATCTTCTACAATGCCTAGCGCTCAGTCAGCCCAAAAATAACACTGGTGTTATGCTTCAAATTTGGGATTTGAAACAATGCAAAATGAACTGGTTAGCAAAAGGGTGCTACTGATTAGCACAGACAGCAAGGGATGAAATACAGAGTGCTCTGTGACAATGAAGGCTGGTATAGGAGCAGGGCATTTCATCTTGTCTTATATTAGCCTAATGGGATATTCCACTAGCTGCTCTTCAGGCATTGCCCGTGTGCAATATGGCTGGAAGGAGGTCTTGGCACAGAAAACAGAAAAGACCTCTGGTTTCCAAAGCTGGAAGGATCATGGAATAGATCTTTCAAAACTATTGGAAAAAGATGCATCATGAGGCATCATTCCTCTCTGGGACTACAGAGAAGTGCTGATGGTTTGCAGAGACCACTGTTAATTCCTCCAGCTCAGAAGAGTTCTCACAATAAATATATCCTCCTCAGGATATACAGACATTTCAGTGGAGACAATGCATTTCCTTTCAGCTGTCTAGCAGTGAAGACATCTTGATCCCAGAGGCAATGTTAATCAGACTCTAAAAGGACCTCAGCCTACTTGTTATTATTTCAAAACTTTACTTGAAAGAGAAGAAATTAAAAGAGAAAGTAAAGAGAAACCTGAGAATGCAAATATATCTACAAGTGCATCCTTGATACTGTTGGAGCTTCAGAATGGGTTGTGCTGGAACTTACTGTGACTGAGTAATGCACCAGAAATCCCAGAGAATACAGGAATTCCTACACACTGCCTTCACCATTTTTAATGGAAAACTTGTGATATAGCTTATTAGCTAAATTTCATAACTACTTTAGTTATTTTTAGTTCTTTCTCACCTAAGACTGAAACAACACAGTAGAGATATTTTCAAGTCTGAAAAAGCTATGAACCTGTACTTAAATGGGCAGTTTCCAATACCTGCTTTCATCAGAAGTGTGATTCATCCCTGAGAACATGGGACAGACAGCACATCTACCTTGAGGAATCATAGAATAAGCTGGGTTAGAAGGGACCCACAAGGATCACCAAATCCAACTCTTAGCCCTGCACAGGACCACCTCCAAGAGTCAGCATGTGCCTGAGAGCATTGTCCAAATGCTTCTTGAATTCTGTCAGGCCTGGTGCTGTGACCATGCCCTGGGGAGCCTGTTAAAGAAATTAATTTCTAGCACATATGTAACTTTTATCTATTTGTTTACAAATCGTGAACCAAAAAGTGACATGAAACATCATATACGTGGAATTTAGGAATACAAATCACAGAATTATTCCGATCTCAAGCAGATGCAGAAAAAGAAGAATCTCAAATAATATCAGACCGCTCTCACTGTTGTCTTACTGCACCAGTGAATAAAGACAGTTGCCCAAAATCTATGTCTCATTATAATGCATCAGTAAAGCAACTAAGGTGGTCATACCTTAGACTTCTGGAAAGTATTGGGAGCCTGGGTTTAGAGTTGGAAGTGAACACAGGGTTTCTTCATAAGAAGAGACATGGTCACAACTGACAATTCATCAAAAATTATTCCCAGAAGAACTTCCTGTCCTCAAAAAAAAAAAAAAAAAAAGGAAAAGCCCCAGATTTTGAAATTCTAGAAATGTGTCATTTCAACATTCACAAAACAAAAACTCTTGGGTTTGCGGTTGAAAGCATCTCTTCAACCTTTATATAAACCTAATTTAGTTTATATTAAAAGGTTAAAAAAAGAAAAAAGGGATCACCATTAAAATGAAATATGTTTGTTTGTTTCTTAAGTCACTCATATATTCACTGAGTCCCACGCCAGGCCTAAAATTTCAAAATCAACAGAATACTTGTAGGACAAGAAAACTGTTCTGTGTACCCACACAGCAAAGGGAACATTAGCAGTTCAAGCTCTTCCCAGTTTCCTTGCAGTGCAGCTCAAAAATTACTTTTGTGAATCCCCCTGATGAATGGAAATATAGTCTAGTTCTCCAACCTTTTAAATGTTTACAGACCTTTTTAATTTCTTTTATATCATCATGCTTTTTTTGGACAAAAACTGCACAGTTAGCCCTTAGGGGACCAAATTGGAGGAGTTATTTCAACCAAAACAACCCCAAACTGTTATTTTAGATTAATGAAATCAAAGCATTAAATATATACACACCTATATTTTACTATGGCCAGTGCATGGAAAATCGATTACTGACTTGATGCTGGAACTATTATGGCAAACTGGGCTGTGGGGTTTTTTTAAAGGATAATATATCTGAAAAACTTAAGATCAGTTAGATGTTGAACTCCTCTTTTTCAGCATCCATCTTTTCCAATCATCTTCTCAGAAAAGCACAAAGTAGAGTAACAAGAGAAAGTTGGACTTACTTGAATCAGCTCAGGTTATAAATGTATCAAACTTAAGACCAGAAAAGACTGCTTGATAAAGCAATCTGAGTGCTTCTATAGGACAAACTATCAAATTTCCTCTGGGTTTTTTCATATTGTGGTCCCACCACTGTATCTGACTGGCAGAGTGTGCTGGCTAAAGCAAGCCTTGATGACAGCCCTCCACCTGAGATATTTGCTTAGGCACAACATACATATCTAGAAGGAGATGGCCACTAAGGGAGTTTAGACACAGACACAAAGGTAACTTAGCCACTGACTACAATCTAAAGCCTTAAAAAACTCCCTCTGGAACTATGCATATCCATTTTGGATACAAAGTCATCAGCTTTCCCTGAAATGGTTGAAAAGCTGTACCATGATGTTTTTTCAGTTCTTCTAGGATTACCAAGGACATCCCAACTATGCAGGCCTAGCTCTGCTGCCAAACCCAATCAGCATTGAAGAACTAGTTCTTCTCATGTCCAGCTGTTCAGTCAGGCACATTTTTACCAAACTTTCAATTGGCCCACTGAATTTAGGTTTCTGCAGTGCCTGATGTCACAAAATTCTTGAAATCTGGAGGGAGTAAAAAAACTGTTTTCAACTGGAGGACTGCTGTAGGGAAAAAATCTTCTTTTAAACAGTGTGTTATGCTATCCTGCAAGGAGAAGAAAATGGAAGTTTAGATTAAAAAATCATCTACAATAATGAGAAATATCCTCAGATTTTCTTCATGAGATGTCTTTTATTTCACTGAGTGAGTCTAGTTTATTGATTTTATTGACTGCAATAGATCAGGTCAGGAAACAGTAGCCTGCATGCTTACATGTTTATACACACTTTCATGAACTAAAGTACATTCTGCTCTTCTGGCAAGAGGAAGGGTCTCTTTAGTCCTCAAAACCAAATTTCCAATATTGCAAAATAATGCTAGTAATACGAGGTTTTGTGACAGAAACACATAGAAACAATTAATTATTAAAATTAAAATCTGTAATTTTTTTAATACTTTGGCATAATCAACCCAAAATCAGAAGATGCATTCAGATTAGTGCTGTGGTTATCACTACTTATTAGAGTTCTTTGTAATATCTTTCTGAAATTATAGACTATGGCTCTTAAAGCCAGAAAGGACAACATAGAATATTTCATGTACTTCTCTGTAGCACAACAATATAATTTCACCCAGCTGTGTATCCATTGTGTGCTGAGGCATACCAACCCCTCTCAGTTTGCAGACTTCAAGAAATGGTAAACTCACTGCTCCTCTTCATCATTTGTTCCAATGGCTGATAACTTCACTGTTAGCAACTAACACTAATCCAGCTGGCAACCAAAAAATACCTGGAAGAGCACTACCTGTTTTTACACTGATACTCAAGATAATTAACCCTTTTTGCCAGGTCTGTTCATTGTAAAAGCAACAAGGTTTTGAGATTTTATTTTTAAGCGAATTTTTGCATTTGTTTCTCATTCATTCATGTTTCTAGAAGCTTATAAAATTTGGAGGCAAATTCATGTTCTGTTTTCCATCTCCATAGGCCACAATGCTTTCAAACAATGACTGGTACTTTCTTCTGTAGCTTTCTGTGATTTGCATGCAGCTTTTTTTCAGGATAGAATGGAAGCCGCCTTCTCACAATGAAATTATTCCCATACGGATTCATAGCTGAAAGTTCATGAGAGCTGTACATGCACAAAAAAGGAATAAGAAATGTGAATACTCTTTGGGATGCCACAGAAAACATTTCCAGATAAAATAATAGTCTGCATTTTTGCAGATCTTTCCATCTTCAAAGTATTGGACGTGCATCCATCATCAGATATTAAATATCCTCAGTGTTATTTTACTAAGGTTCAGCTTCTGAGCATCACGGTCAGATTCAGCTGCTGCAGTTCCAGAGGTGACAAGAACCATTGTGACAAGACTCTGCAGTGCACCCGACTTTGACACATACATTGCCAGCAGCATTCTTGGAAATCTCACTCCCTGGAAGAAGGGTAGGATATGGAAAGAGCGTATGGCACAAAGGCTGACTGCTACCATTTATTAAGACCAGGTGGTCTTGATGGGTGGGCTACAGCCCCCTTATCTGCCCTCCCTCTGCAGATCTGTACTTTGAAGCTTTATGCTTACAAGTTCTGGGTCCTTTATTAGAAGCTGAGGCTCAGCAGCACAGAGGATTAGCCTTTATTGTCTCACTCGTGGCTAGGCCTGTCTGAAGGTCCTTTTCTTCTGTAAGAAGTGGTTATTGACAGCAGAATTCCTGTGGAGGATAACTCCCAGAATACATCTGTACGTGGCAAGGAACCACGGTGCAGTGACTCCTGAGCCAACCTGACAGCTGAGATAGTTCTGAGTCCGAGACTCAGATCTGTTTATATGGCCCTGCACCCAAGTAGTCAGCCCTCACTCTAATTCAGAGTCACCTTGATACAGCTCTACCAGCTTAATGCCCATCTCACCATGACCACAGCAACCCATGCCCAGGAACTGCCCACTGCAGGGGATTGTTACAGCAGTCAGCACTTCAAAAATGGATGCACAATAAAGACATGAAGAAAGCGATAATGTACTTTAAAGTTTCATGTTTAGCATCTGTTACACTGGTGAAATGGATGCCTTAGTTTGACTGAGTTGATCAAACTAAGCAATTCAAGCATCTTCTCCCTAATTTTAGGCCAAAGAAAATTGGAGCAATGCAGAAGCAGATGATAAATCAAAAGAAGAAAAATAGAAATTAAAGCTCAGTTCTGGCCTTTCATCTTTATTGCCCTTCTTTATGTGCATATGGTAGGTGTTCAATTCTTTCCAAGTCCGTATGATATTCCCTTGTGTTTCAGGAGCTGCAGAGCTGTAGTTGTCTATAAAAAGGCAACCTAACAGTTTCCTGTGACTGAGAGTTGAATGTGTTATTTGTTACCAGCTGGTTCATAGATAGCTTGAGCCCATGTCTTGGCTTTAAGTGATCACACTGACTTTAAACCACTCGCTCATGGGGTGCATTCATGTCATAGGGAGAATTCTGTTGCAGTATTTTATTTCTGAATTATGCCATATGACTTTTTTCCCCTAAACCACTATTAAAACCAGAATCTGTAATACGCCAAACACAGACTGCATTTTTTGGAAAGCTGATACCAAAAGTAACAGTAAATGAACCCTTCTGAAAGGTTAAAGTTGCTTTCATATAAAACATTTTCTACCAGGAAATGGAAGTGGAATGTTGAACTAAGCATTTAACTTGAAAGAACTGTGCACAGACTCCAATGGTTGCATTATATTTTAAAATAAGAAAAGCAAAGGGTTTTTATGAGCATACATATTTCTAGCTTCATAAAAAGGGTATTATGGTGACAAGGCAAAATGATTCCCAGTATTTTGGATGCTTCTTTTAACCTTCTAAAAGCTCCCTCCCCATCCATTAAATATTCTAGGGTGAGATTTCACATTATGGTAACATTTATCCAACAGTTCTGCTCCCTCCACTTCCCTTGCATCCTTTCTTCCCTGACACGCAGGCCTGTTCCTACCCTTCCACTTCCTGATTTTCACATGGCTCCTTGATGAATGTAATTGGATTACTAAACCAACAGAAAGCTATCCATATTTTTATTTTGCTGAATTGGTTTCCTACCAGCTGGCCAGGTGAGCCAGCTCCAGGGGTTATACAGAAATCAGAGCTGGTGCAGAAACAATGATTGAGAGCAGCACCCAAGATTTTCTTGGAAGACCTCAAACCCTCAAAGCCCCTATCCTACATGATGTGTTTGCCTCTTAAAAATACACTTCCTGTTGGAGATGGTGGACTTGTTGCAGTAGATTCTGTAAAACAACTAATGGATGAACGTAACCATACCAGACTTGCCCCTTACAGAGACAACAAAGATTAATGTCAAACATGCACCATGCATGCACCATTGCCCATTCTCAGGTGCAAACATTCCTGCATGAAGGCAGTGACCTCATGACACATCTTTATAGAAAGCAAACAAAAAGTGTCCGTTTCCTGGGTACAATCTTTTGCTTTGGAAGGAAATAAAAAAATCCCAGCTTTGTACAGTTTCCTTGAACCTTGAGTTTGATTCTATGTTCATTCAGGAAGGGAAGAAGCCATCCAAATGAGCTTGACACACTGAGCTGCTGCTGATTTGCCAGATTCCAGTGTCCTCAAGTGTGACACAACGTTGTTATTATTCAGTGTCCTGTATTTAAAATCAGAAGTGATTTAATCTGGCTCGCTGCCACACCACTTGCTGACATGTTGACACCATGTAAATAATGCACAGCTCTGTGACCACACCACTTTCATGCCACATGCTGGGAGAAACAGACAACGCCTGCTATTATTATTAGCCACATCTTAGATACCTTGGAAATTTGAAAAATTAACATCAAAATTACTTCCAATATTTGTAGTCTCCAGCTCCAAACTTCTTCATTACGGCTCAAAAGGAACCTGTGCACAGGTAATCACAGTGGATACTGTGATTAGAAACAGAGATTGCTGATTTATATATCACAGCCTTTAAAGGTCTCCCTTCTATGATCGTTTATAAATAACTGACACAAGAACACTGGCAAGACTTATATCTGCTGACTGGAAAGGCCACCATTTTGAATAAACCTCAAAATATTACAAAAACCCAGTTCTAGACTGCAAAATTTGAAATAATTGGTATCAGACATTGCTCCCTGCTACCAGTACACAGTCTACTTCTACTCTTCAATCATTTCAAAAGGTAGACCTACCACAATGGCATCACAGCATGCTCATCAAACCAAAGTGAAATTGTGGTTTTCACTGGAAAACACTGTAAAGCAAAAAAGAGTATTTAATATGCTACCTACTTCTTACATGAGAGTCTGTTATCATCTATGTATCATGAAACCTGAGTTCTATTAGGGGCAGACAGCAATATAAGCTGCTTTTCACAGGACATTTGGCAAGATTGGAAATTAACATCTATATCACTGGTACGCAGCCACTGTTTCATATGCTCTCCCCTTCAATCCTCTGAGTACCAAACAGAGAAAGGGATGATTGTATTTTTACCTTTTTGCAGTTTACAATAATGGAAAAATTGCTCTTTTTCATTTCCCTGGGCCTATGTTGTCAGAGCAGGACTGTGATGTGCATTCTTCCTGTGAAGACACACAGGAGTAACTGTCAAGTCAGGAGAGATAACAGAATACAACAATGAAAAACAGAAATCTAGAAGTTGGGTGGTTACAAGAAGGAGGTTAGAAGTTGGGATGGATGGATGTGAAGATGGATGTGTTACTGTGAAGAACTTACCTCAGTCTTCACTCTGTAGCCATCACTAGTGAAATGCACCCATAGAGATTGGCATTTGCCTACTGACTTTAGATTTCCAAAACCTGAAATAAAAGAATATCTGGCTCAAAACCACTGAACTGTGCAACTGGATCATGATTTCTCAGGGCAAAACAGATGCACGCATCAAAATGTCTTGCCAGAACAAATTCATTTAGAAATCTTGGAGCATAGCAAGCATAAAAAAGAAAGGGAGGGGTTCTTTTCTTTTTCTGCTCCTATGAGACAGTCAGAGCACAGAGTAATTTGATTTCTTTCTGTTCAAGGATGAATACATTGGACAACATTCTGTACTTGTCCACATTGTTCAAAAGGATCAGCATTTTGAGAGTCCCAAACCAAGACCAATTCTTTCTGCTTTCTCCATTAAGAAGACCAGGAATCTTGTGGTCTCTTTTCAAAGGAATGACTTTGTCCAGAATCTTGCCTCAGAGATTTATTTTCACTATGTTATTTAGAACAGAAAAGAACACTGGAAAGACTTCCTAATTTCTTTAGTAAATCTGTTCTTAATCTACTTTACTCCAAGCATTTTACAAAGAGTTTCTTACATGATGTTCTACTCAGAAGTTCTGTAAGTACACACACAGTGGTAAAACTTTCTTTTGACCAGAAAAGACTGGCAGTAATTGCAGTAAATTGAAAGGAAAAGTTTGGGCAAAAGAGTAGGATGGATGAGAAGATAACTTGGTGCTTAAGGTGTGATTTCTGTTCTAACAGCTTCTCTGGGTAATGGAGCTGCCCCTCACAGAGTAGTGACAAAGCCTGTCTTGTGGAAGTTTTCTACAGTTTTTGTTTTGCCTGAGGTTTGGATTTCACAAGGCTAACTAGATTGTCCTTGTCTAGGAAACCCCGGGGGTGAAGCCAGATGGTGTCTGAGTGCAAACTGCAAAGACTGAAAGCGGGGAAAGGGTAGTGGCTGAAAACCAGGGAATAAAAACCACTGAACTAGATGAGTGGGTGAAGTCCAACAAGTTAACAAGAAGTTATGAAGTGGCATGACAAGGGTAATGAAATGTGCTTTTCATAGGCAAAAATGTAAGTATTTTGAGGGGAATATCAAATGTATTTGGGCCTTTTTTCTAAAGTCCACTCAAAGCTTCCTTTAGCATGATATTCTCTCTTCCTTCTCAATGAATTCTTGTGACAATTCTGTTAGCTACAGAAAATTCCTCTAAATTCTTGTTGCTAGATATATACCTCTATGTGCAAGAATAAATTATTCCAAACAAGTCCAGTATACTAGACAAGTAGCAAGTAAAAATAGCACAACTTGCACATTCTTACTAAGAGCTGGCTCAGCAGTCAGCAGCACTGCCTGAACAGTCAACTATAAAAGCTCTTGTTTTGTGATAACCTAATTTGACTATTTCCTCTACCAAAATGTCCTATTTCATTGACTTATAATGTGCAGGGCAGTCCCACATTTTGTGCAGCTGAAAGTGCGTGCACACTGAAAGAGCAGATTCTAGCAGCAATGGGTCTCCTTGGAGGAAATGGTGCACTCTTCCTGTCATTGTGGTTTCCCAATGGTGGAGGGGGAAGGAGCACAGCAAATAGAGACTCTGACACATTTAAAGGCAAGTTTTCTGATGGTGAATGTTTCTAGAGTTTTATCTGGAGTCCATATTTACAAACTCGAGCACATGTGGTTTCACAGAAACGTTCAAAAGGGAAGAGAGAGGAGATGATCAGCACATGCCTGAGCTGCTGCCTGTGTTGGTTGAGAAGGGTGTGCTGGGTGCCAGGCCAGGCTGGCAGGGCAGCAGTGAGAGCTGTGGGACACAGCTGGGGATGCCAGCACAGCTGTGGCCAGAAGCTGGGTGGAAAGGCAGAAAATGCACATATGTACCTGAGCCAAATCAGAGCCCAGGACAATTAATTTCCTTGCTTCTAAGTTGTGTCATTTGTAGAGAAGTTTCAACTGACACCCAAAAATAGCATTCTTTTAATACACATTAATTATTATTTTCCTATCCATATAGCATTTTGAAAATTTCTTTTGATAAGCAATGCTAGATTTTTTTAATTTTCTACTGCCAACATTTTAGGTCACTTGTAAAAAACATGCACAATTCCACACAGGTGTAATCTCTGCTTGATTGTTTACAGTTCCAGTGTTATACCCTTACTTATCTGTTCTCTTTGGCTAATGTGGCTTGATGATTTCACTCTGTGATTTCCCTTTTCAATCATATACATCAGATAGCAGATATTCATACTTCCCTTCCCTACATCATGTGACATTTTCATAATGCAGTGATAACATGGCAGGCTTGCTTTTGATCAACTCTACAGCATATCTTAGAAATAAGCACTAATTTTTACAGTATAAATTAGGGAATGCAAGGTATTTATGGCTTGAAAATATTGAATTTTGTGTTACATCTGTAGAAACTCAGTACTCAGTGTGAAGCTTCATTTGTTATTTAAATCTAATTCTATTTCTGAAACAGCCTCTTTAAAACTGTATCTGCTTCATCTCTGTGCCAGGCTGGTCTCTCTGATATGACTGATGCTTTAGAAGACATTGCCCTGAAAGGAGACTGTGCTAGCAGCAGAGCACTTGAAAGCCAGCGCGCCGCCATCCATCTTCTCCTTTACAGCATGTGCTGGGATAAACAATGGGGCAATCAGACACTTACTGAGGCTGCATGGAAAAGTGGTGAATCAGACTTTCATGGAAAACTTGGTGAGGGTGCTAGGTTACAATTTTTAAGGTGTTCAGTGTTCCAGATAAATGTATATTTAGCTTTCTGTAAAGAGCTTAGGTGTCTTAACTGTGCTTACTTCACCTCAAGGTGACTGTTTTCAAATGCCTCAAAACTGCAAGAGGCAACTGCTTGAATGTCAAGACACGCTTAAAAATCTGAACCCCAGCTTTTGATGAGCAGCAGTCTCAGTCTGCCAGCTCAGTTTAGTCTTGAACTCTCCACTGTATGAGTGTTGCCTGCCTACCCACTAGAAGCAGGTCATTACCACCCAGCTGAACAGTAACTCAGAGTAATGAATGGGAAATATCCATCTTGGCCTGTATTGGAAGCTTTGACAGACAGGTAAAAAGCTAACCATGCTTTTATAACCCTATTATCCTAACCCTCCAGTCTTACCAGCCTTCATACCTCTAATTAAGCCTGCAAAAAATAAATACCTTACTGACAGTTTTTCCTCAGGCTTGGTATGAGTAATCTGACCACATCTGGAAAATTTCTGTGAAAAAAGATGTTGTGAAACAATTTTTCATTCTAAGAGATTTTTTTTATTCTAAAGATATAAATTTTTTTAAATTAAAAAAAATAAAAACATTCTAAGCTAGAGTCTGTGTGTCTGAAACAAGAGCAAAACCAACACACTTCAGTTACCATAAAGTAAATTTTATCAGTGAAAGCTCTAGCAAGCCAAAGTGCTCTCCTTTTCCATTCCAACTAAATCATACATTATTTGGAGTAGAAATTTGTCAGGAAACTCTCTTGTATTATCCCTACATTGTGGCTGGACTGATTTCTTTATCCTTTTTTGATGGATGGATGTCTAGCTGAGCCCTGAATATCTTTAGCAGTGCTGATTCCAAAGGTTCATTTGTCAGCTGGTTTCCTTGGCTGTGAGTTCTAATGTTTATAAACTTTTCCCTGATATATAATTCTAATTTTTTCCTCACAATGCTTCGAGGCACTTCTTGCTTACTTGCTTAACTAATGAGAATAATCAAATATAATCTCATTGTCATTGTCTCTCTATTTCAGACAATAAGAGGTTACTTTAAACTTCCTGGAATTAACATGATTGAATTAATCTCAACAGCATACCATGGGCCTTATTTGCAAGCCTACCATCAATTTTCTTACATAGCTCAAGATTCAGACAACCTTTTAAAACAAGTATCTAAAACCAGTTACAATACTTCAGCATATAACCATAAAAGAGCATAAACAGGACTAAAGTACTCCTTTCTCATTATGTATATTCTCATGGATTATGTTGTATAAATTGTTATAGTAGCAGATTATGTGAAGCTTTCATCATTCTAGAAAATGTAAGTGTTTGTAGAGCTGAAAAATATCAGTGCTGCAAAAGAGAATGACACTGATTGTTGAGACAACAGTGTGAGAGACTAACTCTAGAGAGCAAAGAAATTGCAGAGTACATTAGAATCAGTAATGTCACTGTGTTGGGAGGCTGGTGTCTTTGTAACCACCCCAAGACACTTAAGTAAAGACAAGGAAGGAGAGATTTGTTTCAAAGGGAATAAAGACAACTTGGAGAAAAGGACAGTAGGCTGTGAATTGCCATTTTTGAAAAGGAAGTACTTTTAGGAGCTGATGGGTGATCTAAAAGTGGCTAAAATGCTTTGGGAAGCTTTTGGATACCTACAGCAGACTCTTAGCTTTTGGATACCTACAGCAGACTCTTAGCCATGCAGCACCAAGCTGTGTCACTCAGTTCATGGCTGAGGACCCTGAAATAAAGGAGGCTGAACTGCAACCTGAATGCAGGAAATGGTAAAGTGAGCTAAGTCCACCTTTCCTCCAAACAATTCCTACCCACTAACAGGTTCTTCCTTGGTATGGGCAGAGTTCTGTACATTCCCTCCCAAGGTACCCAGTCATGGTCCTTGGCGCAGTATTGTACATCTTTTCTGGATAAATTCTACTGGGTGCATTAGAACACAGAAATTCTCTGGTAGACTTAGCCATGGGTTGGATTTTCACAAAATGCTAATTACATCCAAAGTATTGAGCTTCTGATAGCTTCTGCAAATTCCTCTAAACACATGTTTATCCTGTCTTTGAACAACTGACTGCAAGGGACTGGTCATTGCAGCTTCATGGCTCAGAAAACAGGATGCATGAACACACAGAAAACTGGATCAGGATTGTACGACTCTGGGAGTCTTTTCTTTTAACAGGATGAGCGCTTGGGTCAGACTGTGTTTGCTCAAGCTTCCAGACACATCACATTCCCATCAAGCAGGCTCAGATGACTAGTGGGAGCTGTACCAGAATTTGTCCCATTAGTCTAATTTGCTGAGGCATTCTCACACTACTAACCTGGCATGCATCTTTCTAGTTACCATGTAATTGTTTACATTTTGTCAGTAGTTACACAGTACCAAATGTGCCAAGACCATTCAAATGTTTTTGACCATTTCTCTAGTTCAGTTCCACCCATGAAAAGCTACTCAGCCAATTCCAATTCTAAAAGAGCTGCTTAATCTGGCCATTCAACCCTTGTAGTGACAATTAAATAAGTGGTTTTAGAGAAGCAGTATTATGACCACTGAATAAAAAAACTCACAATTGCTTCAGAGCTGACCTTCCCCAGGTAGCTTTTAGCCACCATGCCATTTCCTCTGAGCTGTGAACCCTTTAACCCCTGCACATGCATTGGGAACAGGGTGTTCAAGGAACTCTTAGTTCTTCTTTTCACTGTAGGACTGTCACTTTTAAGATGTGAGAAATGTGGTTGTTTTCTTAAATAAAGGAAGTTTGAGTAATTCTGTGAAGCCACAAGACCAAATTCTGCATACACATTTGTTCCAACACCCCACATCATTTTAGGTTTTGAAGTTCTGATGTCCAAAATAACATAACTAAAATTACAGTGCTTTTATGCTATCAGGTCCATCTAGGAGAATTGTTTTCCTGACAGTGAGGATAAAATTTCCCAAATCAGAAGAATACTTGCAAGTTTTCTTATTGTGCCTCCATCTGTCTACTTGATAATTTGCTGCTAAGCATTACTACTATATACAAACCCCTGGCAATATTGTTCCTGTGTTGAAGAGCCACTAGACACCTGCTGACTTGGAGAAAAGTTTGCACTTGCTGGGATATCTGGTTTTGCATTTAGATTTGTCTCTCCCACTGGATCATAATTGGAGGATGCTGAAGGATGCAACATTGGTAAATGTATACCTGGAACATGTAACTGCAGGCTTTGATAGAGGTAGACAGACAAACCTGCTCTTTGATGGAGCTGTTCTCTCAGGTACAGCTGCACTGATGTGCAGTCTAGAGAAAAGCACTTTGAAGTCACTCCTGCATGAAATATTTCCATGGCCATTAGGACAGCAGGAAACCTCATGCTCCTGGGCTGCTGTCTGTTATCATTCAGGTCCTATCTGCTCTAGAAGATTGAAGCACAGGCCATAGTAAGCTCAATGAGAAGTTGAGCACAGTGACCTTGAGGAAGCAAGTAAGGACAATCTGTATATGGCCAAACTTCTGGCCACACAAGCCACCCACCTGAGCCTTGCAAAGCAACAAGGCACTCCACCACACACCTGAGAGAGCCATCTGGTGTATGGGACCCCCAGGATCAATCAGCAAAGATAATCAGCTCACCACCAGAACACAGACCCATGCAGATGCTGAAGCTGTCAGACCCCATCAGGGACAATCTGGCAATATCAGTTTCAGAAGCACCCATGGGTGCTAGAACACCCTGCTGTTCCTCACCTCCTGACCAGAACAGCTTGCTGGAAGCCTAAAGTGCTCTCAGGATGGGATAACCAACCTTCAAGTCCTACTGAATCATCTACAGCCTACAGACTCACACCTACTTCCACAGTACATCTAAAGGCAGTGATGATTTTGAGGCCAGAATCCCTTATTTTAAAAAGGGAATAATGTCTGAAAGCATTCTTTTTTGAGGTTCAGAAACTCTGGATCTTGCCACCTTTAGACAAAACCAGTTAAATATGGTGACATTTCAGGTATGAGCAGCTTTCTTATATATGATTTGAGGATGGCAGAACATATGTTCTTAGGTGGGTGAAAGGAGAAAAATCAGGCCAATTAATTAATTTCCTGAATGCTTCTTAGTGCAGCTCAGGAGAATCAAGTTCTAATTTGAATGAGGTGACAGGGAGACTAAAAGCCTTGTTAATACAAATACCTTCATAAAGTCACTAATGTAAATGAAATTTATTCTAACCCAAGTCAGGCCACTTAAGTCTGTGGTAAAACTTTCACTGACAAATATGGAAGCAGGCTGAGACCTCACAGAAGCTTCTTTTAAAGAACTTCTAAACTTTCACCTCACCTCTTTAAAGCATTTTTGCAAGCACATGCACCTCAAAGCTTTTATATAGCTGGTAAGCTAAAACATATGAGGAAGAAATAACTTGTTCTAAGCCACAGAAGAAATCTGTATCCAAGCTAAAAATTAGAGTCAATAGTGATATCCTGTTCTTCTCATTGAGCTTTCAAGACCACAGGGCAGAAACAATGCCATCCATGAACTAAAGCTGTTTCCCATTCTTTATGAAGAAAAGTGGCCACAATGACATTTGTAGCTCTACAGTTTTCCTTATTACAAAATGGAAGATAATCCTTATTTTAAAGCATCCATTCCAGTTTAGTTAGGCTGAGATTTAAGTGTTTAATGCACTTCAAGTAGAGGCCATAGGAACTGTAAAAGCCTAGCATGTTTAATCCAATCCTTTCAACTATAATGTTGAAATACTTAGCAAAAAAAATCTATAGACATGGCAGAAGCAGAGGGAAAACACTTCAGGTTTCCTTACTATGTTGTTCTACAGAAATCAGAAAGATGAATTATTCTCCTTGAAATGCTTAATTGGTTCTTTGAAAATAAAACAAAGCGTGTATAACTACACTAGTGATTTTCAGCATGTGACCTCTGATAAATGTCAGCTCTTTAGGAAAATTATGAAATTGTGTATAAAATCATAGTTAAAAAAAAAAAAAGAAAAGAAAGAAAAAAAGAAAAAAGAACCAACAAAGAAAAAAAAATGCCAAAAAACAGGACAGCAGAAATTAGACAGTGAAAAAATGGCACTGAGGCAGATTTCAGGAAATATTTTTTCTTTTCCAGTGTTTCATTCCAAGATATTTTTAAATCACAGATATTGAAAACAGATTCCCATACAATTCTTAATAAGTTACAGTAGCCACCAGAGTTAGTGGTTCCTAACATGTGGCAAAAAATATAATACTTCTAACTCAAGCCATGTCATGCTGGTATTTTAGCAGCATTCCTCATGCTATTGTTACAATTCCAGTAGTTTCATGGCATTTAATTCTTTCTGAATATAAGAAGAGATTATCTACTCTTCTAATATTAACAGTGACCAGTATAATCATAATAACCATGGTACATTTCATCCCACTGTCTCCCCATACTTTGATCCTTACCTCTGATTTTTGAGATGGAGAAGTTTCAAGTCGAAATAATGAGGTGGCTCTCTGGAATCAGCCAACAGTAAGGTCACTGAAGGGCCTAGAATGGAAAAAACAAAAGCAGAACTTCACAAACTTTGTAAATCCCACCTGGTCTAACACAGAGAAGATTTATAATTCTCATCACGTTGCTGTGATTGGCCCCACAGTGATGCTGCCTGTCGGAACCCAGGACATTGCTCTGACTGCTCTGGAGGACTCGAGACCCTGGCAGGGGGCTCAGAGACCAGGGCATGGAGTCAAAGACACTGTGACTTCGATTTTAACCCATGGAAACAATTACCAACTTTGTGCGAGGAGTTGCAAGCCACAAGGGTTTGAATAGAATGGTAGTGAATTTATCACAGGGTGAAAATGTAGAATTTTGGGGTTTTTAGAATGGGGCTTCAAGAGGCAAAATGGAGGAATCTGGGCGTGTCCTGTCCTTCTCCTTCTTCTTCTTGTCCTCCATCTTCTGCTGTGATGGTGGCACTTTTTGATTGGACAAACTGTCTAACATAAGTGACAGGAATTGGAAAGTTATTGTAAATATTGTACACGTAGTTCTTAGTATAAAAAGATAACATTGCCCTGAGGGCAGTCACTGTGCCTCAACCCGACCTGCTGGACAGACCTCAGTGGGTCAGAAACACAATGTATTAGATAAGAGCAAATAAACAGCCTTGAGAACAAGAGCCAAGGAATCCTGTCTTCTTCTTCGGTCTTGGGGCTGGGAAAAAGAGACTTTCTAACACCTCAGGGTCATCTCCACACCAGAGACCCCATCAGCTGCCCACAGCATCTCCAGAGCAGCATTAACTCCTCACCTTGGAGATGGGGTCTCAGCCTGGCAGACACAGCAGTGCACAGCTCTGCAATCCCCTGGGGGGTGACAGCCTCATGGGGGTCCTGACCAGGGGCAAGTGTCCCCCACAGAGGCCAGGGAGAGGATGCTCCCCTGGAAAGCTGATGCTGTGGTCCTCCCACCTGAGGCTCTGCCACTGGAGAAGAAGGGCACAGCACAGCACAGCAGAGCTCAATCAGACATTGTGGGCACCCCCACCCCAGGGCCATGACCCACCACGTCTGACTTGTAGCACATGGGGTCCTTACCCTCAGGATGTGCATCAGATCTAGATGCTAGGAATCCACGTGTATTGGGGCAGCATGTTAGGTCTTATAAAAAAAATTATAAAGTGTATTACTCCTCTGTGATACATTCATCATTATTTAATGACACTTACTCTTTATACTAAACACATTGAAATTAATCACATTAACAAAACCTACTTGATTTCAGAAGCAACTTATATCCAATATTAAATATTTTAAAACTCATTAAAGATGAGTTTTGAATGAATTAGCTAGAACATTGAGACAAAAGCCTTTAAAAGGTACTTGAACCATTCATTGAATGGCAACAGAAAGAGATTCTAAAAGAGATCTTGAAAAATTTGCTGTAAAGCTAAATCAACGTTTTTATCAGCAATCATCCCTAGTTAAGTATTACCAAATAAAGCAGAATTACATATACATATAAAAGTTCAAAACCAGAAGTCCTGTCATTAACACAGGAATATATTTCAGAAGCTGCCACAAAGTCCTTATGAGGTGCTGTTTACAAAACTGGATGGATTATCTCTTCAAAGTAGCAAATCGAATCACGCACTTCCCCAAAAATTCAGTTTGGAGATGAGCAAGCATAATTATAAAACTGGATGGAAAAGATGGGGATAGGTGAAAGACATGAAATCTGCAAAAGATGGATAATAATATTTCAATATCAACATCCTATTTTTACACACAAAAAAAACCTCAACCTGAATTTGTTTCTTTGGCTTTTTTCAACAGTATCACTTTTCCTTTCATTCCCTGAGGTACGAGAAATGAAAAAAACAAACTACACATGACCAACAGTAGGGAAAGGCTCATTGCAGGACACACAGGGTTGGTTATCTGTCTCCTGCAGAAAATACAATCCAACAGTGGCTAGTAAAGTATTGCTGACTTAGCTGATGCAAATGTTGCAGGCAAGTTAGAAATTTTGGAAATACTTTCCTACTTTACAATAGTTAATAATGCACTTCAGTTGAAAGTTTTATTTTTCTTATGCAGGTTAGGAGTTCCTGAAGAGCATTAAATGTACTGGAATGAAAATTGTCAGTTTTATTTATATGAAAGATATTTTTTCATTGAAGTGTTAGCTTTAAAATTCAATGTTTTATTAAGATGATCTGATATTTGCCAAACTTCACCACCAAAGTGACAAATACAATAACTTGACATTTCTTTTTCATGTATTATCAAGAAAATTTACAGAAATGAAACTAAGCCTAAACAAAGAGTGCCTGCTGCTCTGCCAAAAACACTTATGTCCAAGCCCCTTTTCTTGCAAGGGTGTCAGCAGTATATTTAGCACCAGGGTGGAAATAGGGGAGGTTGGACTAAAAGACTCATATTACATATTGCAGGTCTTGTATTCCCACTTTTGTGCCATTCCTGGATTTATGGTCTGGACATTCATGGTTTCTTTTGAAGAGTTTTGACAGAAAATTTTTTGTCTACCTAAAATTCAAAACCAGCTTTAGTAAGATACACTAGTTGCACAGACAAAGACTTCCCCAGAAAATGATATTTTTCCAAAAGAAAGTGGTGGGTTATTTTTTGGGTTTTGGTTTTTTTTTAAGTCATGAAAAACAGCTGAAGCAGCAAATGACAGAGGAATTAATTGTATAAACAATAAATGTGAACATCTCTGCTGCATATAGTCAGCCTAATTGGAATAGAGGGTTACTCTGTATGAGATGAGGTGAGGTCTCAGACACACACAGAGTTAAATACAGTGGTGCTGTTGAGATACTAAAAGATGAGATATTGCTGCTGACCACAGAGAGCAAATTACAATTAAGAACACATCTTTCTGGGAAGTTTGCCAAGGAAAAACCAGGGAGAGGTGGCCATTACTGCTGCTTTGCTTAAGCTAGGGAAAAATGGAGATGTAGTAGCTCTAACTCTTACCAAATGAACAATTGCACTCAGAGTACAAAGCAAATCAGTGCTAATGAGACAAATCAGGAAACCAGCTCTGAGAACGAGTTCAAAGCACAAAAGTAGAAATGCTTCAGCTCTCTCTGTGTTATCAGCTTAGCACTGGAGCAACTGCACCACTGCTGGCTGTTGCTGTGGCATGGTGTTTCTGCACAAGGCCAGCTTCACAGACTTAAAGACAGAAAACCATTAACAAAAAATAAATATGTGGCATTACAGTAGAAGAAATGAGGGAGATTGAGAAAACAAAACCTAATTTTGAGCAGCATTTTTACTTTTGATAAGAGGGGTACCAATAAGAGCTGAAACTATGGAGATAGTGATACCAACAGAACACAATCAAGAATATTCATATAGAGCTGAATTTCCTCAGCAGACAAAGGAGAAGGACAAGTAACAACTCTGGCCACAGTAACCATAATGTGTAAAGGATGAAAAGCATCCCAACCTACCACTCCCCTTAATGAACTTCAGATTTATTATGCTAGGGGATCCAAACTGATAGAAAGAACACTGCTAATGGCAGGAAGATGTGACATCCTACATTATTACAGCACTTGTTTGTTTCCTTACAGATAAACTGTCTGATTCAGCAAGAAAAAGACTATTCTCACTTTTCAGTCAAGGTATCTTTAGAAATTTTCTACAGATCTTTGCTGGTAATATGTGGTATTAATATTTCTATACTTAAGATTTAGAGGAATGACTGCCTCCCAAAGCCTGAGCATGGTCTGCAGCATTAACACATTCCTGCCTTATTCTAATTGTGATGGCATCTAAGCAGAGGGGGACACTTAGCACCAATCTCTCATGTACCATGGCGAGCAGCTTACCTCCTCAAATGCATCCCTGACTGGGTAGTTTTGATCTGAGTCCAATGTTAGCTCCAGTTCTCCTGTCTATCATCCCTGTTGTTACAAGATCTCTTTTCTATAATTTCTCATTATATTTCCAATGGGAAAAGTCATCATTAAACAACAAAAATTAGACTATGCTCTACAAGATACTTGAGTATCTCTTTATGTCTGGATCAAATAACCCTTATTCTATCTCTTTTTTTTTTTTTTTAATGTGTGAGAAAAATCCTTTTTGGTGTGAAAAGAAAATACTGGGAGTTTTCCCTTGCATGATTTCCTGAGATCCTCGGTAAGAAAAGATCATTTATATTACTGTCTCTCACCATCTCTCACAAGACTGGGCATCCAAGCTGTACCCAACTATGACTAATCAAAAAAAATTTGACAGGGAACAAAAATAAGTCCAATTTGAAGCCCCAATTTCTATATAAATTCTGCTTTGTCATTTTTGCCATGATAAGTTGGACTTATGGGTCCTCTCTTGAGAGAGTTCCCTTTCCAATGTCACCAAAACAGAGAGCCAGCACTTCACAGAAGTCTCTGGTGCAAAGAAAGCAATGTCATAGGCATGCTACAGAAGCCAAACTCATTCATTAGCCCAAGGTCTACTTTTAACACAAATACTGTTTCATAATGAATAAAAGTTTGGGACCCAAAATTTACTTAACAGCATAAACCGATATTTCCATGTGGTTTCTATAAACTCTCAATCCAGGATCAACATTCAAGGGATTAATTGCACAAAAGGCAACATCGCCAACCTGTCACTCTGGACGACCTGTCTTAACACTGAGTGTCAAATCACCTTCAAAAACAATACCACAGTGAAAAAATAATCAGTCTTGACCTCAGTGCACATTTGTCTGTATAATGTTATAACAGAGTTCTGAAATTTGAAACATCTCATAAATAAAGAAGGCATTAAAATAATTTGGAAGTACACGATGAAGCAAGCGTTTCACTGCTCTTGGTAGCAACCTTCTCCAGAAGTCCTTTCCTAGTCTGACATGCACAAGGCTGTAGGACTGAAGAAGAAACTGATTAAAATATGCATAGGCACATGCATATGTCCATGTTTATACACCTGCACACAAATTTCTAAGCATGTGTGACGGAAAGAATGGACATAGGTAAGATTTTAAGAAAGCTTTTCTGCAGGGCAAGCTTAAGGAAGACAGGGACAACTGCTCTTGGTACAGTGCTGTGAGATTAAGAAAAAAAGGAAATGGTTGCCTTTGATGAAGGAGATTAGAATAGGTACAGCTGCATTGAGCAGGAACAGGAACTTTGTAATAAAAACACTCTGATGTGGCATTTAACCCAAAACACCAGTGAGTAAAAAAAAATACACATCCACAGAGCTTAGGCTATTCTGGTGCTGTTTTAATCACTTCAGAGCATCACAATATCTGGAATTCACTGGAAGTTAAGTTTCTAGTGATTATTTAGGGTTGCTGCAAGCAGTTACTGGACACCTGTGTCTTTTAGGTAGTTGCATATAACATGAATTGATTACAGCATCTGTGAGCACAAAGTTCTGCAGTGGTAACTGCTCAGTTAAGGAAATTAAGTGCCCAGAGCCAGGACCCATATCACTCACATTCCTTGTTGGGTTCATCTCTTTTTCTTATGGAGGTTGTTTGCATGGATTGCTACCATCCTAAAGTCCCACAAACTGAAGCCCTCTTGTTTTCACTCATTTGGGGCACTTTTTTCCAGTCCAGTACAGCTGTCAGTCAGGGTGGGATCTCTTTGAGAGCAACAAATGAGCCAGCTGCATAGTTCAACGGCCAGACACTTCAAGTCATAACAAGCTAGTGAAGCGAGCTAATTTTGCTTGCAAAAGAATTAGCCTTTATTAGCCACTAATACCACTTTTTGCCCTGCATAGCCCTTTAACCAGCTACAGCTCCATTGACATCACATTTTGGAAAGATTACTAGTGGCACATCTGGTTATAGAAAGCTTAGAGGGCTTCCTAGAGCAGCTACCACTTATTAGGACATGAATGAACTTAAACTATCTGATGTGGAATGAGCTTAAGTTACCACACTGTAGGCATTCATATGGGGTAAATCTTGCCATTCAGACCACAAATTCTGCAAGACATTTTTGCCTGTGTCTAATTTTTATCATATGTTTATCATGTGTATATATAAGTAGTATAGTTCAAGTTCATATTAATGACTTATGAGGTAAGAACCGATGGAGCACATGTACAGAATTACATCTATACATATATATTTATATATACACTTATGATATTTAGTCCTGGGTTTAGAGACAGGGATGAGATTCTCAGTACTTTGTATTTTTCTATCTTCTCTGCTTATGCAGAATTGAGGAAAGTCAATAGCCTAGCTGTACTCTCAGATTCACTTCAGATATGTTCTGCATTATTCACTAGGATTTACAAAACTAAATCAAGCTAAATCAGGTGTGATTACTTTTTTTCCTATGGAAGTGTGCAGTGTTACCTTACAACTTTGTGATACTACCGTAGATTAAAAATCACCTGCTGTTCTAGAGACAAAAGACCGAATCTATTTTAATCAGCTATGGCACTCCCTACACAGCAGAACAGTAGAAGCTGGTAAGATTCCAACCAAGTAAGTACAGGCAAACTCACTGGATTTCATTTCAAAGGGTTCAAAGTCTAAGTAAGGAGAAAAATTATATTTTATTCTGCATAATGTTTAAAGAAAGACAAGGAAGTACAAGGAAGCTGCACAGGTTGCAATGATGAGAGGGGGAAGAGAAAAAAAATCTCAAAAAAAATAGTGTATTAAAGAAACCACTTGCAAGTTTTCATTAATTGTAGTCTAGCTTTGAAGAAGAGGGAGAACAGCAAGTATGGTAGGTTCTCAGTCAAGTTATTTAGGTACGGAATCCAAACCAGCTGCATTTTTTAGCAAATATAACCATAAAGAAGGCTTACAAAGGCAACTGATGCCTAAAAGTAGTAAGAAGGCCAACAAAGGAAATACAGGGAGATAACTTTAAGCCTACCTCAAAAAAATTAGGGTGTGGGCCCCTGTATTTTGGGACTGTGCCTCAGACACTGGAAGTAATGGTCTTGCTGTTTCCCAAAGCACAGCACAACCTTGCCTCTCCTACAGCAGGAAGAAATTTCCCTACAGATGGACTGCACTTTCAGCCTCATGTGATATCTTATATTTTAAATTTTACTAGTCTGCTAAATAATGAGTGGATCCCGATGTGTTTTTCCTGGGGTATAACAGCAATAATGTACAAAAGCAATAACATGTTCTCTTATAGCTAGAACACTCAGCACCCTTCAAACCTAACCTGGGTAAAAAGAACAAATAAGGTTGAATCTTTTTCCTTTAATGTAACTGATATTTTCTGTGAATCAGAAGCATGGTTAGAAACACTTCTAACACCAACTTTTCATCATTTCAAGAACTGTAAGGAAGGCCTCCCTGGGACCAAACTGGGAATTCTGATGAACATATTTCAGTATGGAGCAGCTGACACGTGGAATCAAACTATGATTTAGCATTCATGGGTAGGATGTGTGATCACCAAAAGTATACCTGAGCAAAAAGGGGGAGCCAATCCAATCAGAGTTCAGGCTGTGCCAATAGAAATAAGTATATTTCTGTTCTGTGTTCTCCCTCCTTCTGTCACACACCAGCATGGTTTTGATAAGAAAACTGTGGGTATATATCTTACCCATGGTTACATCAAAGAGAATTTGTCTCTGCCTTTCCTCCTGATCACATTCTCCAAAGTCTACCACAACGGATTCTCACCCTGGAAATTATCAATGAGTGCAGGTGCAATCACCCTCGTTTTGCAAGTAGGCTGGAAAAATTCCTACACAGCATTTTAATGGGTAGGCCCTTAAACATTTCTTTTGTACAGAAAAGGGAAGAATCCAGCAGAAAAAAATCCCAAATATCTCATGGAAATGCAATTCCTCTCCCATCTTAGCACCACCAATTCTCCTCATCAGTGCCACAAGCAATATCTACCTTTGCATTTTTACTTCCCCTATAACCTCAGAAATATCTCATGAATGCAGGGCTGGTCTTCTAAATACCACCCAAAGTAAAGCTGAAACACAACACAAAAGCTCATCTGCCAGTTCATCTGCCAGCTCTGCTGTTCCCAGTACTGGTGCCACACAGAGAAGGCAAGAAGGTGAAGAAAAAAGGTTGTGCAGAAAAAGCTTCAAGAAAACACCTAGCTTGCCAGTTCCCCTTGCAAACAAAAAATAGCTATCAAAGGTGAAACCTGCTCTGTACAATACACAGAAAGAAAAGAAACACTATAGAAAGGACATGTGCTGCAGAGTAGGAAGAGCAGAAATTCCCATCAACACTGTGAACTGGCTAAGATCACTGGTGAAAAAGAAAAAAGATATTTTAGGAAAAGCAAAGAAACCTAAGAACATGGTTAAAGCTACAGTGAAGAGAAATAATTCTTTATCAATGCAACACACTTGCAACTGAGGGGAGCAGCAGAGAAGGGAAGCCACACTGATCCCACATCCACAGAAAATTCTGATCCTGAGAACAAATTTGCCATGTACCACAGACATAATAAGTGTCATCTTCCCCATGTGATGCTGCCAGAGATAGTGACAGTCTCAGCAAGTTTCTGGATTTGATGTATCAGGAACTGAGTTGCCACTGACCCACATGGAAAGAATAAACCTGAAAGGAGGGATTAGGATTGGCACAGGCAACTTGGGTTAAATTTGTACAATACTAAAAATCAGGTTGACGTTTTTGTTTATGTTTCCCCTCTCCCCACCCTCCTGAGCTCTCATTATTAAAGAGTGAAGAACAATGTCAGATCTCACACAGAGTCAGCACGGCATGACACAGGAAGTCTGCACTAAAGAGATTTTATGGATATATGATTTCCAATGAGACCAAAACTTCCCCACAACTGCAGCTCTTCTGCTTCCAAGGCTTTCCCAAATTCTGGGGGTTATTGACATTTACCTAAGGACTTCTTTTCTAAATAAATAGAAAATTGAAGTGTTCTGGATCTGTCATAAACAGGCTATCATAGTCTAATATGGGACATTGCTCTGGATACCCAGGCAGTCTGGAATCAGAGAAGCCCTGCAGCTGAGGCTGGAGCAACAAGAGGGATTTTGCATTCCCATTATCTCCTATGCAGTCAGCTCCTGGCCACAGAAAACATGCAGTTGTGTTTTAATTGAGGATTTAATTTGGAGAGATTTTAGCTCTATGAAATCTCTGTAGAGGGGCATCTTCCCTGCCACCTCCCACAGAAAATGAGTGGTTGGAGTTCTATGTCTCAGGTCATATTAGCAGAGCAGTTTGGCTATCAGTTGCAAGGATATTTAGGGGACTTATCAGATTGTAAAATACTGAAGTGTGATGACTATGCAGCAAGTATGGTGGCCAGTCATCTGTGCCTGCCACACAGAAACTTTGAGTCCCAAAAGCAGAGGCTGTTGGCCAGTGAGCCCATCTCCAGCCCATTAAAGGACCTGCCCCAGCAGAGCTGGGCTGCAGCACTGGTGCACCTTCACTTTCAGTGAGGCACAGCAGCCAGAAGCTGTTCATCCCCTTCACCAAGTATTAACCTGGTGCTTATGCGACTCAGGCACTTTCATAAACTGTTCTGTGAGGGATTTTGGCAATGGTTTCATATTACAAGGCTTCTTTTTATATCCCCTGTTGCCTTTTTCAGGCCCTATCCACCCATTCCTTACAACTATTAATAAAGTATCCCTTCCTCCAGCTGTCAAACCAGGCTTTACAGTCTGTTTTTAAGCTATTGTTGCACTTCTAACAATTAAGACTTCACAGCTTAGCCTGCTTTTTCCCCCCTTAATGCAAAGTGCATTTTTAAAGGAGCTATATCAGCTGACAACTTGTCTTAAAAGCAGGCAATCAAAAAGCTAGAACCTAATGAAATGCTTCCAGGACTTTTTTTTAGTTCAACTCAAGTATTTCCCATAAATGCAGATACTTCAGTAACACAAATTGTACTTCTCTGTATTAGCAGGAAGGAATTTGAGGGGAAAGTTAATTCTAAGCCAAGTATCCTGCCAACACCCATGCTCATGCTGTCCTTTAAGAAGGCATGTCCTCTTGCTACCCCTGCATTGGGTAGAGTCACCCACACAACAGACAGAGAAATGGAATACCTAGGTTATTTATGTTTTACAATAGATATCCAGTGTAGCTGTTACACCTACTCCACACATGGTACAGTCAGCACTGATCTCACCACTGTCCTACCAGAAGACTGCATCTAAATAAATCTTCAGTAAAGCTCTAGGGCAATTAGGAGGTTGATGCCTTGAGAGGCTGAACCTGGAACAGAGTCTAGACAGAGGTAAGAGAATTAAGTAGGTATGTATTAAAAGGTCTTAAATGCTACACCATGGGCAGCACAAGAGCCTGGCCAGGGCTACACCCAAGATGGACCCAAAATAATCACAAAATGGACCACCGGTCACAAGGTTTCACACTTTTATAAGTTTTGGTCCATTTGCATATTTCGGTTAATTGTCCAATTACAACTTCAGGTTATGAATTCCCATCCTCCTTGTTTGCTCCCCTCAGTTCATTGTTTGTACTTGTGGACCTGAAGCTCATAATGGCTGTTCTTGGTTCTCAAGCTGGAAAGGGATTGTTTTGTCTAACTCCCCTGTGAAGAGAGCTTACTGACACCTAATGTGAAGCTCAGAGCTACACACCTAGGCAGCACAGACTCTGAGAAACATGAAAGTTAAAACTATAAGGCATCAAGGTTAGGGAAGAGAAATGGAGAGACAGGGTAGTGTCACCGCTCAGCTTTACTTCCGTCAGCCTGGATCATGGCCAGGTACATATTCCAGTTTCCAGGACAGCAGTACCCAAATCTTGTCACCTTCATTCAGACAACCAAAGATCAGACATCAACACAACGAAAAATGAACAAGGATTTTGTTCACACCCATGTTTTCTTCTTTTGTCTTTCCATGTCATATTGACAAACCACACAAACAACAGAGTTTCCCTACTCTGAAACTTCTCTGGTTTGGACCTTAAAAAATGGAGGTGTTCAAAGTAAACAATCACTTTGAATATCTTGGCCTATATCCCAGTAGGGAGTGAATCTAATCACGTACACAGCAACCTTCAAACTACACAAGTATGAAGCACTAGAACAATAAAACTGTAAAAGGCATCATGGAAACAAAAAGTAGCATGACACAGCAACTAAGATCATGCAGCTTTCACTTATCTATTTAAATTGTAATTGGTCCTACTTGGTTTGCTAGCCCCTGCCATGAACCAAAACCCCATTAGTTTTCCCTTTCTTGATAAGCAGCCCAAAGCACAGTTCTGATACCATCAAGTTTAAACTATGTGCAGAAAGAGCAACTCTCCATGTTATGTTTTACCTGTGCTGTTTCCTCTTCCTTACTGGATATCAGAAGTGAAGGCATCCCAGATTTCTCTTATTCACTGCTGACTGTTCTTTTTCCTGTTGACTCAGCCTTTCAGAAGAGTTGTTACCTCTGCAGTTCTGGTATCATTTTTATTTAATGATAACGTTAAGCTGTACAAAAGGTATATATTGATTATATTAGTATCGATTAGTATTATTGTTTTACAAAATGTATATATACTTGATTAGTATTATTCTTTTATCTAAGCATACTCATTCACAAAACCAAAATGCATGGTGAGAAGTAACAGAGAGCATCAGTTCTTGAACAATAAAACCACTGAAAGAAAAAGTTTTACAAGCCAGCTCTGGTGCACAGACCACAATGTAAAAACTGCTAGATTAAACTATTTTCATTGTCTAGGATGGAAAAAGGATGAGACAAAGAAAGAATAAAATTAATCCTTGTAGAACCTTATCATAGTTAGAGTTGAAAAAAAATATGGAAATTTAATCCTATAAAAAACTTTTTTATTCAACATTTTTTCCTAACTTGGGATGATTAAGTAAATATCAGCTGTTTTGTTTTGTTGGGACTTTTTAAAAGAATTTTCAATAAGAAATAAAACTTCAGGGTTATTTTGGGAAGACATTCAAATTTTTAGTATTCATTAATTGAAAAATATTGTTTCAATTTCCTGGGCTCTTTCCCTCTTGCATTTTTCATGAGACCCCACAGGAGTGACCGTCTGCATCCTTCACCCTCTTCTATGGGACAATAATTGCCACAATTACCAAGCTCCTCAAAGAAAACTATTATTCTGATTTTTGGTGGCAAATACCAGTTGGCAAGCAAGCCCCGACCAGAAGAGACTGGGAGCAATAGGCATGCAAATAATAAATTGACTAGAGAAATACACCATAAAAGGGAAACACACAAATTACTCAAAACTAACTAGTCTTATAATGGAAGGCTTCATTTTCTTTTCTAAAAGAAAAATAAAAAAAACACAATGTTAAAAAAATATTTATTTTCATAACATCCTAATTTTTCAAAAGTTGTTTTAGAACATCACCTTGTTGGCAAATTCCTGCCTTATCCAGAACTGTCCCTTTTAATCTCTGGTATTTTATATTCCCTAAAAGATAATTCTCATTGTCAAGATCATCCTTGAATACTATATAAAAAGCAGGCTGGGGAACAACTGGTAAAGAAGTTATAGCAATATTTTCTTAAAATCTATTCAAGAAATTCTCTGTGTTAGGGTTAATATAATAAGCTTAGGATTCTGAACATTTAGGTATCACAATGCCATTGTAATTCAGTGAAGCAGGCCAGTTTGCTAATTAAAATATACAGAACTGGACAAAACATCACCTAACTTCTTTCCCAAGCTCTGCCACCGACCTACTGCAGCCTTGCTGAATTTATTTTAACTATATTTAAAGGCTCTTGCTTCACACTGTAGGAGTTTTATCACATTGGAATTGGTTTTCCCAGCATGATTTATCATTATTTTATTTTTAAAGCAATTTTTTTTTATTAGAAAGATAAAACAATCTCATGAGAGAAACTTTCAAAGCAAATATTCCTCTTGGGTTTTCTGAGGTATTTTCTCCATCCAGACCAGATTGCTGCATACCTCCACATAACAAAGGACCTGAGGAGAACAACAAGAGAGGAAACAGTTTACACTCTTGAAATGCCCACAGCTGTCTCAGACAACCTGGAGTCCTGTCAAGGCTCAGGGCCACTGTATTTTATAGTCAGATGAGAATGCAGCTTGAATTTGGGCAGGAAACAAGTGTCATGAGCCCAAATCCCAGATTGCACGCCTGCCTTCACCATCCAGCTCACCCAGGGCTGAAGTCTGGGAGACACCATTTGGGAGAGCCCACAAGGGCACTTCCAAAGCACAAGCTGTGTTGTCCATGGGCAAAAGGAAGGCAGCATCACTGAGTGCCAGGATACAAAAGGAGCCTGTATGCATGAGAGCTCTTATCACTGGCAGGCTCTAGGACTCACAAAGTCAGAGCAACAAAGCCCAAAATACATATATATGCAAAACAAGCCGCAAACTTTCCACCCTGATGAAAGCACAATGAGGAAAATCTTTCCGACAGATTCCCAGCTGGTTTCAATCTACAGCCTGAGCATATCTAATGGGTCTCTTTTATCAGAGGAGCTCTCATAGGGCTCTGGCTGCTACTGAGGGCACTTTGCCACTGTGCAGACCCCTCAACAAAAGTCTGAGGGGACACTGTGTACTCCCTACATGAACTGAAGCATGGGGTAATAGAGACCATCTGCTCCAAATTCTGGCCCCACTTGCACCTTTATTAATCCATTCCAGCTCCTAAGATCTTACCCCAGTTAATGTGGCTGCCCATATGAAAGTATCAGAAAAACGCAAAACATTCCTCTCAATAATCTTCCTTCTTGTAACAGCCTCAGAAGTAAATTAAAGGATTCTACCCATATGAACACAAAGTGACACCTGGTCTCAAACCCTCCTGGGTGAAACCCTGGCTTCTCTAGAGACAGAAGAATTTTCTGTTAGGAGAGGCTCAAGAGAAGCTACCACATTCAGTAAAATCAGGACCTTTACCTTCTACAAACTACTAAAAGAGAAAAAAGTTCAAAACACCACATCCACTTATGAAAATTTGCATGCTAGGGACTTGATGAGAAGTTATTGTGGGTATGTCATGTAAGAAAAAAGTACTTCAAATGTATATTACTTTATTTTTTCCCCCTGTGGTTTACAGATTTGTCCTGGGACAATGGAAGTTTATAGAGAAGGGGGAGATGTCTGTGATCAAGGCAGCTTTCAGCTCTTCTTCCTACAGATACCCTGTGGATATTGCTGTATTCTCCAGAATCCAAGCTTCCACTTAAAAAACAATGAAGTTTCTAGCCCATCTGGGTTTGCGGAAGCAGAATGTAAACAGATGTACTGTTGTCTTATTTTAGAAGCTATAGCAAGCCAGACTGAAACAATAGCACTAAGAAATGTCAACTGGTCCCATTCATCTCAGTGGGGTGGGGTGTTAACTTTGAAGCCTAATTGTGACCACTTTAAAGTCAGCCTTTTAACCATTTCACTGCTATTACTACACCAGAAACTCCAAAGTAATGAACTTACCCAGCCTCTGTGTTTGCATGCATTACTCCCAGACCTTCCATTCACTTGAAAAGAGCACTGCATTACAATCGAACTAGTTTGAATATTCTTTTACTTAAGAAGTTAGCTGAATTGTTTGCTACTGTCTTTCAAAATTAGGGTTAAAAGAAAGTCAAGGGTGAAAGGTTAGCTTCATTGTTGCTGCTCTCAAAAGTGCAACACGTGGGATTTCATGCTTTTTGCTTTGATCAGGGTGCCCGGATGGCTGTTCATTTCAATAAACAGACAAACAGCTACATACAAAACTAAAAATAATGACTAAAAAAATAAAATTGCACCATCAATCAGGAGCAAAAGAACAAAAAAGACATCCTAATGATGGGGTAGCATATACTTGCAAGAATAAAAAAGAGGAAAGAGGAAAAGAGTCTTCATTTTCAGAAAGTTATAGCTGCCATTACCTTAAATCCAAGATGTAGTAGCCCTGGTTTGAGTACACAGAAGCTGTCTCTCTAAAGATATTTCACATTCCATTTCCAATAAGCTGTTGCATTCATCCTCTGTGGTCACTCTGATGTCTGATTGTGAATTTTCCTCTGGGACCAGCATTGAAGAGTAGTATCTCTACACACACATATTTGTGCAAACCATAATGCAAACATTACTTCAGATGCTCTGAGAACTCATGCTGAACATTATTAGGGCAAGCTACTCTACTCTAGCTTATGTTTCTGAGCATCCAGAATCATGCTGACATGAGGATTCACAGGAGTCACGGTGCTGCAGGGCATGATGGAGATGCCTGGCTGGGTTTGGTGGGGTTTGCCACACACCTCCTGTCTGTGCTCAACCAGCCCTCCTGCCCACCTGCACTGTGCTGCCCACTGTGTCTGCCATGGGTCATGGGTGACACAGGACAGCTGCAGAGCAATATCTGCACTGCATTAATACTTCTGCAGTTACATCTACACTGACAATCCTTTTCACCTGTCATTTTCTTCCTAACATCACAGATATTGGGCTGAGAAGTCAACACTAACATCACCACTGCACTACTCTGGTCATCGTTAGTACATCCATGCTAGGTACCCTGCTAGGTAATCCTGGCATGTCTCAAGATGCCTCCCTTGCATCTACAGCCACTGGCTCAGGGGAAGTGAAAAAGGAAGGGCAGTACCTCAGGTACATGACAGAGCAATGGGAATAGCATCACCCAGCAAAGACCTGGAACAAGCAGCTGGGACAGGAGCAACCTCTCTAGGTTATGAGGCAGCAACTGGAAGAAAGTAAAGCAGAAGGATCTGCAGAAGCCATACTATATTTATTGAATGATATAACTACTTGAACACACGTTTTCACTCCTGAATAAAACCGTCTTTACTTGGGAAGGTCTTGAATTGATACGAGTGCCTATGTGTGGTAAAGGAATAAGGTTATTTTGGTAGAACGGGGGAAATTTTCCTGCCTACACAATTCCTAGGTGTTTGTGCAAACAAAGGTCTAATTCATCCAGTGCAGGTTCTTTTGCCTGATACAACAGACAATACCCTGACATTGTTATTAGGAAGTTATGAATGCACAATCCTTCCAAGTGTAAATCCCACTGTTAGCTGGACATTAGGGTGTTTGAAATTTGCCCTAACTGCAAAAATCACCAGATGCACATCCCTCTGTTGTCAAATATTCCTGTTTCCTAAATCTTGATCTCTAAACTGCAACATAGGATTTGTAAAATGCTCTTCACATAAAGCTGAAAATAAACCTCTGCTTTCACTTAAAAGCCTGTGTTCACTGACTTCACACACAAAAGGCCTTCTATGGAAAGACAGATAGACACTTTCATTTTCTATTAACTTCAATCAGCTGCAGCGAGGTGATCGGTGCTCTGCAGAAGGTGCTGAATAAGATCATATATAAATTCACAGAAGTGTCTGAGTGCTGTTGAACATGTTTTCTGCAGATGCTTAGAGGTGCAGAACAAAGGCAGCTGAAAACAGACCTGGTAAGTTTACAATTTTACTTTATCGCTGTATTAAATTCCCATTCAACATCCATAAGGCACCCCACACTTGTTATAGAAAAAATAAACAGCCTCATAAAAACTATTGCCAGTCTTTGCTCTGCTGTGCACCCCTCTTCCTTACAACTGCTAGCAAGTAAAACAGCCCCCTGCCAGCTGGATGTGCAGAAGTCTGTGCTGGCAGTGTCCTGGTCAGGAGCAGCACTGCAGGCTGGAATGCTGACGCTGGCAGGGCTGCCGCTGCGTTTACTTAACACTCATTTCTCTCAGTCTGCTTCAGACCAGAAATGCAGGCAATGAAAGCCCATCCAGCCTCTGAGAACCTCGGCCACAGCGCTTCAGCAGAGCAGGGTTTGTGCAGGTACATGAAAGAGGCATTCAGGAGACACTCCCATTCAGGGGAGGCAGAAAGAGAGCCCCCAGCTGTCTCTGGTTACCTTTTATTGGCATGAAAAGGAGGAGGCAAGAGGGGCAAGGTTTCAGGACAAATGAAAAACAAGCTTTCTAAGATTCACTGTTCAACCTCAAAACAAAAGCTCAGCAAATTTAAGCTACAGGATCTCAGTTCCATTTCTTTCAGTTTAGTAATTTATTACAGAGAAGAGAATGAAAAACCTGCTTCAAATAGTGGATTAAACATTACCCTGAAACAGAACTAGAGAAAAAATATATATATATTGTGAATTCAGCTAGTTTCTTGGGCAAAAACTATACATTATGAATGGAGCTAGTTTCCTAGAGAAATAAAAAACAAATTGGCAAACACTTGAGAAAGTGTACCATGTTAGTAGGTATCCAAGGCTCCTTGGTTAAAAACATTTACATCATGATGAAAGCTGGACAAAACAGCTGTCACAGAAGCATTATTGAGTAGAGGGTTTAATCTGTAAACACTTGCCACCCAAATTAAACCAAGATCTGTTGAGATGGACATTGAGAAATGCTTCATTTTGGAAGGCAGGCCCAATGGCCTCCTTGAGGAAGCCAGCCCAGGGCAGCATGAGGGTGTGAGGGCACTGGCAGGAGCTGGGCTGGAGGAATGCTGGCCAGCAAACACCCCCACCCCTCAGCCATCAGGGGCAGACAGCCTGCAAAGCCCTGCACTGTCCCAGCCTTGCTGCAAGCCTGAAGAAAACCCAGTTTTGTGTCTTGCATGACATGGCAGACTCTTCCCCAGGCATGGTGGATGCCCAGATTATTTCTGGGTTTGCTGTATGGAGCACCTCAGAGAGAAGATGGATGGGCCAGAGCTTCCTCCCAGAAGGTTCCCCTTAGAAAACCCAGTGCCCCCATGCAGCCATGTGCAGTTTGTACCATGAGCCTTCTGGGTATGGGGACCCTGCATGGTATGGGATGGCTGCAGGGATCTTCCTGCAGGCCAAAGCACAGCCCTCTATAGCAAAGGTCAGCACAGCTGCTCAGCAGGGGTGAAGAGAGAAGTCTTAGTAAAGCATCCTAGTCCTTCCCATTCCATGGGGACAGCACAGAGTTCCTCCTTCACAGGAAATGTAAGGTCTGCAGAAAACCGAGGAGGGGACTGTGGAAGTACAGATTTAGTGACCAATAAATACGTTCAACAATTAAACAGGTTATGTCAGTGGCAAAAAGACAAATAATAACCATAATACCTAATATTTACACAATTCTCTATTCAAACCTATTGTTTTTCTGTAGAGGTGTACAAATATTACCCAACCAGTCACCTGAGGACAAATGGTCAAAGCTTTGGCTTCTTGATGAACTGCAGAAGTCTTTTAAAGTGTGACCACATGCTCCAAAGTTTGTTGTATTGAATCTAGGCAACACAGGTTTAGGTACACTTGTGTAAATAACTTGAGATAACTCAGAGCCCTTTACAAATTTAGGTGGCCTTCATGACAACTAAATATAGGTGGGTCTGTAAGACCTGAAAAAATGATACATACTAGGTTAGGGGCAACTTCAATCATTTTTCAAAGACCAGTAATTTACATCTAGGTTATGAGTTTTTACTAATATTTCAATTTCATGACATATCTCTAAGGTGTTCTCTACCCAGAAAATAAACAACCTGGTTGAAGTAATGGTCTGGATAGCTATCACCTTGATACACAATGAGACAGAAAAACAGGAAGGATTTATCTGGAATTCATTTGGCAGTACTGTAGAATTTTCTGCAAGGGAAAATATGCAGTTGTTTATGTAATTCCTTAATTCTTTGAAGAGGTGAAATGTATAATTCAGAAAAAGCTCTTAGACACACTTAAGAAGAAAAATGTTTTACTCATTACAGTAACTTCTTTTTTTCTAGATTATTCTTTTAGTCTCTTAACATATCTTGAAACAAACATGGACTGCCAAATATTTTAATCAGAGTGCTTCTGATCTGTAATCTCTTTGATACAGATCCTGTCTTAATAAATCATTTCACAGTCTTGAAGAACCATTAGAAGCAAATTACAGCATTTGCAGTTGTAGCATAAGTTACTTATTCTCATAGGTGATATGAGAGATTAAAAACAAAGGTCAAAATTCAATATTAATACCTGAATATTTAAAAATTGTTTCATAAGGACTTGATTCCTGTCACTTTTCAAGCCATGTTACTGAAGCTGAACTTAAAACCTGACATTAAATGTTATGAGAGAACATGATAAGGTGCATTCCTAGAGAAACCTGACTGAAGGCAACAGAAATCATCCCAGCAACATGAATAGCATTTGGTCAAAGCCTGTGTTAAATGCACTCTGAGGAGGGAGAAAAGGTCATAAGCAACTGGATTTTAATCTCTTAGGCTCCACAGCAGGATTAATTATTTTGTCTCAGATCTTTCACACACCAAATACATTTTGGATGCTACGTTAGAGATAAAAAAATCAGTATTACTCATTTTGCTAAAAAGAACATTTACTGGCAGCATCTTTTCATATCTTCTCAGATTTTATGTTGGGGGAAAATCTTGGAGGTGGGAAAGTAGATACTCTAGGCAGGCATCTGCTAAACACAATGCAGTTGTACTCTGTTATTAAAACTGTACTCTTTCAAGTGTTTTCCATGGAATTAATTTTCTATGCAATATTCTATTTTACTAGCGTCCCAATATGACCCGAATCAATTTTTCATCCTGGTCATCTTTGCCCACCTGACTCCTCACTTGCAGAGTCCTTTTAGCACTTCACTGGGCAAGCTACACTTCCCTTTCTGTTTCCACTCTAAGGGGCAATTTTATGCCAGTCCCTCATGGAGAATGGACACTACTGCCCCTGCACCTGAGCTCCCACCCACACAGCCAACATTGGCAGAGTGTTGAGGAGATTCTTCTGGTTCACATTTTGGTGCCAAGTTCAGCTCTGTCATGTGCCACTCAGCTCCCCCTCTCTTCTCCTTGATCATGTGCTCTTCCCTTCTTCTCCTGAACCGTCCCACCTTGCAGAGCAAAACAAGGAGCTGCTCACCCTGGACATGGCCAGAGCCTGCCCAGAGTATGCTCCAAGTGTGGCCCCACGCCACCACAATCTCATTAGCACCAACTTGGAAGTCCTACCCATTTCTGGGGAAAGCCTGCTGCTCACATATCACATTGGCTCAGCAGAGAAGTAGTAGTCTTTGAAGAGATTTAGCTGTATTCAAAATGAAATATTTTTTCCCACTTATACATATGAACAGCTGCACCCCACTTTTAACATTCCCCTTACCCAGGGCAGGAGAACAAACAGAAAGCTTTCCAGGAGCAGTCTTCAACAAAAATAACAAAAAAACTGACTTAAGAGGTTCAAAGCCACATAGGAAGACCCATCCTTTCCAAAAAGTGGAATAATGAAAAAGAACAATCCTGGTGACAATATTATTTGCTAGTGAACAGATCCAAGCTTTGTGTGACTTGCAACATGTAATAGTAAATGCAAGAAATTGCAGCATCTCACTTGCAGGAAACACCAACCAAAGAATTTAGTATTAAATATGATTAGAAAATACTAAAGAATTTGAAAGCTTTGCTTCAGATATTGCCATCATTATTTACTGATTGCACAGGAAATTCACATGACAAGCTTGTTAGAAAGGTTTTGTAATCTGTTTCCAAATGTACTGTAATAAAATGTCGATAAACAGTTTGAAATAATGAAATAAATCAATTTATCATAAGTCACACTGATTTACATCAGCATTTACCCACCATGAGATGGTGGGTATTTAGAGAAGTTTTGGTAAGTATTTTACTGACTCACTTCTTCAGGGCATTTCTGTCAGAAAGAGACTTCGGAAAGGAGACAATAGACATATTTTAGAAGAGCATGCAAAAGTAGTTTCAAGAGAGGCACAGAAATAGAGATTAAAGAGCAAGATTAATGAAAATTTAGATATCATCTGTTGTTTATCCAAAGTTGCCTTTGGTTTAGAAACTAGGCTTATGAGAACATGTGCTATCTGTCAAACCAGGCAAAAGCACCAAACTCTCTCACTCCACCTTGACTCCTTCTGCTCTTTTCCTGTATTTCAATGCTAGGTTGTACACAAATAAAAAATTATTACTATGTTTTTACAATTCTTGGGAGTCCCAGAAATATGTCCCAGATTGGGGAAATCCTTTTCTCTGGACACACTTACTCAGCATCACTACAGTCCACTACAAATATGCTACTTACACTTCAAGCTGTTGCCACTGCTTCACAAAGCAGACTGAAATTTTGTACACAACTTTGACTCCTATGAAGCAAACATAAGTTTCACAAAAAATTCCTTCCCACCACTGAGAGAAAATGGCCTATGAAATTCATACTGCACAAAACCAGAACACAACACTTTGCAAGAGGAAGCCACTATGTGATGCTGCAGGGGGAAGAAGGCATGACTTAACTTGTTCAAAGCACTTGGACTGAGCACCTTATTCTTATCACTTATCCCATGTAACACAGCTCATCCAATTGATCTTTATTTGGATAAGTAACTTTGATGACCTCCTGGTCATTAAAGTGTTTTTGCTTTCTATCTGTCATTACACAGACCGAAGATTACAAAGTTTTATTAAGTCCTTGGGAAGAGGTTTTCCTAACAAGCTTTAAAAAAAAAAAAGTACTTCATCATTCAAAGAAAGTGCAGAGAACTTTCATGAAGACTTTGTCTGCTTTCCAGAGTTGTGGCTTTTTAATTTCTGCAAGGTAATACAAGCAAGATCAGTTTCTGGGAAAACACCTGAAAATATTGTGAATAGAATCAGAGAGTAACTGAGTTCAAAGGAACCCATCAGGATCATCGAATCCAACTCCTGGCCCTGCACAGGACACCCCTAGAATCCCACCATGTGTCTGAGAGCATTGTCCAAATGCTTCTTGAGCCCTGTCAGGCTGTGACCACTTCCCTGGGGAGCCTGCTCCAGTGCCCAGCCACTTTCTGGGTGAAAATTTTTTTCCTGATAGCTAGCCTAAACCTCTCCTGACACGACTTTGTGCCATTTCCTTGAGTCCTGTCTCTGCTTACCACAGAGATCAGTGTCTGCCCCTCCTCTTCCCCTCATGAGGAAGCTGTGACTGCAATGAGGTCTCCCCTCAGTCTTCTCCAGACTGAACAGGCCAAGTGACCTCAGACACTCCTCATATGGCTTCCCCTCAAGGACTTTCATCATTCTCTTGTCCCTCCTTTGCTCACTCTCTAATAGTTTAATGTCTTTTTCATACTGCAATGACCAGAACTGCCCCCAGCACTCAAGGTGATGCTGCACCAGAGCAGAGCAGGACAATCCCCTCCCTTGCCCAGCTGTAATGCTGTGCCTGATGCCCCCCAGGACAGGGATGTCCCTCCTGGCTGCCAGGGCACTGCTGACTCAGATTCAGTACAAAACATGAGGGAGGTAACGTGGAGGAAGTCAGGAGATTGAGCTGCACTCAGGATTGTGCATCACTTTACAGACATTGCTGTGTTACAGGTGGCAACTAGAGATGGAGGTCTGTATGGTTTCTATTATATTGTTGTCCAAAACAACACTTGAAGATAAAAAGACACAGCTGTGAAGTACATTGGGATGGGGTTTCAGAAAAATAACTCCAGTTTCATATCTCAGTTGGGTCATGCTCACACACCAGGAATGAACATTTTGTAATTGCATTGACCAAACAGGACTTGTACAAACAAGACCTGATTAAGTTTCGTCTTGCAGTTTCCAATGTTCAACAGCAGCTTTTTCTAAGAATTTCCTATTCCTGGAAATTATGAATTTTTCATGAGTCCTCTGATGAACTGTGAACATGTAATGGGAGATTAGGTGATTGATTGAAATTAATTCTTGTATCCAGTTTTGAACTTAATTAGCTTGGTTTCAAACAATGAACTGTAAACGTACTGAGAATATGCTGCTCCAGACACTAATTATACTATTTCTAAATTGTTCTAGGACATTTCTATGTGTTAATATACCTTGTTTACAAATGTTTCCAGGGTTTTAAGCAGTTTAACTTAATAACCCCAGTAAAGACTAAGCCTAAAGGTCACTCATGTCAGTATGATCAAAGTCCCTCTGTTCCTAAATGAATATACAATTCAGTGCAATGTAGCTGACACAATGAAATTGCTGCTGCCAATTGATATAGGCAAATAGATCACAGCCTGGGAGAAGGTCTATAGGCAGAAGACCAAACCATTCCTCTCAATGTCATCCCACACTTCTGACCAGAATAAAAAAAAAAAAAAAAATTCTCCAATCCACTTTTCACCTAAAACAAGAAAAATTAGTCAAAATCACTAGAGGAGGATGACATGAATGCAGTAATCCATCCATCATTAAAACACCCACAGACTGTCTAAGTAGAGCCTCACTTTTTTTCTTGTCCAGAGTGGCACTTTTAATGTAAAGGTTTTGGATGGATTTTCTAGGGGGAAAAAACCTCCACAAACCAGAAAGAAAATGTAAAAAAAACCTATTTCAACATTTAAACTAAGCCATCTTGCTGCCTATATTAACAAAATATAATAAAACATAATATCAATTATAATATCTCAGGTTTTCCTAGAAAAAATATGCATATTTAAATTTCTGGGGGCAAGGAAGGGTGAACAACTGCTGGAAAAAGATACACTGACATAAAGGTAAGAAGAGGAAAAGTGAGGGTGTATCCCAAAGGCTCTTCCATTTCCTGTTGCCACTACAGGAAAGGACAAGAACTGAGAAGGTTCCTGTCTGCTGCTGGCTGGCTTTGTATATTCCCTGGTGTTTTACTGCTTCAGTCTTGGTCTCAACAAGAGTTTTCTTACCCAGGTATCTGTATCAGTTATTAGCAGTAAGGCTAGAAAGAGATAACTCAGCAGCAGAAAGGCAACTCTTCTCTCTACAGGAAAGAAGTTGTTGAATAGAATCAGAGACAAACAAACAAAATCCAACTAAACAAAAATAAACAAACAAACAAAATACCCACCCTCAGGCCAGATTTTCTAAATTTAAACACTTCTGACAGCATCATAGTTCATATAGCTGTGTTGAAAGAATGAGACTATGGAATCTGCCTGTGGCCATATCTGAGAACTCTCCTGTAAATGGCCCATGTCTGTGTTAGCTGCCTCCTTCAGCTGCTGGAAGTGGGTGCCTGTGTGCAGCCTGCCTCTTGGAGTGGCCTCTGCAATGACCAAAATTTCCAAAATTACCAGATTGCTCTAAAGGGTTGGGGCAGGGAAGACCATGGCCCAGATGGGAACATTCCCAGGCACAGCTTAATTCATTGCAGGTACTTACACAACAGTACTGTCTTTTTAAACTAGCATTCTAAACCTTCCTTTTTCAGGAGGCAGTCACAAGTCACCAGCAATGCTGTTACTAACTAAAGGTGCTTGCAAGGAAAACTAGAGGTGTTCACTCTGCTGAGTTCAGGGATGAGCTGCAGGTTTTTGGGAGGTACCTAAGAAGCAGGTACACCTCAATAGCACCACAAAGACAGGCACCTTATCATGGGCTTATAATTTTGCTTTATGGAACTTTGTGTAAGAGCCCTTGGAAATTCTCAGGATGTAACACACAAGCGCGTGCACTGCAAACAGCCTCTCACCACCTCTGTTTGCATTGCTACTCCTTAACCTGAAACCTCAGGTTTAAATAACTGTCAGTTGATTTTATCAGTGTTTGGTTTATGAGTCATTCAGCCAGCACAATGGGCCGAGGAAGAAAACAGCACCTTTACACACATGCCCTAATTTTTCTGCTGCCATGGGAAGCCGGAGAAGCAGAGAGAGGGCACAGGAAGGAATTGTAGCCTGAACAAAAATATATGTCCCAACCCAGAGCTCTACCTGTTAGGCACACAGAACTCATAAATCAAGTCATGAGCAGAACAGCAGGAAAACAGCTCTGGGACATTATACCAAATGTTTTGGTATAGTTTCAAGTTGCAGCAAGAAACTTTCTGCTAAATTGCTTCCTATTTAAATTTGCTCCTTTGCACAAACCACATATTTCCATACTTATTTTTTCTTTTTTTTCCCACCAGTGAGTCTCCAGAAATTTGAAAATAGAGGAGGGGGAGAACAATCACTGCTCTGGATTTAGTTTTATACAAAGGTCATGTAAAGGAGGAAATGTCTGCCCTCCCACACACAAGTGCTAAGGACAGTTTTGCTAAAATTAGCCACTGTTGGAAAAAGCAGAGAATCGAGTTGTTCTCATGAGTCTTTCTCTTTTCAGCAGAACTCTGCACCATCTCAGAGCCCAGCAGACTCAGCCTTGCCTGGTGCTGAGCACCTCGTCTGGCCACTGGCTCCAACAAAAACAGCAGAAAGCAAGGCACAGTTGCCAGTCTCAGATTGCACAGATATGCCCAGACTGGAATCATCTGGGATGCATTAGACTGGGAAATCTCTGTCTGTGCTAGCATACCTGCTTTTCATTCGGGGCAAGAGTCATTGAAACAAGATTTATACGTTAGACTGCGCTGATAAAATTGTGTCAAAACCTGGGTTGGTCACTCTTATCTCGACATTAAAATTAAATATTCCTATGAAAACTAGCCTTGACTTTTGTGGCACAAAGTAAATAAAAAACTATTTGTTTTGTTTAAAGTGGTGAATTGCAGATATCAGAATAAAACATAAGGACAGGGGTGGAAAATTTTGCATTATGGCACTTGGTGATTCATTATGTTTTATCTGTACTACAAAGTAATTTTCATATTCTCTGTAAATTGTTATAGCTTCTAAACCTGATCACAATTTCAACAGTAACAGATCAAAACCAGTATGCAAATACTGATTTCCTATCTTATGTTCAGGTCTTGCTAGCAATTGTTCAAGTACAAGCATATTAGATTTATGAGTGTTTACCTTATCTGCATCCTTTATTCAGAGGTGTGGATGCTTACCTACACCTTTGTGATGCCTGGTTAATGTTCAGGGCTTCAACCTATTTCTTGTATTTTCCAGCACTTCCTTGCTTCAGCCAAATCAAAACCATAGGCAGCACTTCAATACTCAAATTTTTGCCAGACAAAAAACAGCCTCAGAAAGTTCCCTGGCCTTCCTGTGTGGTCAACTGGAGCAGGCACTTATTTTCACCATCACCACCCCCACCTCTCCACAGTAACACACATGGCATGAATTGTCCTCTAGACATGCCTATTTAGCCTCATTGACTATAGACAGGGCTTAGGTGACTAAATGCATTTCTCAAAATAGGCAAGATGAATCTGTTACTGGAACCTAAGCCTCAGGGAAAAGAAAAAAAAAAGAAAGAAAGAAAAAATTACCGTCAATAAGAACATGGGTGTCTTTTCCTTTAAAAGCCCTGCTCTGTGGATCCCATGGGATCATACACCCACTGGGCATTCTGCAACTGCCCTGGCTTCCAGTATTTCTGGTGCAGGCCTTGGCACTGATTTTTGACCTTTTGGAGCCCTCTTTGTGTTAGGTAACAGGGCTTGCTCGCTTTCCCCAAAATGCACAGGAGAGTAAAGCAGGAAACTGAAAGCAATAGCAACATTCCACCATGCAGGGAAAGAGTTAAAGTCACAAGGAGAAGGAAAGCTGTCTTTCTTTAGGAGCTCCTACCGTTTCAGTCACTTATTAAAAAAGGATTTATATTTCTGCAGTAAGGATCTGTACTTCCTCCCTCTGCTGAAGCCTTGTGTTTCTCTGCCAGACTGTGATGAAAAGAGCCCTCCCTTGCCCATCGCCAGCCAACGCTGACGTCACCCTGTTATTCTTTTTCACCTTGCACACATGTTGAGGCTTCTCTGTGGAAGTCTTGCTGAGACACACATCTCTTTGTCTCTTGTTCCTCTCTGCTCGAAAGGCTTTTTTTTAATCCCAGATTTATTTTGCACATCGCTCAAGCAGGAATGTTTCTGGGATTTCTGAGAAGGAGGATCCATCCATGTAAATAATGCTGTTCACTAATGGCATCCGACTATCCATTAAAGCCAGAAGTCATTTCTTTGAAAAGGGTGTTGCACAGAGCTCTAACTAGGAGGTCTTGCTCATCCCTAGTTTGAAAACTCAGACATTGTACCTAACTACAGCTGATCCCAGCAGGAAGCTCAGGAGGATGGGCTCCTTTTGCACCACAGCAGGGTTTGGTGGGTGGCTGTGGAACTGGTCACAGGGTGATTTAGCTGCAAGAGACCCCTCTCCTTCCTGCATTTCTAGAGAAATGTTGCAAAGGCTCAGTGTCTCACAGCATTTCTCCCTATTGGAAGGGAGAGAAGCAGAGGCCATCCTTGAGGCTGCATTTAAAGACATAGCTAGGGATTGTCTCGATTCTTTCTTACCTCCTGGTGTGCATTCTTGGCTGATCTCTGCATGTCAAGCACATATGGCTGCTAAGGAACTCCTGCAGCCACTTTGCTTTGCCTGGCCAGGCCACTTCCATGCATCCCACTCTGTTCTCCCAGTAAAGAGAGTCTTTCACAAACAGGCATCACCATCATTTGCCAGAGGAGGTTGAGCTTATAGGAAGCCAGAACACTGCACAGCAAAGACACAGTGAGGACTGCAGACCACTCCCAAGATCACTTCAGATATGACACAGGTGTAGCCACAGGCTTTCCTTGTGGGGAGGAGAGAAAATTAGATAGCTGTAACATTGTGTACCAGGTTTTCAGAATGAAGAGAATAAAGTCAAACAAGATTAAGAGGTGCATTAGGCTGTCTCTGACAGCTCTTTTCTATTTATTGGGAAGAGTTTCCCACTGAGCTCCTGGGAGGTTCTGAGCCCCTGAGGACTCCATGAAGAAGCTAAAATTTGTAGCCACAAATGGCACAGTTTTTCTGTGCAAGGCTGAGCTATCAGGTAAGGTATCAGCACAGCCTGCTGCTACTGATACTGTAAGCAGAAGACAGAAACAGTGGATCTTTTGTTTATCAGCCTTCTACAGTGTACAGCCCCTTTGTGAATAATAAGCCACCTTTTTGCAACTCTCATATGGTGCAAGGCAACATTTCCAAGTCAGCTCAGCTAAACTGAACGTACAATCAATTGGTATCAGCGGGGTAAAACAGTCCTGATAAGAAAAATGTCTGTACAAGGAAATTCTGAGATGCACAGTGCAAGAATAAGTTAAACCAGGGAGGACACGTTCTTTCTAATAACTGCAAGTTACTTTTGGCTGGTCTTCACATCTCAGATTTACTGCTCATACTATGGGAATCATTGTATTGCCTTATCACGGGCTCGTATGAAGCTCTGCTTACTCATGCTTGCAAAGCATTTAAAGATTAGAGAGAGCAGCGTCTGTAAAACCATAAAGAATACTTTGTTATCATTATTATTTCACCAGAGCAATAGGGAAACACTCTTTAAAAATGCTTCAGTTCGTTAGTTCATAACTATCTTTTTGCTGCTAAAAGCAAAAATCAGCAAGCTGCAGGGTAGCAGGTTCAGACTTCATTTGTCTCAATACAGGCCTATTTGTTTGCCTCTACCACAGGTGGTGACTACTTTTTACACTGTTTTTAATAAAAAGGTAAGAAGTAGGTGCAGAGGTGAAGGTAAGAAGTAGATGTAAAGTAAAAGCAAATGAATCTGGGACTCATCCTGAAACATCTGTGTCCTAAAATGTTACCCTCTAGCCCACATCCCAGGTTGCTATCCTTCTCCCTGCACAAGCTTCTGGGGTCTCATTAATGCACCAGGCAAGTCTACACAGCAAAGGGCTGTAGGAGATCCTGAGGTAGTTTTGAGGAAACTGGCTTGTCTGCACGGTGCATTGCAATGCCGGGCACGGATGCTAGCTTGGATCCCAGAGGCAATGTAGCCTGTCTGTATAGCAAAGCACCCACGCTAATTAGCCCTGCCCCTGAGGATGCTGCAGGAACCCAGCTAATTAGGTATGCTGAGAGGCACCTCTGTTAATTAGCCCAGGGAGAACAGAACAACACTAACAGAGCTTCCGATCATGGCATTAGCTCAGGGATCTCTATAGTGTACTTGGCTGTGTAGCATAGCTGAGCCCACAGCTCTCTTGAGCACCATCTGAAGAATCTAAATACCTTCTTTCAATCCAGTCTCACCATCTGACCCTGCTTTTGCAAGTATTCATAGCTGGTTTTCTCTTGATGGTAGGAAAATTAAGTAAATAGATTCAAAAGAATGAAGAAAAAAAGCCAGTAAAAACCACACTACAATAATATAGTGTTATTAAATTCAGCTACAGGTAGTGACATGCCTGTAGGGAAGCACTGCATATTCCTAACCCATCTTGATAAAAGGCATTCTTTGGCTAGTGGTGCATGTTTTGCAAGCAGTGTAACTCTAAAGGTACTGTTAACTCAAGCCAACTCAGTTACAAACACAGACTATGATATATTGAGATGTAGCCATGCAAGATTTTCCATTACTAGTTCAGAGCTGAATGAAGTCATTGAGGCACAGGTACACACCTAGGAAAGCCGAGCAGGAGTTTTGTCCCCTCTCCTTCTCCCCTGGCTGCACCATGAGCTGGGACAGGGCTGTTGTGGCTAGTTCCCCTGCCTGCAGCAGGGCCCAGCTCAGCAAGGATTGCTGTCTGTACTGTGCGCAGCGCACACAAGGCTGGGGCCAGCCCAAGCACCACACACAGCTCTGCCTCCAGCTCCCAGGGTTGCTATACAACAGCACAGGGGTAAACAATGCCCTGTCTCCACTGCAGCCAGCACAAATAGATAGGAGGATGGTGATGTGACTGTTGTTAAGGGAATGCTTCCAAATGCCTTTCCAACCACCATATCATAGGTGCACGCAGGAACACTGAGTTTATGCCTTTCAGAGAGAAAGAGTGCGTGCTTTGAGCCATTCCAGGAGCAGGGTTCATGGTTCTTATTCTTGAAAAATGGAGCACAGTGATTTCCAATTACCTTCCAGGCTTCTGTGTAAAGGCACCCATTTCTTTCCCATATGTTTCAGAAGAATGTTTTTGCACATGGGTAACTTCTGCATAGGACATAAGCCCTTAAGTCCCAGTTTGAGTTCTTGATCAAAATGCAAAAATGCGTGGTGAAATTTTAAATCAGCTTCAAAACCTTATAATGTGAAGCTGCTGGAACCATTAAGAAAGTCAAAAGTTTTAAGTGGATATTAGGAAAACATAAATGCCAGAGAAGGCAGAGGTTTCTTCTGGAATTAATGTGGTTGCAGTAGAGAGAATACTTAGGTTTCTTCTGAAGATTGCCACTTTTTAGGTACATAAAAGCAAAAAAATTATGGCTCTTATCTTTCAGGTTCCTAATAATTTGCTATTATGGTATGAAGGTGGGGGAGGTGTATGTAATATATCTGAAAATCAGAGTTCAGTATTTAATTTTTACTTCTTTTCCTTTAGAAAAAAATATCTTAAAAGTATGGTTTATGCAGCTTTATGATAATTGTCAAAATAATATAGTGTTCTACAGCATTTACTTATGCAAACTGGGTTATCTCACACAACCTTGACTTTACAACAGGGGTTCTGGATGTATACCAGACACACAAAATGGTCATTAACTTGATATGATATGAGAAAGGTGTTGAAGTGAATAACTTATATAGTAGTAATAGTGGTTCTGTCTATGAACAATTTATCTTGCTTTTGAATGGCAAAAAAGATACTTTAACTTGCCTTGTCTCTGGGCAACTTTAGAGTGACCTAGAAACTTCTCAGTTTCAGAGTTCAAAATTGGCCCCTCCTTTTATACTTGCCTGGTGCTTAGACCAAAGCTGCAATGCATCACAGTGTCTCACAGAGACCTAAAAAATAGAAGAGACTGAAATCCTAGGCAGGAGCATCTCGTAATTCTATAATGCTGTGTCCCAAAATAATGAAAATACCCCAACTTTGTTTCCAGCTTTACTGCCAGAACTTGGCTGTAAATACCCTTCACTTTGTTCAGTTTTACATCTACCAACAACCATTTTCTCCACTTCTATCTATTCAAAACAAAACCTGAAGCACAAAGGTTATCAACTCCCAAAACCTCTTGTGCATAGACAGACTCACAAGGTCTCTGTCAATGAACAACAGCTAATCATTCATTCTCATTATACTGGCACATAAATCTTCTGAGTGACCAGGGAAACCAGAAGCCTGCTACCCTCATAACATTCCTTGCGTGCCTGCTGAAGGCGTTGTGTCTATACATTGCCCATGATTCCCAGAAACACGGAGTTAAGAATAATTCAGGAGACGTAAGAAGGACTAGGAGGAAAAGATAACCTGCACGTAAACATTGCAAGAAGCTCTCAAAACTGATTGCTTGAGGTGGCTATGAAAATAAAGAAAAAAGCCTGTGATGCTTATCAGTCGTATTTCTCAAAGGCTAACTGGCCTTAATATAATTTTACATGTCATTAAAAAAAAAAAAAAAAAAAAAAAAAAAAAATTAGGTTAACACTAGAGCTTATCATTTTATTCAGCTTGAGAGTCCTTAAAGATCTGCTACATGGACAACAGGTTCACGTTTTTTGAGGTACCCTGCACTGGCCTCTTCCAATCATCCACAGAAACTAGAGGTCCAGCTGACAACAAGCTGACATTCACAGAGCTACAAAGTCGTCTGTGAGACAGAAAGGTCAATCAAGTAGCCAGAAATGTATCTGGGGTGTAAACATGGCATTTCGCAAAAACAGTGTGGTCCAGATCTGCCTGATGTGTCCATACAGGCAAGGCCAATGCCTTTTGTGCAAAAGGCATAAGTGTGATTTCATATGAAAAAGCATAAACATCTATCTGCCCTCCAAACTCCTAGAATTATAAATAGTTTGAGTGACAAATACTTCTGTCACAGTGTTCGGGATACCTTCAAAAGATATTCCCAGCTCTATATATGACTAACCAAAGCCTGGCAGAGTTCACCCTTATAAATATATCCTGGATAAGCCTGTTGATTTGAACAAGAATTTGTGTGTCTGTGTCTAAAGGAAGAAGAGAAGAAGCAGGAAGGTTGGTCATGTCAGTCACTTGTGTAAAATTTTCAAGCTGACTGGTAGAGTTTATTATCTATGCTTTGACAGCAACAAGAGCATTGAATTCCTAAATGTTGTGTATTACGTTGCACAACAGGTTTTATCACAAAAAACTGAGTAGTCTTGATGAATGAAGTTTCACATACGTTACTGTTGAAAAAAAATTAGACATTATTTGCATAGATTGCATTAAGTTGATTGTTTCCCACCCCTCCCAAGTACCTCAATACCTTGGAAATGAATTATAATCAGAGGGTTATTAAAATAAAATTTTTTAAAAGTCCTGAAGTAAATTTCAAACCACAAGACAAAGCAAACAGTACTGTAGTCTATTTTCAGACCTCCTCAAAGTTATTCATATTCTAGTTGTCAAACAATCATACGACTCCCAGACATCTTTTTTTTTCTCCCTGAAATCCTGTTATGGAGTCTTCCACAGACACATTAAATTATTTCCTCTTCAATATGTTAAGAAAGAAAAAAGAAGCAACCATCCTTAAGTCACATGTGTTTCTCTTTAAGAAAAAGGGTCTCCACAGTTCAACAAGGCAAATAGTTCTCTGTAAATGAAGTCATGCTGAGATTTTTAAAGCACCTAGGATTAGGAAAGCAGTATTGGTAGCAATGTCATTGTCACACAAGCTAGAAATACTCCTTCTCACCCTGTTTTTTAATTCCAGCCTTCCTGGGAGAGTGTTTCAACCTGTACAAACCAGATTCTTTGTTAAATTTACAACTGTGTTGAGAAACACGTCACTACAGAGAAGCACAAGGAAAGCAGTGTGAAATATTAAGGGTTTAAATGCCCTTTCAAAAATATTTGCTGTCATTCTGACCCAACTAGAAGAAAAAGGGAGACGAAACATTTGCAATAGCAGCTTGCCTCAGTTGGTAGAACCTGAATATGGGATTTTGCCTGGTTTATTTTAAGTCTGAGCAGCTAGCAGCTGGAGTATGTCCCACATGCTAACACTTGGAATTCCCCAGGGAGAAGGTTTGTTTCAAACGTACACGCCAGCCCTCCAAAGCTGGTTGTCTTTGTGCTTTATTAAGTTTACATCCTCCATCCTTGCCTCAAGTCTCGATGGTAATGCACCTATTCTGAGCAAGTGAACGTTCTTGCCAGCTTCACATGGACTGGTTTTGATTTAAATGCAATCTATGAACAATATCTACTTGCACACGCATACACACCCCAGGCAGATACTGAACAGACGCAGCCTTGCAGACTTACACAGCAGCTGTGACAACAACTGATGTCACCTCCTTTGCAGAAATTTCCACAAGTGTCTTCCAAAGGCCAAGTTAAATGAGATAGAGCTTATCAGTTTCTTTAAAGTGCTCTGGATGAGACCAGTCCATGTGACCCCCTTCCTGGCCGCGGGGGTGTGGTATGTCACAGCTCCCCTATCAGCTGGCACATGGCAGCAGGAGATATGAGACAGCAGAAAAGCAGTAGTAACAACATCACCAGCCTGCCCAAGACAGAGCGAATGCGCTGAGTAACTTCAGAGTGTGCTCACTTACTTTCTGCAAACAGGTGGAGGCTGCTCAGCCCTGGCTTCTGCTTGCACATCCCACTCGGCACAGATGGGTGCTAATGTTGCCAGCTATGCTCTGGAAAGGCTACGGTTCGTTAGCGTCGTATTAACGCCTCTAGCAGTGAGTTGCAATATTCTTTTTTTTTCCCTTCACAAACTTTCTCCTTCTTTGGGATATTCTGTGAATAAAAAAGGAATTACTAGCAAGGATAATTTTCCAAAAGCAATTGCTTAAGATAAATTCCCTGCCTCAGTTTTTGCAATAAGAAGATTAGAGAATTTCAGAAGATACCCTCCTCGGCTTTACTTCTAAAACTACTGAGTGTTTCAAGTTTCCTTCCCTGCCTTTAATTATTATTAAATGATCAGTTGTAAAGAGTTCATTTTTAAAGCTTCTCACAGTTATTATTTTTATTCAAAATACCAACTAGCCAATAATATATTAACAGAAACAAATATAAAAAATGTAATATTTGCAAAACATCTCAATACCTCATACTTGGCAGGACAAAAGGACTCCTTACTTGAAGTAATCTAAAAATATAGCCATAGTATTGAACATTGCATTCAGCAGCTTGCAATTTTCACCCCAGGGCTCACCCAGTTTCTCTGCATGGGCCTGTTAGCATAGAGGACAGCCTTAAGCACTTACCCCAAGCTAGTCATCATATTTTGGTTAACAAATGTTGGTAGTGCAATTTTTTCTTTGTGAATGTGCCCTTTCAATGTCTGAATTCAAATTCTTGCACCAGTATAGTTACAGTCACTCTAGATCACTTGGGCATGTCCCTTGCAAATTGTGCTATGGGTGCAAGACCAACAGTTTCCAGAATACAGCAGCACAAGGTATAAATACTGGGTCAAGCCCAGCAGTGAAATATAGGTATACAGTACACATAAGTACTCAAGAATTTGTGGCCACAGCACCAACAGAAGCTGAAATTCCGTCTTATGCTCCATTCCCGAGCTACTTCTCCTAGCTCTGCTACCGAGTATGGAATGACAAAAGTTTGGGAGTTTTAAATCAGATTTTTTGTGGTTCTGCCAGATTGTTCCAATCTTACTGCAATCTCACACCTGTTAAGAATCTCCCTGACTTGTCTAGCCAGCTCACATTGGATTCAAAAAAAGCTACCTTGCCTTCACCCATTTCCTCTTTCCAAGTTAAGTGTCTGCAGATAGAAAAATAAGCTTTCTAGGGCACAGACAGCCTCTCCTATTTCAACTGTGGTGTACCCAGCTCAAAATTGTGGCTGGAACCTGGATGTTAATGTCACCTTAAATAATAATATTTTTTCAGGTGCTGGCCAGAGTTTTAAGAGATAGTTCCAGCAATGAGCATATCAGAGCAGCAAAGACACAGCTGCTCAAAACAGCAATGTGCAGTGGTTGTACATGCAATGAAAAAAGACCTCCTTCAAGGAAGCTATTGAAGACAGCTGCAGATCAGTCCTCCTCAGGGTTCATTAGCTTTTTTCATCTTCTGTAAACCAGCCCTGGGCATGACTTTAGAAGATGGTTAAACCAAAAATTTGTGTGTCATTACACCCTCTACAACTCCAGCTGCAACATTTTATCCATGAAAGCCCCAGGATCCAAGATCCAGGATAGAAGGCTTCTGTCTCTCTACTTCCTTGGCATCCTGGTTACAATCTCTGCTCCCACCACCACCTATGTCTGAACTGTGATTGGTTAAAGACCCTTAATCCTTGCTGGAATTGTATAAACAGAAACATGGATTGCCAGCCACCTAAAATCTCCGGTGAGCCCTGGACTGTGACAAACAAAAGGCCTTTCAGTATTCTCCCCAGCAAGTCTTTCACAAAGGTAGAGTGAATTTTGTGCCCAAGTTTGCTTCCTCTTTATGCTGTAGGGATGCTCTAAATGGGTCTGTTATGTGTAGGACAGATACATATTTATCTGTAATCCTGACCATACAGATGGTGAGATGCCAGCTATGAATCAACAGAATCTGCAAAGTTTTGCCAAAGGCACTCATAACTGTGAGTTGCACACATGGGTGCTTTAAGTGCTAAAAAAGGCCCTACTCTCTTCACACCTGAAATATGGGTCCACAGCCCTTACACCTACAGCATTCACAAGCCAGTGCAAGGTAGCCCATGCACAGCAATTTTAAATTTTAAATGCAGACACATGACCTCAGATTCCACTCATAAAGGGCTATCTGTATTGCAATGTTTGAGACTTACAAGTGCAAACATAGCAGAGGCACTAAGGGCTTATGTGAAAAAATAATTATTCCATGTAGAAAGGAAGTTGGCTTGCTTTGAGCAGAGGTGTTAATAGACTAACCTTTTTCCCCAACACCAGCCTGCTTACCTGAAAATATGAAAACATCTACTGATGCAGCACTGTATTTATTTGAGGTGGGTATCATATCCCACTCATGTTAAATGTCTTGCTGCATTTCAGACTAAGATAGTCATTAATGGGAATACCAGTTATAAGAGTCATTTAATGAAAAATAAGCCCTGGACAACTGTGCTGCAATTTTAGTAATTTGGGGGCAGAGGCGTGCAGATCATAGCACACAAATACAGCTAAATTTAAAAGAGTAGCTTCAGAATAGACACCTTCCCCCCTTCCACCAGGTTCAGGATAGTTAATAAGAGCTAGATCTTGAATGACAGTACCAAAACAGGGACTTGGCAAAGAGAGGACTTGCTTCAGCTGAGAGATATGCCAGAGTACAGATAAAACTATCAGCAACTGGAACATGGAAAGGGTGGAAATACTACAAAGATTTATGGTAAAAAAGGTACTTAGGTCCTTCTCAAAGGGAGCATCACTTTGTTACCTAAACAAGATTTCTTCTTCTGCCCATCTCCAGTATATTTCAATTGCAGTCAATGGTAACTCCCAAGCAGTGGCAAAAGCAGCAATACTTGCACAGACATGGCATTAGTAAATTAAGCACAGGTCCACTGGTTGCTCTAGCTGTGCCTGAGTAATGTTTCCACAGTCACTCCTTCTATTAGCAGAAAATTAGTCTCATCTGCCAGCATAAGCATGCACATAAGTAGGCTCCTAACCCTATCAAAAGGAGTCAGGGCTGAAAACTGGGAAGACAAAAACCTACAGGAAGTGTTTAAACTAAGCCAGACCCCACTGAGAGAACCAAGCATTATGCAGTTATACCTGTAGTCTGGGTGGATCTCAGGAACACTAAGGGTGTGGGACAATCTCCCCACCTGCTTTCCTTCCAGCTGGAACTGAAATAGGCACGAGCTAGAAATCACTTCATAGACAGCAATACAAACGTGTCTAGGAGAGACAAGCGCTGTTGATGCAAAGTAGGCAACAGCAATCACCAAGGGCTCTTGTTCTCCCAACAAATCCCTCATACCTGAGGGGAATGCAGGACTAGCAAGGATGGGAAAGACCTAAAACTCTGCATCTCCTTCCTTGCAGTGTAAATATGTAGATGCTTCTTCTTTATTCTGAAGTTCTTTTGGATATGCTTTGAGTAGGGCTAGGAAAGGATCAGCTTTGTTGTCTCAGATTGGATACACTCTCCCTTACATTTTTTTTTCCAGCCTAAAGGGGCTTAGACAAGGGGTAGTTTCTAAGGTCATTGGAAAGAAGACATAAAGCTGCTAGGAGACTCAATGGAAGATGTGGCTTGCCAGCTGCTAATCTGTGTGGCAGGGGCTCCCTGGACATCCACACCTCAGTGGAAGCTCTCCCATAACTCTTTCTCTCAGGACCCCATTATCCCTAGTGTTAGCATCTCTGCAATAAAATTAAGATCTGATATAAGATCCAAATTAGAAAAGCAAAAAAAATGGGGCTTACAGCATCTACCCCTGTCTATGCAACTCTTACCTCTACTTCTGTTAATTGATACATCTGCTTCCCAGAGCTGGAACTGTCTGCACTCAAGGGAGGACCTTGCTTTTGCTGTAGTAGTGGAAATAGGTGGGCCTATTTGGGGGTGTTTGTGTTCTTAGGGGGAGGTTTATATCCTCTAAAATAAGTAAGTTTCAAGGCTTCTTTATGGAGATGATAACACAATTTCTCACCAAGAGCCCAAGGCAGATTATGCCAGTCCATTTCATAAGATGTTGGAGTGCTAACACATGGTATGCATGGGCACCTTTTATATACATCACAAACACCTACTTGCCTGGAAGCAAATCAATAACTCCCTACACCAAAGCTTGCATTTGTTTGCTCTTATTAGAGGTGAAATGCTGCCTGAGGGAGGGCCAGAGGCATTCCATTACTTAGGATCAGTGCCTGAGCAAAATGGAAAGGCTGCTAAAAATAAGCAACATTTGCTCTTGGTATAAATAACGAAAGCGAGAGAGAAAGAAAAACAGAAAGAGAACAAGATGAAAATGAAAACTGGCCCCAGACCAGGCCTTGCAGAATGACCAGTCACCTCCTCATTGCCAATTCTCTCACCATCTCCACTATGGGCAAGATACTATCCACTGCCAAGTGCCCTCAGCTTCTTTCCTGAGAGGACCACCACTTGCAGATTCACATTGGGCCTGAGCATAGAAGATAGCTCCCACAGCACCTCACAAAATACCACTGTGATCCCCGCAGTAGCTTGTGAAGTATTTGGTCTATCTCTGTTTTGTTTATTAAGGGTATTATGGAGGGGGGTGAGAAAGGGAAAAAGCTGCACTTCCATAAGGCTATCATCATTAAAAACTTTATTCTCTCTTTATTAAAATAGAAATAACTTTTGGATTACCGTTTTTCTAACAGACTTCCAGAGCAAGTAATTCCCAGAGCACCCTTGGCTGCCTGTTTTCAAGTACTAAGGGTGAGAAAGCTAAGCCTATCTATACTTGGAGGAAAATAAGAAGACCGGGCTAATTAAAAATTCACCTTTGCCCTGTATTCCTAAAAGCACTGCACAGCCCCATGGACCAGACACTTCAGGGTGAGCTGTGTTTTTAGTGGAGAGTTTAAAGCAGAGTTTGCTTCTGGTTACTTTTCCTTTTAGTGTCTCTTTAATAAAAAGGAATAACAATTGGAAACCAGCTCCCAAAGTAGCACACTCAATCTTTCCTCTGCTTCTATTTAATGTATTCTATTGTAATAAAGTGCACACACAGGCACAAACCTATTAGCCCTACAATTAAACAAATAATGGCATTAACAACTCCCACCCACCGCCTTAAGCAGGTTTAGCTGGGAGAGCAGAAGCAGCTGTCTCTGTCCTGTGTCTCTGCCAGAGGTCACCATCCTGCAGCAGGATCAGCTGATCCTCCTGGATAAACTCCTGAGCAAGTGTAGTGTACAGGCTGCAGCATGATCGTAAACCACCTCCAATTTCAGTTTACTCTGGCAGTAACCTCCGACAAAAATAAGGGAAGAAACCTAAGGCTGGTAACTGGTTCATCTCTTAGTATCAGATAAATCCACCTTGATTATCTTTCAAAGCCCCAAAAAACAGAACAGTCAAGAGGTTCATAATAATGCTCTAGGTTGCCATGAATTAACATGAATTCTTGTACTGACAAAGGTCACTAACATAACCATTGAACTACACTGCTAATGTAAGAGCTAAGAGAGGTCCTCTAAAGTTTATCCAGGCATATGTAGACTTTGAACATTTTCAAAGCTAGCTAGCTCTATGAAATTGAGCTATTTTCAAACCTAGGATTAGGACAAGCTTGGGTATCTCCATGTGGGCCCCAAGAGTGTTGCTATATCCAAGCTATCATTGCTACCACATGAAATAATCTAACGCAGTAAAAAGACGAGAGAAGGACAAGGTTCTGACTCAAGTGAGAGGTATTTTTTTCACATCAGACCAACAAATGATTGACTCAGAAGCTATCAATGTCTTTTTGGCATCCAAAGTGGAGACACACATACTTACAGTGGACTTGCTTACTGGTAATTATAGAGAAAACAGCAGGTGGTTACAGTTAAGTTTCTGGTGCAGATTTCACACTGTCAGATTCACACGAAACAGAGAAAGATGCCAGTTTTGAGCAATGGTGTGAATGAGGAGAGTGCTAAACAGTAGATATACCTTGAAAGCGGGAAAATAATACATAAGGAATGCCATGGTCTCCATAGTGCAGGGAGTGTGTGCAACACAAGATTTAAAAATGAGGGCAAGATGTATTATGCTTTGTCTAGAGCATTAGGTAAGGCATTTGAGGATGGGAGGTGTGGGAAGACTGGAGCAAGGAAGATCTTTCAAAAGAAGAATGATTTGTGATATCTGGAAGGGGTTTGTTTTCCAATGCTCGAACCACATTTACGTAGCTTCAATACCACGAAGTCCTGGTGTGGGTGCATCACACTGAGAAGGGAAGATCTTCTCTTGTGGCTTTCACCACACTTGTCCCAGCCTCCCACGCATGGTTTGCACTGACACAGCTCCAGGTAGCCCCGAGACATCAAACCTGACACAACCATCCTGTGCACCCTTGTAAACACCACAGGCTAGCCCTGCTCCTCTCGGTCACATTTGTAATTCTGGGCACTCCCCTGCAGCTAAGAGAAACTCAGAGCAGGTATATCTGTACAGAGACAAGCAGGATCTGGTGTCTGTCATGTAAATCCTGCCTAAAGTCATCCTCTAAACCTTCCATGATGCATTTGCAAGACTATCTTATTTAAATGAGTACTGAGAGCATGAGAGGAGAGGGAGTAGAACAAGGCTGGCACACTGGCAAGGGCAGGCATGGAGCCAGGCAGCTCCCTCGGGGCAGGGGAGGCAGCCCTGCTCGCAGTGGCTGGAAGCCACTCTGCCGGCTATTTGTGTCACAGGCCACTCCTGAAGCCACCCTCCCAGCTATTCTTGTCACAGGCCACTCTGCAGAGCCCCTGCCAGCCTCTGGAGGAGGGCACAAGCACATGATAAGGATAAGAAGGAGCTGAAACAAGATGGCACCAAATAAATTTCCCTCTGCATGACCTATGCAGTAGATTTTCTGGCATCTCAATAAGCACAAAGAGAAACCCACTGGAGTAAGCAGAGCCCTGCGTCAGCAAAACACCATCTCTCACATGAAACACTCTGGCTGGCAGAGCTGTGAGGGTGAGGATTACTCACTGTTTCCAACACTGTACCACATGTTTAAGAGATAATTATGGAGGGACAGGGAGAGTATTCATCTCATTTTCCTTTCTTCTCTCTTTAAAATAATTTAGAGTGTACCATTTCTGCCCTCAAAAAATCAATTCAGAGAGAGAGTCCACTAGTTTATTACAAGGCAACAATTCTACTATGCAACACTCTGTGAATGACATCATCAGAAGCATCAAAAAAGTAAAAAAACTGAGCAAGAAAAGGATTTAGATTCAGCTAGCCTAAAGCAAATAGTTCAATCAAGGAAAGAAAAATAAATCCTGACAATTGCATTTAGTTAAGAATTAAGGAAAATACATCTGAAAACCAAGTTCACCAAATCTGACTTTCTGTATTGTCGAGCAAATGAAATTTCCGCCACTTACACAGTTTTTATTTGCTGCAAGTTTTCATTAAATATTTCAGCAAACAAAAGGAAATAGCAAAACCAGAAGGGAGGCAGGACAGTATTTTTCAGGGACAGTGGAAACTAATTCAGAAAAGTGGGTCAAAGGAAATGCTGAAAGATACAAATCCATCCTACAGTTTAACTAAAGTCAGAAAGTACAGAAATACTAGTCTACACACAGTTATTGCAGCACTTAGTAGATAGCTCAAATTTGCCCTGGAAATTAATGGAGAGAAAGTAGAACAGTCACCCAATATGGGCAAATAGGCCAGCATTTGGGACTCAGGAAAAGGCTCTGCTAATAAAACAACAATAAACAATAATAAAACAATGTAGTGGCAAACACATGTATTTACCACACATCATACAAGTCTTTTTCCACCCATTTTGAGTAGAGACCTGTTTCTCTTTATCCACTGAAGGTGCATGTTAAAGAATGGTACCTGACAGACAGTATAGGGGAGGAGGCGGCTGGAGGTCAGGGGAAGTTCCAGTGACCAACCATCATCTCTTAGGTAAGGTTGATGGTGCCTCTAGTTGCATTACAAGGGAGAAAAGCACTGGAAGAAGCTCTCCCTCACAGCAGGATTGAGATTGTAAACAAGGGGGAATTGTGCATTTGCATAGTCTTCAGGGAGGAAAAAGCAGCTAAACCAGGAGAAAAGAGGAGTAAGAGTGTGGTACCAGAAGGAAGCAGGGGAAGAGGGCCAAGGGTGCAGAGCAGCCATTGCCTAGTCCAGGCAATGCCTCTGGGAGAGGCTCTCAGTGGCCACAAGCATTGCCCCTACAGTCAGGGTGGCTGCTGAGAGCCAGGCTCTCCTGGAGCAGCAGGAGGGGCACTGCAGGGGTGGGAGCCCTGCCACAGGCTGCTCGGTCCAGCTCCATGATGCTCCATGGCCACATCTTACAGCAACTTTCTCCCTCACTGCAAATTTCATCGAGAAAATGTTTACAGCAAATCAAACCTTTGAAGGGAAACCACAAACATTGAGGAGGGTTGTCAGCAGCCATCAGACCTGTGTCCTGGTTTATAACTACAAATGCAAAGCAAAGAGAGAGGTGATTTGGCAATGGTGTGAGGAGGCTGTCCCTATGAAACTCCAACCTTTCTCTCACTTTCAGCACATGCTATGCCTCCTATTTTACTTTCAAACAAGTAACTGACAGAGAAATCTGGGATGTAAGCTAGTAACTACACAAAATTAGCTCTAGCCAATTGTGAATTCATTTGCTCTATTTGCTCTCCTTTGTTGAAACATAAAATTTTGTAAAAGTCAGCATATTTCACCACATTTAAGATTATAATAACACAGGCGAAGGCAGGAAGAAAATATCACAAATGTAACAGATGAAGAAAAATCCAGCCTAGGGACAAACATGGCAGCAGAGAAATTCAGTATACCTGAACTACTGCACCACTTTACTGCCATTTCCATTTTCTAGTTCTAGTCTAGCATTTCTAATTAAAAAAAAAAGAGAATTCTTTTTCCTATGAATGATTAAAACAAAAAAAAAAGAAAAAAAAACAACCCACACATGAAACGAACACATGTTATTCCACAGGGTTTGTGGAATAACACCTTTTCTACAAGTTTTAAATACCTCTATATGATTAATAGAAAAATAAACACCACTTGCCAAATAAATCTACACTAATCTAATCTAACAGCATCTACCACTCTACATGTTTCCCTATTGTTATACCCCTATGGAATGACTTTGCTAGCCCTCCCCTAAACCCATTGCTTCCTGTACCTCCTGCATCTCAAAGGCATGCAAATGAATCCTTAGGAGTTTTTCCCCTTCTTTGACACATACAACTCACTCTTTTTTTAACAGGCTAGAAACAAACAGATTGTACTTATTTACATTGTGATAGTCTCCAAAGACTCCATCCAGCTCTGCGGTGAGAGCAAAGAACCCATCATTAAAGCAAGAGCAGAGTTCAAGCAGCAGCAATTGATGCTTGGAGCTCAACACTGAGAAAATTTCAGATGTGAGTACACATGCAAAACAGAGAATTGTTCACTGGACTGCTGCAGCACTGCAAGTTATAGTTTAGTTTAAGTTATAGTTAGCTTTAAATTGCAAGTTTCTTTTCCTCCACTAAATTTTTTTGTGTTTCAAGTATAGGAATGTATTTCCTCCTAAGTTGGAAAGTTCTACCCTTTATGTTGTCATAAAATCTGGTTTCCAACACTCTGTCAATGTACATGAGCTACTGTGATAACCAGGAGCAACTCTTATTCCCAGTCAGTTAAATCTACATGGGCAGGTCAAGAGTTATTAGAATAAAACCAAAAAAAACATACTGCTGAATGGAAGTACAGCTTCTTGGCTTAGATAAAATTTAAAAAATCAAAAAGTCAAGGGCAGCTTTTTCAAACGTAAAAGCAAACAATAGGCTTCTAAGTCTGTACTGGGATACTCTAATTTAAACCCCAACCCTCTTTAGGAATCCATCTCAGTTCAAGAGGATCATTTTAGTTTAATAAGTTCAAGTGTCAGGTAACATACCTATGAAGCAGTCTGCAAACTTAACAGCAGGGCACAGCACGTAGTTCCACAAGGACTGAACAACACAGGAAACTACAGGGTTGTCACTGTTGGCCCAGATATCCTTGTGTCCCCCTGCAATGCCATTACTCTGAGCAAGCTCAGGAAAGGTTCATTATTTGCCACTCTTGACAGCATCAAGAGTGTCCAAACTTACTGCAATAATCAGTAATAATAATCACTACACCCTTCACCTTGCTGCACAGAGCACATCCCTGCTCTGCCTGAATAACCACGGAGTCACTTCTTCTTCCTGGCTGCGGGATAAAGCTTCTGAAAATGCATCAGGACAGAACAGAAAACAAACAGCAAAGCTGGCTGTGGCATAAACAAACTGCCCCTCCTCATCTCCACAGCATCACACTTGCCTCTGAAAGGTGATGGTTAAAACAGCAAGAGCTGTCAAGGGTTAGTTTTTCCATGGGGTTTACCTAGTGGGAATCTTTAAGAAAATAAATCCAGGCTTCAGGTGAGAATGCCAAACAGTGTCAGTGATGTTAGGCAGGGGTCACCGAGGTGCCCTTTTCACACTTAAAAGAATTTAAGCTTGCATTTGTATTGAAGGAAGAAGGTAGAAAATGTTACAGCTGAAAAAAAGAGTTGAATTCTGAATTTTGAGGGCAGGAGATGCCTACCAGATGAATAAAAAAGATCTCTCCCCTTCTGTAATCAATCAAAATAGATATTTCAGGAAGAGTGGGCACACACAGACGTTCTCCTGAACCACCTGCAAATTTCGAAACATATTTAGGCTGAGCTTTAATCAGATGGCCAGCAGAGAAAATCATCCCTCTCTTGCAAACAATTCACTGTGTGACGTTAAATAAATCACTTGCATATGGTCAGCACTAGAGAAGAAGAAATTTTTCTGCTCCTTTTCATTTATAGAGGCATTGCAGGGGGGCAGGGAACAGAGTTCATACTTTTTATTCCCTGTTTTTACAGGGAATTCTCACTTTTTTAATTTTGGGAAGAGATTTTTAAATGTGCACAAAAGTACCACTACAAGTAAGTAAGGGAGAGAGGGGGATTTTCAGTTGTACCTGGTGACATTCCAAAATAACAAAAATATATGTGAAAATACTGGAAGAAAAGCTTTCATTAGAGAAAATTAGGGATTGTCATAACTCAGGAAGAATAGAAACAGTCATCCAGGAGCTTGACAGAACATGTAATGTTCCTCTCCCTTGCCTTTGAAGGTCACCTTTATTCTTGATGAGATTCTCTCTCTGCAGAAGGCGTGAGCAAACAAAAACACTTCACATGTGTCTGCTGAGCTTCTCTACCAAACTAAGTTTCCCATGAAGTTCCCTTGTTTCTCTTCCCACTTATCAGCTATTGATAACTCTCTCATGTCCAAAAGCCAATTAATTTATCTCAACAGGATGGGGATGTCTGTAACCTGACCTAGCTAGCCAAAGATGTGTCTGCCTGTAGGTTTGCTTTTAGGTGCTGCTGCTTCAGCGAGGCAGCACCAAGAGTGGATGAAAAAAAACCAAAGCAGACCAGCCTGGGTGAAGTGCAAGGTACACCAGGATCACAAAATGAAATTGGATTTTCTGGGGCCTCTTTCCCTGCACCCCCAGCCTGTGCTCCTCAGGCGCTGCACCCAGGCCCTACAGACAAGCCTGAACTGCAGTACAAAGCACAGTTGGCAGCTAATTTGGATTTAGCCATTTCACACTTGCAAGCCAGGGATTCAAAGCCAAATACCAGGGCCCCCTCCTACTTTCCAACACAGAAACAATTTAAAACAGATCTAACACCTATGTAGTACTGATTTGGTTATCTTCAAAATCCCCATTGTTCTGTTTAAAGAGCATATCCTCCTAGAATAGCCTCCTTTTGATAAACAACTCCTTCTGCATGTCAGCCAAACAACAGTTTTGCTCTTTATCACAAGTGGACCAGCAGCAGAAACAGTGTGTGGCGAAGTGGGGGAGGAGGCAGTTTTAGCTGAAAATAGAGTTCATTGTCAGCTGGACTTTAGACTCAGGTTTTTAAATAGGTTTTGGAATGTGGATATGAAGCAGTTAAAAGAACCCTACCTCCAGCCCTTAAAGGGAAAAACCCTTTATTCACACACTTAAAAATCATAGTAGAACCTTTGGTAACAGGGTCATTCGTGTGTTGTACGCAAAAGTTTCTTGTATAAGAAAGTAAAAATATTCAGGAAAACAAATATTAGTTCCTCAGGAATCAAGCAAACAACAAACAAAAAAATTCTTAAATAGAAATATGCAACAGCAAATAACCCATTTGTAGAAAAAAAAAGTTTTAAAAGACACATAATGAAATTTAAATAGTTTTTTAGACCCATAATAAGAGGTACATAATTTTAAATGGTTGCACAGGCCAGACATTTCTGTGCCTTGTATATAGTTAGTGGAAAACAAAAAAGTTGCTACAATTTATTCGTATTTTCTTACATTCCAGATAGGCACATGGAGGAGTGTGACAGTTTCTGAAGTGTTTTTTTTATGAAAAATATTGACTCTTTTCAGTAATATATTATTGCATTATTCTATAATGACACTATGTAATTAGATTGTATATTTTGCTTCAAATATCCCCTCAGCATGGCTGAAAATAGTTTCACTTCTTCAGTTCCTAGGATTACTTGACATATGCATGAGATATGCACAACCTAAAATCTGCCTCAAAAATAAACAAAAAAATCTTATTTTGTGTGTTCCATGAAGAGCAAGCTATCCTAAGAACGCTGATTGCATAAAAGATGATATGACTGACTTCAGCAATCATCAACACATGTGGGAAATGGAAAAATTGGAAAAGATCTACACCTAAACATAAAAAGTAATGATCAGAGCAAAGCACAGCCTGAAACCATGCAGCTCCTGCAAAGTCCATATGCTTTATTAGCACCTACCTAAAATGATCTTGTAATTAGAGACAGAATTCCTACCAGAGCCTTTGTTAACAAACACTCTTAGGTCCACAAGCTGCCAGAGAAACCCCATCACTTTGTTCTCCGAAGTCTGCTGAAAAGCTGTAAGTGGCCTAAACAACACAAACTTCAGCATCTTGGGCAGCGCTATCTGCTGCGGGGGCCGCGCCTGACCCCGCTCACACAAACAGGCCAGGATAAGGATAAGGATAAGGATGAGGATAAGGGCTTGGAAAACATCGGCCCCGGCTCCTGGGCTGGCCACAGATAGGAGAACATCTGGGCAGGGTTAACTGTGGCACCCTGGAACAGCGGCTGCACCGTGACAGAGCCAGAGCCGCCGTGGGACGCCGCCTCCCTCCGCTGCGCTGGGGGCAGCCCAGCCAAATGCTGCGCCTGTGGAAATGAGCTCTGGAAGCAGTTAAAGAAGTGTTTACAGCACGGTTTGCAAAAGATAAGGAGACAAGATGCTCTTCAAAAGTCAGGGAATTCTGTCTGAGCATAAGCTTTTTTCCTCCTGTTCGACCAAGGGCTGCGGATAGCTCAAACCAACTTCAGGCAGAAATTCGTGCTGACTTTTTGCAAATTTCCAGCATCTAGCAAGACTGGCTAGCAAAGTCTTGGTCCACTGGCATCATATAGCAGAGTTCATTACTGGGCAAAGAGGTGACAGAAGTTCTCAAAAAATCTTATATATAAGGCAATAAACTTCCCAGATCTTCCCATTACCATTTAAATTGGCCAACCAGCCTTTATGCACAGCACCTATATGCAAACCATCAAGTGAGATGGGAAAAACTTGGAATATAACTGTTGTGCAATTGACAGGAAGGAATTTATGTTGATTTTCTTTTTACTAACAAGATCTTCTGCATCTTGGTGGTAAAACATTCCATCAATTGTATTTTCTAGAGAAACAGAACTTAAGTCCATTCATTCAAGGCTCCTGTACTCAAAAATGAGTGGCAGCAAGGATTTACAATTGTTAAACTGATCTCCCTCCCATTTGTGACCATCTAACTTCCTTGTAACAACTACAGTAATTGCTGCTACAAAAGAACAGCTGTTTTAAATGCATTTTGGCCAGCCTTTGCTACAGCTGGGAAGGTTGAATGGTGGAGGATGACCTTTTCCTTTGACCAGTCTCCAGAAGTTCTGCCTGGACTGCTGACAAGCACTCAGCCATAATATGAAAACCTACTCTGTGCATCTCAGTGAAAATTTCATAAGTTATAAAACTCATCAAGGGAAAATAAGTAACTCTTACAACAATGCTTCACGCTTGTAAAAACCTAGAAATCTTCTATTATAATAAGGACAGTTGGCATTTTATGCTTATCGTACATTCAACAGCAAGAGAGAGATACAAACTATCTACTCTTGCAGAGACTTGTTGTTTTCATAAGTTTGAGGTTTGGGATGGGGTTCTTTTACTTGGTATTTGATTGTTGGTTTTTTGGGGTTTTTTTAAACTGAAATAATATAGGGCCAAACAAAGCATATGGTTGATTTCTATGTAAAGAAACATAAATGCTTTCCATCTTTTAAAGTCAGCTCCAACTGAAAGAAACTTAGAGTAAAAAAAAAAAAAAAAGAGAAAAGCAATAGATTTCTTTTTAAGGAAAAGTAATGAACCTACAGAGTAAAGGAAAGAATCAAATTTAAGGACTTTAAGCAACATTGCTGGGAAAAAAAACATTCTGTGCATTCATGGCATTGTGCTGCAGACAGAAAAACATAGACATAGCAATTATATGCAGATATGTCATTGAGGAAAACTGTGCTATGACATTAAACAGAGAGATGAAAATTAGCAGCAAACTAAAGGTGGAACACAAGAGTCCAGTTTTGCACCTAGGCTTCTGTCAACATGCTCTAAATATTCAGAATACAAGCTCAGGATCCTCAAGAGTACTGTGAAGAGGACCTAGGTTCATTTCAATGGCACAGAACAACTCCTTTAAGAAAAAAAAAATATATGCAGAACTGTAGAGGTCCATCAGGTAGCACAGGGGGTTACAGCAAAAAGAGTCCCCTGTTCTGAATGCTCCTTGGTACAGCTTCTACAAAATAAACATTTTTCTCCCATTTCCCTTATTTTTCCTTTTAACAAATTTACTAATGCTTATGAAAAGAAAACATGAGATTGCATCTGGTTTGTCTGTGGCGCCATTTGTTGCTATATGGAGACTACTTGGAAAAGGTGATGAATGGTAAGTTGGTGAAAGATATTAGTAGACAAACAATAGACAAATTGCTCTCAATGTCGTGTTTAACCCTTTAGTGTTCACATCTTGGTTTCTCCCTCCTCTCTGGGAGGCCTAAGCAAGGGATAATGATTACATCGCCCTGCACAAGCTGCTTTCCCTTCCAAAACGTTAGCAAATGTCTCTTTTTTACTTCCATGGGCACAGTGTATGTGAAATTATTCTTGGGAGCAGGCAGAAGCAATCCACTGAAATCCTATTTTTTTCCCTTATTTGCTCATTTAGCAGAACTGAACATCCTTTAATAAAAAGGATGATTTGCACGTTCAGCACAAGTCAAACCCATCAAATTTGTCTCTTCCTGAAAGTGTAGGTAGAGAATGAAGATATTTAAAGGAAAAACTCTGCCCTTGATGCCCACTGAGCAGCAAGCTGAAGCATGCAAACCACTAAGTACCCACAGTAAAGATAAAACTTTATTGAATGCAAAGAGCACCCCTTCAAGAGCCTTTATTAAAGGGGGAAAAAAAAAGCCACATAAAAATGATTTGCAGTTTCCCAATGAACACATCAATTTACTTAATTAAATATTGCTTTCAAAGTTGCAGTCACAATAGCCCTTGTCTCCTGCCAGTTGCAGTAAGAAAGATACATTGAACAAGGGTGTCAGCTGAATACCAGCATTGATGTTAATGCCAACTGCCCAAAGCCTTGCCAAGCTGCTGACGTTTCCAGCAAGGACTCCCTCATTTTCAGCTCTTTTTAAAGCTTTGTCAAAGTACTGAAATTCTAGAAGCCAAATTCTGTGCATTTTGCAGGGACATATAAGACCTTATCTTTTCAAACAGGAGAAGATTCATCCAACAGCCTCAGCTTTTCTAACAGAAATAATTTGAAAGCTATTTTCACTTTCATTGCTGACTACCATATCTTGATTCCACATTTCATTGCATTTAAGCTCATTTTGTGAGCTTATATCTTGACTCAGATTAACAATAAAAGCCAAAGGGAGTATTTTCTCACAAAAAAAACCAGTCATCCTCTGAAATAAATTCCCAGCATTCAAATCACTATAGCTTTACATCTACATTTTTTTCTTGGTTTCTCATTTCAGCACAGGATGTGGAAACTCAGATGCATTCCATGAAGTATTTCTGTAGTTTTGCCTGCACCTTCAATTAACTGAAGTTTACTAATTTTTAGCAGAAGAAATAATTGTTGTAGTAGTTTTCTCCAAAACCAAGTCAGTTTGAGAAATACTGTCATTCTGCAACTCCTTGGGCACCAGGATTGAAAGGTAAGACCACACAAAGAGCAGTGAGAACAGTGAAGACAAACCTTTTTTTTATTTCTTTCCTGCTCTACTTTCTCCTTTTTCACTTTCAGTGACAGAGGCATAAAAAGCAGCAACAGGATCTGACCAGTGGCACTGGGAGCAGTGCAGGATATGCACATCTATGGAACCTGTTCAGTTACCTTTGAGTTAAGTTCAGACTTAGTATCACCTTCCACTCCTCAAAACAGAAATTACGTTGATGGCATTTCTCTTGGGTGGGTGCCTTAGCCCAGACTCTTGGTGAGGCCAGTCTTGGTCGTTGTAGAGTTTTCAGGTGAGATGCATAAATAATCGGTCACAGGCACTGCCTAATCACTCTTTGTTGGCAGCTTCATTCCCGAGGCGACTGCATTTAACTCTGGCATACTGAGACATGCAGCTAAGCTTCACATCTTCTCAGACGTTAGTGAATGGAATTTTGGTGCTTCCCCCTGGACATTGTCAAAATCTGCTCTTGCACTGTCATTCTGTCCAAAGCCACATGAGCAGAGAGCATGCACAGAGTAGAAAGCTTTGCCCTTCTGAAGTTGCATTCAAAGCTCTTCCTTTCCCTCTTTCTTTTTTAAGAAATCTTTAGTTAGTCATACTTTAAGACCTAATACCAGACAAGTGACCTTATTATTTGCTTGGGCATGAGCAACATTATTTTATATTGTAAGATCTAATCCATATTTGGAAATTTATATTTTAGGACACATCACTTGTAACTTTTTAAAGAAAATAGGAGTAGTGATCTCCTAAAAATCATGACATGCCAAGACTGTTTTATAGTCAATTACATTTTAGTTTAAACACAAACACATGCTATGTCCAGTAATAACCCAACATTAATAAAAGGAAGTTTAAAAATGCCCCAAATCTAGTCCCCAATTCCTATGACACTAACACATTTAAACACATTTAAAACAATATTTCCACTCATTTGAAGTAGGAGCTTATCTTTATAGTCTTAGTCTCTGCTTTGGAGTTAGTTTTTTAAGCAAAGTTAGGGACTCAATGCCAAAAGTTTAACCTAAATGTCAGGATTGGAGCAAATGTCACTGTGATACATAGGCACAGAATGGGAGAGGAAAAAAAAAATCTGTCAGTCTTCAGACAAACTGTCTTCACAAGGAGCAGAGAGTGCTGAACACCTTGCAAGCCAGCCTGGGTTCTGCATTTTAATTAAATTACTAAAGTCATTTTACTCAGAACACAAAAAACAATAACTGAATGTCTTCACGATTCCCTAGTGCATAACTTGCACATTGCATGTTCCTTCCATTGCTTTGTCCAGGCCTCCAAAGCCTCAGAGAGACTGTTGCACCATTTCTTGAGGCATTTGTCCCAATATTTCAATGGCAAACCAAATAAGAGGCAAAGAATAAAAGGGACTATAACAGCAGAGGGTGATTCTCTCTGTTGTGTAACATCACAGCTTGAAATGACAATGAAATCAGTCATACAGAAAAAAAGCAAACTTATAAATCACATTGCATGTAAAAATGCTTCATATTTTTAAAGTACTCCTCATATGCCAGTGAACTCATGAGCCAGTTTCAAGTGACTCCCACGATGAAATTTTGCCCACAGAACCAAAGCAGCTGGATGAACAAACGTGGGAATAAGGACCAAGTGTTAAGTCTTTGAACTTACAGATGTGAGCTTGGTGCCATCAGCAGTCTGAGCATCATCTGGTAGGTATATTGGGGTCTCTTTACTGCTGTGCTTTTGCCACTTTCCTGCAATGATGACTAACATCTGACCGATATATTATTTTACAATGAGAAACAGAAATCATTCTCATCCCGATTGCCCAGCTAACATACAGCTCAAATCATGTTTTAGCATCCAGAGTTCAGCTATTATTTCCTGCCAGCAACTAAGAGACCATTTCTATGTTTCTCTTTTACAAGCAGAAGTCATTCAATAAGTCATCAAATCTGCTTTTTTTTTCTCTGTGATCTACATACAGCTCAACAGATCCTCAAATCTGGCGCTGCACCATTTATTCAATTCCAGAAAACTGCTCTTTACTGCACACTGGAACAGAGAAAGACTAACTGTTCATTCAGTTTAGTGCCATTGGTCACTATAACTTCCTTAAAGAGCGTTCATGTGCCCCAAGCACTGCTCATGTGCAGTCCAACTGCTCTGTGCAGCATGCTGGAAGGCAGCAGCGAACTGCACAGTGGTGGAGAAGGAATGCAGTGACTCAGGACAAAAGCCCAACTCTCCCAGAAAATGCTGTGTGCTCTCGAATGTTTAAGCAGAGCAGGCAAACCTTTTCTACTTGGCTGTTTCCAGGGACACATCAGATGGCCTCACGCCACGGCAGAAGCCGGAATTTTGTTTCTCTTCTTCCAAAGGACAAAAGGCCTGAATCAACCACTGGTAGAGGTCCTGAAACCCTGAGGAGTCTGTAGTTTTTCAAACCTTAAACAGAGTGGTTTTCAAGGAGCATTGGTGTCTTCACGCACACTTTAAAAACAACAAGGAAAAAAACCAGCTCTTTCAATATAAGCTGCTCTTGCAACTCTACATTGTGCTACAGCTTTTCATTCATCTTTCTTGTTTTTATCAAGTGAGGATGACTAATGTGCTATTGTGATGCACTTTTCTCAGAAATGTAGCCAACTGAGGCTGCTTCCACTCCAGTTCCATGGATGTTTAACATTAAAAAGGAGTGCTCAGGCAGACAATGGGGAAGTGATTACACCCCTCTTTAAAACAACAGGCCCTATCTGTGCATAAGCCATGCTCTCATGCAAATCTCTCATGCACAGAATGGTGAACTCCTCTCTCCCAGTGTCAGGAAGATCTCACTAGTCACCCCATGTGTCCCGTCCCTGTAAAAGTGCCAGTACCTGAGCCCCACAGGAAGCACAGGGGTTGTCTACAGCAGCTTGTGGTGGCATTCCTCCACCCTCTCTCTGCCCTACCAGGTTCTTTCTTTGGCCAGGAAGTCCAGATGGGACAAACATGTTCAAAATCATTCATCCTTTGCCAAGAAACGCTCGTCCAGCTCAGCACAATTTAACCAAACCTGGGAAGGAATGTAACACCTTATGATACAAAACTAATATATATGACCTCAGCATGAGACCACTGACTTCAGTTGGGTCCAGGATTTATTCTTCTCCCCTAGAGAACTGCTGAATATTCGTTTTAGTCCCTAAAATGCAAAGACCAATGATGTCCCAGAGCACAAGTGATAAGGAAGATAGCACTGTTTTGCTATGAGAGTATTTCAAATAATTCCTTGAAAAGCAGACTCTCAAGCACAATTATAGTCAATTATACCATGTTTCTGGCTGTCATGTATGAGGCTTTACATAGACTCTGCTTCAACAAATTTTAATAAATTTAAATGTTTCAGTTTGAACAAGGCCTTGATTTCCCTAGACTGAATCCTGCCAAGATTTACATTTGACAGAAAATTGTAACAGGTTTCAACTTTTTAAGCCAATGTTCAGCCCAGAATAATGACTTTTCTGCAACACAAAATATGCAAACATATATTTTTAAGATGGCTGGCTATCCCAAAATCCAGGCAGCTTTTCAACAGATAGTGTAGGTCAGTAAAATTCATTGCAGCACAAGCTACTGGGTCTCATTTCATATTTAAGGCCCACAATTTTCACTTTTTCTGGCAAAAACATCCTTGTCTTTCCATTTCTATTGGAGAAGAACATGCAGTTTCAAATTCAGCCCTAAAACTGGGTGAGTCAATGCAGAAAAAGACTCCTTACTTTTGGCTGTGAAATTCATGTGGGCCTACAGATATCTGCATCAAAAGGTTATTAAAAGAGCATTTTTGAATAGCAGTACTAGATATTCTTAAGTACACTGCTCAGCCACAGTAAATACAATCACTTTATTCATCTCTTTGTGGACAGACAACACTTATTTGTGCTTTATTATCCTAAAAAACCTCTGAGCATGCTTATCATAATTCACTGTGTTTATGACTTAAAAAAAGAAAATTTTATTACCCTATCCAAAGGGATGAAATTATTATCTGATAATATTAAATTACATATGCCTCCATTTTATAAGGATGCCTTATAAGTCTACTTATTTATAAAAACAGGAACAAAATAAATAAAAATGTTGAATTAGATCAAGATGACTTATTTCTAAGGCCCAAATCAGCCATATTCAAAACTTAAAAAAATAGTATTATGTCACAAATGTTTTGAAAATCACAGTCTGCAAAACAGCTGGCATCTGGATGTGTTGCTCAGAAAGTTGCAGTATCTTTTAAACAACAGAAACAAAAGCTAGAACCCAATTCCAAGCACAGGACTATATTTGTTCCTCCATACTAGAAATTTCCGTATGATATTTCACACTTGCTGTAAGCCAACATTCTTTTCTCACCTCAGGGAACATTCCTTGAATGACTGTGAATAATAAAATCACCAGGACATATAGATAGAGAACATTTTAGCAGCAGAGAGAATTTCATTCCAACTCTCTAGGCTCTAAAAGTACAAATTTATAGCAAGATTCTCCTTAGCAGTGTGAAGCTGTGTCATGCTCACAGCTCATTTTATACTACTTTTTGGCTGCAAATTAGTAAATCCAGAAATGCAAACTTTGATTTTTAATTTTTTTCACATAACAATCTCCATCTGAAGTAGAAAAGTGCTAAGGCATATAGAAACTAGTTGCTTATCTGATTCTATGTTTGACAGAATTTCACTGACTTCTCTTGTGGCTACACAGAGGAAATTAAGGACAAATTATTTCATAATGATCTTAGCTAAAGAGACTATATAAATTTGAAAAAGCTCTCACCATGCTTGTTGAACAAAGATACATCTGCTCCCTTCATGGGCTAACACTTGTCTGAAAGAGAATGGCATTACTGAGAGAAAAAAAAGGGAATCTGTTTGCTTTATTTGCCTGTATAATTTCATTAAAGGGAATGAAATCATCCCTAGAGTATTTGACATTTCCCACTGCAAACAGTCCTATGTAGGGCAGGTGAAAAGGTGGGCATTGCATTACGCTGTGAAAAAAAAATGCTAATTATCCTGCTTTTTCTTCTCCATGACTGACTTGGTACACAGCAATTTTCTAATGCTCTGGCTAACTATAGCAGACAGGAAGAGTGCAGTTCAGCCTAGTTTATGTTTAGGAAGAGGAGCACTCACCTCCCACAATTACTCCTTGTAATACAGCATCAAGCCAAAGGAGCAAAAGGGGAAACAGTGATGGCTTCCATGTGTGTAAGAATATTGTTTCTCTCCTTTGAAAAGCTCATCCTTAGACAATCCCATAACATAAAGGAGACTTTAGGAGAAAAGAAAAACATTGATCTGTTTCTAGTGAATAAAAACAAAATTACAGAACAGTTGTGCCACATTTATCACCATGGAATAATTTCTATCAAAGAGTTCACTATTGTTTGCAGACAGAAATTTAGGTAGCAAGTCAGAAAACTGTAGAGGTTAACAGAAGGGAAATTCTGTAGTTATTTCTTGAACTGGTAAGTATTCCTTGGCACTTGTAGACTCCTTACTTAATGTTGGTTCAGCAACCCACCAAAACTACTCAGGATCCATCTTGTGCCATACCAGGGGACAAAATGAGTGTAGCCTGCTGTCCTACATCCACCAGAGCAGCAGGGAAAGGGAGGGATGGGCTCCTTTTCTCAAAGGTAAGCCAGCAGATCAGCCTAGCTGTAATCCTGAGCCTCAGCACCCAGCAGCTTCTGTCCTCTCTGCCACAACACAGCTTCACGGCTGAAGAAAAAACACTAAAACCAAAAAACAACCCCAACAATAAATAACAAACCAACAAGGGGTTCATATTTCCCCACCAGATATTCCATATATTGTCTTCATGTTGTATTTATCAGGACTACCACCACAAAGCAGGTACCTGAGATGTGGATGACCGAGAGAAGGAATCAACAGCAGACAGGAGCTCTTTCATTGATGTACTGACTATAATTTGGGACATTTGAGCTAAATTCTGTATTCCTTACACACTTCCTACAGGACTGCAGATTGCAAGTGATCTAATAACTTTTTTTCTGCATGATTTTCTTGTCTAACAACCATATGAGCTCTTCTGTGTTAATATAAACTTTCCAGGGCAGAGTTTTCCTATCACTAGATTTAAAGGCAAGTGAGCTTATCTTTAGTGCATAAAAGGATTGAGAGGAAACATGAGAAGGGAAAGAATAAGGAAGTAGGTTTTAACTCCATTGCTTTAGGTAGAAATGAACTTTTAAAACTTTATTCCATTGTATTACACGTGCAATCCAGTATTATTTTAGTTAACCCCAAAAAGAATTCAGTCTAGGATATACAACCTCTGTTAAATAATACCTATGCAGACAAACAAGAACACTGTCCTTCTAAAGCAACACATCTGTTCCTTTACTGTATTTCCTATCCAAAGAGATAATTCAGTTTATGACAGCAGAGCACTAACGAAAGCCAATATATTGACTAGTGAGATGCAAGCCCAAACAAATTGCACAACACGGAGAGCGGAGTTAAGCAATGATGACGCACAGACTGCACAACCCAGAAAAGGGGAGGGTCATAACACACAAATACACTTGTACCTGGGTGCTGGGAATAACTATCAAGCATTCCCATGTTTGTTCTTACTTTATATTTTTTGGACTTTGCACCCAAGCACTTTGATGTTTATTACTTTATTGGTTTTATCAGTTATAAAACGAACTAATCAGTCTGCAACAGTTAGGATCTGTTATTTTAACCAATCTTCATGTGAACAGCAAACAGAAAATCCAAACTCCACAGCTGAACAGTAATGGCATTGCATATAAATAAGCATAGACCCATCCATGTGACAAACACTGCGCTCATACCAAAGTATGTCAGGAAGTCAAGCTGTCCTTACTTACAGCACATGACAACTGGGCCCTATTGGGTTTCCTCCTGACTGTATTTCTCCAGCAGTGCAGCAGAGTGAACACATTGGAAGGAGAAGAGATCCTGATAGAAATATAGGCATATGTAGGTTGATTAATGGTGAATGACCAGTGTATGATTGATACATTCCAAACTCTCTGGCCTTTTGATGTTGCTTGTAAGAATGAAGGCATCTATTTGTGTCTTTAAAATTACAATAAAAGCACCAAATTTGAGGTACTTCTCTCAATGCATTTAAGAGCAGAAGGCTGAAAGGTTCAAAGTAACCAGCTGCTCGTCCAAAGATCCAAGGTTAAGCAAATAAAGTTCCTCGAGTTTCAATTAGCTATCATCTGCAATAAAAAAGGCAACAACCATATAACAATAAATATGGCAGCATAAAAGCAATCAGACTGAAGAAACTGAAAAAGCTTATCAAGCTGAAGGGACAAAAGCAATGTCTGATCAATATCAGCTCCAATCAATGAAAGAAGCCTTCACCCATTGCCTGGAAGAGCCATGTCCCTTTGCCTAGTATGTTACTGGTGTACAGAGTGCCCTGGATTCCAGGGATGATGATATAACAGATTCCAAGCTGAGGTACAGAAAACTTAAAATCTTGTGTTTAAATCATGGAAGATTCAGACAAGATTAGAGCATGACACTACCACCACCAGTAGAACTTTACTTTTTCCTACTTTCTCCAAACATTTCACAGACACCTTTGCATGAACCAATGAAGCAGGCAAAATCACTCTTCTTTATTCAGACAGGAAGAAAGACCATCTCAGAATTAAGCCTAAAAAAACCCATAACACTCAGTTCTCCTGAATCCTAAAGTCTCAGCAGTACTTCAACAGTGTTGTAGAGATCTGGATCTGAGAGCAAAAGGAAAAGTTCTGACACCTACCCATAACAGGCTGTGCTGAAAGAAACAGATGAAGAGGAACAGCAAAATTTCCCAGGAGATACCATATAAACCCAGTTAGCAAGGGCTTATCTGAAGACAAGAGCTACAGAAGACTTGAGAGCCTCAAGTCTCCCAGCACATCCAGGATGATTCAGCAGCTGGGCAGATGTGAGCCACTTTTGCAGGCACACGGACTCAGCTCAGAAAGCTGATGCAGTGAGAGACAGAGCACTGCTGCACCATTCCTCTGTGGGAGTGAGAGCAGGAACTGCAGGCAATGATCCCATTACAGCCAGGAAGAGAAACAAACACAAAGCTGAACTCGTACTTCTTGTGTAGACAGGACTTTGCCAACAGCCCACAGCCTCCCCACAGTGACGTTCAAGTTTAAGCCTAACCTCACGTCTTTTGGAGACCACTCAGTGCAGATGGTTTAATTCTTTTATGTCATTACTTGTTTTGGAGGTGAAAAATACGGTTTTCTAGGTCTCTTTAAAACTGTATCTATAACTTGTTCAGTCTTGCAGACAGTTCCTGGGCAGACTTGCATACTTGACCTCCATCTACTGAGTATTTTAAAATATCCTCATTGCCAGGGGCTTGTGAACAGTGACAAAGAGTCTGTAACCTTTAATACTGACTGAAACATGAAAAGCCATTAATTATCCAGTTAAAAATGTGTCAAATCTACAAACTTCCACAAGTTTCTTTCTTTTAAGAGCTGTCAGAATTCACTATATCGGGATGACTGCAAACCAAAAAGTTGGTTCCCCATTGCTCCAAGAGTTTATCATTAGGCCATTATCAGTAAGGCTCAAAATGCTGAAAGCAGAGAGTCAGTTTTTTGTCAAAGGTCTGGGAAAAAGACACAACACAAAGTCCAAGCCCATCAGCACAGGAAGGTAAAAAAAGCTAGTTTATTCCCATGACATGGCCTCCAAATATACAAAATCATCTCTAATCTGTTTGTGAATGTATTTTAAATTCCATTTTAATAGCTGCTAAGTGCATGCAAACAGAAATAATTAAGATGATCAGTCTGCAAGGAGGAAAGCACATAAAAAGAACATGAGTACTTCAAAGGGTTAAGTAATCATAGTAGTAGCTATTAATTACATCATAATTATTAATTATAATGTAAGAGACCTCTGGGTGTTCTTTTGCAAGGAGCTTAAAATAATTTCCAGGCACCACATTAGGTAAAGCAACTGGAAGGCATTCTTGAAACAGCGTTGGAGTAGCAAATCCCACTCCAGCAAAAGTATTTCTTTCCACAGAATATCAAAATTCCAACAACATATTTAACTGTCTCAATAAGATGCATTATGACTAAACCTTACCAAATCTGAAGAGGAAATATTCTGTAATGAAGATTTTCATTATTTGGGTTTTCATTAATCATCTGGGTATTTGTTAAACTGGAGATTAAGTGTATATATTTATAGATGCATAAAGTGATGTTTTATATTAAATAATTATATACAGAACTACAAAAATGTATATAACACTTTAATCTCTAAAGTTTTTCTGGGGCAAAAAAAAAGTCTTTTTTCCCCACCAGTTCTATTCTCAGATACTCTCAGAGGCAGACACTGTAGTTGCTAGCTGTAGACAGGTAATTAGGAATCAGATTTAAGAACTGTCCAAAAGTCATTCAGAGCCAGTGGCAGCATGGAGAGCAAAGTCCGCCTCTGGCTCTCCAGCCCGCTTTGCTTTCAAGGTGAGGAGCTCAGGATGAGCACTGCTGCCAGGTGCCGAGGTGCCACGCTGGTGTCACTGTCACGCAGGGCTGGCGCTGAGCAGTCCCTGGCGCACGGAGGGCAGCGGGGCGAGCACCGCGCTCTGCGCCCAGCGCTGCCAGGGCACGGGCAGGAGGAAGGGCTGCTGCTCACAGACACCACCCCAAAACAGATTTCACATGGAGCATGCAGGATTAAGGCACGCTGCCTGCCGCTCACACAGTTTTTAATTCTCTTTTGAACTCTTTTGCTTGGTGAATGTTCTTACTAATATGGCCTGGGTAGCTGTGTCACTTCTGTGACAGTCTTCTGTGTGCCACAGCCTTTAAGCTCCTGGTAATACTGCTTTTTGGAGGCCCACTTCCATAACCCATGGGATGTAAGCAAAGTTATGCTTCCTAAAATCTTTTTTTCTACCCTACGCTGCTTCTTTGTCTGCATTAGAAAGTATCTCACCAGTAAGTTGTGAAATTATTCTTTTTCAATGACTAAAAATACATAATCTTGAAAAGTGTGGAAGAGAAAAATAACCCCACTAGTAGCATGTGGCTTCTATTCCACATTTAAACATTGTCAAGCAGTGAAGCCATTCTGTACATTTCATTTCATTGAATTTTAGCATGTCTACTGGGAAACTTGCCTCAGTAGCTTAAAGACATGGGCAGCTTATCTGCCTGGACCCAAAAGTGGCCCTCAAATATACAAGCACTACACAGATGGAGTTGCATCAAAAGTATTTTCTCCACTTCATGTAATAACAAAAAAAGAATAGGAAAATAACACTTGTACATATTCATCTGCAACTCCAGCTTTTTGTCTCATGAAGTCACAAAACCGCACAACATGCTTACATCACTGCCAAAATTCAAAATCTATAAATAGGTCTATAACCTTTTGCTTCAAATTGGAATATGGGATTCTTTTCAAAAGACAGAAAAGAAAATGGAAAATGTATTATTCAAAAACAAACAATGTCCCCTTCTATACAAGCATTGTAGCACATATGTTCAACAGTAACCAAAATATGATGTCAGAAAAGTAAATAACCCAGAGAATTATGATTTTTGGGTGAGGATATAAACAGCAGGAACAGACGAGCATTTAAAAATAAAGAGCCTATTATATTCAAATGAAACAAAGAACGAAGAGAAAAAAAATAATAAGCTACAAAAATATATCTGTCAGCGAAGCTGTTTTGAGACTGAATGTTTCCCCCATGAGATTCTCAGGAAACACCAGGCACCCTCCAGGTTTAAAGCTTTCATCCCTGGGCTCTGAGCTATATTGGTTTCCTGTATAAAAGGAATCGAGACAAGAAGAAAACATTTGACCGACTGCCCCAGCAATCACACAATGTTTTATACTTGGTGGAGCGCTGCCTAACACAACAAACCCAGCATTGTTACACAGGACCCAAAGAGCACAACCAATTATGTCCCTTCATGGCTACGGCTACACTCCCCTTTGATCACCACTTCTAACTACCAGCAGTAAAGCAAACACAAATCTGCAGACAGCACCAATAGACCTTGCAGTGGGAGTGAGCTCAGATACTCTGTGCCCAGCTGGATATTCCCCTCCACTTCCCGAAATCAGTATCAACATTATCTTCTGGCTGTCTACTCTGACGCGCAAACTCAAAGCAAGTGAGGAGTAGCTTTACTTACTTTTTAAGCCATGTGCATGACATCAAGCAGATTTTTTTTTTTGGGAAGTACACTTCAGCAGAATTTCCTAACCAGGGTAAAATTCAGTGTCCTAATTACCTGGAATTCATCCGTGCTTTTATTAAACTCTGTTTTTACGCACACAAAGATGTAATACATGTATTCATGATCAAAGAGTTTATACAAACACTCTTCTTTCCACTTCACTCTTGGTTTACTGTGTGGACTCTTTCCTCAAGATCTTCCTGCTAAACACAAGCTAAGCACTCCTGATTTTCTGGTGATTCGTGCTGTTACTTTGCTATGATCTCACAGAGCAGGATTTAATCAGTGAAGAAGTCTGGGCTGAGAGGGTGCCAGGTATTGCTCACCCCACACTGTAACTTGGGCTTTTTATTCCCACAGTGCACAAGTCCAACACAACAGACCTCCCATACCAAGAAGCACGTAGTCTTTTCAGCTCAAAGGCACAGCATAAAAACCACAGTGGTTTTCCTCATGCAGAACAGACAGGTTAAAGGCACAGATCTGAACAAAAGATTAGGAAAGGCAGTCTGGTCCAGCAGTTAAGCCAATAGCCTGGAACCTAGAAATCCCAGCTCTGCCTGTGGCACAGCCTGTGGCACCACACAAAATCCCACTGGCCTCAAGCCCTGGAAATATGCTGGGCCTGAATGCCCTTGAAATCACTTAGAGTCAGGCAAAGAACTTTTGAGGGTTTGGGCCTCATTTCCTTTATGCTGCAATAACTGTCTGTATACTGAAAAATAAAACATTTCTGTCTCTCACCAAATCCACTGGGCACCTCCTGCAAGAGGGACAGCCCAGCACACCTGCCCAGGCCGTGTGCTGTACTGCTTCAAAGAGACATGAAAGCAAATATTAGGTTTCCCCTCAGCCTCATGCTGCACTTCTAGCAGTAAAAGCATGGGATTGCAGTCCCACAGACCCCTGAAGAACCAAATCAATTCTAATTCTGTCATCCTTATGCCTGTCATCAGGTATTTCTTAGTGACTGGTGGATGCTAACTGGGTTTTATGCCTCCTGTCTGCTTTGTCTGGCACACGATCCAGCTCCTGCCACTGCATAAAGTGTTCAATTTATTTAGCTCTGTCTCCCTAACTGGCAGGGCTAGTCCTCTCTTCTCTTCCAGCTCTGCTGGTTTAAACACCTCACAGTCCCTTTCACTTGGGAGAAGCCCTGCAACCATGGCAGGCTGGCAAGAACCCTCCCATGTGTAAATAAAGACAAGACAATGCTTTTTGAACCACATTTCCCAGAAAATAAGGACCTAATAAAAATTTTCCATATTCTCTTCAGGTAAAACTTTACATATTATTATTATTTACAGCTGTAATAATCATGCTGATCCAAAATTTAAGGTGGGAGAATCTGGAGGAAGGGGAGGTAAGTTCTTACTTGCAATACAGTAAAACATGACTTGAATTCAGTTTCCACCTTACTATAAACTTAACATATGTTCTCACCACATCTTCCCAGTACCCTTGCTCATTTTGCACATGATCCAGACGATATGGCATCTTTTCTCTCATCATTTGTCTGCTTTATCTATTCAAAATATAATCTGGAGAATAACAGATTTCTTTTGCTTTGATGATATACAGCCCTTAACACAAAAAGAACTTTGTGAAAAACATTACTATAGTACAGCCACAGCTTTTTTGCTTTAGTAGTACTACTTACATCTGGATGAAGAGGTAATGCATGCCAAATAAGTAGTAAAAGCCAAAACAATGAGTGTTAGCCAAAAAGTCTACTCAAGACTTATAATTTACAATCTGTTAAACTCGTGCCTTTATGATTTTGAAAAATAGTCTGCATAACTTCTAAGCAAAACCCCACAAGAAAAGAAGAAAATAAGTGCTAAGGAGAGAAAAGTCAAAGAAACATCAGGCATAGAATGAAGACTACATAGAAATTATGAACAAGCCCTTATGCAGAAATAGAGTAGGTAAAATACAGTATTTATGCCAAGTAAAGCTGGATTTAAATAATTACTGCCCTCTAATAAATTTGGAACACAGTAGATGTGTGAGGGAGACACAAGGTGAAGTTGCATCTAATATGGTGATTCACCCTTACTCAGAAAATCTGGTTGCTACTATACTAGTTAATGTCGGGCGGCATTTTATTCAAACCAATAAAATCTTTTGTGTGGTCTCTTGACCCCCACTAATTGTCTAATTTACATTTAAGACAATAATGTTGCTTAGTAATTTTAAAAGGAAGTGTTCCCACCCTGGAGTGTTATCCCTGCATCTCTTCTGAAGAAACTTTAAACTGGTGAATGCTGCAAGTGAATGGGAGTTCCCTGCATTCCAGTTTGTAATTATCTCTCTTAATTGGTAGGGCTTTACATACTAATTCTATCTGGCATGCTCAGAGAAGGCAAAATCTGGAGTTATTCTGATTTACCCCATCCTGTGGAAGTTAGAGGAAAAGTAAAATTCTCCCCTAAGCAGGCTCAAAGGATGCAGGATGCAGTCCAATGACAATGTGCAGACTTAACTTTTAAGGACCATGCATTTAAAAGAGTAAATCCATCCTGACATTCTGGCTGTCAAATGTCAGTACAGAACTCAAAGAGAGGCTTAGAGAGCTATGCAGCATCTTGGGCCCAAACCTTACTGTACTAGAGGCAGGAGCTGCATGGGTTGAGAGAAAAACCATTACACCTTGAGAAATTATTCCATCTTTTCTATACTACTAAGCAAAAGTGGGGGGAAATGCTAAGTGATCTACAAAAGAAGCGACCTTCTTCTGCTGTGGTATGAGTGGAGAACTTAGGCAGCTAAACACAGACATAGAACTGGAGTCAGTAGGTTAGTTTCTCACCATTGCATTTTCACCCCTGTCACTAAAGACAGCTTGTGTTGAGTTTAAGTTTTGTATAAAATACTGTTGCTACTATTCAAACAGTCTGTGAGAGAACACCAGTGCTTTCTTGCTAAATATAAAGCAGGTATAAAACCAACTCAGAATGAGGTAGATCCCACTAGATATCGTGTTTGGTGAGTATTACCCCTCTGATAGACAGTCTACCAGCTGAGGTCACTTCCATCTGCAGGCTCTGTGTGTGCATACAAGCTGAGAGCAGAAGCTGTTTCAGACCAGAGGATGCATCAGGAATTCCCAGTATCACTGGTTTACACAATTCTGTTAAAACACTCCTGTTTTGCTACCCATTTTCCCTGGGTCCAAAGACACACCACAGTGCAGGATGACTTTGTTGAGGGATGTGTATAAATAAAATTGGATTGGATCTGCAGAGCTAAGCTGATAAGGAAAAAAAACCCAACATTTTGCTGCTGGATATTTTGGTGTGTGGAGATGTTTAACCTGGATCATTTCAGCACAGACCCACAAACAGCTGCATCAGCACAACAGAGAAGCAAAACACTGGCACCAGACACAAGCATGAGAGGCAGGGGTAGGAAACAGGAATTCCTTAGTCTGTCTTGTGTCAAATCCAATTTATGTAACATCTAATTACATCTTTAGATTTTCCAAATGGGGGAAGGAAACAATCCCTCGTTCTTAAGACAAGATCTGATGCAAATTATTTTATATTGCTTGTATTTACACAAGAAACAAGACTTGGACATACTGCATTCACTTTTGAGCTCTGTTCTGAATTGAACTAAGGGAATTGTTCCCTAAATGATTGCTGGTATCCAACTGATCACAACTGATTAAATCATCTCAAACTTGCCAATTCCTCAAATGTTTCCAGTTTTTTCCCCCAAAGGACACTGTGTTCATCCAGCAGTAAATGACACTAAGGCACTTGCAGTAGCTGATACAGTGTGGCCCTCAGCAGATGACATGCTGAGATGTGTGACCATGATCCTCACAAAAAGAAGGCAGATATAAACCCCTTTAAGCTTGTAGTTGACTCATTTTGCTTTTATATGGTACAGCAGTAAAGGATCCACAGTAATGGTTAAAAAGGGTACCAGCCCCTGCTGCTCTCCCCTTCTCCACTCAGTGTTGCTGCCCAGTTGTAGGGTTTACATATCTCTGTCTTCAGCTGCAGGTCACAGCCCAGGGTAATACCAAAACAATCAGTGGCAAAGTTAAAGTGCCAGGCAGTGGGCAGTGGTGGCAGAAAACCTGATGGATACTCACTTTCATTCATACATACTTCTACCACAGAGCAATGTTTCAGCAAATGGGAAATGCCCAATGACAGATAAATCCACCAAAAAAAAATAAATCCTTGATATCTCTGAATGAAGACACAGAGCTAAACCTGAAGCTACATGTAGAGGAATACTGCCTTCCATTTGTAGACTATAACAAAGAGCACACCTCAACTCCCAGAAGAACCAAGAGCAGATCATGGAAGTGCCTTTTATAAGGCACCATACAATTCCCATCCCTATAGCTGCAGCTTTTCAGCAGCTAACAGCCCAGATTATAAAAGACTGGGTCACATCTCACTTAATTGTAATGTATCTCAGCTTACACAGGCTGACAGTGTTATGAATGCCACAGGGAAGATAAATAAGAAACTATTATCTTTATATTAGATACAAGAAATACAGAACATTTGGTGACTTTTTAGGAGAACACAATTAAAACAAAGTTTGGTAAGACAACAGCTCACTTCAATGGCTTGTTGCAGAGGCATTCAAGACAAGACTGGCAGATCAGATTTACAGAATTCACAGAATGGCTAGTCTGGAAGAGACCTGAAAGATAATAGAGTCCAACCCATGCCCTAACACCTCAACTACACCTGAATGAACTAAATGAACTCACATAGGATAAATCCCTTGCTAGCTATTGTGATCTAGAGAAGACCCACAATGCAGCAGTCTAGTTTCCCTAAGCTGTGCAGGTACATCTCATAGAGCAGCATTATACATGCCATACTTCCTGCATCCTTTCCAAAACTACTGCCCTTTTGCACAGAAGACAGGGCAAGAGAGGTGAGAGGGACTTCTCATCAGAAAAGAATGTGGCTCTTTTGAGTGAAGCACATTTATATTGTCATTGGTGGTGTTTGTCACGTCCACAGAGACTGCACACACCATGCAGTTTTCCTCCAGTGTGCACACAGAGCTGAGCACAGCACTGCTGCAATCACAACTGAAAGGTCCTGATATTGCTGCAGAACAAACATGGAAATATTAATAATTAGTGACTTAGATAAAGCTCACATTTATAAATTACCTATCTAAATCAGTGAGGCTGCATGCAGTATAAATGCTTTAAACACATAGCTAGAGTTCTTCCCTCTCTCTAGGACAGGTGTTTCCAGTCTCTCCCATGGACCAGTACTAGCACTACTTATGTGACCTCCTGAGGAGCAGGCTCACACAGCTTACTCCTTCTTTTTCAAGTTACTTTTTGGCCAGATCAGCTCCCTGATCTGAGAGTGCAGTAGGGTCACTTCAGCATTGCAGCAAAAGAAGTGGTAACCATGGGAGTGGTTACCAAGTAGACAGCAGATGGGAGGGAGGGCAAGGATGACACTGGCACATAACCTGACCTGGAGCATATTCTGAATCATGGCTAAAAGAGAAGGCTATGGGCACCACAAACCTGAGGGGTGGTCTAAGTCCCAGACCTGCACAGTCCCAGCCACAGCCACTGCCATCCTGAGCTCCTCCGCAAAGATTCAGAGAAGCCTCCATAAGGTTGTGGGGAGATGAGCAGAGCAGTGTCCCAGCTGGACACACCCTTGGCAGACTGAGGCAACCCCAGGCATTTATAAAGACAGAAATTAATTGCTCTGCATAGGAGTCCTCCTTCCAAACATCAAACAGGGGACAGGCTCTAGGGCTGGCCCCTAAAACTTAGATGTAGTTGAGTGTTCTCTGACAGCCCCATCATTTCAAATGCTGCTTCTTCACATGAGGGACTGTGCCTGGGGGTTCTGAGGGCAGCTGGAAGTACTTGCTGTGTGCTGTTCAGAGGTTCATGTTGTGTACTCAACTGATCAGCAAGAAATTGAGGGAAAATTATTTCTCCCAGACATCTTTGGCAATTCATATTACTGCCAAGTGTACTCCAGGCTCAAAATACAACTGTCTAGTCTGCAAAGCATTCCCATGGCCTTAGGACACCAGTCACCAAAAAGAAAATTGGATATGATTTTACCAATGGGCTTCTCTGCTGAGAGAAACTTCTCATTTTTTATATATATATAAATAATTTGGTTCTCAAAATGCACCTTCTAGCAAAAATAGCTGTCAAGTAGACTGCAATGAAAAGCTGTAAGTAACACCAGGCTATGATTTACATTCACCAAAACAGTTGGAACTACTTAAGGATAGGCTCCAGCAATAAGAATTCTTCCTTCAAGCAGAATAGAACCCAAGTAACACCTCAGGCAGTGAGAAAAATTTGCCCAAAACGTTGCCAAAACAGCCCCATGATCAAAACAAGAGGGAATAAATAAGTCTCTCAGGGAAAAAGGTTCATCTCTTTGCTCCAGGTAGTCTGTCCAGGCAGTGCCCCCACAATGTGCAGCAGAAAGCACAAGGTTGAGCAGGCACTCTCTGGAGATGGGGAACTCACCAAGGTCAGCAGCAAAGGCTGGCAAAGGCTTTCTCCAGGGCAGCTCTTGAACTACCCACCCACATAACTTTAACCTAGCTTTCTATTCAAACTGATTTACATGTGTTTTATTTGCTAATGAACCTACCTAAAGAGGGCTGCAGACCCTAGGAGGATTCCCCAAGTCTCTTGGTCTCAAAAAGCACAGGGTTTGGCCATCACTTGCATTTCAACAGCTATGGATCACACAGTTTCATATCACAGAAACTGTTCCAAATACTTAAAATATTCCCCCTCAAACCACTCAAGTTTAATTTTTCTCATGAAAAAAAAATATTTAAAATAAAAGGCATGTTTCTTCAAACCAAAACACTGTCAGATCAGACACTGGCACAAGTTCAGACCTAACGTTTGTGAGGCTAGATCAAAGCAGAACCCCAGAACTAAAAGGCAAGGAATGAACAGGTCTGAATCTCTGCACTGTGGGGTTTTTTTTGAAAACCAATGTCGTTCCTACTGTGTGCATTATTTAAAGGTAATGGGTAAGGCATTTCTCAATGTACCAGGAGGGTGCAGGAGTGCAGCACACCCAGGAATCACACTCAAGCAGAACAGACCACCGAGATGGGAGGCAACAAGAAAGGCACAGATGGAAGTAGCTTAAAGTGAATGCTGAGAGCTGGAGGGAAAATTTTCTGCAAGGATTCCAATGCCTCAGAATGATTGGTGGGAGCCTCAGGCAGGAGGCTGCTTTGTTGGCCCATGAGCAAAACGGTGTTTTATTACTTGGACGATTCGAAGAGAGATCCCTTTTCTTCAGTCTTCAGTCCCTGCAGACTGTCTGCCCACTTCTCACTCTGCACTTCTTCCCTCTGCCACCCCCCGTGCCTAACACCAGCACAGTGCTGTGAAATGCAGCACAGGGACAGAGCTTGCAGAGACCTGCTCAGGCATTTTAAATCACAGCTCTGTCTGAAGCTGCTCAGAGCAGATTAAACACGCAGTTGTAGAAACACCTGGGGTAAAATCCCAGCCCTGTCACATTAACAGCTCCCATGCTCAAAAGCTTGCTGGAGCTTTGCACAAAAAGAGGATCGTGCGCACAATTTTTTGCTGTATACAGAGAAACAGGAAAATTCATTTCAGCCTATGGCCCCCACATCACAGGTCTCTGTGCTAAACCATGGACAAAAAATATCTAGAAAAAAATCAGGGGATTGAGACAATCAGGTCAACAAGCTGGCCTCCACCAGAGCAGAGGGACTGGAGGAAATATTGACAACTGGGACCTTGTTGACACTCAGTTGTCAGCTTCACATTATCTCTTCTAATATCATTTGAACACTGTTCTGCTGCCAAAAATGTGTGGAAATTTCAGAGACTGAGGGCCTTGCAGCAAGGTCAAGCTCATGTACAAAGTTAAACGTGATGCTGAGCACTCAGAATTACAGCCCACTAGCATGGGACAACCTGCCAGCCACTCACAGGGTCAGGGACTCTCACCCCAATGGGACCTGTGGGAATTCCCAGTGCTCAGATCAACTTCTCTGAAGACAACACAATCAAACACCATATTGAACCATCACTACACCATGGTCCTACTCATTTCAAGAACTTGTTTCTTGGTTCAGGTAAAGTGAAGAAAGTTCTCTTAATCAGATTTTGTCCTTTTTCTTGTACACATTTGCAATTTACTTTCCTCCTGTAGAAAACCAAGGGTGACAGCCTAGAGAGCACATAGACCCAGGGGAAGGTGATTCAAAAATTCTCTTTATTTTAGTTTGATCTCAGATGAAAGAGTAGCAAAGGAAAAGAGATAATTTTAGCATCTGGGAAGAGGTGCAAAGAAATGAAGGGTCCCCACCGAGGCTGCCATTCTAAAGACCTCTCAAACAATGCTGAAGAAATACTTCATGACTCTTGGAAAAGAATATCAGCATATATCATGCATTTTATGGCAAACCCTGGTTAAGCAAATATGCCAGATTCAACAGTCCCATTGGGCTCTATGTTCACATTTTGTGAATACTTCCAATTAGATACAGATTTACCCAATTCCCAACTTCAAGATACACAAATCTTTTAGGAGATCTTAAACGTGGAGATTGGGTGGCCTGTGCCTGTGCAACTCAGATAGACCTGTCATCACCCCCTTTGCAAAGATACAAACAAACCACATGTTTGCAGCACACTTGCCTTACCCTACAATGTCACCAATCAAGGATGAAAGCATGCCAGATATTTCCATCCAGCTGCTAAATCAGAACCATTTTGCTTATAGAAATTCTGCCAACTACAAAAATAACTTAATTCCAGGTGGTTAGTGGTGGGCTGGGTGGACCAATAGGGCATCAATACTGCAGTCCACACAAAACCTCCATGAATTTGCCAAGAACATTTAGAAAAGAAAAACCCTGGATAACATACGAGGAACACCTACGTTCTGTGCGTGATCCACTAAATGTATTGCTCCAGCTGATCTGAATTACATCTTGCATTTGCAGATTTATTTCAAAGGGCATTTGCGAGTAAAAGAAGAAAAACCTGAAACAAGAGTCTTCAGTTGTTCTCCTGTGAATAAGGGCTGTTGTTTTTATCGACATAAGGAGAAATCACCATGCTAACACCAATAATGTGTGAAAGCTAAAAGCCAGCTCTGGCAAGAGCAGAACTCTTGCTAAGAATTGACAAACTTTTCAAATGTGACTAAACTGGGGCAAGGCCCAAGGTTTCCTAAAGCCACAGCAGTACCTGAGGAAATACTGAAATCCTGAATGTATCAAGGACAACTCTACTGTGTCTGGCTCTTTTTGATGTCTCTACCCTAAACACTTCAGCTATACCAATAAAAGGTACAACTAAGTTGAAAGAGTATTAAAGATGGGCTGGGTTTATCAAAATGAACAAAAATGCATGTTTATTTTCTGAAGTTTAAGGCCTATCCCTTGAAGTGTAACCAATGCAGAAATGCATGGCTCATTCCCTCTCTGATACAGTCTTGGCAGAGAGAGCTTTGTGTGATGTTGTGTTTCAGCAGGAAAGCTGCTCGTTGGTTGACAGGTGACCCCACAGTGTGTGATATTCTCAAGTGCCATTTCACAGCCTTCAATGGCAAGTTAATGCCAACAAGCCTGGTTCAGCCAGCTAGGTCTGACTCCAGCGCACAGACTGCCCCATCAGAGTCCTGCTGCACTGTACCAGAGCCTTTCCAAGGAAAGGCAGAGTCCTGAACCTGTCCTGCAGCCTACCCAGGGCTGAAGCACTTTCACCCCTTCTGCCAAAGACCACACCATTGCAAATGAAGCACAGAGGTGATGGGAAGCCTGTCAATAACACCAAGTGCAAGCTGAGAAGGGGTGAAAGTGGTGTCCCACTCACATCTGAATTTGCACAGTTTGCTCTCTACAGAATTTTACTATTCAAAAAAAGGTTTGACCTTACATTGTGAGCAACAATAACTTTACAGGTAGAGAGCAATATGCTCATTCTCTGTTAGCTTTAGCTACACATACCAAGCAAAAGGGGACAACAAAAAATAAGCTTGCAAGTTGAGGATGAAATGACAACAGAAAAAGACACGAGAGTAAAAATCCTAAATTTCTAACCTTTCTCTTTTAGTAAAGGAAAATTTTAAGTCATACTACTTATTACTCCTGATTGTTCAGACTCACTAAGCCTGTGAACACACTATGAAATGAAAACTTTCTTCTTCATACTTTCAATGAATTAGAACATAATACTATGCCCACATTCTTGGGTCACCTTCTGACATAAAGGTCTCAGCCCTGACCTCTAGAACAACACAACTAAAAAGAATTTGTCTAGCTGATATGAAACAGAGCTTCCAAAATGTTTGTGACATGAACCTTATTAAAGCTGTGATAAAAATGCTTTTCAGAATCAAAATAAAGGCCAGCCCTGGAAAACTTTGAAAATTCATCTCAGGAAATTAATCTGTGATTAACACATTTTCATCACATTCTACAGAAACAGTGTTTCTTCTTTGGCAAGACAGTGCTCTTATAATGATTATTGGGAGACTGAGACTGGGTATAAGTCTCCATCTTGAGTACTTATTTCACACACACACACACACTCCTCTCACCACTAAGTTCTGATACAACCTTTATTTTTACATTCTGGGAGGGCCTTGCAGTAGCATTTTCAGCCATGTGGCCAACATCTATCAGGTGTGCTTTGCCTCTGAATTAATTTGGGAGTGCTGTGTGTGCCCTGGGATCCCTTGCTTCAGCACACATGCCACTGGCTGTTTATGATAATGACAGGCAATGGTGCAGCTTCTACTGAAAGGAGTTCCTGTTTCATGGTCCCATACTGAGAGCCCCCCGGGGAAGTTACATGTCAGAGTTGAGTCACTCTCACAGTTCATCACTGCCAAAAGTAGCACGTCCCATGCTCCAGCCCTGCCCTTTCTTCTCTCCATCCCAGCCATGCTAACACACCCTTTCCCTTGCATCAAACTAACGTTCATTAGAGCCTTCACTGAGCTGATCCAGTTCATTAGCCCAGGAGCAAACAATTCACCTTTTTGTCATGTTAGTTTTCTTCCAGGCCAGCGGGTTGAATCTGTTTCACGCAGGGCCTGACTAGTGCTAGACATGCTGCTGGCCAGGTGCAGGGGACAGGAGCCATAGGAGCAGGACAGGGCCCTGGATATCCCAGCACAAAAAGAGATGATCAGCTGTAACTTGTTGTAGTTTTACCTTCAGCAGTCTGACCCTGATGGAAGGAGGTTTCTTTGCAGGCAAAGAGTGAAACAGCTGCAGCTCTTCTCCTTGAGCTCTCAGCAGTATGCCATGAGCCCTCAGCCCAGTAAGGAAAGGCCCTGACAACCAACAGGGACACTCTGAACCTTGTCTAATACCCTATGGACAGCCAAGGCAAAAAGTGAGTTTGATGCCTTCATTGCAGTTGCTGGTGGTAGAGAAATACACACTACAGCTTTCTGTGCTTGCCCATGGCTAACAGTTTTAAGATTGCTTGTACTGAGCGGGCATTTCACCACCTGCATCCAGGTGGGGTTTTTGGGAGAAAAACCAAACCCAAAAGAGACACAGAGTTGGAGATAAAGGAGATGCTGGAGAGGTACAAAGTTTGTCATATTCCCAATCCTAAAGGCCTTCCTCTTTCTGTCCTTAGCACAGATCACCTGTCTCTCCCTGACTACTCCTGCTTCTTGCCAGCATTTCAGACAACTTCTGCCTATTTGCATGCCTCCTCATGCACAGAGACCCTACCTAATTGCCTTTATACAGCTCCTGCAGGCAGTTCCTTTTATAAGGCCTCTAAGACCATTGCTCTACTATGCACAAGAAATCAACTACTAATTAATAGCCAGAAAACAAAGATCTTACTTAAGTATCTATAGTATATTAAATACTCCTCTTTCCCCTCTCCCTCTATTTTTTCCAGGGCACCTAAATTCCATTAGAGCTTAATTTCTGTGACTTGGAAAAATGTCATTTTGAGGTGCAATGCTATAGTACACTGGATATAGCTCTGTCTGTGAAGTTTCTTCACACAAAAAATAACACACATCACTGAACCTGACCGTGTGACCTGACACTCCCTTCCAACAATGAAAGTGTTTTGTTACTTTTCCTTAACAATAGCTAGGAGGGAAAGGTTCCTTCTCCACAGCTGTTTCTTGACAACCTTCAGCACTCTACAATGACTGACAGACCTTTCAATAGAGGAGGTTGGACATTTATTCATCATGAATTGATCCAAGCCTTTGATAACCTGATAAAAGGATACAGTTGACTGCTTTGGTAAAGAGTCAGGATTCCAAAGACTGTAAAACAGTGGATATCATAAGTATTTAATCCATTTTATCAAAAGCAGAGTTAGTCTGCATAACTTATTTGCTCAATGATACTAATCTACATATTAGCCTTACACACACAATCTGACCTCTGATACATGTCTGCTTTCAGTTTGATTTTTGGCTTTACCTCCTACTGTGTTTTTCATCCCAAATGCATTGCTTGTAACTTCCCAGCCAAACTTAGTACATAAAGCTTGTGCATAACCCTCTGTCACCGCCACAGCATCCATGATACAATCAGTACTAGGTAGAGTTAACATCTACAACAGAAACTTCTCCAAAAGCCACTCTTAACCACCTTTCAGCTCTTTAATGAATTGAAGCACTGCTGCTGTGCAATGAAAATCCCTGCAGCTCTGAAAATTATACAGGAGGAAAGCAGACAGGTCCCTTTAGGTTGTAAAAGAGGTTATGGTTTCCTTCCAATAACAGTTCCTATACCCTTTGATATTCTATCCACTTTTATCATTTCCCCCCGTTTTGGGGAACAGCAGCTGTCATAACAGAGCTCATCTTCTTCTCTGCCTGTCCCTGCATGGAGGGAGATTGGTGAGGATGGAGAGGACACTTGTAGGGAATCTTCAGCTTGGCTATGAGGCAAAGATGAGTCAGTGCCTGACCCGGGAGTCAGGGGTCACCCCCTCTGGGGAGTCACTGCCTTGTTCAGTCCACTCACAGCTAATCCCCCGTGAGTGGCTCTCGCCAAAAGATTTCTTTATCCCCTTGACTGAAAAAAAATAACAACAGAGTTAACAAACCCAGTAAAAATCCATGACTCAGGCAAATCCTCAAGGATCAAGTGGGGAGTGGGAGGGAACATAAACTAATCTGAGAGTCCAAAATGTCTTTTGCCAAAGCCTTTTAAAAAACAAAAACTTCACTAGGGTCTCCTCGTTAGTGGCGATTACAGGGGAGGCATTTCTTTCTTTCTTTCTTAACTAAGAATCTCTTCTCAACAACACAAACAAGGGTGCCCATTGACGTGGTGCAGTGCTTTCTAATCCATCTGAGCAGCTGGCTTTGTATGTCTTTTATACATACTGATGGAGAAAAAAGGAAGGCTTCTTGGGGAGAAGAGCCTCTGTCTCTTCAGTGAAAATACTTGCTTTACTGCTGCTGGATGGCCAGCACTGTTCCTAGGGAATAGATACAATCCTTTTTCTTTTATAGAAACATTTTACAGTACATAGTTTTGAATATCAGCAGTGACTCACAGAAGTTATAAGGGATAATTTTCTTCTTTGTTCCCCAAGAGAAAATTACAAGCATCTCAGACATTGGTTCTGCCACTACTTTTCAAATCTGCAAACATCAGCCCAGTTTCCTGGGGTTAAAATAAAAGCACAGGTGATGTCACTAAATTTCAGTAGATGCCTCACAAATGAACAGGAGGACAACCCAGAGCAGCATGTACACAAGAGTGAACAAAATCTTCCTATGTGCAGAAGGGCCTGGATATACCTGTGAATTGTCTGCAATACCAGCTCACAGTGCTCATTTTCTAGGTCTGTTTAAGGGGTCCAGCATGGAAGAGACAAACCCTCAGCTGCTGTCACAGCTTTCAGTGGTTCCTCATTTGCACCAGTACCATTGCAACAGCTCAGAGTTGCAGGAAGAAAGCATTTCCCTCCATTCCACATCCCTGACACGTGGTCCCTTGTGCTCCCAAGGGCACCATCTCCAGCACTCACTTTGCCTTTCACAGAGCAAATAACAGCCAAAAAACCAAGCCACCAACCAAGAAAAAAACACAAAAAGAAGAGCTGTTGTTACTACAACAGGTGGGAATGAGCCCTGACAAGGCACAATCCTTCTCATGGCAATTTAGAACTTCCTCATGAGGGCAAGAGGGTGAGGAGGGGCAGGCACTGATCTCCTCTCTGTGGTGACCAGTGACAGGACCCAAGGGGATGGACTGAAGCTGCATAAGAGGAGGTTTAGGTGGGATATTAGAAAAAGGTTCTTCAGCCAGAGGGTGGCTGGGCACTGGAACAGGCTCCCCAGGGAAGTATCTTACATGAGTAGCTTACATAAGACTGACAGAGTTGAAGAAGTGTTTGGACAATGCTCTCAGGCACGTGGTGGGATTCTTGGGGTGTCTTGAGCAGGGCCAGGAGTCTGACTCAATGACTCTTGTGCATCCCTTCCAACTCAGTATATTCTGTGATTCCCTTTTTGTAGCATTATTATTCTCTTTTGTCTTAAGCTACCTTACAACACAATGTCACAGGATTTGTCTTTACCTTCCTACTCCAAGACCTGAGCCCACAATCACTCTCCTCTCTCCAAGTGGTGTCTACATAAAGCACTTTTACTGTTGGCTTTCCTGTCCCACTGTCCTCACAAGTTCTCCCATTTTTATTTTCCAAATGCCAACATACAAACTATAGCAACAGTGTTGGACCCAGTGTAGTTCTTTTTGCTGAATATTAATCCTTGTAAAAAGCAAAATTACGCTTTACTTTCAAAACTTTTATAGGGATTCATATGTTTTGAGTTTCCACAAAACTCAAGAATATTCACTGAAAGGTGGTAAGAGCTCTGAACAAATTAATATTTGGTATTACCTGAAACAAATTAATTTGAAATTTTACACTGGGTAATGTAGCTTTTCCCTACATATCATCTACTTCATCTACTCAATTAGCCTCAATGAGCTGAATTTTTGGTGGGCTTCAATTTTTTGATTCTTGGTATGAATCAAATAACATGGATGTTGTCTCCCTTGCTGTCTTGTTTATACTTCATTTTATTTCCCATGTCATGTCTTTTTAATCAAAGAAGTTGTCTCTGTTTTGCTTCACAGATGAGAGCAGAAAATTTTCCAAACCATCATTTCCTTAGCAATACTGTGGGCTCTAGCCCCAGTCTGAGGGGCACAGGGGTAGGTGCTGTAAGGGGCAGCACCAGGAGGTGCTGTGGCAGTGCAGAGCTCTGCTAGAGCAGGTGCAAGATGAGGCTTGGAGTCAACAGGTCACTGTTTTGTCAAATGCTGTTAGGATTCCCAGCTGTGTTTTGACCAGCTTCCATAACCTCATGCCTACAGGAGAGCCCTTCTCAGGCACAGCCTCCACTGAGCCCCCAGAGCAGTGCAAAGCCTCCAAGAGTGCACTCTTGGCAAAGCTAATGCAAACACAGCCTTTATGAGCTCCAAAGATGTGAGTCAGAGCTCACCTCTTTCTGCAGACTCCCTTCCCTCCCTTCACATCAGAAACATTCCCATCAGGCTACTGGTGAAAGACATCTTCTAAAGCAAAACACAGTCAGATTTTGTGTTACGTCTGTAAGGACTGTTCTGCCCAAATATTAGAAACAACACAGACAAATTGCTTTGAAAGTTGTTAGCAAAGGAAATTTTAACTTTATGAGCAATTAAAAATGCATGTGATTACTGGTCTGTGTTTTCAAAGAACATATGTGCCTATCTATAGTAAAACAATAGGGAGGCATGACTGAGAACTAGCATTTAATCCTAGAAACTTTGAAAAATAGTTCAGTCATTGTTTTGAAGGTCCCAGTCCTTTCCAGAGTTGATAGCTGTGAGGGTAGAGCCACTTAGCCTTGTTTAATGCAGGAATGAAACAACATGTGGAAGCCCTGCACAGGACAGCCTGGGCAGAGATACACATCTTCTGGGAGCAGTCTAGCTATTCTTTTCCTCTTAAGCCAGTTTCCCTTCAAAGCTGTGAGTAAAGGAAACAAAAAGTTGGATATACTTAAGGGTTTTTAAACATAACTAGGCTGCTTCATTTTTCATGTCTTTCATTTGCTGGGGCTTTGCAATTTGCCTTCAACCTCCCCGCTGTGAAGTCCTCAGTCAAGTCAAACCTGTTTGCCCTTTGTGCGTGTGCGAGTGCCCTTAGACCCAAACTCAGCCAACAGTTTAGAGTAAACAGACCTACCCAGGGAGGAGCTGGAATTTGAACTGCAAATCATGTGTGTCCCAAACAATTACTCCCTCTCCAGGTGAGGGAATGCAGCAACATTTCTGGTGTCTAAGCAAATTTCTCTGCAGCAGTTTGCAAGATGGGAGATCGGTCTTTTTTCATCACAGGCGGGGCAGTGCCTTAGAGAGACTCATCAACAAAAAAACCTGCTTAGCTAACTAGTCTGCTCCTTATGCTTACCTGCTGCTGATTTGATGAGCTAATATTCTAAGAACAGTGGGTCCATCCCAGAACCACCCTCTTACCTCAGTGATTATGTCTAAATCGTTCTGCTGAGTGTCTTACATAAGACTTGCATAAGTGATGCATTCTGCTCCTGGTGAATTTGGTTGCTCTAGCTAATGAGGAGTACCACACTGTGAACTGAGAGAACCAAACTGCAGAGCTCCAGATTAACCAAAACTGCACTGTCTGACACAGTGCTCATCCTGTGACTGACCTTTCAAAGATTAAACCTCGGCAAACTATTGAAAAGCCTGAGCAAGCTGAGACCTGGCAACAAAGGCAAACACTAGCACAAAGGAATCACAAAGAGGAAAGAAAAGGGTAGGAATAAATAAGGGAGAGTGTTAATCTCTCTCCATCTGAAAGAGCATAGACCAGACACAGACCTGAGCACAGAGGGGTTTTTGTATGGAGCACCAAGATCTCCTCCCTCTACCTCCTCCTCTCACCACCACTGGTTTAGGGATGCTCAGATCTGGACCTGTGAACTCACCTGCTACATATGCATGTCCTAATTACACTGGATAGTCCACTCATCTCTTGGCCACATAATTTAAAATGTAAATGACAGGTCTTAGATAAAGGCTACCTATTTGTGAAAAGATCATGTCCCATGCAAGACCTGCACATCCTGCTCCCCACAGGAAAACATCTCCCTTCTGCATTGACTTAGAAGATTTCTCTGAAGACAGGTCAGGGTGGATGGAAGCTGAGAAGGATAAGCTACATAATTGGTGCGGAGAGGTATCAATTCCAGGCAGTAAACTGGAAGAGAGCTAGCTTCAGAGAGCTCCCTTAAAACCCTAAGTACTAATCACTATTTTATTTTTTCTGCCTCTTTTCCCAAAGCCCAAGGATTCAGGCTTTGTATGCAGAGAAATGCAAGAAGATAGCGTGCACAAAATACATAGCCTGCATTTGTCATACACATCCTCCTATCCTTAAGTCAGAACCCAATGATACTTTGACTATCACACAGAAAACATGCATGACCTTCTTTATGTAGACAGTATGTACAGTGTTACCTAAAACTTATACTAAATTTGTAAGAAGGGTGGCCATTGGGACTAAAAGAAAAATGAAAAAACAAAGCAACCCATGCAACTCAACAGTGGTTGAGAAATACACTAATGAAGGTGGATGGTGCAAGCACCATTTTCATCCCTTGTCATTATGAGGCAGTTCTTATTAGGTGATCACATACTGCCTAGACTCCTGCCTCATTCACTGCATAATTATAACCAAAAGGAAGGTAAAGGTTTTAACCTGAAATGTCTTGGAAGCTTGATGTAGTAGTCACTTAAACTTTGCTTTAAGACACATAGCACAGTCTACAGAGAAACACAGTCAAAGCTAAAAAGCCTGTCTTAGGCACCAAGTCTTTTATTTGATGTGACCGGCCTGGTTATATAACAGGGGGCCAACCTGGGAGAGGCACGAACTCAGGATCTCGATTTGCTTGTTGTTGGCAGGTGCTACGTTGTGTTGTGACCTGTTCCAGCCACACCTATAATCACACAAGGAGCAACAGGTAACTCCTGAGATTGCCTTTTATCTTTAATCGCTTCCTGTTCACACTTCATTCTGCCAACACCTCCTGTCAGGATTATTGCTGTTTATTTCCCATGAATATCTAAGAATATCATTCATCCCAGCAATAAAGGTTTCCATGCAGTGAGGCATGCTTCAGAAGTGGCCTACAGTATTTCCTAAAAGGTTACTTGACTGACTTGTTGGTTGGGAAAGTAAACAGGAAAACCTACATTGTCTGTCATAAAAAGCAACAGTATTAGGCAGGCAGAGATCACTCAGGCAGTTACTCCAGTGTAGTTTTCTAGAAATTAAAGTCCCTTAAGCAGATGAACTCATCTACCAGTGGCACCACTACTCTGAGACCGATCTTGAAGCCCTTAGTCAGGTTGACTTGTTTCTTCTTAGGAATACTTGGATGAGACACAGTTACAGATTTTAGATAAATGCATCTGTCACTTACTACTCAGACACAAGATTTCTAACAGATGATGGTTTTATTTAGTTTGTGATCCTAACTGCACAGTACAACATCTGAGTCATACCACAGCCTCTTAGACCATATCTCCGTCTCCCACCTACACATAATGATACTTAAATGGTCAGCCTAACTGCTTTCAAGACAGTCCTGAAGAGCCCAGTAATCAACTCCTCTCTCATGAGGCCCTGCAAGTGCTGGCAGCAGTAAGTCCCATCACCCTTGCTACATCCCACCACACAACCAACTCAACAGATGGACATCACTGACCTTCGGGAAATGTTGTTGGACAAACATTTTAAAATACCAGAATCTGCTTGGGAGGTCACACGCAAAGTTATATCAGGGTATTTATAGATCTGAAAACACCACCTTTTTTATTGAAGAGAGAAGTAGTAATAGAGAGAGAGAAGCAGGCAAATGAGGAACACTAAATGAAACCATGAGAAAGTTACCCTGAAACAAAGGGAAAAAGGATTGTTTCTTGCACTCGTTAATATTCAGCTGTGGAGCACACTGCCACAGGATACTGCAAATATCAGCACTGAAAGGAGTCCAAAAGCAGCTGCACCAAGCCATGTAAGAGATCCACCAAGGGCTACTAAGCTCAAGGATAGCAGCTTCAGGTCCAGAATGCAACACACTACTGAAACTGGGAGAGTCTCACTGTAAGGAGCATCACTAAGTCTGTCCTTCTCTTTTAGCTCATTACTGAGCACTGTCAAAGGACAGCAGGAAGTAATGTTATCATGATGCCCATTAAGCAAGGGTTCCCAAGTAAAGCCTTTATTTCCACCATTCTTCATGCACTTCCTGTCTCCACGGACCAGACACAGCTGTGATAACCTCAGCCCTGGTAAAGAACTGCCAACAAATAGTGTCAAAATGCAGACACTGGACAGGCCAGAGCCTGCAAGGGTCAGCATTCAGCCCCTGTTCAACATCTCCGTCAGCTCCACAGAGTCTGACCAGTGAGAATTATTTTACATCTCCCATTTCACACACTCGCTCTCATTCTCTTTCTCAAGTCACAGTTTTGCCTTTGACCAGACTCATCTGCTCCCCAGGATAACAAAAGTAACACTTCATCCTCACAGCACTATGGGCAGTTTCTAGTGCTGCTTTTTCCTTATTCTATTAAAAATGTCCCACTTTATAATCAGCATGAACTGGAGTAGTTTTGGCTGCTGTGTGGAGCTTCCCCTACTGCCATTATGCAGTTTCATAACTAAGACTTCTCTGCCTGAGTCAACTTAAAACTACTGAAAATGTCAACTATATTTCAAAATTAACTATTGCCAGAAATGGTCACACTGCTTTCAGACAATCTTACTTTTGGAAGACATCCCTTGAATGCAAAAACTGCAGCATTTTTAAGTATCCACCTATCCTTCATCCTCATTAGTATTCAATAATACTGGTAATTGCATAACTCAATAATCAGTTGTAATTATACCTTTAAGAGGCTTTCAAAGAGCCAGTTCTCTCCTGGTGTGTAAACTCTTAATTTGTGTATAAGCTGGCTGCATTCTGTCTTATCTCTTCCAAAAATGTACTTAGCATTTACTCTAAATGACTCCACCTTCTTCCACTTTCTGACGGGATCTGTATTCCACATAGTCAAGAAATAAGGAGCTATATGAAGGATCAAAAGAAAGTCCTGTACTGCTGGATTTGTCACAGGCCTCAGGAACTTTCACACTCCTCACTATGCAACATGATATCTTAGTTTGTGCTTGGTACTATTGATTCTCCTACCTGTAAATTATAGCAACTTCCCCTCTTGCTGAAAAGCCAAGCATGCTCAACTCCTCCTTCTTATGAAAAATCTTAGACACCAGTTGGGAGGCAACTTCATGGTTTTAAGTAAAACAATATTGATTTTTATGAGTCTAACCACAGAACATAAACAGCACATTGCCTATTTACCCTTATTTTATGGGTGGCACATTAGCATTCTCTTTATCACTATGCCATGAATGAATGAAAGGTAGAAAAAGTTTGCCATATATAAACCATTCATCTAATTGTGGAGCTGCTGCACACAATTGCTTTGTGCAGAGGAAAAAGATGTCAGACTTTGCTATTGCTTGGAGAAGGAGCAGAAAAATGATGGCCAGCAACTTCAGAGGAGCATCTCTCGGTAATAACCAAATGGCGGTTCTTCTGGATAGGTATTGGAGCAAACTGCTATCTGCAAACACAGTACAGAGAACCAGGATAAATTGGAATACACCAAACTCTTATTCTTTAACAGAATTCAGGCACTACCAGACTCTAAACTGGAACATTTTTTTCTTAAACTTCCCTTTAGGAAGGATCTTATAAAATGGGACCTCAGTCCACAGATAGGATCTTTGTCTAACACCTCATCTCTAAGATATCAATGTAGATTTTAAAATATTGAAACTAATTGAAGCTGTAGGAAAAAAATACTGTCAGCAACAATTTTGTCAGCTTTTGCCTGACTGGTTGGTTCAATATTTTGGTAGACACATTTGACTTCCACAATGTGCTCGCTACCTTGTCTCATGCAATAGGAATTTGAAAACCCAGAGTGTTTAATGGTTTGTTTGAACTGATGTCACCAAGATATACAAACACCTCTTTAAAACAGTGCCCTGAGAACAGAACAAAAATCAATCCTTTCCATGTGAAAACTTACTTCTTTAGATCTTTCTTTCGGGCAGCAGAGTTCTTGTGTCCTCTTCCTGCAATAGGCAGAAGGACACAACCCAATCTAGAGGCAATATTTCTAAGCATGTTTCCTTTCCTTTTGGATTAATCCTTACAACAGAGTTTTTTATGCTCTGGAAAATGTATGCTGCTATAAATTTGCAGCCAGCTGCTACTGGCTGTAGCAGCCCTGTCTGAACCCAGTCCAGTGTAGGTCACCAAGAGTCAATGCTGGAACAAGCACTTCTTCACTCTTAGAATTGCATCATCACATTACTTCCCAGCAGTGTCTTATCACTGATCATCTGGGGACAGAGATTTTTGTTAATTTGCCAGATGGAGCTTAGTAAAGCAAGAACTCTCTGGAATACCTGAAGGACAGAAAAGCTATGTGTGGCCTTCTCTCTCTTTTTTATTTTTTATTGAAAAGTAAAGCAATCACTGTTAGCTTTGCAGGAAGATCCTCAGGGTTAGCCACAAAACCAGAGAACCTCAAGTAAGTAAAGGTCTAAAATAAAACAAAAACCAGTAACAAATGCATTGTTTTCTCTTGCTTCTAACACAATACATCCCACTAAGCCCCTAAAACCAATCCTGTATGTATTTAATTGTGATTATGCTGAACGCAAGATTACCGGAGCCAGAAAATGTCTTGGACTGGGACCAACAATTGTTTTCCATTTTGAAAACTTCACAATGAACATGGCTGGAGACTTGGCTCCCACTCCCTGAATGAAACCCAACATCAGCTCTGGGTCCCAAGAGTCCCAAAACTGAAGTGACTCAGATGCTGCAAAGGTCAGTGCAACCAAGAACCACTGCTGAATTTACTATTTTTGCTATCATCATGTCTTTAGCCCTTAGCCAGGACCCCTACTGCATTAAGGAATGTGCAAGTCATCTTGCAAAAGTAGTCCCTGCACCAAAGACCTTACAGTAGAAATTTCAGCAGGCTCGATCAACTACACAGAACAAGCAAGGGGGGCAGGAGGGACCTGGTAACCCAAACACAGGCACATACTGGCACAATAAGCATTAGTCATGGCTTACCACCAACTAATCACCAAAAAAAATATTTTCCAGTAACAGTTCTCACTTTTACCAATAAGAGACCCAACAGAGCTTGTTTTGTTTTTTTTTTTTAACCTCTCTGCACTCTCAGTACAGAACCACCTACAGACAGAAAACCCTTCTCTCTCATACTAGCACCATGACATTTTACTGCATTTTGTGCACTGGGCAGGGGGGAGGGGAGGTAAACCATGGCAAGCCAATCAATTAGATGCAGACTGGCCCTTCTTTTTATAGTGAAAGGGTTTTATTTTTTCTCCTAAGAGTGAGAAGACTCCAAAACTATTCTTATAAGGAGGTGTCAGTGAGGTTTTTGATTCAAAAGCTCTGGGCAAACCTACAGTTCTCAAAAGCATACTAATTTTTCCTCTCATGTGCTTTGTTCTGTGCCTGCTGCTCTAAGTGCATTCACCAGACCAGCTTTTATTAATAAGATTTAGTACTCTGCACAATAGCTCAGAAAGAGTCAATGATCTTCTATGTGCTATTTATTATTCTACTAAATTTGAAAAGTGCTCAACTTGTATGCTTATGCTCCCAAGGTCCTTGCCGGGTTGGAAAGGCAAGCCACCAATGATGGTACAAGGTGCAGTTTGGCTCCAAAGGGGGGCTGGCTGTGAGCACATCCTGAGGGGTCTTCTCCTGATGGGACATGAGCAGAGGAGACCAGCTTTGCTCAGCCAAGGTCTACTTCGTGTTGGCTGGAGGCACTGTAGTTATGTGATTGAGTCTACCAATTTTTGTTTCTGCCTTGGGCTGGGAACTGCAGTAAGGGGTTGTCCTTTAGCTCCTCTAGAACAGGTTCAGACCTCTGGAATTCCTGGATCTTGAAGCAGACTTCAAAAAATGGAGAAGGAGAGACTGGACTCACCTTGAAAAGTCATGTTACTATAACACACAAGCCTCTATCCTCTATCAAATTAGAGGGGCCTTCTAATTATTAAATTATAAAGGCCCATCTCCATTTCTCCCTAAGCTGAGACTTGCTAGGTGAGCCAAGCAAAGTAAGTGGATTCATGTGCTCTAAAAGCACACCATCCAAGCAGACATGAATCCTTTTTCCATTCAAAGCAAGGCATTGTTTGTGAGCTAACTATATATTCCCCATGGTCACAGGGCAAGAAAAACATTCATTCTGTCTTTGACATGATACTATAATTCTCCAGGCTTTCTCACTGTAATGGGTTCAGGGTAAATTCCCCGTTTGTCCTGGCCTCACAGTTCCCAGCAAATGAGTCCTAGAATGATAGAACACCATTTCACTGAACTAACTAGCTGCTTTTGGCTTTCTTCTCATTTCTCCCCTGTAACACAGGGCCTTTTATCTTGGGGCTGTCTCCTCCTGGGCATGCCTCCAGCTAGCCTCAGTGCCTGCTGCACATGAGCACTGTCTAGGCAATATCAGCATTGCTTTAAAGTGTACCAAATGCAGCAAAACAGTTCCTTTCTCTCCCTCCCACCCCCCCCTTTTAAATAAGAATTTTTTCCGTGTGGTTAGAGAAATAACATCTGGAATTACTGAAGGCTGCCAAAATGAGAGAATGAAAACAATGAGTTGAGTCACACTTGAACCTGCCAACTTCATATAATTCAGACCTTCTTGAGGCAGAAGAAAAAAAATAAATAAAAGAAAATGTTTTAGTATGCCTTTGACAATGCAATTAAAAAAAAAAAAAATCTGCTGATGTCAGTTACAGAGTTGTCCCAGTCATAGCATCGTGGTATGGGCATTCATCCTTGGAGCACTCTGATATCACAATATTTCTATATTTCATCTTACATATGCAAGAGCAGATCAAAGTTTCTCTTACTAAGCAGAGACCCACTGAGCTAGTGGAATTTCACCCAGGAAGAGATGTTGAGCCTCACTGGACATTTTTACTCCATCTCACAATGCAGTGCAGAGAATTTGAAATTGTCCTAAAAGTCTCTTCATTTTTCACACTCATGAACAGTACTGGTGTGCTCTAGTACACTTTAAAATGGTTGCATACTATTCCAATGTAGTCTCTGTAAATGATCAGCTTCTGTATGATACCCTAACCCTTATTAAGGACATTACATTTCTCTGTCTGGTCTAGGAAGGACTTTCAAGTGCTTCCATGGTATGAATTTTTCACCTCTTTTCACTTCAAAGAGCTGTGCTGTGCCAGCACACAGGCCCAGCAAAGCTGCACTGCCAGGACCTACAGAATGGAGAGTTAAACTGTTCAATGAAACAAGAAACTCAGGTGATACAAAATACCAGCAAAATATTCTGTGAAAAAAAAATCACAAATATGAATCAAGCCAGGCAGCCTGAGGAGTCTTCCATGGAATTTAAATGCAAATGTAAGTGTGTCAGGTGGAGGAAGAAAAGAGCAAACTGGAGCCTTGCATATATGAGAGAGAAGAGCAGCAAAGCACAGCAGTCAATAGACAGCAGAGAAGGACTTGTAGCAATACTCTGGGAAAAATCTAATAAAGGACTCTGGATAACAGGTTTAGCTAGAAAGAAGTACAATCAGCCAGGAAACTTTCTGCTGCTGATTAATAAACAACATGCTCAGGGATTTACAGATATTGTTTGTAATCTGCCTGTATCCAAGATGTACCAAACTTCATCATCCATCCATTCCATTATTTTTTTCTTTTTAAAGAAACTGCTCCAAAGACTTAAGTGAAGCCGACTGCTGGGTCAAGCAGGGTTGCATAGTTCATATCTCAGCAAAGCACAAGAAATTATTATCAATCCTGTGTGGTACCATCTGACAATGGAAAAAGATGATGCAGAGTCATGCAGGGTTACCACAGGAGATGCTACACTTTCATCATAGGGCAGCTATAGTGGCAGCCCTTCTACAAAAGTGCTTTAACTGGTGTTTCAAAAAACCCTTAGACACAACCCCATTATAATTTGTGCTAATAGTCCCCTTGTCTGACCTTATCTTACTGCTATTGCTTCCGTGGCAGGAGCAGGTGACATTCATAGCCACTTTCACAGCAGTGTGCCAGTGTGATAAGTTCACCCTGGGTTCATCAGCCCGTTACTGGCTCAGGCAGAAGCACCCACTCCCCTCCTTTCTTTTCTCTAAAGCTGCCATTTCACCAGGCTATGGCAAGGTACTTTCTGCACAGCTATCACAGTCCCCTTCCCTCAGTGCAAACCTACTGGAAACTCTTATCGAGCTTGCCCACTCCATTGTTCCACACTATCACGTGTTATCTCAGAAGAGACTGCACATTCAGCACATGGCAGCTTTTTTCTTTTCACTAAGTCCCCTGGCAACAGTTCCAGTAGCTCTCCTCACCTCAAAGGCTTTAAACAATCCTACCAAGATGGCTGAGCAGCTAGAGATCCATTAACACAACTCCATTACGTGGAGAGACCTTTGTTCCAGGATAACACAGGGTAAGACTCACTATTTAGTTTAAAAGCTTTCATAAACAGTAAGCTAAAAGAGCCCCATCTGGTTTAATATCAAAAAGGGAATGTCTACAAGATGTGGCTACACTGATTGAGTTTTACTCTTTTAAATTCACTCCTTATCTTACACCAAGAGGTTTCCCATTTAGACAGTGCTAGGCTGCTAAACGGTACTTAACCACCCACTATTTTGTACTTATTAACTTACTGTCATTTAACATAAAATGCTTAGGCAAACCATGAGAGAGATCAGAATTCTGATCCTCATATTAAAAAGAAAAGGGCTCCAGGCATTAGATTGTGAAATATGATTTCCCAGGATATATTAAATTCTGGGTTAGTCTTCTTTTTGATATCACAGAAAGTCAAACCTCATTTCATAAGAGGGCACTTCAACATGCTTTGCATACAGCATGCTTTCCCTTGATAAAGGCTCTGTGCTGCAGCAAACTTGGAATTCGATCAGAACCTCTGGAGCACCCAGCAGTGGGTGTGGAGGAGAGCAAAACCCACAGCATGAACCCCACCTCACCAAAGTTCCTTAGATAGTTCTACAACCAACACAAACAAGAGGAATGAGCCAAGGGGCTCAGCAGAAAGCACCACAGGCTTGCATTATGCTGCAGGAGGGACTGCAGATACAGACCCTAGCTGGTACAGCACACATCACCCCTCTAGTACCATGTTAACTGCATTTCTGCAAGAGCCACAGCAGAATGGCAAACAAAGCATGCATTTAGGACCATTGGTAACCAAAAGGGTACTGAGGCCTGAACTTTTTCACATACTATCAGTCTAACTGCAGAAGAACTGTTGAGAAATACTTATGACCAAAACCTAGCTGCAATATTTGTGTTTGGGACTCAGAGATTCTCACAGAGTTTCAGAGGGAAGTTCCCCTCAGTCCTCACGGTCTTGCATAATTTGTTCATATGTTCCTTTAGCTTCAGCATATTTCAAAGTGAAACATGGTTTGAAACACAAAAGCACAATTGTTTACAAGAAAACCTACAATGACTGATGTTACTAGAGATCAACAGGAGGCTGCACAGGGAAGGAAAGCTGGGAACAAAATGGAAAGAATGCCCTGATAATCTGGGGGTAGACAAATCACCAAAATACACCACCAACCACTCTAAACTCCTCCTCCTTTTCTGCTTGGGCACATAGTTCTCCAGAAGCAGAAGATTTCTCAAATTAATGGTGCTGTCCTGAGGTCAACAGAGTAGGATTTTACCCACCAAGTTTAAAGTGAAGGTCCACCACTGATAGTCTGACTTTTAAATTTATTACTTTGATTGTGCCATGCTCTGAACCAACTCCCTGTATAGGTGGCTGCTAAATTTGCAGGCTGACAGAGCCACATGTGGCACATTAAACATGCCCCTTCACAGGGCTCTCCTCATCTGACTGCAATTGCTGAAGAGGGGCAGCCAAGCCAAGGGTGACATGGTCAAGAGCCTTTCACCATTCTCCAGCTTGCCTCAAGCTGGAGCATCCTCCCTGCTACACACTGCCACACCCCTGCACTCCAGTGAGACGCTGCTGGCACAAAGATTTCAGCTGCTCTCCTGCAAATACCTGCTCTTCCTTGGCAGAAAACCTCACTGCTACGTGACCTGGTCTTGCTCCAATGCAGTGACTGTGGTTGGGTATTTCCTGTGCTTCTCCCACAGCAAGCTTGGAATAGGCAAAAGTGAATTTTCAGGACATCCTTATCAGCAGGTCACGACTTACAGCAAAAAGAAAGGTCTTCATAGCAGACCATATGGAAGAAATAAGGGACATGCCAGGGCAGGGCTTGCCCAGAAGTCAGCAGCACTGAGGTTTGTTGCAGAGCACTCTAGAATTGGACTCTGGACAGTGGACTTGAATAATCACTTAGCCAAAGACCCCTGTGTCTTCTAGACCAATTTATATACTTATTGAAAACTCTCACAGGTAATACAGATAAAAAGCAATAATATGAGATTATCTCTATTTTATTAACATCATTTGTTAATTAATGAACTTCACTGTGTTTTGTAACAGATTAAGACTCTTCCATACTAATTCTTGTAAAATAGATTGCAAAGCTCATCTCCAGTGAAATTTTATCCCCTTCTTTCACCTTCCTATACAGAAGGGTGCTTGGTAAACTGTGATTATCTTCTATCACAATTCTTTTATTTGTTATAACTCACTTTGATGGACACCTTGATGTGTGATTTGATACTTGCTTTTTAAAAAAGAACACATGCAGTATCATTGTTCTAGTCATTGTTCTATTGCTTCTTCCTGTGTTTCTAGCTTCCCTTTGCCTGCCCTTACTCATGATCCTCTCTAATGAAGGAGGGAAAAGGAGGGGGAAAGGGAATATTTATGAGTATCATCAGGTTCAGTATTATTTGTAAGCCCATGTTTAGTCTGAAAGAATACATGAGACAGTGTAGATATGGCTCTGTCTCTTTTAGTAGTCTCCACCACTGACAAATAAGAGTATTCCCAAGGAAAAATCACCATTGCAAATTAAATTGGGACCATATTCTTGTCAGGTGGGCAACCTACTCTGCTCTAAGTTGTGCTGTTCTAAGAAATCACAAGGTCTTTCTTAGTGGTACTGCAAAAGTGGCCCAAGTTTCCACGTACACAAAAATGTTATTAGCCACTGCTATAATTTCTGCATTTAGTAATTCATGCTGCAATTATTTCTGCATAGGTTTAAAATCTATTTTTGGCCAACATATATGCCATGGATGGAAAAGTAAACTATGAGAGGAACTAAGCAATTGTTTAACAAAGAGTTAAGTGAAAACATTTGAACAAGACAAAACACTTTTAGTTAAGATTTGTGAAGAGTAGCTATTCAGAGAGAGTAATGCAAGATAAAAAAACCCAAACAACTCTGAAAAATATTCATGCTTCCACCCAACTTCTTGTAAGAACATTTTTAAAGCATCTTGCAGGCTTTACAAGCCTTTGGTGCCAGTGCTTATCAGAGCCTTCGAATCAACAACAGGTGCTTTACTATGAACTAGAGTACAAATCTCATTTTGATTACCCTTTTTTAGTAGTTCTTATGCTATTCTTGAAGTTTATTAAAACCTTGCAGGCAGATGATGAGTTGAGCTACTCAGCTTTTGTTTGGGGAGTGGGCGTAGATGGATTGTTTCTAAACAAATACAGCTCTAGCCTTTGTGGTTGCAGCAAATAACTTAAAATATGATCAAGAGTGCACCTCCAAAACCTCAAATGCATAGGGAAAAAAAGGGAAAAAAAAGAAAAATGAAAAAATTGGTGGGTTTTGAATTTATTTAACTGTAATAAGGATGAGTTTTACAATGCGAGGACATAGGGTAGAGCGCAGCTATAAATCAGAGCCTCTCAGGCCCCATGAAGCAAAGCAAACTGTACTTCCCTCACCCTCAGCCTGAAGATACAGTAGGCAGTGGTATCCTATATCAGCCTGGCCCTGCTTCATGGCTAAGCAATCCAGGCTTTTTCATTCTTTTGCCTAAATTCTTTTCACTCTCTCCAGAGACAGCTCAGCTACAAGACATTAAAACAAAAGAGCACGGAGTATATCAAGCCTCAAACAGGCTTTTGCCTCTAAAACTACCCACAAGCATGTTGGGCATATAACACTACAGTTTACAACAGTCTCTCCTCCATCAGCTAGTACATCACCTTCATTAACCTGAAGTATGGAAGAGACTGTATTTAAAAAAAAGGAGGGGTGGGACGGGAAGTAAAATCTCTGTGTATGAGCTCCTTTCTTCTTTCAGATAAACAACATACTTATGTTGCATCTGGGACAATTATGGGACTTTTCCCAAGATATTAAAAATAATTCAACAATTTATCTCTGTATCATGGTCAATGTTGTGTAATTATTACTGAAAGGTAACTGCATCCCCAAGGAGACAACATACAATAATCCTAGTTTGTAGTCAGGTGTCCAATGTGCCAGTAGCTCCTTTCACAATAATGGAAATAAGAAGAGTTGCCATTATTAACTGAAATCTAAGCTCACAGACACCTTAAATACATGCCAGTTTAAGACTCAGATCAGGTGTTCCTGAACCCTAGCCTCCTCCTGTATCCAATGGTCAGCAAAGTCCTCTTGACTGACAAGAAGTTTGAACTGTTTTAAGACTGAGGGGAAAAGTGTCTGGGAGGGTTAAAACAGATTAGCACAGAGCTGTAAGGTGATGAATGGAGCCTGCCCCTGCAAGTCTTCCAGGCTATCTTCATCTTCATGCCCACTGGGGACTGACTCACAGGTGTTTTAGGAAGAAGCAGCTGCCTGCTTTGTGACATTTCAGCTTTTGCCTCCAGGTTGAGAAGAATTTACGGGATGAGATACACAACAGAGAGGAGACAGTCTGCTGGAGATATCAAACTGCATCTGCTCCATCCAACATGGAGCTCGTCTAGCAAGTGAGAAGAAAGGTTTCCACATTTCAAACTCAAAAGGAGACCAGCCCCATCCCACTGACAAAGGGCAGAGATTCTGAAAGGGGATATGCATTTAAAGTAAGTTAATGCCATTAGCGAATTTAGAGCTGCTGAAAGCTGCTTGACATGGGCTGACATTTCTGGAGAAGGACATTCTCCACTTGCAGGGCAAACAAAACAGGAGGTGACATTGCCCAGTTTCCCCCTCTACAGGTCATAGGGCAGAGATGGAAGGTGGGAACATGCATGTGAAAAAGCCTGCCCAGCACCAAGCAGGACCTTCACATTAAGCAGCCGTGCACAGCATCTCTGTGCCTTGCTCCACACCAAGCCCCCTCAGCTCTTCCTTCTGTGGGTAAGAAGCACACAAGAAAACTGCACACCAATTGAGCATATTTATTTTCTCAGTGCAGTCTGAACCAGTGAATTTAAATTTAAGCTTAATTTAAAGCAATGGATTGAGAAATCAACACAACTTAAAGTGAACTCTAGAAGTTGTATTGGTTTCTAATTAATTAGTCAGTCACCAGCAGTCATGGCAGTATTCATGTAAACAAGATCACACTTTTTGATGGAGTTTTCCTTTTCACAAGCATAAAACAGACTCATAGCATACCTGCTAGTTCGAAGATTAACCCAGCAGTTAAGAACCTGAGCTCGCCTTGCCCCACGCTAATCAATATGGTATTATCCGATCTTCTAAGATAAATTGGTGAAGAAGTAAGTAAAAATGTGATTATTCTGATCTGGCACATGTTTGGTCTGAGGTGTGAGAAAAGTGAAAGAATGAAAGAAAGAACAAATGAACAGAAGAGAGAAAGAGAGAAAGAAAGAGAGAGAGAAAGAAAGAGAGAGAGAAAGAGAAAAAGAAAGAGAGAGAAAGAGAGAAAGAAAAAGAAAGAGAGAAAGAGAGAAAGAGAAAAAGAAAGAGAGCGAGAAAGAGAAAAAGAAAGAGAGAGAAAGAAAGAGAAAAAGAAAGAGAGAGAAAGAGAGAAAGAGAAAAAGAAAGAGGGAGAAACAGGGGGAGGGAGAAAGAGAGGGAGAAAGAAACAGAGGGAGAAAGAAACAGAGGGAGAAAGAAACAGAGGGAGAAAGAAACAGAGGGAGAAAGAAACAGAGGGAGAAAGAGAGGGAACTAGAGGCCGAGTTTTTAAGACAGTACTGAACTAGCAAGATCTATAGCATTAATCTATAAAGTTTGCAAGTCGTCTGGTTTTGCAGTATTACTGTAACCTTTGTCCTAGGAAGATTACTTTATCTGCAAGTCAATAGCAACACAAGTTTTTATGAAGCATTCAACAAACAGAACATTCAAGAAACAGAGGGAGAAACAGAGGGAAGAAGTAAGAATTGGTGAGCAAATCTGAGCAAATTCTCCCCTCCCCCAGCCTTACTCTCAATCACACAACTTCAATCTCCAAAGTCACATTAAGTCCAGAACCAAGCTAAATCCCCCCAGAAGCGTGTGAGCGGAGAAGAAAGAGCTGAATGACCAGGAAAGGGGCGTTCCTTGGTTCAAAGAGTCACCGAATCTATTTACAAAGGAGCCTGAGAGGTCGGAGCAGGGTCCGTGCAGACATTCAGAATTACCCCGGCCAGAAACAGACCCTGAATCGCCCCGCAGTGTGCAAACCTTGTTCTGTCAGGGAAACTATAGTAACTACATGACCACTGAGGATTAGTGTGACCCTGGGTCATAAAACTTGATGGCCACAGATTAGCAAAAGATCAGGTCAGCACTGGACAGGAAGGCTTTTTTCTTTCTTTTAAGGAAAGAGCATCAGAAGCGGGATGCTAATTCTGCTTCGGATCTGCTGTAAAACACACACGACAAACCAAATGTGTGCTTACAAATATTTTGTCATATTAGATTAAATTATAGCAGACAGACTAAACAGCGAAATCTGAAATGCAGGGTCTTATGTTTGGGATATCCTTGGAGCTTTTATACAAAGAAAGAGAGAAGTTTATACTTTGGCATTGCACGGCGCACAGTCATCCCATACCTGCTGCCTAACACAAACACAGCTCGCTGCATGGCAGCAATGTATCTGTCAGTGCAGGAACACACAGGTTTAACACTCAAAATCCTTCTCCTTGGCTACCAATTTGACTGTGCTGCCCTTCAGCCTTTTGTGGTGCTTCTTGTCCTTTCCAGATAAATAGAGCCTGCCCGCTCTTCCCCAAGGCTGAGTTTTAGTCCATCTGCCCTTATTTTCACCTTGATTTTGTCTATTTTTATCTCACTTTAGCTCATACTGCATTGGCCTTGTCTAATAGGTAAGGCAGCCTCCTGCCTTCTCCCTGCCTTGGTCTCTTGTGAGTACCACTCCTTTTTGTGAAGCTTCCTGAGGCCCATCCCCTCACCAAGAACATTTCCACACACTCCTACCCTGCACACCAGGGTGGTGTGAGCCAAGGGAAGCCTGGCAGGGTGGTGAGCTGGCAGAGGCAGTGATACACAAACAGGGTCAGGCAGAGAGCCAGCTCGGCCAGGCAGCAGGCACGGGGAGCAAGGGGCACCCAGGCACCCAGCTCAGCTGGGTGTGCAGTGGAACATCTCCTGGAAGCAGAGATATGGCAGTGTTACCTCTGTCAGGCAGAGGAAACTGCAGAACAATGCTACATTTGATGTCAACTGGATGCTGGGGGAGTGGTGTTGTTAAGAATTCGAAGAAAGGTACTAGTCACCATGTTGGTGCCCTGACTTCCTTGTAGGGTTTTGGCCCAAAAAAACAAACATACTTTGCTTTTACAAAAAAACCTCATGAATTTCAGAAAAGGATCACTCAAATGCAACCTGCCTGCTGAGACAGGAGTGCCTAGAGTCATTAACCCTGGAGGTCTTTCCCAGTTCTGCATGTCTCTTTTTTCCCCAGAAGCAAGAGGTGAGGAGTAAGGGATCTTGTTGGACTGGTATAGTTTCACAAGGTGGAACGAGGAGGAGACTGCAAAGCAGTGACTGAGCTTCAGGGCTTTTTTTAAGAAGGAAGTTTCAACCTTTTCCTTCTCCTTTTTTTTTTGAAATACCTAATGACCCAGCTTTCTGTTCACACTTATCCTGCAAAACAGTATGCACTAAACTCCCAAATGAGCCCTTTGCTCCAACATCTTCTGTTCCTAGGGCTGCTGAAGGATGAAGAAGAGTACAGTGGAGTTCAGTGGGGCCAGCACATCCAAGGAGATAAACTGGGTAGTCACCCAGGCTGACAGAACTGGAGGGGCAGCATTTCTGGGATGCTTTCTTCAGAGCTGCTGACTGGTCAGCATGGCTGACTATGCAAATGTGGGGGGAATAACAACAAAAATTGATTTTGCCAGAACCGCAAAATAATTAGGACAATTCCTGCCCTGCAGAAAAGGTATCTAGGAGAAGTTAATTGCACTGGTGGAGGGTTAAAAGCCTGTGCTAACTGTACTCAGAACAGCATCAGCAAGAGGAGCAGAGCTACACCAGCCACACGTGTCCAGAAAGGACTTCTCTTACTTCTGGCTGCCCACCACCCACAACACCCCCTCCTGCCTCACCTCCACCTCCCCAGTGCCTCCTCCAGGAGGGCACCTCCTTTCCCAGCTTCTGATAAACACAGGCAGGGCTCCCATTCTTCCTCACAGAAAAACACCTCTCCGTGCTGATGGTGCAGGGAGGGACATTCAAGGGCAATCGGGAGGTCTCTGGGGCTGCAGCACTAATGAGACACTTAATCATTCCCTAGAGGAGAAATAACCCAAAATACATGGGGTTTAAGAACTTCCCAGAGGAGGGCCTGGTGGAGCCTCAGCATTTCTTGTCAGCAGCCAGCAAGGACACATGACCACAGTGTACACACTCCTTCCTTCACAAAAGGAAGAGCAGGTACCTGGAAATGTTTGTCCCACCACTATGCATCTTTCTCCGTGCCCACCCTAACAGCACTCCCCCAGTCCTCAGTGTCCTCTCTGGTGCCACTGCCCCCCTGGCTCAGTATTTCCAAACCTCCTCCTGCAGCAGCACCCAGCACGGCCACCACTGCTGGGTCTGCGTGCCATGGCCACCGCCTCTAACCCCTCACTACAACTCACAGCAACCAAAGCCCCAAAAATCCCTAAATCTGCCAATCTCCCTCTTCACTGTGAGGCCTCCTGCATGGGTTTGACTTTCATGGGGCAGACACCTCCAGCATAAAATACTTTCCCTGCTCCCATCTGCAGAGGTGTGCCTGAAATGGTCTGAAATGGTCTTCTGTTCCCCTAGCCTTTGCTGCCCACAGCCCCAATGCCCATTGAGGAGGGTTTGTGAGACCACTCAGGCTCCCACCTCAAGGGTACCATGGCAATGCAGACACCTCTGCAGAAATAGCTGATATGAATCGGACCATGCAGTCTTTGGTGTCTGATAACTCCAAAAAAAACCCTCTTCCTGATGTCTGTGGTTGAGAAATGTTTGTGCCAAGTGCCATTCATCCGGTAGCTATAGCTACATATATATATTTATATTTAACTTGCACTTAAAACCACACAAACTGGTGAGAGTGAGAGGACATTGATCTCCACAGCTTTGCTTCACAACCAAGGCTGTGATGACACAAGACATGGGTGCACCACAGCATGTTCATAGAGTGCAGTTTGGGCAGAAACAGTTTGTAAACATCAGAAGAAACAGCAAAAAACCATTTGAGTTGTGAAACAGTAACATGTGCCACTAAGAGACAGTTTACTTTTCAGACATGTACAGTGCTCCACATTGTTCCCATGTTTTTCAAAGGAAATTATTAGTGTTATTAGCACATCAGTCCTCCTTTACAAAAGCAACTCTAGCCACAGTTAATGTTTAAGAAGGAATTAAATATTAACTCAAAGGAAAGCACAGAAGTCATGGTTTCAGACCATACATCAGACACACAAAGAAATATTGCTGTGAAAGCAGGGGGGAAATTAAAAACGAAAACAAAACCAAAAAAAACCCAAAACAACAACAACCAAAAAAACAACAAAGCACCCCAGGTTTGGTTCCCAAATCTAAAAACAAATTTAAAATAAAATCAGAGTTCTCCTGCTTCATCACCTTCAGGTTCCCCAAGAGGGAGGACAGCATTGCTTTTCTGCTTTTCACCCCAGGACAGGTAATTTTCCTCCTGCATTTGATTTAGCAATGACTCCTTAACAATAGAAGGTGGATCACAGTGACTTAACCTGCTGAGGAGGGCTGCAATTTGATTCTCAGCCTGAGATTTGCAGGTAAGATAAAGTGCAAAGGTGACTAAACATCACAACAAGCAAGGTCTAGCCCTGTGGCTTTGCCTGGAAGGGAAAACGGATTATTATTATTATTACAGCAGCAAACCTACCAAGATCTGTTCCTTTTTGCCTGTTCCAGCTCCAGTACATGAAAATCCTTGCAGCTGTCTGAAGATGGTTTTATAGTGGCAAAATGGCTTGTTAAATGAGTTCATAACATGCATTCTGCCATGTTCTACAATAATCCCTTATTCTCTTTCACATCTTTGCATTCACTGCAAACTTATGAGCTGAAAAATATTAATGAATATTAACTAACTGCACCATTATGAATACACTTTTTAAATATTGCATATTGTGCTGAACTTCCAGAATAATACTCTCATTAATAATTGTGTTTGATCCTAGACTAAATCTAAAGCATACTTTTCATCTTCAAAATTTAAAAAATTTAAAATATATTAACCAATTAATCCACTCAAACCCTTATGGGGAAAGCAAACTGTCACCATCATCTTGCTGTTAAGTTTTTAGAGGGAAGAGTCAGGGAAGTAAAAAAAGGAAAAAATATTAAAGAGAAAAAAAAAAAAAAAACCTAAAAGGAAAGAAAAGTAGAGGCCAAAACAGCTTCATAAGGAAAGTGACAAATCACTGGGACCAACCCAGCTTGATGGGCTGCTCATTTCAGCCTGGAAAGACACTGGCAGGGACTGGCCATTACCTGAGTGGTGTGGGCTCTTAGTGAGCAAGTGGATGAAAAGCACCCTTATCTAAGGGAGCCAAGAAGTACAAAATCTCAATCCAAAGGATTTGTTTGTAGGAATGGATACATCTGTGGGCTGTCCCTGAACTCACAAGGGCTACTAACATGCATAAACAGAAATACTACATATTCCAGTTTAAAAGATGGAAGAAAAAAGCTTCCATGATGTTTGATTGCTCACTAAGTGCATGTCTCTGTGAGGCCCAGAGCTCTTGGAATTTTGCTCTGAGAGGTCTGTTCCTCTTTCACCAGTGAGTTCATGTCATATTTGTCATATTCTTTAATCACTTGTCTTATAGGCAAAATTAGCAAAACTACAGTTTCTTCCTTACAGTTCACCCTCTGCAAACCAGTACATGCTGCATCTTGAGGCATGAAAAACTAGGTTGGTCCTTAAAAGCTAATCTTTTAGGAGTCAAAGGCTAAATAAATAATGATTTTCACAGGGAACCACCTATACAGAACCTGGGAATATTTGTCTAAAATAGACTCTACGTAGCACTGAGACACAATTATTTCTCAGACAGTTGTTGCAAGCTTGAGTAATAGGCACCAAAGTCCAAACACAGCTTGACATCAATTTTTGCAGCAGGATGCTCGTATATTTTCTCCAAGTGCTTTCTGTGGGCAAGAAAAGCTTTCCATCTACTTTCTTCCCTTGCTGCAGCTCTGTCTAGGAGAACTTCAGTGGCCTAGAAATGCAGGTTTAGTCCCACCACTTGAACAGCTGCAGAATGACAATAACATGCTATGGCAAATTTTTCTTTGCCAAGAAAATTGCTGAAACTCAACACCAGCACAGTGGAGTCCACCAGTGGAAAATCAAAGTCTGGAGCACCACATTACCTGAAAGCATCACTGATCTACAAGGTAAAGCTGAGTGAATGGGGTTTGCTTAGCCTGGAAAAGAGACAGGGTGACCTAATTTGGGGTGACCCAATTGCAGCCTTCTGGCACCCAAAGGGAGCGTACAAGAAAAATGGAGAGGAACTTTTTACAAGAGCACGTATCGACAGGACAAGGGGTAATGAACACAAGCTAAAAGAGAGTAGGTTCAGATTAGATACTATGAAAAAATTCTCTGTTGTGAGGGTGGTGAGGCACTGGAACAGGTTGTCCAGAGAAGCTGTGGATGCCCCATAACTGAAGATGTTCAAGGCCAGGTTGGATGGAGCTCTGAGCAACCTGGTCTAGTGAAAAGTGTCTCTGCCCATGGCAGGAAAGAGGTGTGACTGTGGGGGGTATGTGTTTGTGTGAAACTACATGATCTTTAAGGTCCCTTTCAACTCAAGCCATTCTATGATTTTATGATCTGTCCACTACAGACACAATAACAACATCTAACAATTCAATGGATTTCTCAAAATCCAAACAGTAATTTGCAACAAGGAGGCAATTCATATGGCTTCAGGTGAAAAGGTCTCCAAGGTCTCTCAGAAACTCTGTGTACTTCTTTATCTTTTTTCCCTTGGCTTCATTGCATCATGCTTTACAACTGCTCATCAGGTGTTGGCTAACCAGGGTTATTATGACAAGAATATGACATTGCCAGCATTTTAATACATTGCTTCACTATATCTTTCTTAGATATTTTCTGCTCTCAACAGACTGATCCAGCTGCTGTCAGATGATGTTATCTTGGGCTTTTTGTTCATTGTAATACCTTTGGGAGACACGAGCAACTCCTCCCCTTCGTCCATCCCCCTCTTACACGTCTGTCTGCATTGAGTGGCTTGTTCCACAAACCTTCCCAGTCACTGCCCACACACTGGCCCATATCTGGCTTGGCTTACTCTCTATCAGGCCAGAGATCTCACAATCTCAGTTGCACAATTTCTTGCTACAATCTCTTTTTACACCAGGTTGGTAATCATATACTCATCAGTCTCTTTTACAGTACTCCACATTTTGTTTGAAACACTGTTCTCCCCAAAAGTCTTGTGGGATTACTGTCAGGAGCTTTAGTGACCTGTTTTCTTGTGGCTGATGGCCATTTTTTTGCTCATATGCCTTGACTGTTACTAGGGCAGGGCAGATGAGCAGATCTGCAGCTAGATTCACCAGGGTAGCACACAGGGCTGCTTCTCCAGCACATCCCCAACCACAGCACAAGTGCCAGGCTAAGGCAGGAGACAGGTACTTCCCAAAAAAGCCTTTTCCAGAGAAAGTAGAGTTGCCCAGTTCAGGGGAGACATTTCCATCACTAAAATTCACAGAGCCTAATGTCAAAGTTTCCTCAGGTGCTTGAATTTCCTGTCATCATTATGCTTATATTACAATAGACCGCCTTCATATAGATGAAGTAGCATTATAAAGGGCATAGACAGCTGTCAAAATACAAACATGTGAAGATTTAAAAGCTACAGGATGCAAATGGTTCAACAACCCTGTACCCAAAATTCACATTTCTGGCCCGAAAAGCCCTCCCAACTTACTACTAAAATCCCTTTTCAACATGCTTGACTCTTCCCTCTGGTAATCAGAACAGTGTGACATAAAAGCACCTAATTACATTTTTTAAAGAACATCTCAAGAAGAATCTCACTAGCACCATATTTGGTATAATTTCCAGAGGAAACAGCAGGGTCACCAGCACATTTATGTAAGTGATGGTTGTGCCACTGTCTGTGGGTGGCACAGGTAATTGTATCAGGTGCAGGAAGTCTGGAAAATATCCCATGATACATGTTTGCATCCAGATCTCCAAGTGGCTGCTGAGCAGCTAGGAATAAATACTCTCAGGAAGAACCTGAGAAAGGGTAAGAGCTTAAATTGATAAAGGAGGTATAAAATACCAGTTCACTGAGGGTATCTACCATGGCACTGGCACTGCTGGGTCAGGACATCACAAACTGGAAACTCCATCTTATTGCAGACAGCCAATTTTTGTAAGACAGGTTTTGTCTTACTTCCATTCTGCCATGGAGTAACATCCCTGTTTTTAAGGTGAGCTTGAGATTTTGATTTGAAACAGTTTCCACTCCTCTGGAATCAGTTCCTGTATCAGTCTACAAAAGCATCATTAGCAACAGATCCAGTAAGCTGAAATTATTGGCAGCCCTGTTAACCTTCATTTTAGCTTTGATCTTAAATGCCATCCTCAACCACCTCCACTTACTTGCCAATGCCCAAAATGCAGTAAGGTCAGTGTTTTCTGCATCCACTTGCCAGTACCCTCAATACTCAGTGTCACAGGTGGCTGCTTTTCATCTCTGCCATTGGTTCCCCAGTCACACTTTGTAGTGAGCTCCAAGGTGCTCAGCTTCTCAAAATTACAGCTCAGCTGTCCTTCCATGATGGCCACATGCTGATTGCCTGTGTAGACTTTACAACTGGCAATGCTACCTTCCCCCCTTCCCCCAATTTCTCTATCTCTCACAGTTTTTCCTCCTCATACAGCAATTACTCTGTGGGGCAAGCCTTATAGAAGCTTAATTCTTTAATCTTTTTCCAGGTGCAGAGTGCCTGGAAGAAAACTCAGACTTTCAAAAACATTTTGATAATCTTTCAGAAGTTTTGCTGTAGGGATATCACAATGTATGTCTGCTCAAACTAGATTTTTAGAGATCTTTGTGTCTCTATTATATGAATTACTTGTCTGTCCCACACTGCGTGCTACAAGTATTATGAAATTATTAGTATGTACATGAGTAGCAACACCAGTACTTACTGCACCTCCCCTTGGTGTCTGCCCTGAGTTTGTCATTGGCAAATATTGACTAATATTTGCAGTGCTTGATTATATTTTCACGTTCTTCCCTTTAACAGTGCAACAACTTCACTGATAATGCCCCACCACAGGACAGTTTCCTGTCTGCATGCAGCTGCCCTGTCTGGTGTTACATTCAGGTTTACAGCCATTCCACATTGTTATTGTAGAGTTGGAGCACTATCTTGTACAGACTATTTTTGTCTACACATGCTTACAAAACTTTTCAATAGTGATAGCATCTGCTACAATCGATGCAGGTGGCACTGGGAGCATTTTTCACTACAGCAGAATTTCTTCTCCCCAGAACTTCCTTTTCATTTGTTTATCTTTTCCTGCTTTCTTCTGTGTGTTTGTTCCTGCAAAAAACTTAGTTTATATTTATTCTTTTACTCTCTCTGTTTACACTGTGTTTGATGTGAGCTACCTCACTCTCTTGGAACACAAGCTGTCATGTTTGTCAGGTTTATTCATAGTTTTCTGTGCAGTCCTGTTCAGAATTACCTCATTTCTGTCCTCATCACTGAAGCACAGTTTGACATTTGATGTTCACACAAATCATCTGGTTTGCACCAATGATACTAATAAAGCACTTCCCAGCAATGGCTGATGAAAGCCTTTTGCATGTGACACTTTCTGAATTTCCTTAGTTTGAAGATGTTTCTGGAGTGCACTTGGAATTTTACAAAGGCTCCTTCAAGCTTCCACTCCCTGGTCCTTCTGGAATCTATAGCAGATGCTGTGCATCAATGTTCAACAGGATCTGACCCTCCCTTTCTTTTTCCAGCATACTCAGAACAATCCCAAAGCCTTCTGGGCTCGTACTGTTGGCACTTGGGTTCTTTACTTGCATGTATCAGAAAGATCCCAAAGCTTCTGATGTCACATATGCACAGGAGGCCACTTATTTCTGACACCAAGTTTGGCCCTTAAGCATGAAGAAATAGGCCAAGGCTGTCCAGCATTTGTTACCTCCTCTCCATGAGCTGCCTATAGACATCAACCTTTTCCTGAATGCAATGCTCCCTGTTTCTGGACATTGCCCTACACGCAGGGGACCAAGCTACCCTAGCAGTTCTCCAAACACCAAAATACATATCTTAGCACACTTCAGAGCTGGTCTGTTCGAGAAATCACTTTAATGCTGTGACTGAGAAATACTGATGTTATAAATTCAAAACTTCTGCTTTGACAAGTCTCATATTGTAGTCTCTTACATAACAACACATATAGAAGTACCAAAGATATGGCAGAGTGCAAAAGATATAAGACAAATTTTAAATAGGTCCTTTTGGAGTAGCACAGGATGTGTCTACTCTGCCTTAGGTAACCTGACAGCTTCATGTGTGAAGCCATGCTGTGAAATGCTGTTTTATTTCCTGCCTGCATGGACCTGGACCCCGTGTGAGGGGCAGCTGTGCATGAGACCCTGAGCTTGGTCTGGAAAGACCAAAAGCATCATCAAGGAGCTTTTCTGACAGCCACAGCATGTATTCCTATATTCCTGTTTCAAGTAATCTAACAGCAGATCTTGTTCATCTGCCTTGAGCAAATAAAGTAAAACCATTTGAGTAAAAAATGGCCATAAACCACAAGAGAATATGTTGCAAGACTTATTGATAGCAGCCCCAAAACTTCTAGAGTGTATAACAAGAGTTGCAAACATACCAGGTCACACATGAGCTCAATGTTTCTTCTACCTGTGTTGGTAGAAGTAACAGACAAAAAGGAAGAGACATGCAAATTTCAAAGTCTTTGCTATCTGATAAGGCCTGTCAGAACGAAAACCAGGAGGTACTGCCAGAATTAAATTATTTCCTCAGGACAAATCCTGCATTTGCAATCAAGCAACACGGGCTGAACAGATAAAGCCCATTTGTATAACATAATAATGGACAGGCATATATTTCACCAAAATAGTAAATACATACACTCTGTACCAACACAAGGCAAAACCACAGACATGGCAGACAACACTACATCCTTTCTGCTGAGACTTGAACAGCAAGACACAAAGGGAAAGCTAAAAAGCAACTGGCTAATAGATATGCATAAACTCTCTGAAAACCCTATGCCTCTCAAAAAAATTCAAAAAACAGTCAAAGCTGTCTCCCCTCTTGCAAAGAGGGATTACACTTGCCTCAACATGAAACTACCTTCAAAGACTACTCAAGAATTTCTAAAACACCAAGGCATGAAATTAAAAAGAAAACAAAAAACACAACCAAAACCCAAGCTAGAAAAAGGAATTTTTTTCAGGTAAATGAGGGCTAGTCAAAACAAACAATTCAAGCATAGCATGTGTTGCATATGTGATGAGACAAATTTTAAGGGACCATAGGTAATATGTAAGCAGCCTTCAGTAATTACATGGAATTTTCCTATCTTGATGGAGACAAAAGGGCTGCTGCAATAGGCATCTCTACAGGAGGGCTTTATGAACAAATAGGGCTGCATGTAGGAACTTGGAGTGCTCTCATTTCAGAAAGTACCCGATAAGGACGGGAGCCTTCCCAGGTACACTGTCTCCACTCAGGAGGGTGGGGCAGTAGCCAGGGCCCTACCAAAGGGCTCTCCCAGGCCATCTCCATCACTAAACAAACCAGGGGGGAGGCCTTGCTGCCAGATCAGCTCCACTTTGGTCTCTGCTTTGGGACAATCACATATGCTCCAAATTCTACTCCTGTTTTGCCACAATAGAGAGGTCTTATTTCCAGTGAGGAATGATGTGGAAAAGGCAGAATTCACCCTGCTATTGACCCTTCATTTCTCCAAAAGCATCTGAGCTCAATAGCCCAGAGTTCCCCTCGCTCTGCAGTGAAAGTTTAAAGAATATATTATTTTCAGCTCATGAAAATAAATCCTTTCCTGTGATGGGGGTTGAAGATCTCATTTTTTAAAGCATTTTTCCCAGCTACATGTATATTGAAGGAAAGAGTACAGCAGGGCAAAGCAGAAGTATCTACAGATATCTATTCCAGAAACCCCTACAAATTCTCAGTGTTCAAGCTTTCTTTTCATAAGCTTACTGCAAACATTCATAAGAATTTAGTTCCATCTTCCAGAAGTTTCACAAACATGGATAACACTGAGGTTCTTGTGCAAACATATATCCATTCATGAAGATATGCTAAAAAACTGGCATAACAATTTGCATTGAAAGCATCTACAGAGCTAATGCAAAAGTTTCTTGTGGCTTGGGAATCCCCAAGGCACGTATCAAAAAATAAAGAGGAAAAAAAGTAGTAAAAAAATTACAGCTCATTGCAAGCAACCAACAGAGGTAAAACAAATAACAAATATTCAAATCACATACAAGTACTCTCCAGACTCAACTATGCTCCCTCTAACCATTCACTGAGCAAGATGAAAAGCTGGTTAAAATAAAAAAAAAGTTTGCGTAATACTGGTAAACAGAAAGGATATATCTGCCAAATACATGTTTGCTGCAGTTAGTTCACTTTTCTTAGCCAGATTCTTCATTGTTCTGCATGCAAGAACCTCTGCTTATTCTTTTAAGCTCAGCTGCCCACTGGACTCAGTTTTGTTCCAGATAAATGAAGACAAGGGTGGGCTAACAGTGTGGGATCAGCCAATACAGGATGGCAGCACCATCCAGCCTGCAGCACTTCACCCCAGTGTTTGTGCATTCTGGTCCTGACTCTTCAGAAAATGCCACCATAACACTGTGCTTCCAGCAGCAAAAGGACAGACAGGAGAGATCCCTGCTGCCTACCCAGACCTTGGGAGACTTCCTGGGACACCAGGAACCAGGAACCTTTCCCCCTCTGTGCTGGGGAGGAGGGGTACAGGCCATAGAGAGAGAAGCTGGCTTTGGAGACCATGCCAGCCCTGCAGTGGTGGGCCAGCTCCCTCTCTGCATTGCAGGTCCCACAGACCTGGGGGGGCTGGGCAGGATTTAATTCAGGTGCCTGTGAGCAGGTCACTCACCATCAGCACCAGCACACAGGCTGGCACAGCCCAGGGAGCAGCAAAGCCTGACGGGGGACAGGGAGGAGGAGAGGAGGGCTGGGAAATGTTTTCACCCAGGTCTACCACTGAAGCCACCACATTGTACAGCCTCATCCTGCAAGGCTGCAGCAGCTCAAGGATCCTGAAGAAATCATCCTTTGCTGCCAAGACATGTTTCTCTCTAGCAGGGACAGGGAATTTCTATTTCCTGGGAACAAGAGAAGCTCACTAAAAACTGTTGCTTGTGAATGACCTGCTGCCCACTGTAGCTTCTCTAATAAAAGCACCCACTTCAATCAACATTCAAAAGTCAGAGCCTAAAATAATTTATAATTTAACTTGAAATCAGGGATATTTTTCTTTAAAATGTATCAAGAAGTAAACTTAGAGCTCTGTGTTTCTCTTTACCTTTAGATTTAACCAAAAGCCAGCCACATCTGTTTAACCTCAGGCTTTGGTGGACTGACATGCCTGAACAGACCTTAACACTGCCAGGGCTGCACATGCTGAGGTAACAGGAGAAGAGCAGAAAGCTCCAGCCTGTTGCTAAGATCAGGCAGCTTCCAAGTCCTAACCATGACCACAACAGACATCCCATTTCAAGGAGGAGCACAAATGAAGGAGAGAGCAGCTGAGTTTATGCTGGATTCTTCACCAGCACTCCTAAAAGCAAGGAGAAAAAGGAGGGTGGGGAAGGGATGAAGGCAAAGGGGTCACAGGGAAAACTCTGGAGAAATTCAGTTTTGTTCTTTAGCTGGCAGAAACTTACACTATATAAATCTACAATGACTTACATTGTTAATGGTGCATTGAGATAAAATGGGTTTCAAATACTAAGAATCTAAAATTACAGTGCACAAAAACAATTTGCTCATAATCCTTACAGACAGTTAATGTCCTCTTCCTTAAGATGTTAATAGCAATAAAAATATGGGATTGGGATGGAGTTGTGTGTATTGCAGGAGTGGAAGCAGGACATGTACACAGAGAAAAACATCTGGTTTTCAAAACTTCTGGTTCCTGCCTACACAGGCACCAGTCAGTCCAAAGGCAGTCGAAACTGATAGCAAAATTAAAGTTGAGTTGTGTTGAAACTGCACCAAGAGGAACTATTTTAGCTGAAAATATAGGTGGGAGGGGAAAGGGGTTCAGTTGAAGGAGTTCCTCACCCCATAGAATTGAAGAAATACACCATTTGGGTCAACTGAAATCAAACATTCTTCTCCTACTCAACTAAAACTATGTAAATATTTAGGCCAGATGGGATACCATTTCTCTTTTTTTTAACTCTACAGCCAGCCAGCCCTGCAGCCATGTGCATACATGCACCCCTCCGTCCTGTGTTACCAGTTATTCTGTGTAGACTCTCCTAGATACCCACAAAAATAAGAAATTTCTGCTGTTTCCCTAAGCCTGGCATTTCTCAGAGCTGAACAGATAACCTGCTTACCAGCTGTCCTGCTGCCCTCCATCTTTTAAGTGTACTTAACTTTAGCAGGTACAAAAATATTTACATTTAGAGTGGGAACAGCAATCAAAGCTCATTAGACAAACTGAAGCAGCAGCATCTGTCCCCAGCCAGTTGGAAAGCTCAGGGAGAGGCAGAAGCCTGGGTGATCCAGAATGGCTCATGGCAGCTCACACACAAGCTGCAAACACCTCCAGGGTGCTGGTTCCCCAGGGCCAGCAGCCTCAGCCCTGGGCACACACATGCCCAGCACCCTGCCAGGAGCTCCCCACGCTCCACAGGCATGGCCAGCACCCCTGGATGCATGCTGGGGATGGATGATTCACTGCCAAAGCCAAAAGCAGCACACAATTATACAGCAAGCTCATTTAGCTCAGCAGTAAATGCCTGCTTGTGAAAGGGCTGGGGCAGGAGGAGTGCAAACCTGAGTGCTCAGGCAGCACTGATACCCCAGCCTGATTCCTGCTGCATGCCACCTTCTTGGCCTTCCCTTTGGCTCTGGGAAGGTGCCCATGCTGCACCTCAAACTGGGTTATCAGCAACCTCATTACACCCAGCACAAAACAAACTGGGTCTGAAAAGGGTGAGGAGGCAGCTGAAATCATCTATCTCTATTAAAATACCAATAACCTCTATGCAGCTTTGGGCCACAGCTACAGTGGGAAAATAACTTGGGTTTTACTAGTCTGTGCTTTGTGAGTGGCAAAATATTGCATATACACGATACCTTTTATCAAAAGGGACTAATTGTACTCAGTAAGTTTTCAAAAATGCATATGCATACTCTCATTGTTTTAAATATTGTTTTAGACAGACTGAACGTTTTTAACCAGCATTAACTAAACATGCCAATCAACATATTTTAAAAATTCTGTTTTCATGGTCTAAATATGACCTGCAGGAGAACATGTGTTTAATATGGTTTGTGATGATGGTTAAGTCCTGGCTGGTGTCAAATCTGCATTAGACAAAACATTTTTCCGGGAACTTAGGGAATGTCAGTTCACCCACCTTAAAGCCCTTTCTTACTGCAGAGGAGGTCAGTCACTGCACTTGGCTCTTGCCTCTCCCTTGTAACAATGCTGTAGTTACAAAGGTGGCTCAGCAGGTTCCTCTAATATCATAACTCATTCCTACTACCTACACAATTTTCAGCAAGCTTTTCATATGCTAAGTGACAGCAAATCAGATATAGTCATCCTTCTAATGTATCCCCTCATCTTCCTATACAAGAGGCATCATCATCATAGAACATTGTCCTTGTGAAGGAATGCTGGGCTCAGCAGACTCTGCTATCAGATCTTCTTTTCTTTCTAAAAGGCATGTTTTGTTTCCCTCCCAGAGCGCTCAGGAACATGGGCCTCTCTGCATTTTTTCATGCTTATTTCTAAGGGCACTTTGAGGCCAGGTGAGCAGCACTGCTGGCACAGGGGTCATGCCCACTCTGCTCCCCACTGCAGCAATAAAGGTGTGTGTTTGTCTCCAGGTAGCTGCTGCACCCGTGTCTCTTAGCAAGCACTGAGTCATGCAGGCAAAGGGCTTACCCTGCAACTTCTGCAGTGGTTCCCCAGGTTTCCCTCCCACACCTGCACCAGAGATTTTCACCCTTCCTGCCAGGACAGCTCTGCTGCTCCTGAAATAACAGCTGATCTGCCACAGCTCACAGCCCAAAACATGACAGCAAACCATAGCTGGCAAAGGTGCAGCGTCACAGTCCTCACCACAAGCTAAGCTGTCCCCATTTCTCCATCTAAGCCCTCCGTGATGTAGTGCTTCTTCCAGGGGAGTGGTTACAGAGGGTTGCTATGGCTAAAACTGCCTTCCTGACTTAGAAGATACAAATCACAGCTGCACAACATTGTACCTATGTTCTTTTAACTAAGGAGCTAAGATACAAATCTCTTTTGAGTCACATCACCTAGAGCTCTCTATGTGCCGTGTAAGTAATACGGCATCAGCTGAATTCTCAGTCTTTGCTTATCCCAAAATTGTTTCCATTAAGTGGAAAAATTTGTGACAGTCTGTTCTCTCATTGATGCAATAATATTTCTGTAAAATAATAATTTCAAAGTCTTACTGTTTTTGAACAAAGACTTGGGAGATAGTTACTTCGCCAAGCTTCAAGCCTCAGAGTGAATATTTAGCACACAAACCTTTTTCCGGTTTTTACTTCCTTTAGTGCCATTTAAACAGACTTCAACAGTTATGTCTACCTGGCAAGTATTGTTTCCCTCTGGTTCAGTTTCCCCAAGCAAAGTCCCACAGAGTTTTAAGCTCTGCCCTCCACCCAGGTCCTTCTTAGTTGCTCATACCAGTATCTTAAAGGATAAGTGGTTGGTTTTCAGAGTAGAAGCCAGCCTACAAAAACATGCTGCCTTTCATCCTGCTTCCCTACTGCTTCCTTTCAAGGCCCACTTTGTGCTGGCAGTAAGGAAGCACAGGGGTTTCTAGCAGAGCTCCAGCACTGTCACCCCAGAATGGTCAGAAATGACAAGGTGAGCCCACAGGACTGTGAATTTACAATGTAATGAAGGCCAGCAACAAAGCCACATGGGCCCTGCTAGCTTCTTTCAAACTTTGAAGAGTCCATACACTAAGCAAGAAAGCAAGTTTGCCATCCTATGCCATGGAAAGGGGCTCTGGCCACTCAGGATCCTCCCCCACACTCTTGGCTTTCAAATGGCAAGCTGAGATCAAGAAAGTCACAAGGAAAGGGAAGCTCGGGTTCTTCCTGAAACCCAGGGACAGATTTTGCTGGCCACCACACAGGATTGAGGTCTCACCAAAACACCTCCCTCCAGTCTGTTTATGAACACCCAGTGCTGTATGCCACAGAGATCCTGCCACCCAAACCTCTGTGCAGCATCAGGTACTGCTGGAGGTACCACTGGACACGATTGTCTCTACTCTCTTTCTAGACTTTTCCCTTCATGTTACTCTCACTCAACTACCCACTCCTTATAACTGATTCGAAAAACCTATTTTGTTTTCCTTTATGGGAAAAACCAGCATTGCTATTAAAAAAATAAGAAAAAAAAAAAAAGGAAATAAATCAAACAATCAAACACCACTAATTAACAAATGCATTATTAAAAAGAGCAAAAGTTAAACAGAAATTGAAAATCCCAGCTAATCAAAATTTCAAAACAGCCTGAATAATATCAAAGACAAAGTTGCAGTAATTTCAAACCTTCAAAGGTAGACTGTAATGTTATGGAAGTGGTTTTCAATCACTCCTTCTAAATAAGGTTTATTTGAAATTAACACCTTTTGCAAAGGGCTGGATGAATCAGCATTTTCCACTGGAAAAAACCTTCCACCCAAAGATTTTCAGCTTGTTCTACAGCTTTCACTGAACTTGACTTTCCTGCCTTTCCTGCACCATGTTTATTTTAGTATTATTACATCATATTTTGTCTCATTCCTGAAGTTCTTTTTCTGTTTCTTCCCAGCTTGACAGGATCAATATTTAAATAAGGTTTAGCAAATATAACAGTGAAGGGCTACTAGAAGTAGCAGACAGCAAGGCACAGGGCTCAACACATTCCCCAGTTACATGGGTGTAAATCCCATAAGAAGAGAGGAATGAGTACAACTGTCCCACTTAAATCATTCACCTTCTGCTGCTAACCAAACACCATTTGACTACTTTCCTAAAAACTCCTCCCTCTGAATTAATTTTATGTATGGGTCACAGAAATTGTCTAGTTCTCTATATGACAATGAGCACCAGATGGAATTTCACTTGATATCATGTAACTGTTGAATAAATTTGAATGTATGCAGACTGAAGCACTAGGTTATGCTAGAGGAAGGAGGAGAAGGGGAAAGCAAAGCAGCAAGGGATAAAAGAGGAGTGATGGTAATCTAGAAAAAGAAGCAGGTCTTGTGTATGACCAGACAGTACCTTCTTCACATAATTATGTTCTTATTCATCTGCTCGCATACAAATGAGCTTCCCTTTCTTTACAGTATCCTGCTAAAGCCTTGAGGTTTGTTGATTCCTTGTAGCAATAAGATCCCCAGCTTAGTTACATGTCATAACTTGGAATCAACACTAGTCAGCTCTGCCAAGTTCTACTAAGCCAGAAGTATCAGGCATAGGGAATATGTAAGGCAGAACGATGATCCTAGAGACCACTGTCTTCATACTCAGTAGAAAAGGGAATTTCTATGGCAGGCAGAATATAGTTCTTGCCCCTATAATAATTAAACTGCAAGATTTTGGACACAATATGTAAAATATGCAAGTAGCAAAGCGATCTCTGTCTTACAGAAGGCCCTGATTTCACAAGGTCCTTTACAGAGTCCCACTGGAACCAGCAGTTCCTCATAACCCACTGGAGGCTCACACCAGGCAGTGCAGACCAGCAGCACCGTGGCACACAACATGTGCTCCTGGTGAAATCCTGCAGCTGGCCATATTGTGGTCAATACACTCCAACACATAATAATAATCCAAAGAAATAAATAAGCATAAAAAATTGCAGGTAACACTACAAAGTGATAGAACACAATAAGCACTAGCAAAGACTGACCAATCTACAGTCTGTAGGGTGAGTCCTATGAGGAGCAGCTGAGGGAGCTGAGGATGTTTAGCTTGGAGAAGGAGGCTCAGGGGAGACCTTATTGCCCTCTACATTTGCCTGAAAGTAGTTTGTGGAGGTCAGCCTCTTCTCCCAGGCAACCAGCAGCAGGATGAGAGGACAGTCTCAATCTGCACCAGGGAAGGCTCAGGTTGGACATCAGGAGGCATGGAGGTCATACAGATAGATCTGTAATTTGGCAAAAAATGACAGTGTCTGGAAGCTGAAACCGAAATAGTGCTCAGATCAAAACGGGGCAACAAGCCTTGGACCAGGAAAGAAAGTATCAGTAGAACAGCTTAACTTGGAGTGTGATAGCCCTCCATCACCTGAGCTCCCCTACCATCCAATGCCTCTATAACATTGGAGGCATAATTATGCTCTTCCAGAAACAGCCAATTCCCTTTGGCCTGCATAATACAGCAACTCACAGCAGGATGTGCTTGCAGCCCATGATATCCCCATTAATAATACTAGAGCTAAAAGCTCCAAGCAGGAATTAAACACGAGATCAGGACAAGCACCCCTAGTGGCATCCTACTACTACTACTACTACTACTACTACTACATTTGATGTTTCAGTCAAAAAGAAGCCCCAAATCAAACAAGGAAAAAAAACCAAAACCATACCATACCAACAAACAAACAAACAAACCAAACAGGCCCTGTGACCAGCATTTTCCAAGTGTGACCAGCATTTTCCAAAAGCACAAAATGAAAAAAACTCAGCAGATGAATAATAAACATAGTCAGAACAGCTTTCCAAAAGTCTGATTTGATAAAACCACAATTTCTTGTTAAAATTCAGCTAATGGTAGGGAAAACCTAATTGGAATAGATATATAAAATTTAACTGAGGAAATTTAAGGAATTTCATTTAAAATCTCGCTGTATGACCTTTCTTCTTTCTTATTCCTATACTATTGCCTACAACATGAGCACAGAAGAGCTGAATTAGTTCATGCCCATGTGTGTTTGTTAGTATGCCTGCCATGACTCCAATTCATCTATTGATTGAAATACCATTCCTATTCTAAGTCCAAATATTACGTGTTTGGCACTGAAACACCTAGACACTGTCTCAAACATAGCAAAGAACTTGGAATTTAAAACCTATGGGAATGGTGGCAAGGGAAGAGCTCTCAAAAATGTTTCTACTGCAGAGCAGGAACCATTTTCAAAATGTCATGATTCTTCACAAAACTGATATTAGAGAGCTGGCTGGCTCTACAGGAGAGATTTGGTTGGTGTTTTTGCAGGAGTGGGGGGGGGACTGGATGGGTTTTTTTGTGTAGTTTGTTGGTTTGGTTTCTTGGGGTTTTTTAGGGAAAGCTGCCCATTGCAGAGAAAAATAACACCATTGCCTACTTGATTGGGCATGAAGAAATATTTGATCCAGTAATGGCTAGCTTATCCTCACTTAGAAAGATAGTTCAGATTCTTCCTCCCACAGGAAAGTCATCTGTGCCCCTCCTTTTATGGTCCATATCTATGAATCAACACGAGAAACAGTGCCTGGTCAAAGGAGTCCTTTCTTATCTTGCATTTTGTGACCTAATCAAAGACCTTTTGTTGAAATAATGTTGAGTGAACTGGCAGACTCAGAAAATTCCGACACATCTCTTGTGTATGCCCAGGAATGCAAAGCTGGTTACTGTCCGACCATAACCACAACCACATAAACACAACTTTCCATTTGAGGGTATGCATGTGCTCTGCTCTCCCTTTTACCTTACTGTGCATGTTGGCAAGATGCTGGGGAGATTGAGCTGCAGATAAAAGCACCAGTCTCACTATTACAAAGGGCCTTGCTGCAGTGTAATATCACTGATTTCATGGAGGCAGGAGCTGAGTGAAAACTAGGCCTGGGAGGAGAGACAAGAAATCCAGATATGCATGAGCCAAGATGGAATAAAAAGAGAGGTGGATCATCCTCGTAGGCATTTATTTTCATGGTGTACACCCCAGACTTACTGAAGAACATGAAATAAGTACAGTTTCTTTCATTTATACTATCCCAGAAAATGACCCTCATAGTACATGGATTGCTACAGAGGGGGCAAGAACCTAAGACCTCTCTGCTACAAACACTGGGTCTAATTACAAACCAAAATGGAGTGGGTGACAGCAAACACAGCTTTTCTTGAAACCTCCTAGAATATCAAAACATAGACATTTTGTTATTTATGGCTATGTAAGGGACTTTTTCTCTGTATGTCTGCATGCACGCCTTCCCTTAAATCTCTAAAAGACATGTTTATAGAAGGAAGGATAAATATTTTTCCATAGCTTCATGGAAAATTACTATGAGAAACCTTGGAGTAACACAGCTGTGGGGTCCCTCATTACCTCAGCACTAGCTGAGCCTTCTACACACTGAAATTTCATTGTGCTTTGCTGGGCACGGGCAGCAGTTGCGTGCCCCGCCTTTCCAAAACACCTCATCAAAAGGATCAATCATTTTCAGTCTCATTCGTATTTTAGAGGGAACCACCAAGGGACAAAATTGCTTTCTGACCCAGACTGCATACTGCTTCCCAAACCTATATCTGATTTTATATGTAGGGAAAAAGGACCAGGGAGATGCCATCTCTCAGGTAACACTCAGAGACCTTGTACATCCTCTCTATTTTCAGAAACTTAACATCCTAGAAATTCACCTCCCAGCGCTCCATGCTCTGAGTTCAGGCAGATATTTTTGTCATACACTTTGTCCCAAGCTGTAAAAATAACACCTTCTTCCTCAGAGGTGGCTGCATTTTTGCAACACTTTAAAAACTTGTTTGGTGCTTCTCAGCAAATCCACTAAAGGTGTCAGAGATTCTGAAAAGAAGGGCTCTTTATAGAAATAAATTTTTAAAATCCTATAAACAAAGCCATGCAGTAGAGAGAAACCCACACAGAAACGGGACAGTTTTCACTGTCTCTTATCCCTCAGATGAGGGTGACCAAGGCTGGCATGAAGCTGATGGGCAAGCTGTAAAATAAGGAAATGAGAAAAAATAAAACAAAATCGGGATTAAAAAAATATTTATTATTACATGTTTGCTGCCTACTGAACAGTTGCTAACACAGATAAAAACACCGTTCACACCAAAACACACTTGAGCCACTGTTCCTTCATACTGTCCCTGTAAGTGCACACATCCAAACAGCTGACTGAATAACTAGGAGGATACTGAGGTTTATATACTAAAAATTTTATAGTGTGAATATTTTCATTCTGTATAAATATTGGTTTAAATGGAAATCTGGAAGCTTGAACGTACAAGACAGGCTAGTGATTTTAGGAGTGAATAAGACCTTGATATCTACCTGTAGCCTTCTTTAACATCTTTGTATGTGTTCACTGACACATCAGCCTCACTCTCTGAAGTGCTGCAACTCTGACTTTGGTAACCTTCCAGTTCTGAGCAGCCCTATGGGCAGTGACCTGCTGAACCGGAGATGGATGATAAAAAAATTGAAAACATTTTTGCCCCACAGATTTTAAATTAATTGGAGATCTGAACAAACTGAACTCCCTTGCATGCTGTCAACGTGCCTGAGGGATGGGATGCCATCCAGAGGGACAAGGACAAGCTGTGGAAATGCCATTGGGTTTAACAAGGCCAAGAGCAAGGTGCTGCACCTGGACTGGGGAAACCCCCCATATGAATCCATTCTGGGGAATGAAGAGACTGAGAGCAGCCCCGGGGAGAAGGACTTGGGGGTGCCGCTGGGTGAGAGGCTGGACCTGAGCTGGAAATGTGCACTCACAGCCCAGAAAGCCAAACCTGTCCTGGGCTGCAGCCAGAGCAGTGTGGGCAGCAGGGCCAGGGAGGGGATTCTGCCCCTCTGCTCTGCTGAGACCCACCTGGAACCCTGCATCCAGCTCTGGGGGCCCAGCACAGGAGAGACATGGACCTGCTGGAGAGAGTCCAGAGGAGGAGCACAGAGATGATCAGGGCTATGGAACAGCTCTCCCTATGAAAACAGGCTGAGAGAGTCAGGGTTGCTCCTCCTGGAGAAGAGAAGGCTCTGGGGTGACCTTATTGCATCCTTCCAGCACATAAAGGTGGCTTACAAAAAAGATAGGAACTTTTTAGCAGGCCTGCTGCAACAGGACGCAGGTTAATGCTCTTAAACTACAAAATGGTAGACTCAGACTAGAATTCTTTCTCAGTGAGGGTTGTGAAACTGTGCAACAGGTTGCCCAGAGAGGTGGCAGACGCTCCATTCCTGGAAACATTCACAGCCAGGCCAGCCAGGGCTTTGAGCAACCCAGTCTAATTGAGGTCCCTGTGCATTGCAGGGAGGCTGGACTAGGTGACCTTTCCAACCCAAACCATTCTAGGATTCTTCCTCCTCCTGGGTGACTACCTAGAATGCCTATGAACTCTGCTTAAGTCAGAGGGAAGAAGTTGGTGACACTGTATAAACTGATTTTTTTTTTCCTTTGGGACGTTCAAGACACTCAATTTCAAAAGCCTCTTACTGAAAAAGAAGTTTATAATTACTCCTTTTATTCCTTCCCTTTTAGCTTTTTAAAGGGGAGACAGGACAAAATAATAAATCAGAAATATAAACACACAAAAAACATCTGTTATTTTTTTCATTTAATCATTAATTTTTTTCTAAAAAAGTAACCATACTTTTGCAAAAACATGCATTCTGTTTTTTAAAAAGATAATTTCTAAAAAGAACAGGTTTTTTACTGACCAAAATTAATTGCAAGGAAAGGATGTTGAACTGGCCACTTGCCCTTCTGCCCACCACGAAAATCATGCAATATTTGGGAAAAAAAATATCCTGGCCCTAAATGGCACAATCCATTAAGTCAACAAGGTTCTTCTGACTTTACTGGAGCTTGGACCAGCTCCTACATGAGAAAAGGAAACTAATTAAGCACACAGATGGTCAGACATCCCTCCAAGCTCAGCCAAGTTCAGTGATTAGTTTTACCCATTCAAAAGCAACACACTTTACACGTCACCCCAAATGTAGCTGTACAAGCAGCTGCCTCTCCAGCCTTGCCACCACTAACCTCAGGAGCTCCCTCCATCTCTCAGTTGTTCTGGGCCTCTCCCAGGGACATCCCTGCACTGCCTGTCCCATTCCCTGACACCAAACTTTCCAACATCACAGGCACTCCCTTTCTCCCACAGTGTGCAAACTTTTCCATCCTCTTCTCAGCCCCATGGATTCCAACTGCCTCACCATGCTTCGTGCTGCAAAGGCCATGAGCTAGGGGGGCTGGAAAAGCCTCTGGCCCTGCTCTGAGAGAAGCCATGGCCTGAGCTGGGCAGGGCAGCAGCGATGCTGAGGCCATGGCTGAGCAGGCATGGGGTGCCAACACAGCCTCTGGTCTTTCCCCTTGGGCAGTTCTGGCTCTGCCCCACATCAGAGGTGCACCAGACAGGGCTGAAGTGAGGCCACCAGACCTGATCACCACATGTACACAAGCTGACATCACCAGCAAAGGAGCCTTTGCCTGCTGCTATGAGTTACTGCTTCCTCTGCCTCCTCCTCCTCCTCCTGCTCTGCATGCAACTCTGGACCTGCTGCTGAATTTCCTCAGCTTTCATTGCTCTAAGCCTGGGCCTGAATGCTGTCATTCTCTCTGTCATTCTCTCTTTTCTCTTCCTTCATGCATAAGTAGCAGTCAGCTTTAAAATGATAAGATTGTCAGAGAAAAAAAAAAAAAAAAAAGAAAAATGTTTCCCCTAGAGCCTCCCATTTCAGGCCTGTAATTGAGAAAAGCAAATACATATTATATTACTTTGATTGGTATTGAGTGAAACAAGCTCTCATCTTCTCTTTCATCTAAGTCTTTTCATGGAAGACTGAAGATAAGCTGTTCTCTGCCTGCAGAATAGGTTGAGGCAGGTTTTCCTATATGCAACTACTCAGTACACACCTTAATAGAAGGTAAATAATACAGCAAAAAAAAGGGGGGGAAAGGAAAAAAGAGTAAAAATGCTGTCATTACTTATCTTTGCTGCTGAGTGCTGCAGTGTTTTTACTAACAGCCCTGTAATGCCAAGAGATGGAAATCCTGCCCCTTCCCCTGGCAGAGGCTGGGTTAGGGGCACTCTCTTGTCACAGGCACTGGGTTGCCTCGAGCACTTGGATGATCTGGAGCTATAGCTACGGTAACCAAGCAAGTGTTTAAGGCCTGCTCTCTGCTAACAAGCTCATTGCTGTAATTTATTACCAGCACAGTCCTATTATAGGCATCAATGGCAGAAGCTGCTGCTTGTTTGAGGCCCTGGTGCTCTCTGTGAAGTGACAGGGTTGTAGAAAGGGAAAAAAAAAAAAAAAAAAGAAGAAGAAACAAACCAAACACTGCACATCTTCCCTTTTCTGTGCGTGCTGATACACATTTACACACCAAACACTCATGAACCAGCATTTAAAATGTTACCCATTCCCTGGTCCCCTTCCTTCCCCCTCTCAGCAGCAGGGGAAAACCAAGAGTGCATTTGTGCCTGCCTTGCTCACCAGTGTGGCAGCCCAGCTCCAGCCATGTCCTGCAGACGTGGGAGGCCTGCTACGCAAACGGAGCACTAAACTCTGAGATGTTTATGGGACCTCTCTGACCATTTGGCTGCTTGGTTTATTGCCCTGTGCATATGCAAAGGCCAGTCCAGCCCCCTCATCTCCTTCAGGGAAAACACCAGGAACGTCTGAGCAGATCCCCCAGTTCTCATTGTAGGGCAAAAGGAATTATTTACACAAACATCTGAAAATTCAAGGAATGGATTTCCACTTTTCTGACCTGCAGGATCTGAAATGGCTTAAAATTACTGGCATGGAATTATTTACTGGCAAAAATAGCCATCTGAACTCACAATTTTCCCCAGCTCTTTTCATATTTGAAAGTCTTGTTTTACTAACTAAACAAAAACACTCTATTAATTTAGTTGCATTAGTCAAAAAGCATAATTTTTTTGCCTGACAGGGTATTCTTTTTCTTCTTCTCTGTGGCTACAAAAATATGGGAAAAAAAAGAAAAAAAACATACAGCAAAGAAATTATAAAAGGTGTTATATAAAAATAAGAGAAATTAGAAGGTTTTAATTTGTGCATAGAGGTAGATTTCTTCCTGGCATTGCAAATGTGCTCCTCAGTCTAAGCTCTGTGGTGTTCAGAGAAGGGGAAAATGCTGAGCATGTCACAGCCCTTGCTGTTTAATTAGGCTGTGGTTGCCACCGCAGCTGAGCTTGGTCTAACAGCCACTGTTGACTAAAGGGAAAGCCCTTCCTCCTCCTCCTCCTCCTTGCCAGTCCTACCACCTCTGCAAGGCTGCCCCCCTCACCAGCCCCCCAGAGCCAGCTCAGATCACTACACCTGGGGGGGTGGGTGGGGGGAAGCACCCAAAAACAACCAAACAAATACAAAAAGCAAAACCCAAAACCCCAACGTAACTCAGTTCCCTAAAAACTAATATTTTTTTTTTTGCTCATCATGTTAACTGAACCAACAGGTGCTAATCCCACTGCAAGGAGGAAAGACCACAACTGCAGAGTGGGAGGGAAGAGGAGGGACATCCCTTTTGGTGGTGAAAAGCCACTGGACTGACACAGTTGTGTCACCACAGAGGAACCCTCTGGCACAACCCCCTGCCAAAGTCTGCCTGAGCCACAGTCGCTCACCCAGGCAGCTGAGATGGATGCATGCACTCATCCTATCCCACCTCCACCTTTACCAGTCTGAAATCTTCAGTGGAAAAGCAGCAAGAAACACCTGGGACAGCAGCTTCTTCCACTCCCCCATGACCTTTCTTAACGTGCTCTTTTCCTCAAGCACACCAAGGGATCTGTGCCAGGCTTGCTAAATCCATCACTTCAGTTGATGGATAGACTGCAGAGGTGCACTGTGGGGGATCATTTCTGTGCAACTCACAGGTATTTAAGGAAAGTCTTCAGAGGAAAGAGGGGAAAAAATAAACCACAGTTGGCCCTTGCAATATTTTTACCGCTGTTTGCCAGAGGAAGAGATTATGGTTGTGTGGTGTACCCGTTGCACAGGGCCAAGCAGCAGTGCAGGAACAGCAAGTGACACTCACAGCCCAAGGCAGGCTTGCCAAGGGGAGCCCTGACATGGGAGACCCAGGGCAATCATTGGCAAGAAGCCCTGAGTCAGAAGCACCATCACCACCACCACCCTTCTCAAGGCAGAGCTTCTCTTGTTTTCCATGGGGTGAAACATCAGCCTCAGCCTTCGGTGAAATTAAAAAGCTGCCAGCAACACACCCATCAGTGAGGGAAAAGGATGTTTTTTTGTTTTTCTTAATAGTAAAAAACTGGGCTTTGGTCTCAAAGTGCACTTCAGGACCTCCATCAAGCCCCATGCCTCTGGGACCATTGAACAAGCAGCATCTGACACCCCAGCTTGTGGCTGCCACATGCCAGCAGCTCTGGCTGATGCTGGCACACCCCATAACAAGCCAGGGCAGAGGGCAGGTGGGGATTTTCCATGTGCCACTGGACTTAGTGTCAATAAAGCAGACCCTGACAATACCAGACTACACTTTTTGCTCCAAAAGTTGCCCTGGACTTCATCTTTTCTAATGCACATCCATCTATAGTTTCTCTGAGAGCTAAAATAAAAAAGTGGTTGAAGACCACATAGAAACAGGAAATGCAATGTCAGAGACTTCAGTCCTCTGTCTCCTACCCTGTGTGCCCAGCATGGAGCCTGTTTGAAAGGAGAAAAGAGATTTCTGTGTCTTTCCTTCCCAATTAAAGCATCTTGTGCCTTGCACAAGACAACATTCATCAGGCCAGGGAAAGAGAGCAAGACAGACACACTGTCAGCCCCCATGGCTAAGGTGTGCAGTCCTGCTGTCCCCTTCCCAAGCCATCCTGCAGCAGGATCCTTCCTGGATCAAAAGTGGGGCCCAGGACCTTTCCCTGTTGAAATCAGATTAGATGAGAAATTGGGACAAATGCTGCAAGCCCTGAGTGCTCTCCTAAAGGGGGCATTGCCCTTCTCCCTCCCTCTGCTGTGCCCCGACAGCAGCAGCCACCAAAGCAGCTGTGGCTCATTGCAGGCAGGGCCACCCAGCACAGGTGTGCCAGGCACCCAGCTGCCACCACAGTGCCACCAAGGAACATCTGGGCACATGGGACAGAGGAGAGCTCCACGTGCCTGGGGATCAGAGAGCTTAGGCATCAAGCAAGCAGAAGCTTCCATAATTACAGCTGTATCTCTATCTCTCTATCTCCCATCCAGAGTTGCTTCTGGCTCCTACCCAGTCTCCCTAGAGCTTTCTCACCAGCAATTTTTCCCCAGGTATTTTTTGCAAATCCAGGAAAGAGATTGTGTTATCTCTCAACAAAACATAACCTATTCTAATATCCTAGCAGCTGGCCCTGGGACATAATCTATGGGACTCTGGTTGCTTATGGCCCAGTTTACAGTGAGCTTCCCAGAAACATTTGCATGGTTGGGTAGAGTTGAATACAGCAATTAATCTTCAGTTCCAAGTAATCAGAAACATTTAGTAAGAGGCAAACTTATTGAAAGACAAAAGAGGCTCCAGGACTGTCAACAAAACAGGATAAATTTCTGAAATATCATGCACTTAATATTCTCCATCATTGTTTAATTAAATATGTAAAAAAAGCATATTCATTATCAGGAAAAAAGGCCTTGTTTAATTGAGCCCAATACTCCAGAGCACAGAAGGATTTTCTGGATTGCTGTTATCTGGTTAGAAAGTATTTTCCCAACTATAGCTTAATTCCCATTTCACAGCAGCCCTTTGCATTCTAAATAACATTTCTGGATTTCAGAAGGGAAAATCAAGGATAACTGACCAAGATTAAAGGTCTGAATCAATTAAAATCTGCCTCTCAGTTTCCCAGGAATAAGTGAACTCAGAATTAAATTTCCAAAGGCTGGTCCTTTCTGACAGCTAAAAGCAGCCATTTGCCAGGCTGAATTTGGAACACCAGCAACACCACCACGCTCAAACATCTGGGGAGGAAATTGGCTCTTCTGTGAAGGGTTTGGCCAGGACACAGAGAGCTCAGCTTTGCAAACAGCCCCTCTTCTCCTCTTTATGATAGCAGCAAGGTGCAAAACAGATACTGAGGCGTTCACAGCTCCTCCAAGTGTTCTAACACCTCCCAGATCTGATGCTAGCACTATGTGCATCTATTACCAGATTTGCAGCTCTGCAGTACTAACACAGGAGTCATGAGAGTAAGACAGAGGGGAAACACCACATTTTCCAAAGCTGCTTGGGCAGCAAGCCCTGTCATGCTGTTGCAGAAACACACCATACTGAATAACTCCACCACCACAGCATGGTGAGAGCTGCATTCTCTGGTGCAGTTTATAAGCCAAATGTCTCCTATCAGAGTAGCAATTAGGAAACTTTTATACTGGTTTAAGGGTAGTATTAAGCCTGTGGCTGACACAATATAGAAAACATGACTTTTTGAAGCACAGCTGTTGAAATTTTCCACTAAAAGACACAAAAGGACAGATTTTTATCTGCCACTAAGTGTGTAGCTCCCACACAAAGCTACACCAATTTATACCAAAAAAAGAATATATCCCATTGTCTCCTAATCTGTCCAGATTAGCAAGGTACACCATTTTTTGAAAGCAATTAAATATTACCATAGAAGTGAGAGAATTTTCTCACAGTACAACCAACAACTTTCCTAAAAATTACAATATTGCATACTTTCCCCTTTCTTCCTTTGCAAACTAAAAATATCACTTGACATTTCTGCTGTGACAAACATCTTCAGAAGTTTTTTACTGCACCTCCATTCTGTCTCTTTACCATCTTTTTCCTTGAAAGAAGGAAGACAAGCCCACAGATAGATTGCCATTAACTGCAATGGAATTTAGGCCAACCTAGATTACCCACTGGCCTTTTGGCAGTCCTCAGACCTTGTACCAAAGCCACATGAACTGGAGGAAACTGTAGATGCCTGAGGTAAGTATGAGGGCAGGTTACATGGACACTGTCTACACCCATGTGCAAATTTAAGCAACAGTGATACTCAAGTCTAAAATGCTGCATAAAATCTTTAAAACAAGATTACAGCCATGATAGCTAATGTCCTCCACACCATGGGTTATATTCCTTAATTTCACCACAGCCTGGCCTTGTCACTCTGCTGGACTTCCCTGGAGCCCCTTTGATGATGGGGTCACTGGCAATGCTGTTCATCTGAGGATGCAACAACCATCTCCTGTTCAGGGACTGTGTAAAAACAGCATTGAAACTGCTTTATGAGACAGATAACCAAAACTAGAGCAGTCACCACCCAAAACAGAGGCCACATGCAGGGCTGGAATAGGAGCAGAGCTGTGCTGAGTGTCTCAGGGTGTTTCTGGAGGGTTTGAGAGCTATTGCTTGGAGCTGCATGTGTGTAAGAGATAAGCAGCAAAAAAATACCACAAGAGCACAGAAAGAAGGCAGCAAGGACACATCAGATATAGCTGGAGAGGCATGTGACCAGGAATACCAAGATGGGACTGATGTTTCCCACTAAAAGGTGGGCAGGAACTATGAGAAAAGTCACTTTCCCTGAACACAGTGGGATGATTTACACAGCAGAAGAAAAAAAATTAAGTAGTGCCCCTCAAAAATAATCAGACCCAGAGATACTTGACTAAGTCATCAACAAACACAACCCACAGAAGCCTCAAATAATAGTTTAAACAAAAAGCATCACACCTTTTTTTACCATCTCTCCCCCCACCACCACTTTAAATCAGCTTTGTTACTCCAGTAATCATGAGCCTCGTTTGATAAAAGAGTGGAGTCCAAGCTGGCAAGGACAGTTGGGTTAGATTTTGGTTGGCAGCTTCACAGCTATCTTTATTCTCCAGACTCCTGAAAAGCACATCCAAAAGTATGTGGTTACATTTGTGCATCACCACAGACACAGACCAGCCAGGCACTCACAAGTCTGGGTACCACTGTCTAATTCCACTGCAGACCAAGTCAGGAGAAACCTTCCTCATGGAAAGATACTTTTAATGAGATTCCTCCATGTAAGCCAGTGCCTGCAAAAAAGCAGGAGCCAAGGCACCACAAATAGAACCATCATCCATTCCACTCAGAGTCTCTGTGTAGGCACTGGGATAATGATGACAGGCCAGAGAGAGTTGCCAGAATCAGGGCACAGCAGCTCTTGCCAGAAGCTGAGGTTCCCATGAGCAGTAGTTCCTGTCAGCAGCACCCAGCAGAGCAACGTGCAAATTCAGGGCAGCTCCATCCCCACGAGGACCCAGAGAAAGCGAGAAGCCACAGGCAGGACCAGCCTTGCCCAGAGCCCCACATGGCCTCTGCTGTGCCCTTGGCCTGCCTGCACCCATAGGAGCTGTCTCAACTCCTTTCCCTTCTCCTCACATCCTGTTGCTTCAGTTCCCACTTTTTATAAAATTAAAAGCTTAACTTTACTATTTGGGCCCCTCACCACAGTTGATATCCATAGCCTGACTTCCTTCCATGGGGCATTCTCCCCTTTTCTGGCAAGGGGGGCACTGCCTGAAGCAGCAGGACAAGTTACTCCTGAGAAGGAAAAACAATTGTCCTGCTGGACTGCAATATCAATAATGAACTTCAGTACCTCCGGGTAAAGTTGGTAGCAAAGCAAAGTGTAGGTCAGCAGACTCTTAAATATATTTATTAAGCATGTGTTTAAGCAATCAGCTGAAACAGGGTCAGAGGTGCCATAATATCATCTAAGGAAGCTCCTTTTATTTTCCACTCATTTTGGCCTTTGGAAAAAGCATAGTCATAGCTAGATCTCATATGTTGCACAATAATTGAAATTTTCATAGAGAATTCCAGAGTAAATTGGTAAATTGTTAGCAGACTGTATTGCCACAACCTTGTCAGCATTTCTATTTTCTTTTTCTTTTCTTTTTTTTCTAATTAGTTTTAAATTTGTGCTCCATCATCATTTTGTTTCATAATTTGTGTGTCATCAACTCCGGTCATCTTGTGACCCTCTGATTTGAGAAAAGCATTTTAAAAAAAGCTATTTCTAAAGCAAACAGGATTTTCCCCCTTCACTATTCCAGGAAACAAATTCTTCCCAAAAGCCATCATTAAGAAAAAGTCAGAAAGAGTTCAGATTTTTATGAGTGAAGCAAATAAGCTGCTACAGTATTAAAAACTATCTGGAATTTAGCTTATGAAGTTCTAGGTCTTTTGGTAGAAAAGAAACTACTGACTGATAGTGTTTCCTTCTCATGAAAATGAATTATGTTCAAAGCATTTCAAGCAGCTTTTGGGTAGATTTTTAGTTAAAGGTATGAAAGTGGTGCTTGACTTTGCTCCTCCACTCGCCATCTGTAGTCACCTTACCCAAAAGCAGATGTCTTTTTCTTGACAATTTTGGTCCTTGTATATTGGAAGTGGCAAGAGTCTCCACCCTTTGGGCTGTACTGACTCTTCACATAAGCAATCAAGACATGGCAATTTTGCTCTCTGTGGATCAATGCCCAACTGAGGTCTCCTAAGGAAAATTTGGAGGCAGAATGAGAGCCAGCAGAGGGAGTATCATAATAGCTCCCCTGTGGGAACATTTCTTGCAGAAGAATCCAGAGACTTCAGTTGGTCTCAGGACCCTATTGTGTTAAGAAATATACATGCCTACAAGTAAGCACGCTTACATTGTTCCACTACATTTTCCATGCAGGCAATGGATTTTTTGCAAAGGTCATTGGGTCCAAGCCAGTCACCACTGGGAATATAAATTGTGTGTTCTTCACATTGAATCATAGAGAGGGGTGGGTGGGAGAAGTGAGAGACAGATTTGTAGCTTTCTTCTTTTTCTTATTTAAAATTAATACGGCTATTTCTCATTATAACACCAATATTCCTGGTTATTCTATAGCGTTTGACATCCCCCAGTCTCAAAATATATTAAAAAGAAAGTAGTACTGCCCTAGAAAAAAATCTAAGCCCAGAAAAGCACATTGATGTTCATGTATCCCATGAAATATGTACCAGGAGGAAGAAAAACTATTTCAAGAACAAATGTATGATATGCCCTCAAACATCTGAAAACAGTTTTTGCCCTCCAGTAAAACTAAGGATGCCCATAGGGAGAAATCCAGACCTTCACCAGTGGGAACCTGACTTCAGTAGAGTGGCCATTTCATAACGGAGGGAACTGCAGTTTATGCTCATCTACCACCTCAATAACAAGATTTTTTTTCCAGTAGATCCACCTATTTTTTGATTTTCATCTGCCCTCAGAGGTTTACTAACTCCCACTTGATTTCCCTCCCAATGGGTAAGTTAATGGCTCCAACTCTGAGACCAAGTTTGCAACTGGAAGAAACTCGTCCCCGATGAGCGCTGCCATGAAGGAGCCTGGCCTGCAATGGGACACAGAATAGCAATTCCACTGCCTATTCAACAAGCTGAAAGCCCAGCTCTTATACATCCATCAAAGTCCATTTTAATTGGGAGCCTAAAGCTATTTTACTCATCAGTAATAAAGGAGCAATTAAGTTCACGGCCAAAAATGAATTAATGAGATACTGCAAACAAGTTAATTAACTCCTTCATGGGTATTCAGATAGAAACCACACAAAAAAAACCCACAGGGTGCGCTAATTACTTCAGGGGTCTGACTAAAACGAAACAAAAATGAGATAACCACAACATTTGGAGCAAAGGCTAGAAGTCTGTCATTAAGCCATCCTCTCTCCCATGCAGTGAGCATAGGAAGCTGTGTATGACACTGCACACAGGGAAACGCCCACACCCCTGTGTACAACTCATCAGTAACATGAAATTCCCTAACACTAAAACTGAACCTATTTGCTTCATTTGCCTTGGCAAATGCTCTGGGGGGCACTCTCCTTACCCTAAGGAGAAGAGTTTGGCTAAAGAGTTGGTCTGTTTAAATACCCTTTAAGGGAAAGTAGAGGTTTAGGAAGGATGGCCTGGAACAGACAGCATGAGGTATGTGACGTTCTGCAGGGCCTGGCCAAGGCTGACTTACGTGGCACAGCTTGAGGAAGAACAAGAGGGTCTCTGTGTATATGTTTAGGAGGTTAAACTGTCATCCTTGACAATTTACATTAACTTTACAATATTTCATTGCCATGAGCTCAGGAATCCATAAAACCATTGGGCCAAATTTGCTCATCCCTGTGTTTTGGTCATTTATGGCCACACAAAGGATGGATAAAATTCTAGCAGTACAGGCAGAGAAGAGTTTTACTGAGGCTTTTTTTCCTTGGTCCAAACATTATACTTGAAATTTGGAGAAGCAGAAAAACAAGCCCTTTCCACATGGTGGCAAAACACAGCTGCTTTTAAAATCTCAAAACTTGGGCTATTTTTAAGGAAAAAGCTGAAGGTTCCCAGGGCTCACAGTGGAGCGTCAGCCTGCAGAATTCAATAACCAATCCAGGAAACCCATTTTGACATCTAGTTTCAAAGAGGGTATTGTAAACAAAGAGCAAGCCCACAGAACAATATCATTCTTGATCCCCATTTAAGTAGCAGGAACACAGAAAAGCCTCAGAAGTGGAGACATCTGTATTTATGTAGAGTGCTTTCCCTGTCTCTTTGTACTCCATTAAATTGCAAATGGCAAAATGGAATTTCTTTTTTGAGTAGATTAGCCCTTGCATCTTAAATCACCCCAAACACAACAATGCCACTACTAAAATGTGAGAAGGGCACTTTCTGAAATCTGCAGAAGCATTACAATATTTGTTTGCAGTTAATATCATGGTATGTCAGCCTGGGCTCAAAACAGCTCTCAGTAGCCGCTACTGGCTTTATTGGGGTTTAAGTTAGAGAGGAATGAGACCAGAATCAGACCATGAGGACAGCATTTATACATGACAGCTTGTCCAGAACCTCACCTCAAAAGTGTTTTCTTTATTTGGATTTAGTCTGGAGAAAGACTTCTCATTCATATACATGTACACACACTTTTTATTTTTTCCTGTTAGGGCAAGCTAGGGCTAGAGGCTATCACACAAAGCCAGGTATAACAAACAAAAAGACAATGAGTTGTTATTGACAAGACTGGGAGGAAAAAAAATAAAAGGGTTTTATTCTTTCTACATGTGCTTAGCTAAACAAAGGCTACCAAGCCTATAAAATAATGTTTTGCAAGAAATAGAGCTTGGGATTCATCTTGTCAAAATCATGGCTAAGTCTTCTGTCTGCCTGTCAGCACAAGTATTATCCATAGATTGACAGAAAGCATTTGTTAACTAACTTAGTTTTAGTATAGCAAAAACTCTTTATTGCATGCCACATGCTTTTCTACAGGAAATAAATTAATGCTTATTGTGGTCACTAAACCAACCTGCCTGACACTAAGTAGCTTGGGCTTAGGGACAAAGACATGATTTTTATTACTGCAAATCACCTTCATTCCCAGATCAAAATTATTCTGCTTGCATGTATTTATTTTCCTTTTGAGTGTATTTTGGCTGATTTCAAAGGGAGGTTGGTGAAGTCACCAGCACACCCAAAGCTCATATGTGTTCTGAACACCAGATTGTGACCCCACTGTTTGCATGTGTGTATTACTGCTATAACTCTGCACTGTCTCAGTGACTAGTTTGCTGCAGTTTGCCCTGGGGAAGATAAGCAAGAGCATAATCTATGCACCCTGTAGGTCTTGAGGCTGTTGAAATGCATATGCTATCTCTTAGGAAAGAAAAAAAAACACCCCAAAAACACAGGGCTCCAAACTGATCTTCAGCTGTGTCAAAACAAAGAAACAGAGGCAAAATAATTACCGACTCCTGTTTTTACTATTCTCAAAATTTCTCATTCCATGCTACAAGAGGAAAAAAGTGAGCCTTTCTGGCCCATAAAAAGGATGTGTGACTATTTTTTATTTATTTATGAAGTTGCCAGCCAAATTAACGGCAGCAGGATATTAACAGTAGCAGGACCTTTCTTCTTGGAATCAGGACAGAGGAGTGGGAACTCTTCCCTTCTGCTGAGAGAAATACTCACATGGCTTCCATGCCTGCCTCTTGAGGAGGTGCAGTTATAAAAATATAGCACCACAGTCATGCTAAATAAACACAGCTTAGTGGAAAACCGGGTGGAAGTACCAGATTCAGGGGCACGTGGACTTTACTCCAGTTTGGTCATTGACTTTAGCAGCATGGAGTGACTGCCTCTTTGTCTGCTCCCCTCCCCCACCCTCTAGTAAATAAATTGTAGTCATAACGTCTTATAAATAGCATTTAGGCTGCAGAAATATTACACTGACCTGCAAGCCTACTGTCAGCTCTGACTAACGTCTGAAGCACACAGCGAGCAGGGCAAAGTGCTGCTGCTAACAGTCATAAACTGCTGGGCTTTGAGCTCTACTGATATGGCAGTGCTTTGGTCTCAGCTTCATGTTTTACAGCCACACTCTCCTGCTCTTATCACAGTGTGGTATATAACTGCCAGCCCTGAGGAGTTCCTGTGCTCGAGCCCCTGCCAAGCTCGTGCCACGTTCCCCACACAGCATCGCCTCCTGAGCCCCTGCTCTGCACGTACTAGATGGTGCTGACTCTCACAAAGAAAGCACTAAGGATTATTTTAAAAAGCTGCAAAAACACTTGCTTTCCTGGCACTTCCTTTGGGCTGAACAGCACTTCCACTTCCACTCACTTCCACTCCCTGAAAGCAGCAAAGATATTCTTTTGAAATTAGTTCCTCCTACTTCTCTGACTAATAAATATACATATTTTCAGATAAATCTCGTGGTTTTCTTATGGAAGAATCAAAAACCTGCATGGGAAGTATAAAGTGTGCTTATCAGTGGTCAGGGAAAATAGGTCTGCTTTTCTCTTGAAGGTGTAGTATTTCAATATTAACACAACATAGACACCCAAAAAAAGATCTAACCCTAGTCTGTTCCCAATAGCAGACCTTTCCAGCATAAGGGGAAAGAGGAAAAGAAAAAAGACGACTTAAAAAAATTAGTAACAGATCAAAGCCCAAGAAGACTAGCTCTTTTTTCTTTCCCAAACAAAGCTTTTTTTTTTTTTTAACCACATAATTCTGGATTTTTCCCTACTGTGGAAAAAAAAAAAAACAAAAAGCTCTAAACAAAGTTGGTATTGCGATGGTTTAACATTAAACATCTTCTTAATTTGCATTGCTATACATGCTGATCTTAGGCCATGAGATTAAGGACCTGTACCTAGTATTTCAGTTCTTTCTAGGGACAAGCTTTTGGAGAAGGAGAAAAAAAACATTGGGACCACAGCTATGTCAAAACTTTGTTAACCTGGCTTATTCAGCATTTTCTATTCCTGCCTTGACTCACTCTATCTGCTGTCAAAAACACCACATTTCAGCACCATCCAAGGGAGATCTGCTCCTTCTCACAGCACAGGACCTTTGGTTCTGACATCTCCTAGGAGTATTTTTCACGTTGCAGCAGAGACCTGCAAATCAGCATTGCCTCTCTGCATTCTCTCAGCTGTCTCCTGCTCAGAGCAGCTTAAGCAAGATGAATCTCCCTCTGCCTCCCCTGCAGTAATGGTTTATTTACATTGCCTGTCTGACACAATTTAGACTGGATTAAACCTCTGTGCAGCCACATCTCAAACTGACTTACACCCCTATGGTGCTCCCACTCCCTGGCACGCTCCTGACCATGCAGAAAGCTGTGCCAAGCACCCTTGCTATCAGAAAATTCATTATCAAAATTAAAAAAAAATAAATAAAGAAAAGCAGCTGGCTTTCTGCTGGCTTAGAGAGCTACATCAGCTCCACACATGGTCATGGGGCAAGAGCAGGGTGGGGAGGAGTGACTGGGGAAGAGCCATGCCAGCCCCCAGTTCGATCAGCTCCAAGAGAAATGGCTCCCGATCCTCAGGTTATTTTGAAAATGGGACTATGGCTTTAAGTGCCATTGTCAGGAGTGGCCAGGGGCACAGACACAAACCAGGTGCTTCTGGCTTAATGAATTACAGGCCAGATCATCCATTCAGGCAGAGTCTGCCCGTGCTCTTTGCCCACAGCAAGTACAAGGCAACTTGAGCTATCCTCACCTTCAGGGCTCAGGCTTAACCTTGACACCCAAGCGCAGGGGTTTAACCCTTCAGCTCCCCTCGCTTAACTCAAGGCACCTCCCACTTGCCGAGGGCAGGCAAAGAGCCCAGCTGACCCGTGTGCTGTCACACAGCTGCAGGACACACCTCGGAACAACTCCTATTTAGGGAGCAGCAATTATTCAGCGCTCTCAGGGCAGACTGGCACCCATCCCTTGAAGCCTCCTGAGCAGGGCAGGAGAGCAGAGACTGCCCTGGGGCAGCAGGAGCAGGTCTGCAGCTGAGACACGGACCCACACACAAAGCTCTGTGGCCCAACTTATTTTTCAAAGCTGAATTCAGCATTAAATACAAAAATATATTTAGAGTTATTCTCTTAAACACACACACGGAACCTACTTTTGAGCCCTTCCAAGCGATTCTCCATGAAAATTTAAAGAAACACAATCTAAATATTCACAAACAGACATTATAAGCAGGAGTTGAATTAATGTAACCATTGAAAGCAGCAGTAGGAAAAGTAGCAGAGGAATAACAGGTTTCACTTGTCATTCTAGAAAAAGTCTCTCTGCAGTTTATTAAACAAAAACAGAAATACCTGCTTTTTCCAAAACTATTTTGTGATCTCACTGAAGAAATAGACAGTTGCAGTTCAGTATGCCACTAGAAAAATATATATTTATTTCTCATGTGCTCCATCAGATTATCACAATTCATTCACTTCTAGAGAAGAAAGGAAAGAAATAATTCTTAAGATTATACAAGTTGGTACAGTGCACCACCCTGTAATTTTAAAGACTTTAAAGAAATCCATCCATACTTGAGCTCAAGGTGTCAGGCTGCCCTCTTCAACAGTTCCTTCACTGTGGTTTGCAGCAAGGAAAAAAATAAATCTTAAAACAAAAATAACCCATCTAGCAGCCAACAGATGGGGAAAAGAGAAAGAGGGGGAGCAATATGGAAAGAAAAAGAAAAAAAAAAAAAGAAAAACATAACCCAGAGAGCATTACATCAGTTCTCCTCCCAGTTTTATTTAAAACACACGTGCCATCACTCACAGCTCTGTGGTTACTGGAAAATATGACTATAACTTCCATGGTGTGGGTGTGTGGGTTGTATTGAAAAAAATAAATTTAAAAAAAAGGAATTTTCTTTGGCACAGCTGACTTTGGCTACTGATGGAAGGAAAAAGGGTGGCATATTTGTACAAAACCCTTGTGTTTTGGCAGGGAGGATAGTCCTGCATGAGCCACCTAGCTATGTTTTGTTCTTTAGCAGAAGCATACACGCCACTGCACTTCAGCACAGAGAATACCACAGAAAGACCACAGCATCAAGCACAACAGAGAATGTTTCCACCCTATGCAAACAGTAATTCCACTAGATTATCAGTGGAAAAAAAAGCCTTTATGAAATAAATTATTTAGGCCAACATTTGTTTCAGCTTTGACCACCTATGAAGCAAGGATAGGCAGGGTAAAACATTCATCCTGAAACCAAAACACCACTCGAGTTTGTGCTCTAAAGATGAGTCAGCAAACACCCCTCAGACTGTTATGGTACAGGCAAGTTGCTCAAAATAAGAGCCAAAATAAAAGAAGAATTTAAAATTCCAGCAAAGCCCAGGTGGTACCCCACTTCATGAGGGACTGGATTTTGTGTGGCACACACAAGAGGAGCAAAGACACAGGGTGGAAGACATCTAGATGATTTTCTGTGCTTATCAACAGCTTATGGTGGAAATAATCACCATGTCAGATGAAGCCTGACTTCATTTTCAGACGGGCCCTGGCTGACCATCCAAAGTCCTTAGCCAGCTATTTTGAGAAGGGCTCCAAAATATTCTTGAGACTTAAAAAAAAAAAAAAAAAAACAACAAAAAAACCACAAAAAAATCCCACCCCAAAAATCTAAACAAAAGAACCAAAACACAAACAAACAAACCCCTGTAATTTTTCTCCTGCTTGTCTTGCAGAGGTTTAGGGCTTACATTTTCAACTTCTCCAAAGTCAGTGTTTTTAATCGAAAGGTGAATTTTTTCAGGCTTCCATCTTTAGAAAAGCACCAGGTAGCAAGAAAAGGCAGTAAACTGGGCAGCCCTGTGCCTCCCTGACTCCAGCTGCAAGCACAGCACAAACTATCTCTGCTCTTGTAGGTTCCCAGGGGCTTTCTATGTCAGGAGTTCAAGCCAAATTCTGACACACAAATGAAGTCATACCCACTAACAGCAGCATTTCTGGCCTCTGCTTGCCACAGGCTGAGTCACAGTGGTCCATGGAGCATTCCACACTTGCATTTCCAGCACCAGGACTGCACGACTCTCAGGGGAGATGGACGGGAAGCAGCTGGCTGGTACGAAGGCGGACTCCTCCCAAGGGATGCTCTCCTCTGGAGGGCCATGGTGAAGCTGCTGAGGTGTCTACATGCATCCCTAGGGAAGATGGGGGACCAGCTCTTACCTGGCCTTCTTCCAGGAATGGCCCTCTTTCTCTGCACCTGTGTTTTGTTTGTTTTTTTCTTTTTCCAGGCCACAAATTAGGGGATGTAAACACACAGCAAGAGCTGTGGCCTATGATTATCATTTTTCCTCAGTGAATGGGTAGCAATGATGTCTAATTAAAAGAACAGCTACGAGGAGCAAGGCAGAGTGAAGTTAGCCCTCAACCTCCAAACTCATTAATGCTCTGCACTCTCAATGGAGAGATCACACTAAAGTGACCTTGGCAAAAGATGCCTCAAGAAAAGTCAACATTTTCACAAATGGTGAAATGGTGAAAGCTTGGTGCAGGTACTGTCTTCAGCTACAGCTGCTTGCAAGCTGCCCATCCACAGCAGTGGCAGTAAAAACATTTAGCTACATTAGAAATAGGAGTGAAGTTGTCCTGGTGACAAATTTCATCTCTGAAAAAATGGCGGTGCAGGAAAGTGTCATGTGGTTTTAATTTTGTATAGATCTAGGATGCCAATCTCTTTCACACAACTCTGCTGCTGCTTCTCTTATTATTATCCAAGAACACGAGACAAAAACAGACAAAGAGACCTATGCATAGGGTTGTTTTTTTTAAATGGTTGCAACAACCCCCAAAACTTACTGCAAACATAACACATGAAATGCCAGATCACACACATTTTTTGAAATGTCATCATACTTACAGATACGAGTCAAGAAGAACCGTTAATTGCAACTGAGTGCAATCTCAGTGAGCTTTAAAACAAATAATGAAAGATAAAATTCCAAGGCACAAGGAGGTTTTTCTAGTTGTTTCTTTTTCTCTTTTTTTAAGACTTCCCAAAAAAAAGGCCCGTTCACTTGAGGCGTTCACCACTGGACACTAACCTATTGATGAGCGTCAAGAGGGCAATTATCTCTAAAATAAAGACTTTTGTATATCATGGGGTCCCACATTCTAAATTCAGCCTGAGAAGCAGGAGGAAAAAACGATTCAGACGTCAAGAGTGAATTGGCCCAAGGTCTCGGCGTTACAGATATACCACTGTTACATTTTACATGGCTTTAGGAAGCGTGGCAGTCACTTGACCCACCAAACAGCAAGCACTTTTGATGCAAAGCCTAATTGTCACTTATACTTTGTCACGCCATTTAGTTTCAATGATTTTTCTGAACTCTTCAAGGAACTATGCTAATGCTCCAGTTTTACTTTTGTCAGCATCAATGAGATCCTCATTAAAACCAAACTCCCAAAATTGTTTTGATGCCGCTTTCCTTGACAACATCTGCTCTGTTTCCCCTGTCGTTTCCTTGACTGTGGGAAATAAGAGAAAAAAATCTTGACAAAAATACCATGACTATATTTTATCTGCAAGAGACATTAATCAGTGTGGGAATTGAGTTTTGGAGTGCTCTCTTCAAGAGCACAAGTCTTAAATGAGAATTTATAAAATGATATTCCATAGAGTCCTAATCTAAACTAGATTTCCTTCATGCTGATTGCAAGAAAGGGTAACAGCTTACAAATCACGCCCTCATCCATTCTGTTTAAGGGACCCAGAATATTTTACTTTCAATTTGGTTCCCCATTTTCCCCAAGCAGATTTAGGAAATGGAAAACTGACCTTGCAAATTACTGCCAAAATGCAGTAGAGGTTAACATGCACTGTATGGACTGTTGAGGCTGGGAGGCAAATCTCATCCAGCCAGTGCAGCACAAACACATCAGGCTCAGGGACAGACACACAGCCCATTGGGACGGATAACAGCTTGGGCATTTCCAGCTAAATCCACCAGCAAACATGAATTGAGCATCTAAGAAAAGGTGACTGGAAAAAAGGTTTTAGTTATCGTTTGCTTTTTCTCTAATGACATTCACCACCATTTATAGGCTTCTACAATCTCTTGACACTGCCTCAAGCTGTGTGAATTTAAGAATGGAACTAAGTTTCTCTACATCTCCTAAGAGAAATCAAAATTCATTATTTTTACAATACCTGATTAATATAACTAAATTTAAGTCCCTCCAACAGGAAGGTTTACACAGAATCACTGCAAGTTTTCCTGATTGTAACACCCATGAACTCCAGCTTGGAGATGGAGAGAGTAAGAAATTTCATGTATTAGGTGTTCAGTCTCTGGTTTCTGTCTTATGTGACAAAGATGGAAGTCCTTGTCTTTGCTAAATTAAAAAATATAAACTAAAAAAAAAAAAAAAAAAAAAACAAAACAAAAAAACCCAAAACAAAAACCACACAATTATAAGTACAGTTCAGTCACTTGTGGTTTCAATTTGAAGTCACTTTGTCTAAATGTGAAACAGTACTAGCTTTGAAACAGCACCTTGTTCTGTATTTGATTTTTATTACAGATTTTAAATACGAAGCAAAAGGCAGTCTAAACAGTACTCTTTAATAAGTTAAGCAGAAAGTTTGGCTTAAATGGTTAAAGTCCCTAAAAATAATTTTCAAGTCAGTAAATAAAATTTCTTTTTCAAAGGACACTAACTTCAAATGCCTTTTGTTAAAATGTAGAAGCCTAAGTGTTACAGATGTTCTGGTTTTCAGTGGCCTTCTCCAAACCAGTATCCAGCCTGATACATCAGCTAGCCTTCTTTTTTAAAAAGAGCCTGAAGGTGAAGGTACTTCTCTATTCAAGTCCCAGTTTCTGCATTTTTTATTAATACTCTCAGTTTTCATTTAAAATACAGGCAATATTAATATACTAATCTATTTAAGATTTCCAGATACACCCTAGAAAATTCCAAAGGTACAAACAGGCCAATGACACCCCCATGCCAAACTACCAAGTTTTTTAACACAGCTTCATGATTTCCAAATGGATCAAATTAGCAATACCAGCTATAACCTTCACCCTTAACCCTGGTGATAGCACCACACCAAACACTTGTGAATCACAAGCCAGCACTCAGCAGAAATTGTTTCCCTGTGTTTTACAACTCCCTTAAACCATTTACATCATGTAAGATTTCAATACACTTACAGCTCTGATCCTACTGCTTTCTACAATACTTTTTGTAAAAAAAAAAATTTAAAAAATTAAATTTCTATGCAAATTTAACAGGTCATTCCTGAGTAAAAAATAAGGAGGCCTCTCCTAAAGATGGTGCACAGTTGCATGGTGTTCCATATGAGCAAACCTCTTCAGTGATGCCACCAGGAGCCCAGCAGTGTCTGAGAGGTAACAAGGACAGTGGGTTACCCATCACATGGGTGATGGCCACAAGGAGATTTAAAATACAGCAGCTTCCTGCCTGGGCTCATTCAGCAGTGCAGAACAGGCTCCAGACTCACAGCAGGGAGGGCTGAGGGAATACCAGGTCGGATGAGCCTTCCAGGGAGCAGCACAATCCCCAGTTTGCTGTTCTGGTGGGATGTGGATTACACCAGAGGAAGGGTCCCTCCTACTGCATGTGCACAAACTATTAATGCTGCTAAAACATCAGCATTCTGCTACTTCACCTAAGTAGAGTCCCAGCTGAAATCTTTCTGGCCTCAGCTGGCCCTAGGGGTGAACCCTTTTGGAAGAACAGACTGGTATTAAAATACAAAGGGAATAAAAAAGTGAATAAAAAGAGAACAAAGGGAACCTACATGTCACCCAGTCACACACACAGTTCACATGCTTTGCAGACAGTATGGCCTATAATTAAGGTCATTAAGGCTTGGCATAATAAAATTCCACCAATTAACAACTTTGCTAAATTCTTATTGTTTAGGCAGAAGTGCTCCCTACCAGGCATCTGCCTTTGGTTGATATTTCTGTTTTCAAGAGAAAACTTTAACTCTGACAGCTTAGTGCTAAAAATGTGATTTAAAAAAAATTTAATAGTCTCTTTCCTCAGCCTGCCATAATCCCTATAGCCTTTTTCGTCAAGTAGTACTAAATATCTACAAATTCTGAAGTCAAGAGAATAAACCTGCCTTTGCCTCTTCTCCAGTAGTTCAATCAACTAAAGAAAACAGAACACAGGAACTTCCCAGAAACCAAACTGAGTAATCCTGCACAGTCATTAAAAGCATATCCTGATTTCCTGGGCAAATAATTCAACATTATGACGCAGTTTGCAGAACTGCTGAACATTCCCAGTAACAACTGCTGTCCAGGTAAGGGGCTTTGACAATATCCTAGGCTTAATAAACACTGACACAGCGCTGCAGTCCATACATTGGATCTGCTCAAGCAATACAATTCATCCTTCTCTTGGCTTTCCCCACATTAGTGTCTTTCCCAAGCAGGTTGTCGTGGCCCCTTGTCACAGCCACATCTAATCATGGCAGACATGAGGCTGAGATGCACAATAGCCTTGGGTAAGGGCAAACTTTACCTCACTAAACTTTACTGAGGTAAAGTTGTGTCCAGTTATGTGTTGGCATGGCCAGTTCCAGCAAATGGGCAGCACAGAGCTAAAGCAGCAAAAGCACTGCTGCAGGAGTTCCCTCAGCAGAGGAAAAGAGCAGGCAGGCCAGCCACCCAATTTAGAGGTGTGTAACACCCATCTACTCACCTCACCCTCTGTTTATCACCCCTGCTGTGGAAATGCAGCAAAGAACAATAGCTTGCTTCTTTTTACCCCTCCAATACAGGCACCTGTACGTGCCCTGGTAGGATTCACTGCCTCCCTCACCCAACACAGCTGCTTGGCTGCACAGAGGGAAGAAAGGGGAGCGTGTTCCCCTTCCACCATCACAGGTCACAGATTAGCATCTTGATTCACACTGCTGGGAGCAGCTGAAATTTGGCCACATGCCATCTTTGTGACACCTCTCCCAGAGGGCAGCAAGCCAGGGCAGGGGAGCAGCTCACCCTGCCAGCAGCAGCCCTTGTGGTGCCCTTTCCTATCAGGGCAGCAATTCTGTACCTGCCTGGGGCAGTGGAAAAACCTTGCTCTGGGCCTACAGACATGCACTTTAACCAGGTGATATACCACAGTGGTGACATGAATTACTTCAGCTGCTCTGAGCAAAAGCGTAAACTTTTGCAATGGCCCCTAGTGACAAGGAGATTATTTTGCTGTGAAACCAATGGCAGCAGGAGTAACTACAAAACATGGCCATCCTACTCCCTAAGAAAGGAAATGTGCCACTACATGTGCATATATATTCCATATATAGAAAGGTTATAGACACAGGCCCTTAGTATAGCTCCCTGGCATTTTTTTAATTATTTTTTCTCAGTGCCATCATGCTGATTAGATAATATGTATCATAGGAAAATAATTAACAGAAAAACAAGCCCTTTGAAAACCTCTCAGGATTAATTTCCCCATAATTTTTTTTAATGCATAAGCTGCAATTTTGCCTAATTTGGAAATATATCAAGGACAAGTCAAGCATTAAGTCAGCACTTGCTCCCTCTGAAGTGCCTGAGCTTAGCCCAAAGCTCACCTTTGATACCAGGACTGCTCACTCAAGCTTCCAGCAGAGTTCCTGGAAAGTTAGGAGCAAATTATCCACCTCTAAGACCAAGTGATGGTGATGTTTTAATTCAAATTATATTTTGATAGTATTTATTGAATATGTTTTATATTAACATATCTATGTACACATATATATAATCTAAGATAAATTTTATTATTTAAATTACAAAGAGTAATTTCTCCATTATTAACTTAAGGTGCAGTTTCTTCTCTTTGAGAATCCTAGAAGTAAAAATTTTTTAGCTTTGAAAAACTAAGCCCACCTTCCCCCAAAGCACTGTGGATGCTGGCCAGGAGCTGTAACCTCTCCAGCCAGCACAAACATAACTGAAAAGTATTTGTATCTGCTCCTTTACACCTGATTTAAAGTTAATAATAACTCTGCACAAACAGACTGACATAAAGGGCAATGATGGTGCATATTTTAGACTCTGGAGATACCTCCCTCTCCCTTGCAATGCTGCCTGCAAGATCTCATACTTCTAAAACATCACCTCCTCCAATCTTACTCAACTGCCTCTACTAAGAGCCATAGATTTTTTTGCTCCAGTACAAAGCTCCACCCTTCAATGTAATTAGTATGCAAAATAAAGGAGTCCTAACTCTAACTTGCAACACTTCTTGAGACACTGTCACATTCCCCCATCTCACTGTCCATGTCTGGTTTACTTTGACCATTTCTGACTCTCAGAAATAAACACCTCCTAAATCTATACAGCAAAACGTTCATCACCATATACACACATCATCCTTTCATCAAGCTTGCAAAATCCTCTTCCCTGACAGAAACGAGTGACCATTCCCAGACAACACTGCTCCACTCATCCATGAGCCAACAGCATGAGCATGGCATCCACCAGCAATGGATGGACATTCATGGACAAACGCAGCAGGAACACGGCCCAGAGCACCTGTCTTCAAGCCACACTTACAGCAGGACTTCCCAAATGCTGGTGAACTTACAGATTTTAAACACTTTGGTGAATCAGTTAATTAAGTGACAAACCTTATGGAAGCATGTCCTTGATTGGATACGTATTGGTACAGGGAAAAATGCAACTTATGAAAACTGCTGCCATACCCTGGAGGGGGAAAAAAAAGAAGAAACCCAAGCCCAGGCCCCTGGTTGAAGGCAATGCTCCCACAGGACAGAAAGCACCTTCTGCAAAGAGGCCTATGCACTTGTACAACCAGTATCATTCCCAGTCCAGACAGGCATGGGGGTTGGCCTAGTAAGCACTGTGCCAGCTAAATACTCATACCCACAGACTGGCACAGCTGAAATGCAAATGCACTGTTATGTACACAGCCCATGCCAAAACATCAAGGTGTCCCTGCTCAAGTAAGCTTTAAAAACATCCCTACTTCATTATTTGTCTGAAAACAGCGGGCTGGCCATTGAAAAGAAGAGGGCAAGGTGATATGCTCAGAGCTTTCCAGCCGCATCACACGAGCACAGGAGCCTCCCCAGGATGGGACTATGAAGGCAAGGTTTGCCACCAGCCCTCACTGTGCCTGAATGTGCCCCTCAGCAGAATGGGCAGCCCTGCAGCAGGGAGCTGGGCCTGGGGCAAGGGGAAGCTGCAGTGTGCAGCTGTGTACAGACACATGCCCAGAATATGTGGGGCAGAAACATTGCACAAGTGGAGGTTTGCTTTGCAGCTTCCACTGGTGGTGAGACACTTGTGATAGGAAGGATGTATCAGACTCCCTTATAGCCTTCAGGCTTCAGAGGAGACAGAGTAGAAACTCTTAGGGAAAAATTTAAAAAATAATCAGGACCCAGATAAAAATCTATTCTACCAACACGTTCAAAGACTTTAATACAAATTGCTTTCCAATGGATGAGACTGATAGATAAGAAAACAAAGGAAGAAGTTTTAGGCACATAAAATGCAAGTGCCTTGTCTATGAAATAGGCATAGGAAGACCTATATTCCACTTTTCTGCTTACTTTGAGACTTACAGTGGGGAAAATATATATATATGCATAAATGTACTTTTTTGCATAGTTTGGCTGATTCAGTTACAGTCTTACTGCTACATGAAATGCACATGTAACAAACACATTTGATTTTCAGGGAACACAGACCGTCCTATTGGTTCAATTTCCTAAGCATTTCTTATTGATAACCAAGTTGGAAAAGACCTCAGTAAGATTTCTCATGCCTAGGGGAGCTGCTCCACACAGCCTTTGGCAGTATCCTGCACCCCTTTGTGCAAAGCACCATGTGAATTACTGATTTCAAAAGCTACACACAGGCACTGGCCCAAGCACTAGTGACATCGGTGACATAGGTACAGGGCCCTTCCTAATCAGGAGCCAGCCTTTCCCAGCTGTTCCTGCATCCAGAGATGCCACAAGACCTCCAAGCAGAGCCAGGCATTGCAAGACCAGCAATAGGGAACAGCACCAACCCAGCTCCACTCATGATCCCTGCCCCATTCCAACAGGCAGTGCAATCTTAATGAGACCCTGGTACCAAAAGTTTACTCTGTTCCAAAACGGTGTCACCTGTTGGTGACATGGTCCTGTCACTTGCTCTGACACCTGCACTCTCCCCCTAGAGCAGGGGTGTGCAAGGAACAGCTCTGTGCTGCACCACCGGCAGAGCAAAGGGAACACACACACTGTCTCCAGCAGGGACAGGAGCCACCAGCTGCTGCAGGGACAGTCTATCCCAAGTGGCCTTTTGACACTTTTCTGAGCTGTTTTGTGATCCTGGATACATCTCAGGTAGCGCTGCAGTCTTCCCAATCCAAGCCTAGTCTTCCCTTCCTCTCCAGTCCCACACTGTCACGGGAGACCTGTTCCCACCACAGTCTATTCCCAACATGACTACTGCCATTCCAAAACACCATTTTCCCTTTCCAGAAAGCTTCAGGGTGACCCAGACCTCACTTAAACAAAGCCTGTTGGAATGCCTTTTTCCTCTTTGTACAATGGAGCACTGGGCCCAAATGGAGGTGCCAGCATCCCGCAGGAAGGCAAGCAAACATCTGGGACTGGGCAAGGAAAAGTCTATCAGACACAGACCCTACCAGCAGCCAGGCAGGAAGACAGAGTGAAAATGGAGAGGGGAGAAGTGTTCATCACCTGGCTGTGCCAAGCTCAATAAAAAACAATAAGAGGCAAAAAAAAAAAAGTTTTAATTGCCCTGGGATTTAGTAAACAAGCAGTTGAGTCTGGGAGTTAATGCCAACACAACAGCTGGCCTTCAGAAGGCATTTACTAATATAGCAACTTGTAATTAACACAAGGTCATCTCTAAAAATTACTAGGCCAATTTGCTGTTAAATAGCTTCCTCCAGGGGACGTGGCCCTGTTGGAGTACGAGCTGCTGCAGTGTGTCTGTGAGGACAGACAGCTGGACAAGAGCCGTGCTTCCCTGAGGAGACAGGGTCACCACACGGGGCTCTCTGTGCTCCCCACATCAATTCGTGCCCAGGCCCCCTGTCCCCTCACTGCCCCAGAGATCAAAGCAGCCTTCTGTTCCCTTGCAGAGGGATGTGCTACAGCACCCACAGCATCCAAGCCCACCAGAGGTCTCTGTCAAGGATGACAGCAACGAGCCAACACTTGCAGAATAAAATTGTGCAACAGCCTTTGGGCTGGTTCCACCAGCAGTCACTTGCCCAGGCATCACAGCCATATAGAGAATCATGGAAGGACAGAATTGTTTAGGTTGGAAAAGACCTTGAAGATCATGGAGTCCAATAGTTGACTCAGCACTGCCAAGTCCACCACTAAACCATGTCCCTAAGCACCACATCCAAACATATTTTAAATACCTCCAGGGATGGTGACTCAACCACTTCCCTGGGCAGCCTGTTTCAGCCTTTGACAGCCTGGAGAACTTTTCCAGAATGTCACACCTAAACCTTCACTGGTTCAACTTGAGGTCATTTCCGCTCATCCTATCATTTGTTTCTTGGGAGAAGAGACCAACTCCCACCTCACCACATGCTCCTTTCAGGTAGTTGTAGAGAGTGATATGGTGTCCCCTGAACCTCCTTATCTCCAGGCTGAACAACCCCAGGTCCCTCAGCAGCTCCTCATGAGACCTGTGCCTTAGACCCTATGTGTCCCTGTGGCCATTAGCAGGATGTCACCACAGACCATAATGTATTCCTTACACAATTCCTTCTGCAAGGTGCTTCCCACTGTGGATCAAGGTCTTCCCAAACAACTTCATCTCTAAGTCACTTCATCCTGGAAACCTTCCTCTGGGGTGAAGTCCATGTAAATGGAAGTTCCAAGCAGCTGATGGAGAGGAGCATTTCATTTTTTAGGCAGCAGTTTTTCTGCTTCCTTCAGATACACAAATTTTTGTGCCTAATTTTATGCAGAAGGCTGGCATGGCATGTCTAGGAGAGCACTACCACTCCCCACACGTGGCTCTGCTCTTCCTTTGCTTGGGAGAACATGTCTCACTCTCCACATCCTGGCTGCTTGCCTAAACCTTTGCAACCTCACCCCTGGTTTCAATATGCATAGTAGAACATCCAATTTGTCACTTATTTTCCAGAATTCAGAAGAACCCTCTTGTGAAGTCAGGCAGCAAAACCAGTCCTTTTTCTGCCCCAAGGACAGAGGCAGCTTGAGCTGCTAAGTGCCTTTTGCCTTTCACAGTCTTTCTTGCACAATTGCTGCAAGGGATGTCCAGCACTCGCTGCCTTTGTGAGAAAGCAATTACAAAGCCACTGCTAGTAGCAGGAGGAGGATAGATGCTGAGATCCTTGATTGCCATTCCCCATGCTGCATCAGCATGGAGGCAGGATAAAAGTTTCCCCAGATGATTCTGCTCCTGCTGGAAGACATGGCAGGATCAGTGCTCGCTGCTCGGCCTGACCTGACAGCAGGATGGCACAAGAGAAGGCAGGAGGAGAGACAGGGCACCTCCAGACTCCTACCTGGACTTTTGCAATAGAAAGGAGCATGTTAAAACAGCTATAAAGCTAAGCAAATCCAAGACTGGAAGTATCAGAGGAGAGGAAATAGAGAGTCCATCCATTAGTGCCATATGCCAGCAGTAATTGTCCCAGTAATCTTCTCAGCCTTGCCTCATCATCCACCAGTAAACCACATATCAAGGTCCAGGTTCATTACCCCTGTACACCCTTATGCTCAGGAGAACAAATAACAGATGATTTCATAGCACTTAAACACCAGCTTTAGTCTTACTCGAGTCCTTCCCCTCTGCTTCACTTAGAGGCATTCAAAAAAGGAACAGGATTAGTAGCTCAAAAGATAAAGTTTTCAAAAGTCTCTTATGCTAAAATAATTACCCTATAAATCAGGGTAGGCATGAGGAACTAGACTACTCGAGACCAAACCCTGCCTTGTACCTTTTCTCAAGTAAGTCAGAAGATTTGCAAAGGCCTTTGACTCCAGGGCAGCAGAGTTAAGTATTTTCCAGTTTAGCAACATACTGCACTTTAGGGGTAAATAAGCTCCTTTCCAGTTGTCAATTCAACATGTAAAACACCTCACAGAGATTCTGCTAAGCAGCTCTTTATAGGGCAAGAAAATAAATGATTCTTTTTATCCTGTCTGAAAACTTCATATTCTTGAAACCCTTACAAGTCTGGGAAGGTGGAATTCATTCGTAAACAAAGTCCTGGGAAACACACATGGTCACAGCTTGGCAGGACCCCAGCCCTGAATGAGTCCTTTCATTTCCAGCATGTTTGGTAACTTGGGTTAAAGAGCAAAGGGTGGGCTTGATAGAATATTTCAAACACAGAGCAACTAGAGTGCTACAGTCACCTTTCCCTAAAAAAAAAAAAAAAAATCATATAATAATAAATAATACCTGATTTTTCAAGGCATTCCTCACCATATCCTCCTAAGGTAAGCAGAGGTGCTACAAAAACACTAGCAGCAGTGGTATCATTTAGCTGGGCCAAGTGCAAGGTTGAAAACAAGTGCAGAAAAAAGGAGCTTTGCAGTAGATTAAGTACAACAGAATTCACAGAAAGCTGCAAGTGGAAAGGTTTATTCATTTGCTGATTTCTCTCTGTAAATTACCCTATATCATTGCTGCTAGGACAAAACTGATGTGCCTACTCATGAGCTGCACCAAAACCACACAGGTTCATTGATTTATGACCTTCATAATGATCCCCTCTGTACATTTAGAGATAAATCAGGCTACTCCTGGATGCTTGGCTAGAAGAATTCAGTTGTAGCATTGTTGTCTGTTCTTGGAAAAAACATAAGAAATATAGAAGGTAATAAAATACTTCAGGCTGCAAATAAAGCTGGCTGATCTCATGCTGTAAATGTGCTGAAGATAAATCCACAGAAGGAACTGCCAAGTCCTGGAGGGTTTGGGGTGTAACACACAGCAAAAACCACTCATCCCCCCAAGAGCCAAATGCCCAATAAAACATTTGCAGATGGGAACTGTGGCTATTCCATCCTTCATGCTCCATCTCAGAGCATCATTTGAAGATCAGAACCTCACTAATTCAATTGTAGATCAAAATGAAATCTGAATTTAAAGAACCTGGAAGTGAAACTCGCACACACTAAGAGCTGCAGTCAGGTGGCCTGCCCTGCAAAGAAAGAAAAAGCAATTCCTGAAAATTATAAGCACAAGCTGCAGCCTGAAGTCTATAAAAATATCAGCATCAAGTTAATGGATGGTCCAGAGATTCTGTTCTTCAGAGGATCATGTTATATGCTCCTCTTTACAGAATATTTTTATCCTAGCTTCAACTGTATTTACATATATTTATTTTTAAAGTTATTATCATTATTTAAAGGTATATTCCAGGTCAGCTGTTTGAACTGCCATATATCTAACTAAAGCCTAAACAGGAAGTAAAAGAGAAAAAAATTAACTTTTTCTGGCTAACTTCAAATTATCTCAGGTAATTTTTCCCAGAATGTCAGAGCTGGAGAAGACTATTAATAAATTTAACACCAATATCCTGTCACAACTATTTATTCTGGCCAGATAAAACCACATTTAGTGGAAAAAACATTGATTTCCTTTCAGCATCATAGCCTGGAACAGCAAAAGCTTTGTTTATAAAAGCCCAAATAGCTTTTTCTCTCCAACCTGCCCAGTTGGCTTACATATAACAGCCCTTGCTGTAGGGGACAGAATGAGCATTTACAGTCTGAATTGCAGACCATCCAATTTCTGCAACTGAATTACACCCCAAAATGCTTGACACGTACTGGATAAAGATTATCTAGGCTTCAGCATCCTTCCCCCTTCTAACATGAACTCACTAGATTACTGACTTAACAAAAATAAATTACACTATTTATGGGAAGATGCTTTTCATGAGATACCTCAGATAACCATTTTGTTGCTGTTCCAAAGGCAATCTATATACAAGAGAGGCACTGGAGTTGGGGCAAGACCAGCTGCCAGGCATCTGGCAGGTTTGTCAGCATTGGCACACACGCTGGATATCTGGCAGTTGGCTTCTGCATCTGTTAGTTTCAGCCACAGCCATAGCTACATCAAAACCCACAAAGGCATGTCCTCGTTATTTTTCATGGTGTCTGCATTGATCTAACACACTCTAGGTTCACTGCCCAGGTTTTTTGTTGTTGTTGTTGCTGTCTTTTGGCTTTGGCTTGCCCCTGCCAAAAAAGAAAGTGTGAAAGAAGAGGGAAAGTGCTGGGTGATAACTGGAAGCAATCCACTATTAGTATACCAGGGCTTTGTATAGAGAAGCACATATATATTTATATATGTTTGTCAAGGTCCTCTAGACAGGGGAATGACTGTCTCTCAGAGGCAGAGCTCCATACCACAGTGCCCACCAAAAATAAATGATCCACATTAAAAAAAAAAAAAAGACAAAAACCAACCATATCTTTTAACATAATTCCATGTGGTTTAGCTCATAACATTTTAATTGATTTTGGGCAATGTTATCCTCTATTGGTGTTTAATTAATCTGTAGGCTTAATACTGTGATGAACACTGCTGGCTAGCCTAGGGCCACTAGTGCTCTTCCCTGAATACTAAAAAGGCAAACACTTCACTAAAAAACAGGAAACCACATTTTAGCAACCCTGAAGTCAGGTTTCAGGAGTATCTTGAGGGCAGTGTAAGGCCATACTGATCCTGAATGCACAGTCTGACCTTGTCCAGCTGCTCACCCCACTGTGAGACCAGCACAAACAGCCAGCAGGCCACACAGCACACCAGAACTGGGAAGCTAATCTCAGCAAAAGCAAAGTGTTTGGGCTATATTTGCTGAGCTGATTTAATTTGGATCAGTTTCCCAAGCTGCCTTCCAGGTATGCCTGTGCCAGGTGTGTCTGTGCACGGGGGATGCGCTCGGGGTGGGGCCGCACCTCTGGCGCTGTCACAGGCACAGAACAGAAACACCCGAGGTGCTGGGGGGCACACTGAGCCCTGCAGGGTGGCAGAGGTGCTGGGGGGACCCTGGCCCTGCCAGAACCCCCCACCAGCACTTGCTGTGAGCTTGGAACAGTGCAGTGCCCCCCGTGTGTCTCAGTCCAGCAGGGAGGCAGTGCCAGATCTCAGTCACAGCGGCTGCAGCCTCAGCAGCTGATGGCTGTGTGCTTTCACAGGGCAAAGCCCAAGGCTCCACTTGTCTGGGGCCTGTGCTTGGGCACACTCAGAGCAAAGAGTCCTCACCCTGCAATGGTGTCAGTGTGAGCAGAGCAGTCTTAGCAGGTAGGTTGTGAATTAGCTGAGGCCAAATTGACCTGCGTGCCAAGGTGATGTTTTGCACCTCTTGTCTCTCACACAGCTCCTGCACACAGAAGAGATTTCACCAAGACATCTGGAGAGAAGCTGGCCCTTTACCTATTTCAGGTGTTTAAAATAGATGCAACTTTTTTTAGCTTTCCAGTTAAAGGCTGCTTTCAGAAATACAGACCTTGCTAAGGACACTGCCTCAGCATGTACCAGTGAGGTTCTGGGGATTTTGATATCTCTGCCAATATATCCATGAATTCTGCAATGTTCTACATTCCCAGAGAAGTTACCTATAGTGACTATCTAAGGTGATTTGATTACCATGATACTGTATTGCTTTCCAACACTATACTGCAAGGAAGTATTTGCAGTCAAATCTATGCAGAGAGAAGTGAGGTTGATTTTCTTTGCTGTTGGATCAATAGGGAACTCATCAGATTTAATACTTGCAAAGAACTTGGAAAACATATCAAAGAGAAAACCAGAAGTATACTAAGCCTGGTAATGCTACAGGATAAGTATAGGTAGGGGAAAACAAACAACCAGACAAGACCCATGCAGGTTTTTTGGGAGAGCTGTTTGATTTTTTTATTTGTACTGCAAAGTCAAGAGATCCAGAAGTAGAGCAGATACTCTTTACATTTCTCACCTGCCCTATCTTTTTTTAGCACACTTCATGCAGCTCCCTAGTCAGTGATCTCTGAGCCACTTCACTCCTGGCACCCTTGGCAGGACATGAAAGAAACTCTTATTCTTCCTTCACTCTTGGCAATCTGAGGTTCTTCAGTCTGTGGATATCTCACCTATTTCTCCCTCTTTACAAGCACCTTCCCAAAAGTTTGGATCATGGTAGTGCTCCCTCCAACAACCTCGACCCACTCACATGCCTGAGCACAGAGGGATGGGGTTTGCCTCATCCTGGTGATTCTGCCCTGCACCTTGACAGTCCTTTGTAAGCCTGGGAATGGAGGGGAAAAGCCCTCAAGCCTTAAGTTATACAACAGATAGCATTCAGGGGCAGCTGTTTATACTAGCTAGAGCTCTAGAGCTTCAGGGGAATGAGTCTCAGGCAAGAAAAACAAGGCTTTTAACACTAAGCCACAGTAAGATCACATTCAACAGCTCAGGTTTCAAAACCTGCTCCAGCAAAATTGTGTGCGCGGGCACTCGCTGCAGGTGTCCCAGCATTTAACACTTCAAGTGGTGCCACTGGTATCACCTCAAAAACAACCAGCACATTCATCCTTCTCTCAGGCCTGTGGGGGATTTCTCAAGAAACATCTCCAAAATCTTAGGCGTGCCCTCAGAGTCCACGGAGAGAAGCTCACACAACACCGGTTTCCAAGAGACCGTGCTCTCAGTGTCATGGGCAAGCAGACACAAGCAATGGCAAACAATGAAGGTAGCTGGGACAAAGTTGATTTACATTTTGCCACTTTTCATCTGTCTCTTCAGTGACCTATAGTTAATCAAACTAACACCCCTTCTCCCTGTGTCACAGGCACAAGAAAGAAGTAGGCACTGTACATCCTTCCTGCTATTCTCTTGCAAATGGGGCCACAGCAGAATTCAAAAGTAGTGCACAGAGGCCAAGTGAATTATGCATTTGGCTCCTCTCAAAAGCCAAGGAAAACTTAAATGCCAGATTTTCTTAAAAGCAAAACATCCTGTCAGCAAAATGACACTGACTGTCTGTATTGGGGCAGTGGGCTTTTTCTTTTCAGAAATAGCATCCATTCATCTGTTGTTGTTTTTTTAATTAGAAAAACTGATAAATACAAAACCAATGGGGGAAAACAAATACAAAAATAACAAAGGCACATTTATCTGCTAAAGGGAAGTGGCAAAGAGCAGCTGTCCTTTAATGATCACCAGGCATGTGAAATTAATCCACATCTTTATTACAAATTTAAACCAACAAAATAAATAAATCTCAAATTAGACCAGGAACCCAGGTGGGGAAGGAATAAGCAAAGCTCAGTTTACTCCCAGCCTGGCCAGTCATCTCTGCAAAAATAAGTACCTTTGTCTGCTGCCACCACAATTATTCTCTCATCACCCTGGCTGAAGATGAGATAGGAAAGCCACGGCCCCGCTGGAACAACGGCTGCTTTGCGCCAGCCCAGGAGATGAATGGCTCCAATTATTCACAGGAGCTATGGATACATGTGGCCTACAAGTTCAATTTTTAAATTTCCATGAAATGCATGCTTTTAAATATAGCATAAGGAACAATAGTGCATTGATCTAGTCCTTCCCCCAAGTCAGTCTTTTCCATTAGTGGGATCCAATCTGGCACTAGCAAAATTCCCACTGAGTCCAGGGAGATTTGCATGAGGGAATATTGCATTGTTCAGCTGCACGTCCCCCAGTGCTAGATCCTGCACACTGAGGCACCAAACAAGGTCCAAAGCAGAGGAGTGGCTGCTGGGATTAAGGGAAGGAAGGGGACAGCCTCCTCCGTGCTCCCAGTAGCCCCATCTTGCAGACAGAGATCCCTCCAAAATGCTTCAGGGAGCATGGGGTGCTCTAGGGTGAGAGCTGCCTCCACATCTCATCCTCTGCATCTGCAGTCCAGCCTCTCCTCCTGCAAGCCCTCATCCATCCAGGATCAGTGGATGTTTTCCCCAGTGGCTGAGGACACATTGAATTCACACTCAGCAAAAGCCTATGGGTTGTTTGAGCACCATCCTGCCAAGGCTACTGCATCATTTTATTATTTATGAGTTCCTTAGTTTTTAAACACTGGCAAAAGGAGCTTACCAAAGTTTTTAATACAGATTCCACTTGCGCCTTCAAGTCAGCAGAACATTTAAAAGTACACTAGATACATCTCAATTCAATATCAACTGTGGTGGGGAAAGGAACAGGATTAGCTTTATTTAGTGAAAAAATTCCAATGGATTCACACAAATAGATGTGGTTTTGGTCTTTTCAAAAAAAAGAGTAAGGTCATTTGTTTCTATAAAAAGGCCTTTAGAATGTACCAGACAAAAATGTCAGTTTTATAAATCAGTGATTTTAATACACTTGAAAAAAAAACCAAACAAGAACAACCCAAAATAACCAAACAGTAGATAACTCCTAAAAGCTTTTTTTTTTAGTTCTCTTAGAGGTTTAGAATCAAGCTCAGAAATCTGTATTTCACTATAAAAGCTTTGACTTTTATTATAGTACAAATGGCAGTTGTAGCATCCTCCCACTTTTTTTTTTTTTTTTTTTTTTGCATGTGGACACTTCAAGGCAGCAGGACATATTTGTATATGTAGAGTAAGTGAAGTAATGAGAGGTAGCATTTAGCATCACATAGATCCACTCTGATTATCTCATAATTTTCCTTGAGAAAAAAATATCCACTGCCCTCAACACACACTTTTTGTGGAGCAGTACCCCCAGCTCCTAAGCAGAATCAGAATCTCATGCTCAGCAGAGTAGAAGCACAAAAGGACAAAAAACAACAATTAGAAGCTAATCCGTGGTGGTTCTGGAGGGGCTGCAATCTAAATTAAGAAGACAACACCATTACTACATTTAACAAAAGTGGGGCTGAAAACCAGAGAGATTAAGGGGTTTTATACACTAAGGCATTTGACAGTTTTGCTTTCTTCCCTGCCTCATGTACCCTGTTTATTTAGATTTCAACTCATCAAAACAGGATTATCTCCCATTTGTGTTTATACCCTGTCCAACACAAAGCAGCCATCAATAAATAAGTACACAAGAATTGGTTTTCAAGCAGCAATAGCTACAGGTGATTAATAACGCCACGACTCCAGGCATGGCTCTGGCAATACGGTGTTTTCTTTTCTGGGTTACAAAGATTAGCACTTGGAGTCATGATCCACTGATACTTGTGTAAACAACCTGCACAGAGAGGGAAGAGGAGCACTGCAGCCCTGATCCTGGAGCTGGGAGGGCTCACAACCTGACAGGAGAGAAGAAAAAGAAATAGCTCAGAGGAAGTCTCTATCCAGGAGAAGAATGTGCTCACCAGCTCTTGCTTCTAGACTTATTCCTCAGGGATATTAGAAAAGGAAGAGCAGAAGGGAAGCTAATACAGAGTTAATAAGTGCAAATTAGCAAAGAAACAGAGGACTGCTGATACCCCATTTTTACAACACATACTTGTATTATCATCATCAGGGACTTTTAGGTCCTGTCTTTTGCCAGGCTGTTACACTTATTACACATTACCTACACCAAGCACCAACATGTCGGTGTTTAGTGTCATTTGACCTGCCCTGATGTGTCTGGGGACATTTGCACAGGGCTGACATATAAGCCCTGAGAGCTGCAGAAGACCCAGCCATTCTGGGGCAGCAGCTGTAAACCAGCTCTTCTAGGTTTGACTGTCCTTACCCCACAACAGATAAGTGACATTAAATGTCTGCACTTACAGAGCTGCATCACATCCCCACAGAGTACCTGGGCTTTGGCTGTGCAGCACATGCCAAGGTCTCAGGTCTCCCAGAAAATAAAAAGGATGGTGCTGCCAGGATGGTCCATCCAGCCCTGGCCCTGCCCACCCTGCAGGGGCCCCAGGACAGGAGCCAGTTCTGAGCAGGCAGCACATCAGGGCAGCACTCCTGACCATACAGTCCACACCACTGCCTACACTGCCAGCCCTGCAACGATTCAAAAGCCTTTGCTTCACTCAAAATGCACAAAAAGGACTCTTAGAATGAGAGGAATTCTTTCTGCATTGCTCTTGGGGTGCAAAGAAAGCTGTACAAAACAGATATTATTAATCAGATTTAAATGAGTTAAATTTAAATTAGTTCAGGGCACTCCATTAAGTATCTGGATTGAAAACAGTGTAGCATCATCCCTGCCCAAATTCCCAGTCTTTCCAAACAGAAAGCTTCAAAAGGAGTAAGATTTATATATATACATATATGCATTGAAATTACAGACAAAGAGAATATATTAAAGAATGATATTTCTTATTTACAACCCAGAGTTCATTTACTTTGAAATCAGGACTTGGGGCAGATACTTCAGCATGAGCACAGCCCTGAGGAATGCTGAAATCAGCCATCAATAACTCTTTTCACAAGACAAGCCTCCCGAGGGCAGAGGGATAATACCAAGCTGGGTGGTAGTTTTTAAGCAGCTGGACACAAATTGGGACTTGTCAGTTGTTGTTCCCAGGCACTGCATGTCAAATTGGAATAACCTGTTGTGCCCTTGCTAATTTTTTTCCATGACTGCAGAATGCAGAAGAGGCACCTGTTGACTCCTGAGTAAGTTTCCCTGTGATGAACAGCTCTTATCAATCATCACTCAACAAAAGATTTCAAAATAATAGTTTCTTCTCATCTTCCCCACAGTGAGAGACATTCAGTGCTCACAGCAACCAAGCTGAAATCTGCTTTTTGGACATCTGAGCTCTGCTGAGAAAGATTCTTCATCGACTGGTTTTAGATTCTAGTGCCATAGCAGGAGCCAAGCTCAGGAAGCTGCCTGGAAGCAGCACAGGAGCCACACTGCACAGGGCACTGCCAGCAGAAACATCCATGGCACATCTCAGCTGCCAGCAGCACTGGGCCCAAGTGGGGACCCAGCATTTGAGCCAGGTCTATGGTAGCTCAGAGCACAGAAGATGGGAAAGGAGATGCAATAGCAGTGGGAAGCCCAGAGGGCCAGCAAAGTGTTCTCTGGGGAGTGCAGTGCTCCATATTGTGTGACAAGGCACTGCAGCCAACAGCTTAGCTCATCTCCCCTGACTCAGGGATGCCTGTGACTTAAACATTTTGCAGCCAAAGGCTCCCAAGGACACATGGGGACAAGAAGACAACTCAGGCTCCAGTGCTGCCAACATGCATCAACCTCAAGCCACCCAACACACTGGCCAACATTCTCATTTTTAGGAACCTGTGCACTCAGCAACAATGCATCCACTAAAACATAGTGGAAACCAAGCCCAGCACCTTCCTCTGTTCAATTCTTGAGGGTCTTTTATCTAGCAGCCAAGAATAGGATTTTCCTTCCCTCTTTGCAACTGAGATCTGCTTCCAAATTGTTCCCTCTCACTTAACACCTCCAAACTCCTTCACTGAAAATTGGTTCATCATCATCTGCTTGAATCTCCCAGCTTGCTCTGAGGAGATCCAACATGGCCCACCAGACAACTACTAAGTTGATTTTCCCATGTCCAGTGTCAGCAGCTCCTCACTGGTGTGCCAGATATTTGGCATAAGCACCTAAACAAATCCTACAGAACATGAATTTCCACAGTAACTCGTGAGGCTGCTTTTAACAATCATCATCTTTACAATAGACAGGGGCTGTTGCAGCAGAAAACCCTTTCCAGGCCTTGAGCCCCCAGCAAACTGAGGATGCTTTGTCAGTGCAATTTACTCCTTTGAGTGGTGGGTGCCCACTCCAGGCTTGGCTTGGTCCAGCTGCTATTTCCCTGCCTACTGCGCCTCGGCTCCGCGTCCTAAAGATGCAGGCACAGCCAACCTACTCCAGTATTTAAAAACTAATTTACTCTCCTTTGAAACCATAGCTGCAGAGACTCTTGGAAAACTCAAAGGAAGAGTTTTGCTGCAGGAACAACCCACAGATGGAAACTGCCCAGCAGGACAGAGAACATGGACAGCCAGACACTGATGGATATGTGCTGATCAATCTCTTAGCATGAGCAAATACTTCTATTATTTGTGTAGGTGCAATCTATACTGCTTTGACCCTCTAAGTAAACTCTGTTAGACAAACACTGAGCTGAAATGAGATTAGGCTAAACAGCCCCTTTGGGTTTAGCAAACAGGAGGCAAACAGCCACTCCCTTTCTTAATCCACCAAAATCCCACATTTAAAATATAAACTCCAATTAACAAAAAGTCAAGGAAGACAAAATATTATTTGAAAGTCCAAAAAGGCCCAATCACTGAATGCAGCTCACAGTTTGAATACAATTGTTCTGGGTGGTCTGCAAAGCACTGAGCTGGCTGTGCAGAAAAGAGTATTTTAAGAACAAACCAGTGGGGTACCAGAGTGTAGAAAAGATGAATTCATGTTAGAAAAACACTTTGTGAAATCATACACAGAATGCAAATGTTGAAAAAATAAATAATAGCTTCCCTTACCTATTTATTTTCATTTCTTATGCCAAGGTCATAATTCCTTTTTATGTATTTTGAGGATAAATATTAAGATTAATAGATCATCAACATTACGAAGGCTTAGTCTGTGGAACACAAGGTCATTGGGAAGCTGAGATCTGCAGTCACTGAACACAGTGGTAATAAAAGCAGAGAACTCAACAACTTACTTTCATTACAGACACAAACAAAATGGTTTTGCATCCCAAATGTGCAAAACAGCTTGATCCCTGCCCTACAGACCCCAGAAGTTTTAAAGACTTTTGCCAAGGCTTTGTAGACTGGGCTTTCTTTCTGCATTAGTGAGTGCATATGTAGACCAAGTTCATAATGTCGAGTGAAAAACAACCAAGAAAAAAAAACCTGCCTGGAGGGATTTTTCTACATCCTTGTCATTGGAGCACAGGCATCACAACTCTAGTCAAGGCTTATTCTCCAAAAACTGCCCTACATGCTTTTCCCTCTCGCTCATCAGAGCTGTGGCACAGTCCCCAGCAGCAGCAGTGGCTACTCCAGCCTGGAAATGCAGCTCACAAGGTTCACGTGGGTGTAAGGGCTGTACAAGTGGATACACAGAACACAGAAGGGTGATTTTCCATGGCAGAGGTGTTCCTCTGTCTGTAGCTTTCAAAATGCTTTGCAAAGCAGGTGTGCATTGGCCCACCTATACTGAGGGGAAATAAACACAGGGAAGGGCAAGTCTGTGCAAGGTGACCAAAAAACCATAAATATTTAGGAGCCTAGAGTCAGAGTACATGGTATTAAACACCACAGTGCTCTTCAGTAGACTCAGAGTTTAAATCCCAAGAAAGTACAGATTTTGACCAGAACTGGCATTAGATATACTAAGGCAGTAAATGAAAACATGAGCTATTGTTTTCCCACTCTCACATCACACCACATCCACTGCTCTTTAAAATGATGCCCACTTCCAAGAGCCAGCATCAGCAGCACGGGCAATGTCCCTCATGGCTACAGACCAAAGGAAACTCCTGGGGCAATTCTCCTCAGAGATGCACCTTGTATGCCAAACTCCAGTTTACATCTACAAGAGTCCACAGTCCCCTAAATACACTAATTGTGCCTGGAAGCAGTAACAGGTTCACAGAAAGGTATGGCTGGAAGGGAGCACTGGAGGTCCTCAAGACCCTCCCCAAACAGGTGCCCAGGAAGAAAAGGAAGATTTCTCCTTCAGATCAGCAGAACAAAGCCCTGTACATGCCACAAGTCATCCAGTTCAAAATGAGACACTGGCACAGAGGCTGGAGATGTGATGAAGTCAGAAAATTTGGCTCCCTCTAGAACATCATGTTCCCACGAGCTGAGAGGAAGAGGCAGGCATGATGGTCTCCAGTTAGTTTCTGCCATCTGAATATCCTAACTAAGGACTACTTTCCCAAAACACATGCCAGCTGAATAACCTCTTAGGAGAGCTGGCATCAATAACAACATCTCTGAGTCCCTCCATAACCAAGAAAATAATAATTGACAAACCACTCAGCAATTACAACCACCAAGTGTTATGTATACAGGAGACACTAAGGATGGAGGAGCCAGGGATGAGTCAGTTTGGGTGGATGGAAGGGGATGGAAAGAGGCAAAACTGTGCAATGTCTGCTTGAATTAACCTTGTTTTCAGTACAGCACTTCAGACTGACAGGTGAATATTTTAACATCACAATCACCTAGAAACTGCCACATAAGAGGCACTGCAATGTCACCTCATCTCGATAATGACAAAGGGGTGATTGAATATTAACCCTGCCAACCACCACAGCTTCTCCAAACACAAACACACCTAAATCTAAGCCTACAGCCAGTCCCTCAATTTCTTTCAATAGAGGTGAGGGAAAAGATAGGGATATAGCCTACCTCATGTCTAATAGGAAAACAAACAAAACAAAAGCCCCAAATCCTGCAGTTAAAACTCTGTCCCAATATGAAGCAATACATGAAGCAGCCCTCTTCTCAAAAAGGCCTTTATAAGTACAGAGTAGATTTCAGCATCCCACACCGATGGAAGAAAGAAAAAAGTGAGGACTGAACCACTCAGACTGTGCCAAGCTGAGTCAGAACAGCAAAACAAACAATTGATTCCTTGAGGGCTGCACAATGCAGCACCCAGCACCCCAGGTTAAGTAATTAGTAGATCAGGAAACTTGTCATTTTGGGGCACAGCATACATAAATTGAACTAGACTAGAAATAAATTACCTCAAGAATGGCAAAGCTGACACTCTAAACAACATTTGGATAAATAGTTATAATGCTACAGAGCAGAGTCAGGTGCCTGGTGATTCCCAAATGATTAATATGCCTTCTCTTCTGTTTGAAAACACAGGATATACAAGGCAAGTACACTCTTTTCAGTCATGGAAAGCTTGTTTTGGAACTGCAGAATCTCTTTCCTACTTCTTCACAAATGACACAAGTTCACCTTCAGCAGTACCTCAGCATCTGCTGGAAGTTGTGCCAGCAGAATAGTGAGAAGTGTCCAGCACTTGTTTTTATCTTGATGATGACTCTAAGGGGGGCACAACTGTCACATCCATAAACCTGTCATGCATCGTGCCCATGACTCATCAGCCACACACCCAGGGTGGTGAGAGTTCATCAGGCAGCAAAAGTAAAAGGCTCTGTTAGAAAAACAAAAACCCCTCCATGACTTTACCTCAAACTTTTCAGGAAGCAGAACTGATGTCCCAGGTCACAAGACAGCCACAATGAACTGACTTGTGTGAGTACTATCAAACAGCACCATGAACAGCCAGGGAATCTATCCTCACACACTCTGTGAGTATCCTGTGAGCACATCATGGCCAGCCAAGGTGTTTGCCCATACTGAAGCCAAAAGGACAGCAGGATTCTCAAGCTGATATTATTAAAAGCATATACATTATTAATCTACACTAAATAACGATGCAGCTGTACTTAAATATAGAAACTATAAATAAATAAGCCACACATACCACACACCAGCCCAGCTATCACACAAGCACCTCTTTCATTTCTACAATCACAAGATCAATAAACAGCTTTGCATAGCTTGGTACAGGGCGTAGCTCATCCAAAATCTGCTGTTCCTGCCCCTAACACCAGGCTGCACGTTTTCCACCAGGGAATGTGTGAAAAGACAAAAAGTAAGGTTAATGCTAAGAACAACATGCTGAGGAAGATGATAAATTTTAAATGGGAGGCCAGACCAATAACCCCATGAACTGTAGCAACTGCACTCAGTTTTTTAGCAACCAGATCTAAGTCTAGCCTGGGAAAGTTCAGCCAGCACAAGCAAAGACAGCAAACAAGCATCACTGCACGTATGCATATCTTTGGTCAAATAAAGTGGGGGGGAAAAAAGCTTCTGCCTTGGTCCTTCAGACATCAAAAGGTAATTTTTAACTGAAGCAGAACATACACAACAGAGATACAAGGCATCCGACCTTATGGCTGTCCTATAGCCATAAGCCAGCTAGAAATTGTTAAAGCAGTTTTGCTGGAAGGCAGAGGGATTTACAACGCTCTTTGGAGAGCACTTTTTTAGAAATAGGAAGGTCACAATCTGTTGTATTCAATGACAGACTGGAAATGATCAGTGAAGTTGCTGAACATCCAGTTGAAGATACAATTAAACCATTCCCATAACTTTGCCCAGATCAGGGTTGGCAAGACAACAATAACAGACATGAGCAGAGCAAACAGCCCATGGGAATGAAGGACACTGGCCAGCACAGGACACCCCCAGGGTGTGGGACTGGCAGGTGTGGGGCCTCCCTTTGATTGAAGGAAAACCATGCTGGGCTGGCAGCAAGCCACGAGAAGCAGCAGCCAGAGGCTGCATTACCTATTGCAGGATGCACTGCAGGTGAGAGAGGGGGTGATGCACATCTCCCCACATTGCTTTGGTGCCACCAGCCTGACCCAAGCCCTGCAGAATGGGGCATTTCTTCCAGGCCCACCAGAAGGAGTTACAGCTTCCTGAGTGACTACAACACACATTGGCAGTCTCTAAACACAGGCAGTGTCACTGGAATGCTACTAAAAACAGGGGTGGTGGGTGAGAAAGATGAATTCAGCAAAAGAGCTTGCCCACTCAGGGGAATTTATTACTTTTAATTAGGCATTACCCTTTTCCTCCACCTCTTATTCAGAAAGGGAGATTCTCCAAACCACCCAGTGAGACTGGAGAGAAATAGGAGCTCCAACAAACATGGAGAGGTAGGGAGCTCTACCAACAGAGCAGGATCTAGTGTGACCCATTCCATGCAGACAGTGAACCTGGATGGACAGCACAGGCTGCAGTCACAGCCACAGGCAAGGAGAGCTGAGTCATACAGGAGCTTTACCTTAGAAGTTTTCACTTTACTCAGCTTTTCCCATTTGTTTCCATTTGGTTAAACAACAAAACAAAACAAAACACAGCAAAACAAACAACACAACAAAAACTCACAAGGATTACATTATTCCAGGATTTCCAGAATCTTCCAGATCCCAAACCACCCCAGCTCATTTAGGCCACTCCCATCCAGGTACATGGCACACTAGAAATGAAATTTATTTAAAAGTCAACAAGTTCTGGGGAGGGGAGTGTGTGTGTTTGAAGACGACAGAGACAATAAAGGCTAAACATGAAAGGATTGGGCTCTCTCAGGGCAGGGTCTGGGTCCCTGTCAGTGCTCTCAGCACCATGCCTGGGGCTGCAACACAACTCCAACCTCACCCTTGAAAAGAGCTCATTCTTCGAAAGCAGGTTTTCTCTCATTTCACTGAAGCACTTATATTTATCAGGTATCACTATATTTACCAACCAAATTAGGATTTCTCTTACTTTTCTTGGCCCACTCTAAATACCAGCTGCATACCTCTCATGCTGAGTGAATGCAGAGAGCCCTTTCAAAGAAGGCTTCAGGCTGAAGGAGAAAACTTTCTTGTAAACTTAAATCCACCACTACAGCCCAGCTCTGGTCACTGCAAATTCTTCCACACCAGAATTCAAATACAAATTCAAGCCAGATGTACAGTTGACATTACAAAACACTGATGGTGGGATAAGAGAGCTCCACCAACAAGGGCACCAGTATTGCCCTAAATTCCCCACTCATCCCAATTAGTACAACAAATTCTTCAGAAAATCAAGACTTCCATTCCTCAAAATTCACTAATTCCCCAGAGAAGATTTTCTAAGAAATCACTTACTTACATATTTTGTTGAGTCACGGCACAATGGCCCCTGGGGCTCACAGACACAATTACAGAGCAGGTTTCAGAACAACCTGACCCTCCTCTCTCACCCACACCTCCCCAGGACAGCTGGCTCTCTGCAAGTCATTTTGAAGCACAAGTATTTCCACCTGTGCTTAATCAGGCTCATTAAGAGAACTGAGAACAAATTAATTCAATAAGATTGAGTTCTGTTGGAACATCTTAGTCCCTGAGAATTGTCCATTTCATAAAATGATGGATCTTTTGCATCATAAAAGCCAACTACACTAGGAAGTTGTGCGATGCTTAAATTATTTTTTTTTATGTTGGCTGCAGTATGAGAGGAAGAGGAAGTTGCACATAACAGTATTTACATTTTTTTTTACTTTTCTCCCCACGGCCAAGGCAATGTGCTGCAGTTTGTAACTCACAAGATGCTGTCCCTCACTTCCGTAACACTGGCACAATTAGGACATATTTTCCTGTGTTATTGTAATCCTAACCATCTGATTTGCACCCTCCCTCTTTTTCCTTTTCTACAACTAATTCTGGAGTTACAGAAAGTGCATTTCCTATAATTTCAAGAAAACTTTTCCAAGGCAGTTAGCATTTGCTTTTCCATCTGGATAGCACTATCTGCTTGGTCTCCATGAATTCCACAGAGCTTTAACAATTGCTCTTTCCAGTGAGCTTTCAGAGCTGAAAGGTGACAATATTCCATGTTACAAAGTGCTTTTGGAAGTGCTCAAAGCCAGGTTGGATGGGGCTCTGAGCAGCCTGGTCTAATGGAAGGTGTCCCTGCCCCGGGTAGGGAGGCAGAACTACATGATCTTTAAGGACCCTTTCAATCCAAACTATTCTGTGATTCTATAAATGTCTGTGTTCTGAAAAGCTTTGGTAACATGCATTTTAAGAAGTAAATCTGTAAATCTCATCTAAACTGCCCATCTCTACAGCTATTAACAGTGAAACCATTTCTTAATTATCACATTTTATTTCTTCCTACCAACATAACAGCATCTATTCTTTATTAAACTAGAAGGAACTGCTCCCCAGATAGGAATTTTAGCACCCAGTAACACACCTATGTACCACTGTACATTCATTATATATACCACTGTCAGTGGTACTCCAGTTGCCTATTTGAGAGCTGGTATTTACCAGTGGTTTGAAAGAACCCCTTTCCAAATCTCTCACCATTATTCTTGCAACAACAGGTTGTACTCACCAGTCAGGCTGCATTTCTGTAATTGCTTTAAGAATGAGGATTTCTTCCACCAAGTCCTATGAACTCCCCAGGTACTGAACTTTTGAGATATACTTGTTTTAGTCATAAGAACCCAATTCACACTTCTCCCTCACTGTCTGCTCATATCTACTGTAGGATGGGAAATCAGAGAGAAACTTTTTAATGAGTTGCTGTTATGTTCTTCTGTAGAGATGGAGATTTCATGTGCATTGTCCCTTTCACTTTTTGTGATTGTTCATTTGTGAAAGTCAGAGTTGCATTCTTGCAGATATTCACTGTGCTTTGTTCACAGTCATCATTAAACATTTACTGCAAATGAAACAACCCTTAAATGACAGGTTTACATTTTGGCTTGCCTCATATTTGCAGATGGAGATAGACCCCCTAAAAAGAGACATTTATTACTTGCTTTGCAATGCTCTTGTAGTGAACAGTTTACTCACAACTTTTGTGCTATGAATTCTAAATTCCATCTTGAATTTTATTTTAAGATGCAGGTTACTATAAGAAATATTTGGAGTAAACAGGAGAGGTCATGTCTTGGTGTTTACATTGACCAAAGCTGTGCACCATTTCCCAAGGAAATCAGTTCCCAAGGAGTCAGCCTTTCCAAGTTTCTGGGCTTCTCCTTCCTCAACATCATTTCCCCCGTCTCCCTATCCACACATGCTCAAATGCTGAACAGCAAAACTGAAGTAAAATATTGAGGTTCAGCTCTAGAAAGCTCAACACAGCTCACTATACATTCATTATATATACCACTGTCAATCTCACTGTCAAGCTCACTGCACAAGGCTCTGCCTCCCCCTGTTCTGTGGATATCATTTGATAAATCCTGAGATTTCAAGTGCATGCGAAGAAAGCAGAACACAACTTAGGCTGTGGTTTCACAGGCATCTCAAGTCAATATAAAGTTGCCCTGATGGTGAAAGCAGAGTTCTGAGCCTCATGTAACTCACACCTCATGTAACTCCTGCCCTCCATCCTGTTTTTGTGACACAGCCATAAGGCAATGGGATGAGTCCAGATCAGAGCACTAATCTAGCAGAAAACAAATTCCTGTCTTTTTTGAGTTAGTGCTCATTTGGATTGGCAAATCACTGCATTCCTCATCTAATCTGACCTTTAGAAAAAGTATTTGTTAACTCTGAATTCATCTCCTGAGATTTATACAGTGCTGTTAGCACTCTTAGCAGAGCAGCAGAGCCAGCACTCTGGCTGGAGCCCTCCCTGTCCGTGCTGCTGTGCCACTTCTGCAAGAGAGCCAAGTGGCACCCAGCACATGGAACAATTTGCCCTCATCCAGGTGCAGGCACAGGACAGGCACAAACTAACCCAGGGCTCTGCTGCCCAAGAAGGAGGTATCTGGGCATTCCCTTTGGCAGATGCCCACCCTTCCCACCACACTGCTGGGCAGCAGCAAGGCATCAGCCCAGCTCATGGACACTCCCAGGGCAGGCAGCTGGAAGGGCAAGAGCTCTCTTCTTCCTTCCGCATGCTCCCTCAGCCATGGGAAGAGTAAACCACTGCCCAAAGGCATCAGCAGGAGTACAGACTCTACCAAGAGCAAGCCCAATTGCAGATTTGATGGTATTTAGGAGGTTCAGCACTGTACCTGTATGCCCCAGCCAGCCAGAGCTCGGAGATCACTGCAGGGGCCAGAGCCACCTGCCAGCTCCACCAGCAAAGCCACAATTTTAAAGCAATGAAAAATTAAGTTGAAAAATGTTCATCCACAGAAGACTCAGAAGGTTCACATATATAAGTGAACACAAGAAAGCCTAAATAATGACAAAAGCCAGTTGTTTGTGCTCCCCTACAATGAGGCAATGGTTTTCACAATGCTATTCAGCTCCCTCTGCATACAGTACAGGGGATCCTTTCCAAACATTTAGGTGCAGTTGAAGGCTAATCAAGATCTCATAAGTTACCAGGCCTCTTACTGTTATTGAATTTCCTTCCATTTCTTATCTTGACTAGCTATTACGATTCCAGGTATTCAAGTGGACGTCATTCAGAAAAGATAAAGTAATAATCCATTGATACAGGACCCTTGTATTTAGATTTCAGCATACCCAGCTCCCTGTTTATGTTATTAACCATGGCAGGAAAAAGGGGGTTTGAATTACCCTGTATTTCCTTCTCAGATGGTGCACAGAATAGAAATTAGTCAGCAGATGTCATCTCTCCCTCTTCAGCAACAGAGAGGAGATTTGTCAGGGTAATTTTCCCTGGTTTCCTGAGGAATGCAAATTTTGCAGGGTTCACCCCGAAATGCCTCCATTAACACCCATTATGGCCCTTTGAAAGGAAAGATGAAATGACTCATATAAGTTTGACTAAGCTTTGAAACAAAAAAATTCTTTTTAGAGACAGGGCCCTCTAGACCTTAAGGGAGGAATCTCATTCCTCCACCCTCCTCTCCAATATTAAATTATTTTTAATAAAGGAATTAGACCGATAAACCAATGTTCTTTAGTACATATGCTGCAAAACTCACACAACCTGCTAAATCTATGTCAGCTGATAACAAGTGTTTCCTTTAACACTGAGAACTTCTCAGAAGATGCTGTGTTTTGCCATATAACCATTGCTTGATTTCCTGTAAACCAAACTATTCAGGGATACAGTCACATTAATCATTAATTAAACTCTGTGTTGAAATGAGCCTTCCCTTAAATGCTGGTGTGTGTTCAAATGGCACAAGAAGTACTCAAGGTTCCTGTGAGTGATTTATAATCACCAATATAAAAAAGCAGTTCTAACATGGGCACACTGAGAATTTCCCAAAGAACTGTGAGGAAACAATGTTTCTTCAAACAAAAAAAATCACACAGGAGGAGGGATAAACCAATCCAGCAGCTTGGTGGGGAGACCTTGTCCTCTATCCCATCACTCCTGCCTTTGTCCAGGATGTGGGGCTCTTCCTCCTTCTCCTCCTCCCTTGCACCAGCTCTGAAAATCATCAGACTCCTGACTGGCCCACTTCAACTCCACTCCAGGAGAAAACACCAGGATTTTTTCTGCCTGGTTAATAAAATGCATCAACACCCAGGCAAACGTGGCAAGCAACAGAGCTGGCTAGGGGCAAGGGGACCTTCTGGTGGCAGTGGACAGAACACCCACCCCACCCACCCTGGGCCATGTGGTGTGAGCAGGGTGCCTGGATGCTCTCCCAGAGCAGGGTCAGAAAGGGCCAGGGAGGAACAGAGTGGAGAAACTGCTACATCACCTTGAGTAAGCAACTTTCATCCCAATCCTTCACTTACTTCTTCAGCAGATGAGCACTCAGGTCCCTGGCTGTGGTCATTCAGGATATTCCTGCCCCTCTCTGGACTGGTACCAACCTGCTGCACACTTGGCAAAGGGAAGAGGTAACTGTATTTCAGATTTAATAAAGCGAGAAGCCCAGTATCTTCACCTTTAAACTCTGAGGATCTGAGTTTAAGCTGAAGGGTCAGAAAATTAAGTTTCAGTTTCCAGAGTTAATGTGCTGCTGAGGTCTGTAGGCTCAGCAGGCAAAACCTGAAATGTCCTATCTTATTAATGACAGAGCACCACTGCCTGAAGCTCCTTCAAATAATACTCACACTCAAGGTCAGCAAGAAGAGATGGACCACACTGTTAAAAATATAGAGTGGAAGTCCTTTAGCTTTAATGCTATAGTAGCAAAAGGAAAAAAATAAAAGCACATTTTGGTCATCAACATAACTAGAATCTCAGGCCTTCTTTGAAAACGAGGTTGTCAAACCTCCCTTTCTTTGAAAAAATCACAGCTGCACCCCTAATGATGAGATGGGGTGGGGGCAGTAAATGGAAGGAGGGCAGTAGCTTCTTTTTCAAAGTAATGTGGAGTTGCACTGGACATTTAAAAGATGCTCTGGAAAAGGGCTCCCCTCCCACCTCCTGTGTATTTAACCCCTGGTTTGCTGCCCTCTGCATTCAGCAGCACAGCAGAGAGCAGCCAGCAGCCTATCAGCTCCACCTGTGGCCACCAGCTCCTCCTGTGGCCACTGCCCTTGTGGACGAGTGACACAGCCCGTTCTGCATCCCCAGGCTCTACAGCTGAAATGAAGGGAACCCTGGGCATACAGTGCAATCAGCTCATGCTTCAACCAGGATGCAGCTGGTGAGGAGCAGCATCCCTCTGCTCCATGGCACTCTGCTGGGAGTGTGTGTGTCTGCTGGTGGGCAATCCCTCCACTCAACAGGAGTCATAGCACACCACTGTATCTGACACAGGCAAGCTGAGAAAAACCAACAAATAATAAGGCCCCAAGAAGCTGAGAGGATCGGGGATAAAAAAATCAAAACTACTAATTCAATAAATTTCAAAATCTCCTAATGATCACATCAAACCATTTAAAATCAAACCCTATTTTGACACCTATACCATCATATCCATTTCTACCAGTTTAAGACTCTGACACCATTTCTTTCAGACTATAAAATAAAACAAACATGCAAGCCTTAGTCCTAACCAATGATTAGTAAAGGCCCAATTTTCCAAACTTTTAAAGTAATTTTAAGTGCTCCAGTGATTAAGAGAGATATCACAACTCTGATGGGCAATAGCAGAAACCTTAGAGTTCCTTCTTAACACAAAGCTCTTGAAAAAAAACCAGTTTATTTTTACACAGTATTTATCGATTTATTGCAATGTATCAGAAAGTTCTGAATGGCCTGACCAGCTTTACACGCTTTGCTGAATTTTGAAATGAAAGCAAGAGAACATTTGCTTAAGTCAACAACATAAGTCACCAGTTTAAAGGTTAACACTTGATTGTGCAGCACAAGAAACAGACGCTTTATCTTCCCAGTTCAAGGACTCCTGGATTTCTGAGCAGTGGAACTGCAAGGGGCCAGGCTGCAGCACCCTCTGGGACACACACAGAGCAGGGTGCAGCACAGAGTGTCACTGGGGCACAGAGCAGCTCGGGCCCAGCTGTCCCCACACACTGGCATGCCAGCAGCCAGCTGGGAGACACCGCTGGGCCATCACCCCTCCTGTCCTGGCAGCAACTCTCTGACACACAGAACACTGGCACTGACACCAGCACGGCTGTGATTCATGTGGGGCAGCTGCTCTAAAGCTTCCAGAGCTCCTCTCCCAGCCAGGAGACACCAAAGCCAAGCCCAGCACCCTCACCAAGGTCCCATTCAACCAACAGAAAACCACAGGGAAAATGGAAGTACTGCACTGTTGCGAGTACAGCTGTCCCAGATAAGGGAAATATAGAAAATAAATAAGGTCCTTATCTACCGTGGCAAGGAAAAGGCAGGCTCAGGGAAATGGGCGGGTGAGTGAGAGAAGCAAAAACTGTACCTAGAGAAGAAAGAAAATCTGAAATTAAATGAGGCGTGCACTCCTTATATAGGCAGTTTTAGTGTGAAAATTAATCTCAAAATCCCAAAAGTGAGTTAAGACATCAGCTTAGACACCGGTCAAACCAACAGCCACTCTCTGTTCCTCCAAAACACTGGCACGGGCCTGTTCCTTGCAGCCAAAGCATCTGTACCAGGGATGCCTGGGGAAGGACCCATCAGAGCTCAGTGCCACTGTGCAGACAGCAACAAAAAGAAGTTTCATCAGAAATCAGTCTGGGAATCAGAGGGAGCAATTCTGAGCCAAAATGTCAGACTGGAGCCATTAAAAAAAAGGTGATTGCTGTAGCTGGGCTGTGTTGTCATACATTGCTTACGTTTGTTTTAATTTTAAACTAAGTGTCAGTCCAAGGTTTGTTACACAAACATATGGCACTGGTATTACATTCTATCTTGTATTTATAGAAAGTGCTGTGGCGGCCCAGGCAGCGCAGAAATGCCATAATGTTAACAACATTTATTATTAGTATGACAAAAGAACAAAAAGAAGCCGGTAGAAATCATGACTTAAAAGTTTAAGGGACTGATTGGAATAGGGTGCCAAACTGTGGAGATATTAGCTAAAATTCTTCCAGTATTAATACTCACACAGTCCCCAGGCTGCCAAGTATTTAGTTATATAAATACAGCCTCGAAAAGGTAATTTGTTTAAAACCCAAGCCCTGAAAACTGATTAGCACATTTAATGCTAGCCCGATTAACACAGATATGCCCTCAGCTGGGTGATGGGAGCATTGAGGCAGAAGTCCGCATTCCTGTGAGTGAAGAGGAACAAAGCTTTTGGGACAAAGGGTAAACCTTAATTATGGCTTTTTATTACCCAAACTGCCATTTCCTCCTTACCCCAAACAAGGCAGGAAGGCTAATGGCACATTCACATAGCCCCATAAGCGATGTGATTGATAAATGCCACTGCTAGATTTTTCCACTCCAGCTGTTACACTAGAAGCAGCAGAGGCTTGATTCTCTCTTAAAAATAATAATTAAAAAAAACCCAAAAAATTAAAAAAAAAAAAAGGAAAGAGAAAAAACCAAAGCAAAGCAGGATACAGTACACCGCTGACATTCCCGAACCTTCTGGAAGCGTTTATTAACTTTGGCCAGGGACCAGCGAGGGCTGCAGGAGCGGCAGTGCAAACTGGTTAATCTGTAGCTAGACATATCTGTGATTGGGGGTGGTGGTGTTCAGCAAGAAACACTCCTGCCTGGCAGCCAGGGCTTCAGCACTTTGAAGGGTTACTGGGGTTGTTGATTTTTTTTTTTTCCAAAAAATTTTATTGGGAGAACTACAAAACATTTACAGTACAAAGTTTACAGTCTCACATAATCTGTAGTGAACTGACTCCCAAAAAATATATTACAACTCAAGTTGACTTATCCTTTAGTTACATTCAAAACATACTTCTGTTAAAGTAGTCCAAAAGAGTACATAGTGCTCAATCTGTACCTATGTACAAACAAAACTAAGCTACTGCTCATTCATCCACCGTCCAGGAAACTTTTGGAAAACTCCCAACTTTCTACATAAGGAAAAAAAAAAATTACAGGTTTTGGAATTCAATAAACAAGATATGTTCCTGTATTATAGAAAGTGTCAGATCCAAAGATGGCCTCTGTTCTTATAAAATAGAGTGGCGAAATTTTGCTGTACTTAAAACCCATCCCTACATTCAAATTATCTCAAGCATTAGGAAAAATACTTATTTGGTTGAGAGATATTTAAGGCAAGCGTGGACCCTCAAGAAGGCACTGTGAGACATAATACTGGGACCCCCAATTATTGCTACATACTTTGAGACTATATCACAGTGTGATTCGTGGAGTTAGGCAACAAAAATACTTTTTGGTTATTTTTAACAAGTCTGAATTAGATTTGCCACTTTGAAGTCTGATTGCTAAGTCAGTCTTTTTTTTCTTTTTTTTTTTTTCTCTCGTTTTTCAACTCGGACGGGCTACAACCATTTACATTCTAAAAAAAAAACCCATAGAAATTCCGCAAACTACTTCCACAGCATCGAGACCGATTTCTATAAAGAAACCATGCAATCTTTCAGATTTACGTAAACAAAGAAAGAAATTAATGAAATAAATATTACATACCATCTCTTAAATTAAGAATTTTACTCATTTACAATAAAATAACCAAGTGAAAGTTACAAAAAGGCATATATTACTGTGAAAAGAACACACTCCACATTTTGCCGATTAATAATGAAAATCATAATTTAACATAATAAAAGAATATATATCTATTGCTTTTCATCATACCCGATAAATACAGTATGAACAAATTACCAATGTATACTTTTCACAAGATAATAAATAAGTTAAATAGTTTCATATTGAGTTGTGTGCAGTGACTCATACATGCAATCAACTCAAACAGCTAAAAAAAATTTTAAAAAATCAGCAGTTATTCTCCAACAATTACAAACTAAACTCAGTTGAGTGCTTCCAAATAAAGCAACAACAAAAAATTGTTCTAAAAGCCAAACATCCACTAAGTGGTGGCAATGGAACCAATATTAAACTTTGGAATGAAGGTTTTAGCATTTGTTATAATAATAATATATAGATATATATAAAAAAGAAGGTTGTTATCAAGGCATATTCTTGGCAGGATGTTGGATTTTTCTTTTTTTTTTTTTTCCTAAAAAAAAAGCTTATAGGTTTAGTATGTTCTGTGTTTTTATTTGAACTGGATTGAAAGAAACTAGTTTGTAACTTTTTTTCTGTGTGTCTGCAGGATTGGAGGAGCTGGGCTGGTGAACCGGCACTCCCCGGATTGTTTGTTGCTTTCTGGTGCTGTCTTTTCTAATGCTGTTTTGTTTGTTTCTTTTTTTTTTTCGAACACAGATGGAATGGCTGCTGCTGGTGCGTATCATAACTTGTCTCCAAAGAACGACAACAAAAAAAAACCCCGAAACAAAAATCCCCTTCTTCCAAGGTCTCTCTATAAAAATAGGTTTGTTCAGTTCGTGTCATTTGCCCTTTTGCAAAATGCTTTGTTTCTCGTTTTGTTCAGCTCTCGGTGTATAGATAGATAGATATATAAAATAAAACCAACCAAAAATAGAGAGGAAGGAGAGGTTTCGCTTTCTTCGTTCGGTAACTTGCTTGCAGGGCCGCCGCGGGGCCCCCCCGGCCGCTGCCCCGTGCTCCCTCAGTCGTCGGAGATGGAGAGGCGGCTGAAGATGGGCAGGCGGCGGCCCGAGTCCAGGCTGGGCGACTCGGAGCCGCTGAGGGAGCCGGAGCTGAGGGAGCCGCTCAGGTAACTCTCCCGGTCGGAGAGCGAGTCCGGCGGGCTGGGCGGCGCGTCGAAGACGGGCGACTCGGAGAGGCGGCGGAGGGGCTGGAAGCTGAAGGGCGGCGAGGCGGGGGGCGGCGGGCAGGCCCCGCCGGGCGGCGGCGGCTGCTGCTGGCAGCGGTAATAGGCGGCGGCGGCCGCGGCCGCGGCGGCGGCAGCGGCGAAGTTCTGGGTGTGCAGGGCGAGGGGGGCGATGAGGCTGCCCAGCTCCTGCCCCGAGAAGGCGAAAGCGTTGTTGGCGCAGGGCGGCGAGAGCAGCTCCTCGCAGTAGGAGGCGGAGGCGGGCGGCGGCGGCGTGCGCGAACCGCCGGGGCTCTCCAGCAGGGCGGCGTCCAGGCGGCCACCGGGCGGCGGCGGCGGCGGGGCGGTGCCGTGGGGGTGCGGGGGGTGATGGTGGTGGTGGTGGGCGGAGAAGCCGGAGAAGCTCAGGCTGTGGTGCAGTTTGGGCCGCTCGCCGCCGCGCGGGTGCCCGAAGCCGCCGCCGCCCAGCGGGTGCTCGCGGGGCGCGAAGGCGCGGAGGTCGCCGGTGCTGCCGGCGGGGTGCGGGGCCGCGTGGTGCGGGTGGTGGTGCGGCCCGGCCGCGGCGGCGGGCGGGGGGGCGGCCGTGCCCCCGCCGGGCGCCGGGCGGCGCTCGTCGGCGTTGTGGATGAAGTGGCAGCGCGGGCCGTAGGGGCAGAAGCCGATGGTGTGGAAGGTGCGGCAGAGCTCGGTCTTGTACTTGGGGTGGCGGGTGAGGCTGCGCAGCTCGTGGAAGCCGTGAGCGAACTGGCACTTCTCGCCGTACTTGCAGGCGCCGCTCTCCTCGAAGGGGCGGCACAGCTCCGTCTTGTAGCGCGTTGAGTTGATGGGGGCCCCGCCGCCGCCGCCGGAGCCGCTCCCCTTGCCGGCCGCCTGCTGCTGCTGCTGAAGCTGCTGCATGAGGTGCTGGCTGCGCTCGCCGTTCTCGCTGAAGGAGCGGTCCCGGAACTTGTTCTCCTTGTTGAGCAGGGCCGTGGGGCTGCTGCTGCCGCCGCCTCCGCCGGAGCCCGTCTCCTTCAGATTGCCGAACGAGGAGGAGGAGGAGGAGGACGACGACGAGGAGGATGTGGAAGAAGAGCTGGAGCCGGTAGGGCTGGGGAACTTGGAGCCGCCGGCCAGCGCCGTCAGGTTGCTGGTCGAGTGCCGCCGCAGGAAGCCCGGCGCGAAGCTGGAGCTGGGAGGGGTCACCGGGGTCCCCACGGCTTTCTTGTCCAGCATGCTGCTGAGGTTGGTCAGGGACTTCTCCGTCTGCCGGGGCGGGGAGAGGGGAGGGGGTGGGGGAGACAGCGGGAGAGAGAGAGGGTGTTGCGGGTGACCGCCTGTCCCTGGCCACGGCTCCCCACCGCCGCGGGAGTCGAGGCAGGGGTCGCGCCTCCCGGCCGCCCCGCAAAGCGGGTCTGCCGCTAGCGCCAGCGGGGCAGCACAGCGCCGGGAGAAGCCCCTGCGCCAGCTCTGCTGCATTTGCAACTTTTTTCAAAAGTTCCTCCTAGCAGCGCAACATGCGGACAGGGGCTGCAGGACCAGCCCGCCCCGAACGCGGCCGCCGGGAGGCCATGGGGCGGCATTCCGGGGCTCGCAGCCATGGGTCAGCCGCTGTCCCCGGCCGGCTGTCAGACCGTGACCCGCCCGCAGAGCCCGGCCCGGCACGGCACGGGCCTCCCGCCCCGCCGCGCTGCCCCGGTAGCCCGGAGCGCCGCTCTGCACATGGCGGCAGCGGCAGACCGCGTCCCGCCCAGCCAAACGCGCTCTCCCCTACCTTGCACAAGAAGTCAATGTCGTAGAAGGCAGATAAAAGTGTCGTCGACATTTCTAGATCCTGTAATGGTCGGATATACAGGAAGGACCGAAAGATCCCGCTCTCCTCGGAGGGTTTGGAAAAGCCACGACTAAATAGGAGAGGGCCGTCTGCTTGAGATCCGAAACGGTCCCGACTCCTTCCCGGCGGGACGGCGGGTGCCGGGCCGAGGCGGCGACGGCGGCTGCACAGCAGCGGGCGAACTGCGGGAACTCGGCGGCTCCCCGCGCGGCTCCCATATAAACGCGGCCGCCGCTGGTCGCGGGGGCGGTGCCACGCTCCGCCCGCCCCGCTCCAGCCCGCCGGGCCCGCCCCGCTCCACCCCGCCGGCCGGGCCGCCCCGGTTCTCACAGAGGGCGCTGGCAGCGGCGGCGGGGCCGGTTTGTGGTGAGCGCCCGAGTTGCAGTGTGCCCGCAGCGCGGGCGGTACGAAGTGGGGGGAGGGGGGAACCAGCCGAGGTAGCGCTCACGGCGCCCTACGGCCTCGGCCCCTCGGAGCGCCCCTCTTCTCCCCGACGTCCCCACTGCCCGCGCACGGCGGCCGCGTCCCCGGCCGGGTGGCGGCTCCGCTGAGGGCAGGACGCGCGGGGCCGGGGGAGAGGCGCGGCAGCACCAGGGACACTTCATCCCCGCGCCCCGCCGAAAATAAACTTTTGCCACGTAATTGCTTGAAACAAAGGTCGGAACCGCGCTGCCCCGGTGCAGTCGGCGGGACAGGGCCGGACGCGGGTTGCGCGCCCCGCCGCTTCTTCCCTCTTTTCGGGGACCTCGGGTTTGGCGCTTACTTTCTTTCTGAAGTTTGGGAGAGGTTGGCGGCCAGGCGCGGAGGCGAGGTGGCATTATCCTCGCAGCGGCCTGATAAACTACCCCCACCTAACCCTGTGCATCTCCTTCCCGCGCCCCGCACCCCTCCCACGTCTCTTTTCTACGTTGGGCCCCTTCCTTCCTCATGCCCGCCAAGGTCCTGTGAGACCCATCCGAGTCCCCCGGCCGCCGCTCCAGGTGCCCCCCCACCGCCGCTCCCCGCGGCGAGGCGCCCTCCCGGGACCGAGCCGGCCGCCGGCCAAGGCGGGCCGGGATCCGCCGTGCAAAACACCCCCGCCCCCCCGCGCCGATAAGGCCGCGCAAACACGACGTGGGAACGGCGGCGGCTCCCCTGCACCCCCCGTCCCCTCCCGTGTTTGCTCGGCCCCGGGACAAATGGGAAGGAGAACAGAGGCGGACGGACGTGTAAAGTTTTATGGCTGCTAAAGCCAGCAGAGGCGTTTGATCCTCTTTAGCTTCCGAGCCGGGATGGCAGTCCCGCGCACTCCAAGGGAGCAAACCCGACCACGTCAGCAGGAGCGCGGCGCTGTGCAAACACATTTGCAGAGGAAAAGAAGCTCGGCCTGGGGGCGGGGGTGTCACCAGAGCCCCTCGCCACGGGATTGGCACTCGCCCCCCGCTGCCCAGCGGCTCACGCGCTCCTCTGCTTCCTGCCCTCGTCCTCCACGTCCCGCGGCGCTGCGGGAGGGAGGCTGCGGCGGGACCCCGCCCGGACCCCGCACCGCCCGGGAGCCGTCACCCACGGCCGGCCGAGCGCGGAAACCGGGGTCGGAATCTCCCGGGAAAGACGAGGAGCTGGGCAGCGGAAAGCCCAAACCTCGCTCCCTTCCGCGTCCCGGCAGTCCCCCGGGGCCCGTCCCCCGCTCGGCGAGCGCTGCTGGGCTCGGCCGGGCAGGCTCCTGGTCCCGCTCCCGGCCCCGCTGCCCGCCGGCCGGCGGGGACGTGCCGCCCCCCAGCGGCCGCCGGCTCCTCCACCGGAGGTGGGGGTACACATCCCACGTTCCTACTCCTTCCCCTCCTCCCGCCCTGCCGCGGCCACGGCTCCCGTCCCGGCGACAGGCGCTGCCCCGCACACGGGGAGCCGCCGGAACGCGGGGCTGCAGCCATAACGCGTATCGCTTCCCATAACCTTCTCCGGGGCCGGTCGGAGTCGCCTCCGTACTGACCCGAGTTCAAACTCTTCCTCCTCCTCCCACACAACTCTGATGGAAACATCACCTCGGAGCTGATCCTGCCCGCCAGACAACCGAGGGAACAGTTTACTGTGACAATCATGCACGGATCAATGTGTCAACGCCATTGGGAGGAATACTTTGATAAACTGACTTTGATCAAACACACGGCCGATAAGTGCTCTGGCATCAGGTTTTGCTAACTCTCCCCTGCAATTGCTCCTCGGGGTCTAAAGGTTCTTCATTGAGTAGTTACACAGTAACCCATCATCAGCACCGTGTGGTGAAATGTATGTGCACTGATATAACTCTTATTTGCTCTCTTATAAACTCAAGCGGGATGTCAGAGGTTCCAGTTGTGTCTTAAAACCACAATAAGGAAGAGCAAGTTTTCGAGCTATTTGGTAACTGATTAACCAAGTCCTCAAGGCTTCACAGAGTTTTACGGTCACTGTGGGTCTATAACTGTGCAGTCACCTGGCTGCATTTATCGATTTGCCAGTATCAAATATATATGCATATGCATTTTAAATTCTACCCAACTAAAAAAGAAGCCCAATGTTACTAGATAGTCTTATGCTACCCACTGACATGAGCAAAGTGTCAGAACCTTACAGTGATTTTGATACATACTAAATTCTTTTTGTCTCCTACTACAGAAGCTGTTGCCACACTAGTTCAGAAATTATGGAAAGATGTGGCAGAATCAGCAGCTGTTAATTAATTGTACAGGTCTTGACTATTTTTTAAGAGTGGCTTCCAGACACAATCTGGGCTATTCTTTCCCCAGGAGCTCAAACCAGATGCATACAAATTAATTTTTAGCCTAACTCACAGCATGGCTCGTTAAGTTGGATAGCGAGCATTCTGTGAAACATCGTTTCAGATTCCAGCATTTCTCTTTTGCCTATTGAAGCCTCAAGATTCACCATAAATTACTTCTTATATAAGTAACCCTGAATTCTGGAAACTTAGAACAAATACTACACTTTTATTCCTAAGTTCTATTTGTTGGGGTTTTTTTAAGTGGTGACTTTGTGCAGTGTTCAGCTGTCCACTGGACCCAACTCGGCAGCTTAGCTCTACTTAGAGCAGAGTATCTAAACTCAAAAGAGCAGCGATCGGCTGCGGGGCACCGCAGCGCCCAGCACTGCGAGCAGCGCCGCCCAAGCCTTACCCTGCCCTAACTGAGCCCGAGCCCGGATCCCGTCCCAGCGGGAGCGCGGGCCCGGCCCGTGCGCGGCGGTGCTGTGGCGCCACCTGGCGGCCGCGCGGCGCACCGGCCGAGCCGGGCCCGGCCGCGGGACAAGCGCCGGGGCAGTACCTGGGCGGCACCGAGATTTGGGGTTAAACTGCGCTCAGCACCATCAGGTGAAGAGGCTGAAAGCAACCAGGCGTTCATCGGACATGTTCTTCTTCCACGGACACCGAAATGACGGCGTACAGGGCCGCACATCCATGTTGTGGCAGGCCCAGCCACACGTCTGGTCACAGCCCTTGGCTATGGGAAGGTAACATAACCATTACACATCACTATTTATTTATTTTTGATGTCTCATTTTCATATCAAAACCCAATTCCAGCTCGCAGAAAGAAACCATTCAGTGCACAACAAGCTTTTTTGACACAGAAAGGCCATGGAGCACTCAGAACAGTCCCTACAGCTGCCTTAGCTGGTGAGAGCATCTCCAGCATCTCCCAGAAGCGAGGGCTGTGGCACAGAAACACCTCTGGAACCCTTCCCCGCTCCTCGGCAGGACCTCGCTTTCCAGGCCTGCTTGCAGAGCAAGGTGTCTGAAGCAAAGATGGAACTGTTTCGTTTGCAATGGAACAGCTGCTTCGTTTTGAACACAGCAAGTCTTCATTTTAGAGCCATTTTATGAAAGTAGTTATTTGATTTAAAGGAGAAAAGAGGCATGCAGAAATCTAACTAGTGCTGTTTCAATGTGCAAAACAAGGTTACTACCAAAGTGAAAATCCCTGTCTTCCTCCAGAGGAAAATGCAGTAAAATTTAAAATATACTCTAAAAATTGCCATAAACAAAGAAGTCACGGTTTGTTTTTCTATTAGAAACACTTAAAGGTTTTTAAAAAGCATATTAATTTCATAAGTCACAAGCTACATCTTGAAATGAGACAAAAAAAATAAACTTTTTCTCAGTATTAAAATACAGGAGGTAAAAATGTGGAACAAAACATAACAGAACTACAGGTGGCCTGCACCTGGATGAATGGAAAATATTAAGTTTAGCTGCTTTACTTCCTAAGTAGCTGTAATAAACAATGCTCAGCTGAATGAAATTAGCAAATGCATTTAAAAGGAAAAGTCTTCCACTGCACATCCCATTAAAAAAAAAAAAATCAATGCACAATTAATTAATACAAAAAATGTAGTTCTAGCCTGAATACTGAAGGTACTGCAGGTTTCCTGAAGTCATCACAGCAATCCCTGATTCCTTGAACATTGCTGGAATACAGTCTCCCTGCCCATCCAGTAATGTGTGCAGCTCCCTGAGGATGAAGTTTTAGTAATTTACTTTTCCAGATTTTCATTTTTGCAAGTGTCATCAGGCTTCAACAGATTTAATATTTTAAGACAGACTGATATTCTCTCCTTTTGAATAGCCAATCTTGTGAATTCTGGAGTTCTGGAAAACTCTGGAACTGGAGGTAGAGCTCCAAGAAGGTGTTCAATGTGCTGGGCTTGGTCCAGTGCTATTCTTGATAGATGATTAAGTTCCCCATGATCTGGTAAGGTGAGGTGAGTCACTGATACAAGATGTAAAAGGTGCTTACTCAGTTGTCTCACATGAGTCAGCTTCTCTGCCCAAAAATTCACTTCTCCTTTATCAAACAGGGAATCATCTTCTTCCTTAACAAAAAGAAAACCAACAGTGATTAGAAAATGACTCGTGGTTTGATAACAACAAGAAAATCATAAAAGATATGGAAAAGGATATATATAGAAATGATGACTGAGGCTGTCATAGAACAGCTTTTTATATTAAAAAACAAGGTAAACATTCATATGCCTTTTCTTAAAGGTTTGGGAAAACACAGTAAAAAGGTTCCTGCTTTGCCAAAGAAATTTTACCCTCAAAGATGAGGCAGTTATGGCACCAGTGTTGGGAAATAGTGGAAGTAAACAGCAGCCCTAATCCTTCACATGTGCTTGCCTTCCCTATGAAACAGTATTATATTTCACAAAGACCTCTGTAAGCAGTATGGTAATTTGCTATATCATGGAGCTTTTTGACTGGATTAAATGAAAATTGCATCAGTCAGTGAAACATCAGCAATGCACACCTAAACTACAGACTTGAGAAAAGATTCATTATGTATTTCATGGGTCATATTAATTGCCAACAAACTTCTCAAAGATGTAGCTGCTCCTGCTGGTTTACCTTCCAGCATTATTTTGACTTTTCCAGTCTTTTCAAGACAAAAAGAACACAGTGTATTTATAGGGTAACACCTTTCACAGAACCAGAGTGGCAAAGCTTCACAGAAACAATCCTGAGGTCAATGACTGATGTAAGCAAGGCTGTTTCATGTATTGTGCAGCACCAGTCACATGGATGATGGCATAAAGTTACCAAATATTTAAATGCCATCTCTGGGAAAGCCAGCATTGGTAGAACACTGGTCTTGAATACCCAGATGTGCCTGGCATCCCCAACAACAGTTTAAATTCAAGGGAAACCATAATCTGCAATAATACTGAATGTAATTACATCACAGCCTCAGAATGTTTCAGTCAACAATGCCTTGTGAAGTAACTTGATTTATTTCAATGTTTGCTTATTGATCTCTTTAATTTTATGCTGGTATTACCAGGAAACAGACATAAAACTCTTTTCGCTCTAAATAACATCCATGTGAATTCTATACAAGACTGTAAATCAGTTAGTAGTGCAGTAGCAATTATCAGGCTTCATCAGATGAGACATTTCATTCTATTCCTACCACAAGACTGCAGAACTATAGTGCTTCAAACATGCTATAGCAACTGCTTGTTAAAATTACCAGGGCAGAAGTCTCCCCATCTCTTTGCAGGTCAGTGTCTCCCAAAAGCCACTCCAGCAGGACTGGGACACCGGCACGGATCTCCCCCCACCGCTGGAGCAGCTCACACACTATGCCAAAGGCTAAATCCAGGGCCATTGGAGCATTCACTATCCTAAAGGCAAACTCTGTTGAGAGAAAATATATGTAAGAATATAGAGCAAGACCACAAACATTTTTAAATAAAATCAGCACAAAAATGATTTCTTGAAAACAGATGCTGAACTTACACAAACACATGCAGAATGATAAATTATACTGCAAATAAATTAGATGGGTGTTTACTTCTGTGCCACTTGGGGCCTTCACTCAATTCCAGAATAACACATGAAGCAACTGAAAATGCTGATGCTTAATTTTTTTCCCTCCTGCCCATGTAGTGACATTTATTAATCTGGGTTTAAATATACAGATATGTCTCTTAGAAACATCTCCACACAGTCCTGTCACCATTACTTGGTGACCATTTTTGCCAAACAACAGCTATGCCTTAGATCTCATGTAAGGTTTTCACTGGAACTCAAAACCTACAACACATGATAAGTTTTTAAAGGGCTGGGATATAAAATGAGTAATTATTCAGTGTGTAATCTCTTTATATATAATAAGATATACAAACACACACACATGTAAGAGAGATCAGGCACGAAGACAGGCTTAGAAAAGATGTTTGAGAAGGGAAGGCAGACACTGTTTATGACCCCATCACAGAGCTATATTTATACAGGTTTTGGCATCATGCCAGAGCTGTACACAAAGCTATCATCCACACTGCATTTCTTCCCTGAACTTCCTCACTGCTCTCATTAGGGGAGATGCTGATCTAACTCTCTGGGTCCTACTCTGCTTTGAAAACAGAGTATATAAAATGCCACAAGTCCTATGTGTCCACAGGTAGGAGTTTCTCCACTTGTAACTTTAATGCAATTTTTTTTCTTTTTAAAAGGGCTGCAGGAGGGGCACCAGAAGAGGACAGCTAATGGACAAGCCTCTTTAAAATCCCTATTACTGTAAAAAGGATTTTGGCAAAACTAATCCATGTCCATAGCCACCAGCAAACTGAAAAATGTTCATTGAATAGTCTAAGTAGTGGTACATAAGGACATGCCATTCTTGATGGCAGTAATTTGGGAGCAGACAACACAGCAGAGTCAGAATTTGGTAAGAATCCACACAGGTATGGAAGGCACACCTTACTTTTTGTGTGTGACTGTATTTAAGCATTTCTCCTGAAGGAGAACAACCATCTACACGGAAGAGGCACAGCAGTGCCACCAAGACTTCTCCCTCACAACCCACATTCAGAGCTACAGCATGGACCCCTGTGCTGTGACCCCTCCCAAGGCCTCAGGCCAGCTGCAGGTTTTTTGGGGTGCATTGGCACAGCAGAGAAACTCACATTAAAACACCAGGATTAGGCAAATACACATGCCAAAGAGTAAGGAAACATCTAAGGTCATAACAGACTGATGGAAAGATGAGTACATGCACTTGACAGACCGGGCAATGTACTGAGGACATTGTGGGGAATGAATTAGTATTTGAGATGATGAGGACAAAGGACCATAATAAGGAAGGGAGTGAAGGAGAAAGAACAGATGGTCCCTTCTTTATCTTGGAGTTAGATGAGGGTAAATGGAAATCTCCTTGAACAAGAAACAGGAAGGCAGGCAGTCAATCTCTTAGTGACACTAATAATGTTACATACACAGTTTGTCTCTGCTAGACAGCAAAATCAAATGTTCAAATCTGTTTTCTGCATATCAGGAATTATCATATTATCAGGACACCCCTGAGTTTTTTCTGTGAGGGAGTGCTTGAGAAGTGGTGTAGTGCAACATTTCCATCCCATTTATTTTAGTGTATTGAGGTTTTTAAGTATTGTTTTTGATGACACCCCTTTCCAGGGGACACCCTTGCTTTCCCTGTTGCTGTGCCCCATTTGGTACCAGTCTGATACTCTAAATAATGGACACAGTGATTGTCTTCTTTGTTTTGGCTTGCTTAGGCTTAGATAGGAAACAGTTTCATTCAAGTGCAATAGGGACACCTCAGCAATATACTGGCAATCTTCAGAGCTGTAAAAAACAGAAATCAAAATGGAGTGTGATGTTCTGAGCCTGAAACAAAGATCCTGGTTATGAATGCTTACAAAATACAATATTTTAAACTCAGCTCTTTTGAATTCTTATGATATTTTTGAGTTTTATGATGATTCCTGAATGCCTAGGATTTTAAGTATTTGTATAAGGCCTCTTTTCTTATATCACTTTATTTGTATTGGAATATTTAGCAGATTAGGTGATGCTGGGAGCTAGAAACCAAACATGATACTTCCCACTGCTGAGTTAGCTGTTGCTTTGGAGGACCAATTATAGATAGCACTGCCAGTTCTGGGGCCTTTTTAACATTTAGTCTCCTCAAGTATAAATACATACAGTGATGCTCTCTTTGTGAATGAGAATGCTGAACTGCTGAGAAATGCATCAAGAAATAGATGGGAGCCTCTAATTGTGGTATTACATGACCATGCTGAAAACTACCAAGAGGTAGCAAAACAAGTAATGCTGAGGTTCTGCTTAGACTAAACTTGCTTGCTAGCAGTTTTTCAACAGCATGACACAGAAGAAAAGGCAGTTTTGTGGTCACAGAGTATAGCAGTCTAGTAGAGAATCCTACAAGTTGCAACAAAGGAAATGGCAAGTCCTTTTTTCTTGCTGTTTTTTTTTTTCTTCAAACTAAATAAGAGAAAAGAATACAGGAAAGGATATGTAGCACCCAGGAAAAACTTGAAGATCCTGAACACACTGACCACCTTTATGTGAACTGCAGATGCCATTTAACTGATCAACAAAACTTACGTGTCAGTTCTGGTGTTGAGACCAGAGAAAACAAAGCACCCATTGCTTTGAAAACACTGTAACTTAGGGTTCCAAAATCTGGCTAAGAGTCTGCCTACCTTGCAAGGGCTTTGTGTTAGAGAAGCTAGTATAGCAGTATCTCGGTACTTCAGGTGTTCACAGAGACTCAACAACATACCAGTGTCTGGCAGATGAAGAATTTTCACTTCCACCCGCTCATTCCATCCCACTCCTGCAGAGTATCAGGAATGGCTCCATGATTTCTGAAATGCTCCCTCAGCTGCTGTTACTTACAGAACACCCTGATATTAACTGACTTTGATACCAGTTTACACAAATTTGATGCTAGACTAGTTCAGGATTAGATTTGTGGCCTGTCAATGCTACAAGGACAATTAAAGAGATATAGTATAAATCCAAAAGAAGTGTATTAACTCTCCTAAGCCTGGAGTGCTGAAGTAATGCAAATGGGTAACAGCAAGCAAATTGATTTAACAGGTAAAAAAAACTTCTACAGGGGGAAAATGTTTTATCACAACTCTAAAAGTAACTGCCAGGGATGCTGTAAGCATGCATAGAATCTTTGAAGATACCCACAAAAGATGTGTGTCTTGTCAAAAGAAATGTACAGTCTTCACTGTTTACAAGAAGTGCTCCTCACATCATCATCTGCCTGCAAAGGCAGGGCTGATTTTCAAGAAGCCACATATTACACATGATGCTGTGTTTGTGACTCATGCTGTGACTTCAGAGTCACAGAGAGTGCTCTGAGCAAGATGCAAGTTCACCAGGGGCAAAAAGGGCAGGTGGCTTCCCTTTCACCACAGCCCCCCAGGCCCCTGATGCTTACCTGGGAGCCAGCTCAGGTACTCAGCAGATCACCTGGTAAATTAAGGCTCAGAACAGCACAAAAGGCATTTGGCACGCAGCTCTGGCGTGTGGGCTCTTCTGCTTGGCTGGCAAGCTGAGCTGGTTACCCTGCAGTCAGAATTGGGGTAGCTGGGGGCCGGGGAAGGGAAGATCACAGGAGAGCAGGAGGAAGGAAAGAAGCCAAAGGGAGAGCGAGACCTCCCCGTTCAGCAAGCTGCTAGCCCAGGTCAGCTATCATCCCAAATGTCCCCATCAGAGCCTTGCAAACAAAATGCTGAGATTATTTAAACGAGTGAGTGTTAATAGCCTTTCATAATGCAACTATTTAAAGTAACTGAATAAAAAGCCAATTCAAATAGCCAGGGCTCACAGCTGATTACTGCCAGAAGAACTAAACCTGCAAAAACAAAACCTGAAGATGCAGCTAGTGCTATAAACCAAAAATATGGCAGAGTTCCTTCCACAGCAGTTCTACAGACTATCAAAACTGTGTTAAAATGTGAGTTTCTTTAAATTTGGAAATGTACATGTGTTCCAACATGCAAAAACATCATGAGCAAGATAAGCATCTTCGTAAAGAAGCCACTACAGGGGTTGAAATACCAAAAAAATTCTCTATGACTTAAAACAAGTAGTTACAAGCAGAATAGTTAATACTACTCATCGAAATGAAAAATAAAGATAAGAATCAGGTACTCCATACTATTTTCATTTTGAGGAATTGAATTTTCATAAAGGGAAAAGGGTTAAGTACTGCAGTGTTTTGGTCTTTGTGAACCCGCCCACATAAAAATTAGACCTCCCACATACACATTCATATAGTCCAAAAGCTTTGATCATGCCAGATGTAAATATTTCTTCTAGTAGCCTATTACGTGTCCTCCAACTATACAACTGTTCTCTGTTAAAGGCTTGGTGATATTATGGGGAACTGAAAGGATGTATTAAGAGCATATATACACGTATTTTATGGAGAACCATGATAAAATATAGGCAAAGGAGAAAAGCAGAACATATCCCTTGCCTAACAAAGCATTTTGTAATTTTTATACTGCTAATTGTTAACTGAAGTTCATTCTAGATCAAAGAGCAATCCAATTTTTGTAAAAATATACTGTGTTCAGAGGAAACAGAAAGAGAAGTGAATCTGCAAGGAAGCTTTGTATAACAGCTCAGAGATAAAATCTCACAAAGAACAGTGATGTTTTCAACAGTAGTGATGTTTTCAAGGAAAATATATAGGTAATATATATAAGGTAAGGTAATTTCAACTGAAATTACAGAAGGTATTTTAGGCAAACCATTACCATCTGAACTGGTAAAATATTTTTTACTTTCTTGCACAAAGTGCTGCCCATAAAGTTATAAATATTAGTACATCACTATCATTATGGTACCTCATAACACCCCAGTAAAATGAGGTAGTATTCTTACTTCAGAGGGAAGTTGACAAAGGCATGGACCTTTAAAGCAACAAAGATCATTGAATGATTGCTTGGCAAAACTGGGGATTTATCTCATGTTTTCTGATACAACACTGTAAAAGATGATGAGTATCAAGCAAGGTATCAGGTTCTCATCCAAATGATGGCAGATTCAGCATCACAGTCACTAATACCTGTAATATTAGATTTGCAAATGGAAAATTTCACCTAAACACTAATCACTTCTTTGTTGTATAAAGATTGTCTTCCTTTTGGGGTTCAGTAATAATCAAGCTAATTCTGTTCTCAGCATATGAAATATAAGAGAGCTGAGTGAGGCAGTGCTACAGATATATTTTTTACTTAAAATGATGTGCTTATGTATGCCTAGACTTCATAAAATTTAAAAAGCCTTCAAATTTAAGAAAGAAAAAAATCCCACTGGCCAAACCCAAGAGTTAAAAGAGCAAGAAAATAAAGTGAGGCTAGAAAATGCAATTCCTATGTTGAAATACATTCTACTTTGAGGTAGGCAGGAATTGTGTAACTCCACAGCAAGACAATGCATAGGTGTCACCAGACATGAAATGCTGCCACTGAAAAAACAGCAGGGCAGAATAAAAGTAAGTAAAGGGGTGTTCATACCCACCCAGTCTCCACAATATCACCCTTCTGGGCACTAGGATTAAAAGAAGACAGCTGAGAAGCAAAACAAAAGAAAAAAAAACCCAAAAAACTAACCAACCAAAAACAAAAAGAAAGAAAATGCTGAAATGGTAACTGTTGCATCTGGATGGTTGGCAGATGGCTCTTGCAATTGCACTGTGTCAATTTAAGTTACAAACATCAAACTTTCCACTTTTTAAAATGACCATTTATGTAAAATCTAATATATAAGCAGATTCCTTTTCATAGTGTTTCATAAAATCAAAGGCAATTAGATCATTTCTATCCTCTCGAGAAATACCATTCCCTAGATGACGTACAACTGCTTCATATGTTTTCCATTTCCCTGCCTGAGTCTGTTTTATAGCCGAGCTTTTTCAGGATGGCTTTAAAAAGAGGCCCTTCCTGACATCACGCAACACGATGTCAAAACACAACACCATTACAAAACAAACTAATCAAAACTAATTTCTCAATAGTTGCAGTCCCTGAGTAGAGCAGCGGTGATGCTGCCCTCAGCTTTGACTTTGATTATAAACAGATCTGAGTTAATAACATGTCTGATTAGCATGGAAACTTAGAGCTCAGGACTGAACAGAAAATTCAAGTCCCTTCTTGTGCAAAAGAGCACACTCATATTCACCATCTTTTCAAGCCATTTTTTGGAACGTGAACCGAACAGTATTTTTCAACTCAGTAACTACGTTATTTTTCCTTTTTAACTAGATATGTATGTATAAGATTTTCTCATGTAAGCCATGCTCCTGTACATGAAGGGTTTTATTACAAAACAACCACAGCTCACAGATCTGTCAGAGGAAATGAGCATTTGGACTTAACCTTTTACATTACCACTTTTGCAAAGCCTCCCCCACTCCGAGCCATTTTCTAATTTAAACAGCAAAAAGACAGTATCCCCTGCCTAACCCCACAGAACTCATGCTTTTCTTTTTTATAAGGTAAAAATATTATTCAGCTAATTTTTAAAACACTGCCAATGAAAACATATGGTTTTTAAAACTCAAATTATGTACTTACTAGAAAAAAATGAAGGTAAATACAGTTTCCAAACTAGTATCAATTACTAGAATTAAATGTATAATTGAAGACTTGTTACTGCATGTACCAAATATACGGAAATTTTTGCTTAGCACTGATGAAGGTTACTAAATGTAAACGAGCTGTATGCTACAGCTCTGCTGTAGGAACAAAGATTTACTTCTATATCATAGATGGAATTTTAGAGTGACATCTGGGGAATCATGGTAAGAGGCTTATTATTTAAAGGATAAATGAATAAGGAAAGAAGGAGTAATGAGTTAAAAACTAAAAAAAAAAATCTTATAATTATTATAATTATGCATATAATTTGGGCAGAACAAAAGAAAATCTATTTTAAAAGCAGTAATAGAAAGGCAACTTTCCTTTATTGCTATGGGGCCACAGCCATGACCATCACAGCCTGCATGAGGAGACTATCAAGATGTGTAAGCTGCTGTCCTGTTTACTCACTCACAATTAAAATGCTGATAAAAAAAAGCACATTTAATAGATTATTCACATGAACACTCTGTTTAACATTTACCACTTCCAGACTCCAGCACTGAATGCATAAAATAATTTTTCATGTATTCTTTCCTAATTTTTCAAGCATGACCTTTACATAACAGTGCCACTGAGTAATTAATAGAGCTAAATGAAGCACTGTCAGTAAATAATCAGTAGCCAGTCTTTGATGGATGAGCTGATTCTAATTCAGTCCATTCACTTTCAACTTTAATTAGTGGCATTGTATTCTAGAAAGCAAACAGTTCCTTCATCCATGTGATGATCTAATGTTGTATAAGTGGGCTGACAACAACTTTTAAGGTGTTGACATAAATTTGGGAATACAAAGTAAAAAATCACAGTACTCACACATTTTCTATATAATATAATTCTTAAAAAAAATGTAATATAAAGTTCCCCCTGCAAAACCCACTGATTTTAATGAGTTCCAGACACACCAGTAAATCTTGCTAAGACAATTATAAGTCTCAATGCAAAAGTTCTCTCTCCTCCTTCTTTAATTAAGCCAATTCATGTGAATTATTAAGTGTGTCTTGGTGGATTTTTTGCAAGACACAAAAACAAGCATAAAGATGCTATTTATTTCTACATGAGTACTGATACAACACTAAACTTTTTTGGAACTGTAACTCTCATTCTAGATGCAAGCTTGACTTAGCTGATGACAACTGCTAAGGAAACCGCATTTTTGAATTACTGAAATTTAAAGTAATTTTACATTATTCAAAAATGTTCTGATGTTTTAGGTCTCTTAGGTTACAACATGTTTTGATCTTGTTCTACGCTTTCTCCTAAATGTTACCTTACATTGGTATTTCTCATCCTTCTTCCAGCAGTTCTCTCTAGAGGGTAGAACAAGGCAAATTTGCAGATTCCTACAAACTGTGGCCATTGAGCACAACTGAGCAGAGAAGACACTTGCTACCTTACTACAACACATCTGATTCAAGTGCATGTGTCTCTTACTGAAGGAAGGTATTTTTGAGCAGAATAGCAAAAAAATCTAACTCAGAAACCTCTGTAACTCAGTCTTTGCATCACTTCTGAAACTTCCTATAAAATGCTATGGGGGGGACACTGTTTTTAGGATGGTTTACATTTAATTTTTATCTTAGTTTCATATTACTTGTTAAAAGAGGGTGACATTCGAAAATAAGTGGCCATAAAATTGCTCTTACGGAAAGTGCCATGATTTTTTGTATAATAATATAAAAAATATTCATAATACAGTCTCAACTTCTTTGCTGGCCAATTTTCTAAACCCCTTTCCTCACCATGTAAGAGAATACACTTAAAGAGCAAAATGTCATAGAAACCATTTACTACATGAATGCCTGATGGAAAAAAGCCCAGCCACCCTTACATGAAAAGCTTCCAATACAGTCCAGATTGTCTGTTCTTACTGAGACGTCATCTAAGGGATGAAATGTGTGTAAAGAACAGCTCACATTATTTTATCTTTTTGCTGATATATGGTCACAGATACACAATGCTATGAAAATGCAACTAAATTTGCAAATGGTCTGAAATGTGGGAAGCTACCAGGACCACAAAACATTCACACTGCAGGTGCTAAGTACAAATGACCAAGAGAATTTTCTTGCTTTTTTCTGTCAAGATAAAAACACCTTCCAATGCCAACTTGCAAATTGCTTTCAATGCATTATAGTGGGATGTGTTGTAAGTTTTCCGACATTCCAATAAAAAAGTCAGCCAGGCTATTGAGCTGCGATCAAACAGACAGGCAGGTGCTGTTTACCCTATTCAACAACTCAGTGATTACAGGTCATTAGGGGCAGTGATCTAAGGAGAACTTAGGGGCAGTTCCCCTGCAGGTGTGTAACAGGTAAACAGCCCCAAGTCTCAATCCTGAATGGAAAATACCCATCTCCAAAGATTTTTTTCAAGAACATTTTCACTCCATGAGAGAACCACAGCCTCTTTTCAATGGGAAGATAATGCACCAGTGAATTCTCTCAAGAGCAAATTGGCTTTTGCCCTTTCTTTCAGAAATACTCTGAAATGAGATTACACATACATATTCCTCACTCTACTACCACAAGTTAGGATTCACATTGAAGACCTGCTGATCCTAACCATCCTGTTATGACTGAGGCACTTCTAGAATCGGGACTCTGTGTTTCTTCCCGAAATGATGTTCACATTAAAGAAATCCTAAGGAGTGGTTCACACCCTTTCTCCTTCACACAGTACCTGCCACCTAGGTGACTTCTGGATTTTGCACCTTCAGTGACCCAGGACACTTCTATTTACATGGGCAGGTCTACACCCCTCTGGAAGTCGCATGACTTACTTGTAGCTCTCTGACTGAAATACCTCAGGCTCTGGCATTTCCATACAGCTGTAGTCTGAATGTGTTAACAGCTGGCTCAAGATTTGCTAGGAAACTTCTAGCTGTCATCAGGCCATCCTCTGGCAAGCTCCAAGGGACTTGGATAGTGTATCTCCATCTCAGATATTGGTGGGGTAGCTCCCTGCAACTTCATCTGCATCTTCAGCAGACATGGCATTCCAGAGGCCTCGGCATGCTCAGGTGGATAAGTAAATTCTAACATGGTCTGTATGAGTTACTTCAAGGACTTTGTCCAAGTAAATTTATGTAAGGAGCAGGAGCTGCTTAGTTTTGCATAAAGTGTAAATATATAGACAAATTCTTTGACTGATAAGTAGTATTTAGTCAGTAACCAGAGTTCTTCAACAGAAAATCCAACACAGATACCAATATATTTGTCTAATACAGATTTTACATTTGTCTTTTCCATTTCCTGCAAAGTTGTTTGAGGAATTGGTTTGTGCCTCTTCAACTTGAGATGGAACTAAGTGCTAAGTGCTCTCCCCAATGTGCTGAATGGAAGTGTTCCCTGCACAAGACAAAATTTAAAAACATTTGTGTCTCACATAGTAATGCAGACATGAACTATGTAACACCAGGGACTTCCCCATCACAGGGAAGAAATCTCTCTTTCTATTCTCTACACATTTAATACATGGCTTGGAACCTTTCTTATTTAAAATATTCCAAAATATTCTAAGTAGGCTTGGAAGACAGAATGGCTGAGTAACCCGGGGCTCTCAGTCATTCATCGCGATATGGAGTGCTTCATAAATCACTTACAACCATGTGCATGGAAAGAAGGAATGACACTATCTATTCTGCAGGAAGAGCAGACAGTCATGAAGATTAAAAAATCTTGACTGGTTTTAGATGTCTGATCTGAGACATTATGACTTGTTTCACTGAGGAGTCAGCACCCCATAATGCTTTAATATTCAAAATGTACTTCCCTCTGGCTTCAGCTGTGTGTGCTCTGAACTCCTGCAAATCATGCCTGCAAGGTATCCAGCTAAGCATTCAGCACGGTGACCTCCTTTCCCAACTCTGCTTGGAATGACTTGCTTAGCTGCACAAAACAGCTCTCTGGGAGAGGCAGGGACAGAATGCAAAATCCCAAGGGCAAAACTAAATAGCTTTGGCATGCCCCTTCTTGTAATCCTGGTCTTACTCTCCTTATCACATTCAACTTGCAGCTGAGGTAGTAGTTGAATTTCCTAACATTTGGATACCTGACCCTGCAATCTTCCAAATATTCTTGGTGTGGTGAAAGGCGGGAGGAGGAAGATGGCAACATGTATGTATAATTTGCCAAGGTCCAAAAAGAAAAAGAAATCTCTACCTTCATCATTTGAGGTATCTAAACACAGTGTGGAGCAGAGCTACCTACAGCCACTGTTGCACAATCCTGAGGCAGTGTGCCTGGCACTGAGCATCCTCAGTAGCCCTGCTCAGAATCAGGTAACCATTTCAGGAGCAGAGACATTTAAGCTGCTTTGTGAACACAAAAATCTTCAGACGTTTTAGCTTTTAGGCTCCTTTCACTCTCTATTGAGTGTGTGTGTATATATATACATATATGAAAAGTACAGCATTTTATAGTACTATTTCTCAGTCAAATTTGTACATATTTTACCAGAAATGCATATCCAAAGCATACATGTGTAACAGCATCCAAAGAAAAGGCCTTCAATTTTTTTCACAGCCTGCATAAATATAGCATTTCCTCTTAATTTCATATGTAGAATGTTTACAGTAATAAAACCCCAATAATTAATGTTTACAAAAAATACTCACAATATAGAAAAATCTCAGTACAAACTAGTAAGGATTAACACAAGTAGTTGAAAACCAGGATTTTATAATGAGTCATGTTAGGCAACCCTAATAACAGCAGCCCATCAGCACTCCTTATAAAAATATTCAGTTCACACAATTAAATTTACAAAGCAAATCACCAAGAGACAAATGAGACAGAAAAGCAGAAGGCTGTAAATTTACAGAGGTCAATTCAAGATATGGTGAAAAGGTGAAAGAACCACAGAGAATGAAATATGAGTGCAGGTAGAGAGGAAGGGAGCACTCAGTGCACAGAAAAAAATAACAGCTCTAGTATATTTTATTGAATCAGACTGGCAATATCAAAGAATAAATAACATCAAAGGGATTCTTTTCCCCATTTTTAAGCAAAATAAGGAAATCAGGAGGCATACTTCTCTGTATGTGTTTCCCACTACAACTTGTGAGCCAGTTTCGATCCAGTTTGACAAAAAAGGATTCAGGAATATGAAACACTAAGTTTTATTTCTATGAAATAGCCAACTGGGTAAAGAAAAGAGACCCTACTGCACTCATGCCTATTGAAATGATGGAACTTGAGTCATGAGACATGAGAAAATCCACTTACCTGCAAAACAAGTCCATTAGAAAAACCCCTACCAAACCTAAGCTTCCTTCACTTCACAGCTCAAGCAACTTTTTACCTTTTTCACTTAGTAATGCCATTTGAAGTAACAGTCCACATTGTGACTGAAACATGTGTCTTTAACCTAAAGACATTTTCTGTCTTTAACATCTTATTTTTCCATCTCTATATTTCAAATGAGTTTCCTTCAGCAAAGGCCACATTCTACTTAACCCTGCCATGGCACTAGGTGAGCCTTAATCACAAATTGTGAGAATCAAGTAAAACCCCTTATTTGGAGAATTTACCTCTGCCCTGTGGCAGCCTTTCACAGTGGCACACAGATGTCCATGCTAAAAACCAAAACACATTGCAAAAAATGGCAGCTAACAAGCAAAGGTTGCCTGTATTGCCTCTACTCCTATGAATTTGAAAAGAAACCACTGTTGAGTTCTACAGACCAGCCCAAAATAATTCAGTCTGTGTGCATGTAAGTAGTACTTCACCCTTGAGATCATTTTGTTCCTAGGCTTCTCCCTACACCCACTGTATTTGAACTCCAAGATCTGTGCTGACCTTGCTTTAGGGGAGCATGAGGTCACTGACTCCAAAGTATCAAATAATCTGTATTTTGGTATATACCCTTAAAGACTATTGCTCACCTGAGTATGATCTTGCCTAATTAAAGTGACCTACCCAGCACATGTTGCTTTCACTGAACCCTCACAGCTGGAAGGAAGGGACCTCTGGAGATCATCCAGTCCAACCCCCAAGAAGTTTGCTTTAGGGGATGGAAATCAGTATTGTGAACATCTTTTCTAAAAGGCCTTTCATTAACACAGGTTATGTGATCCTATAGCTGTTAGGCTTCAGAGAACGTGCACATGCCTGTTTTCCTGATGTTTCTCAGAGGTGGTATGTTAGTATTCTCTATTGCAAAATGGCAGTTGACTGGAATACTTACATTTGGAGAATCTGAATTAAAGAAGAAAGATATTCTGGAAATTCAGTTTTTAGTTGTGCTTCTTAATGCATGTACATAAGACAGCAAGCTTTCAGTAAGTATGAGAAAATATAAAAAAAATTAAAAGATCTTTCTTCAGCTGTTTATAGTAAAGGTAGGTTTAATAGAACATCTAAATGCAAAAATCTATAGGCCTGAAGGTCTACTATTATGATATATGGATTCTGGAATTAGGGAAGGCTAGGTTTGTTTGGGTAGGAACTTTTAAGTACAGCAAGAAGTCTAAAAGTGTAACTGAGGTCTTCAACACAAACATGAAATCAGCCTCTGTGTGTCTGCCCATGAGGGAAAGTAAAAGGGTAATTAACACAGTACATGAAAAAACAAATGGGTTTTACTAGTTCTGGTAACAAGATATTGTAAGTCTAAGCTTCACTGTGATCAAGCCAAGTGTATAAGTTAATCAAGACCTTCACTGAAGTATTTCTGTTAACACTTTCATCTTACCAGTGGGAATTATTTATAAAACTGTTTTCCACTGGCAGCATGACAAGGTGATCATTAACACAGCACAGACCATGTGAAGGAACCAAATTAAAAACATGCAAAAGTAGCATTACACTGGTACTGTAAGCAGCTGCCATAAATAATTCTGCTCCTCAAGGTGGTTTCAACCATCTTGCTCTAAATCTAATAAATCAAAACCCCTTTATATAAAGTCTAGTTCTCAAAATTTACATTTCTAGGCTTCCCAAGGATGTTTAACTTTACTTCCTCAAGCATGAGAAATCAATTTGTTCAACTAAGCCAGTTCCAAGTCCTCCTTGAAAGCTCTCATTTGGAACTGATTATAGGAAAAAAAAAAGACACATTGAGTTTTACACATCTCAGGTTTTGAAGTAAGAGCCCATTGTGGCCCACAACTGCTTCCCCCCACCTCCCCTCCACCAACACATCAGGAATTAAAGTAACCAAATCAGTGGGAAGGCTGTGGCACAGGAAATCAGTAATACAATAAAACCAACTTTCATTCTAAGGTGCTGCTTTGACTCCGTCACAGGTAGGAATTATCTTGGTCATTACAAATTTCAAGTGCTGACTTAGGTGAAAACAAGGTGGTGGTTTAGGTTAGTTTGCAAAGGTATTTATATCCTCTACCTCACTCCCACCCACAAACACACTAATGAAATCCTGTGTGCAAAACTCTGCTTGCAGGAATGGATCATCTCCTCACTCTTGGTGAAATACCTCTGGGATCTGATGGGAATTCCAGCTCAGCCTTTATATGGAGCTCCATGCGTGTATAGATCTGCCTGCCCAGGGCTCTCCCAAGTCCTTCCCTTCAGAACTTCCAGCATCCAGTACTCATCTGCACTGTGTGGGAAGTTAATATGCAGGATCCCAAAAATATCAGAGATGCTGGTCCATGTCCATTTGGACTCCTGCATCTGAAGGAATCTGAGGAGGAGTGGGGCGGTCACAGGCTGTGGATAACCAAAGCCTTTTTTGTGCACTCCCAGTTAGAACAGCACCCTATTTGTTCTACTTTTCACCTGTGCCAGGCAACAAAGGATCAGAAAGCTACCACCAACTTCCATATCCCAGTTTCTAACTATGCCTAACCTCTAGCTGAATGCTCTGAGAAAGTGAGCTCCATTTAAAGTGAAATTATTTTCTTTTAATTTGTACGCAACTCCCCTTAATTCCTCCAGTATTCTTCTTTTCCTTATTCCCTTTTCTCAATTGCCAACCTAAGAACAATCCTTCTTGAAGTAACAATATTTCTTGAAGTAACAATATTGTTGCTTGGCTACTTTTCAATATAATCTAGCTTTAAAAATTACTTTTTAATAGTACCTGTCCTGTATATCAGATAACTCAGGGAGCCATTGTTTTTTCAAAAAGAAACTGATTGGGACATCTTTGTCCTTTCATAGTACCAGTGAAACAGAAGAAGCAGTATCAATAAAATCAATCAAACTGCAACAACTGGTCAGCAAAATAACACAATTTGTGCCCAGACTTCATTTTTAGAGATAAAGGACAAGCTACAACCTTGTAAGTGCAAGTTTCCTATCAGTGTTTTTACTAATAAAATTGGAGTCAATTAATTCAAATAAAACACCTAAACCTTGGTGTAACAAGAGCTAAATACAGTGGCAAAATGCCATAGAGACTACAGGCCAGCTGTTGCAAACTTCTTGTATCACAGAACTTCAATTACATCCCTAATTAATCTGTTAAAATAATATTTCACAACTCTAGATATTATTTTAGAGCTTAATATTTTTCTTTATTATTAGCATGCCCACAATTAGCAATGTAGAATGCCAGCTAGAAAAAGCAAACAAGAAACCAAAACAGCAAACCCTCACAACTCTTCCTGGCCTAGGTGTAAAAACTAGCCAATGTAGGGTGATAAAACAATTTCTTTTCCCCTGGCCTTCCCTGACAATCTGTCATGCTCTTGTGGAGCAGAGTACATTTGCTCCAAAGCACTGAGTCTTCTGCACTTCCAGCTTGTTTAGAGAAAGCACCAAATTGCTCTATTCAGAAGAATATCATCAGTCCTTCCTTTTTTGTTTACTTCTGCAGAGGCTGATTTCACAGTTTACTGGCTTAGTTTGCAAAATTACTTTTTCAATGAAGATAATTAAGACTGCTGCTTACTTCTTCTATGATTAATCAGGAGTAAAAATCAAAGCAATTTTGTTAGACTGAAATACCATGGATCTCTCTCAGAAATAAAGTGAAATGCTTTCAAAGCAGATGATCATCAATGGTGCTATTTTGCTTATATCAAAAGGGCACACACTTGTTAAGCTAACAGGAACAACACTTTTACACTTTTATCAGAAAACCTGGCTTCATAACCTTAGGAAGTTTCATACAGAACTGCAGGAGTATGTGTATTCACTCTGGTTTCAAGTCAATGCTTCTTCATTAATATTTTACTCACACACAAAGACTTCCAAGTTTAGGAGGTAAGCTGTGGATAACAAACAGCCTTACTCTACACTCCCATCAGAAAGGAAAAAAAAAAAAAAAGCAGTCAGCAAATTCAGTGATGGGTCCCTGAGCCCAAAAGTAATCACCAAAGAGTTTCTGAACAAAAATATTTAAGTCATATTTTCATCCAACTCTTCCTCTGTATCTAAGGAAGACAGTTAAATATTATTCAAGAGTCACCATTAAACCAGGAAGTGATTGTACTACAAATGCAATTTTAAGACCTAATTACTTTCCAGTCAGATCTTCCAGAAGTTTTCATAACAACAGGAGATATTTTAAGGATGCAAAAGTAGAATGCCACACATAACATAAATACTATTACAAAGACAAAATATACCTATTAGCATAAAAATATTATGCAACCAGCTCAAATCTGCTTCTGAAAACAGCCCTGAATTTATTCTAGCAGAAAGACCAGATGAATTCATTTACACTCCTAGTCCTCAATTCCTTCATCCCTGCAACTGACATGTAATTGTTACCTTCTTAGAATTACTACAGATGTAAAAAAACCCCAAATTACACCTTCTAGCCACAGTAAGTGTTTCATAATCTTTACCACGTGTCATTTTGCTCTCTGGAAGAAACTTCTTAAATGTGAGGTCATCATAGTCATCGAGTAGTCACCAAATGGCACAGGTATTTGCCACTTACCTAGTTTGCCAAGATTTAAATGGTCATCATTACATATTTGTCTCTCAACATAAATCCTTCTCCATGCAGGTGCATGAGAAGTATTGACCATTAAAAGCTTGGAAAGGATAAAATGATGCAGCCAGAGTCAGGGTCCCTTAAGCAGAAGATTCAACACTGAACATTTTAGGGAGAATACTGTCTTTTTTTCTGTTTGAACCCTACCTCCTTATGATCCTACAATTACAGACAGCTTAAGGGTGCCTATCAGTGATGTTCCCTTTCATGGATGACACTACTCTTCAGTAACATGTGGTGCACTTCACCCTGCAGAGTGTTCTGGTCATTCCGGGCAGCACCCACTGCCTCCTTTGCCAGGGCCCACGTCAGAGCATTCCCAGAATACACACCCAGCTGTGTGACCTTCCCCCTGTCCTCAACAGGCCCTATCTAATGGAACTGAAGAGATCTCATCACCTTACAGTGTCTCAATACAAAGTCCTACACCGTGTTTGAACAGATCACTGCAAACTGCTGCTACTGCTTTACACCTCTCCACTGAGGCCTCAAGACATATTCCTTGTAACAGGGTATCACAGATTCCATATACAATCTTCTGAAAATAAACCTAAAATTGTAGAAAATCATTCTGCAACAGGAGCAGCTCTGCTCTGCCGTGATTTTTTTCTGCTTTTGACTGTATTGCATCTTTTTCATATTCTCTTCTGCCTGGATGGGTCTTGTCTATGTCTATTCTGCTTTCTACTGCTTAAAGGCCATTTGGATAAATGCCTCCCATTTAAATCCTAACATTCAGCTCAAAAGGCTCCTCTTTCATAGCAGGCTTAGAAATTCTGTTTAGTGAGCTGCACATCTAGTTACCAGAATGCAGTTATCAAGAATATTCACAAAGCGGAAGAAATCCTTGAGCTGATTCCAGAAAAAAATTTCATTAACCATCTTTCCAATTGTCCCCAGTACAGGGAACATAAACATATTTTGGCTAATATGATTAGCAGTTTTCCATTAGTAACCCAGACAACACCGTGAGAACTTCTGGACTGTGCCCAAGAACCCGTGGCATATCACAAGATCTGTCTGGGAGATTTTTCTCACCAACAAGTTCCAAAATTATAAGCAATTCTCAAGGCAGCTTGAAAATCATGAAAGGTAATAAGTGCATTTTAAATGGTCTTTCCAAAACGCTGTTTTTACCTGCCCATGGCATTAGCAAGGACCTGAAATTCATCCATTTGAGGGAAGCTGTTAACTTTCCACACCACAGCAGCTGTATCACAGCAAGTCACGTGTCTAGAATGAAAGTGCTCAGTCTTCTGTGTGCAGCTGTAGCCACCCACCCACAGCACTACCAACCACTCCACTCTCAGGCTGGCTAGTGGAAGAGCTCCAGGCAGCAGTATCAGCAAGCTCTTCCTACAGCCAGGTACTTCTGACTTCGTGCTTTTTGTAACCCCTCCATCACACCTCTAAACAGAGGAAAATCAAATGTCAGAATAGAGAAGAAAATGCACAAGTTTGACTTGAATCAAGCAAAGGAAATTTCATCACCTATGATCTTGCCAGTTAATGCATCCTTAAACCAGTCTGCATGCATGCAATTCCCTAGTTTATGTTTGGGCAATTACCACTTATTCCTCAAAGCCAGGCAGCTGCCAGAACTGGTTTTAAGAGCCACAACTAAAGGAGCTGTCTGGGGCCTCAGAGGCCCATTAGCCTAACCTGAACATCAGGGCAAGTCACCTAGTGCATGAGAAAAGAAGAACCCTCCACACTAATCTTTGTTCAGGATCAGAGTAACCTGACATTTGTTTTATTCACCACAGCCCTCCCACCTGCCTCACTGAAGGCTACACCTACAGCACGGAAGTAGAGCAAAAGGTGGGTAATCCATTCCCTAGTCTGGCAAGAGCATGAACACACCCATCACATGAAAAGGACAGTTCTGAACAGTTTGCTGGCATCTCTTCTTTATATTTCATTGAGAGAGACACAGTGACTCAAACCATGTATACTGCACACAGCAGTGGGGCACAGCTTCTAACCCCCAGTTATTTTCTCATCTCCAATCCCACAGCATGGACTTAGCACTTGGCAAGTAAACAGGTCTGGGGAGAGGGGTTAACTTGACATGCTCATGAACTAAAGCTTTAAGAAACCTATTTAGTGCATTTACCCAATAATAAACATGAGCAACAAAAGCCTTTTCTGCTATGGACAAAGTTGGCACTTACTTTAATGAATAGTTTGAACACAGTTTCTAATGCCAATAAGCAAATGAGGCAATGAATAAAGTAAAATATCTTTCTTCACTGTTTCCCATGCAATATGTAGGATGTTTTAATTGTGCAGCTAAACACCACCAATGTTAATGGTATTTTTAGCATTTAGACACTACCAAGGTCCATTCAGCATTTTAGGTTTTCCCAGCACTTACTCATAGCTGTTTCAACTGGAGCAACTGGCAGTAGATGAAATCTGAGCCACTTGTCCTGAAATGCTTCATAGACTAGTTGTAAAGGACATTTGGGGTATAAGTTTTGTGATCATGCCAGTCACCCATGATTTGCTGATATCACCTGTAGTGTTGATGATGACTGCCAGACCATTGTGCTGCATTAACATCACACAGACTGCTTATCTCTTATCTCTTCCTCAAGTGATTTACTAGATCTTCTAAGGGCACACATGTATGAAACCTTTTGCACAGCTTGAGGTTCAACAAGGAAGATTTTTAGAGGACAGGAACAAGAAACATAAATCTGAGCAGGATTTCTTCTCCCCTTGTTTCTTTCAAATGTTAATATAGCAAGTCTGATCATCCCTTAACTTCCCCTACCCCTGCTAAGGCTTATTTACACCATCACTGTGCCAAAAAAAAACCCCCCACATAAACCTTCTTCCACTCACAATCATGACAGCCACGCCTACTCTTGGCTCATGAAGCCCTTTGGTGTGAATTTGCCTGGACTTTTACACTAATGATGTGTGGGGAAAGAAAACTGAGGTACAAGCAACAAGCAGCTTTGCTGTTCTCCATGCTGAAGTGACAGCATGGTTCACAGAGAAAGGTTCTACCCAGTCAGATGGTTAGGTCTAAAGTCTTTCTAAGTCTAAAAGAGAATTCAGAGACACCTTGAAAATTTTTCAGTGCTTCAATCTAATTCAATGATATTTTTTCTTCCCCTACCTCCAACTCAAGCAGCACATTTTAACTTCTCCTTTTACACACATTTATACTCGCTGGCAAATAAACAAAATAAAAGTTTTTGAAATGCTCCTACATGCCTGAAACAATAAGATAAACCTGAAGTAGTGTGGGCCATTAAAACAGTCAACACCCAGCAGTGAAGACTTCCACAGGAATCTTAATCTGCTCTGTAGTGCCATCCCCTTCCCAATAGGATGGTGAAAAGTCAGTTCAGAAGGTGGAGTCAGCTTCTTTAAATCAGCTAGCTAATAAATTCATTTTTCCTTGCTGGTGAATCAAAAAAGCAGGACACTTGTCACTCACTGATCATTTTCACCAAAGATAAAAACTAGACTCTATCAAGAAGGGAGCAACCATCAAGAGAAGAAAAGAGAACTTTGTCTTTTGCTCAGAAACTCCTGGCACAGGAGTATTAGCTATTGCTATTTCTTAAGCATGTGAAATGGAACCAAAGCAATGGAGTTAATATATCTGAAATTTTAGCCAGTGGATTAAAACTGACTACATCATGTTGAGAATTACTCAAAAACATAGAGATGTAACAATAACATTAGACTGATTTTCAAAGATGCTCCCACTGCACCCAGTGAAGGTGGTGCTCAGCGTGGGCCTGGGCTGCACAAGCTCTGCAGCAGCCAAACAGCTGAGCCCAGGAGCTAACTTGCTCATCTCTGTACAAAACTGCTATTTCACAACAAAAGTAGCAAAAAGCCCCCGAAGTCCTCAATTATATTCCAGAAGTGTATTTAGGCTGCTAAATCATTCAGGCACTTTCAAAAGATTTCCTCAAGTTTGCAAATCTAATTGCTCTTCTAAGCTTAATTCAGCTAAATTTTAAAAATCAGCTAAATTGGTGCTAATGCTGATGACACTAAAAATGCCCTTAAACTCATTTAAGGTTAATTTGGTAATTTACCAGCATAAAGGTTAAGCTGACTAAAGGTGTTTTTTTAATACAGAATTTTATAGAATTTGATTGGCTTGGCTATAATGGTAGAAAAATAGTTTATTCAAACTTCTCTAATACTGTTAAGCTCATAACTTTACTTCATATAATTCTTCTCTAGATTAAAAAAAAAAAAAGTCACGGAGGAAAATGACACCAAAAAATACAGTTTTTGTTCTAACACAGATACTTGCATTTTTCAGGATATTTAGCAAAGTGATCAGTAAGGAAAAAGCACTCTTGTTTCCCCACCTTAAATCATCTTTCTTGTAAGGAGTAACTCTCTTGTATAAAAAATGCTGCTGTGAATAGGTCTAGACTTTACACAGCCATGGGTCACTAATTTAATTAGATTTCAAAGCAACTATTCTACCTTTACACTGAATACAATACTTCCTGGACCCTCCCTCATACTAAAAGGAATAAAACAATCCGCCAGAGGTTTACACCTCAATGCATGAGGAAACAACAACAAAGTGTACACACAATACCCTGAGCTACAGATGGGGATTATATTGTTCCACTTATTAGGAAAACCTTAACTACCTGCTAAGTTGGTATTTTTAGCAAGGAAAACAGAATCTTTCCTCCTTTCTGGTGAGACAGAATTCTGTTTGACCTGCTCTGCTCAGAAATGACTGCCATCATCCAACCTCAGTAACTTCCCCTACCGAATATGAGCTTTTGCACATACTAAAAACATAAAACAAGCTTCTCTATATGAATAAAATACATTTTAGAAGTGAACTTTACTGGTTACAGTAGAGGCTCTTGCCTTCTATAAGATAACAGTAGCTCTTGTAGGGTTTTGCTTGGAGGTAAATAGCAGGGTAGGGTGAGGATAGGGGTCCTGCAGTGTATCAGCCTTTGGTCTTTTGAACTTTTCTCCTGGGGCTACAATTTCCACAGGGTTCTTGTATCACATGTGTTCCCACACATTTCTGACTCCACTGCTTAGGGCTTTCCTAATTTCAGTGATCCAAAGCTGCATGGATTAGTTACCTGAGGAGACTGGGGGTTTTGCCCTCAACAAAACCATGAGGGAAAAACAAGAAACCAAGTTCATATTCTCCTCCAGGAGAGCTCATGTAGCATTTCAAAGAATTACACTAGATAGGAGTTGTTACTGGAAGTGAAAGCACACTATAATAGACAGGATCATTTGCCTCCAGTTTCACCAACTCTAAATGACATGAAAACACCTATTATTTGACACTATCATCCTGCTACAGGTTTCTGCTGTTATTCAGCAACACACATGTAAAGGAGAACCATGCTACAAAAACTCTATGATCAGTCTATGCAAATAGACTTTGCTACTGTTAACAACAATTCAACTTCACCTTACTCTGCTGAACAGGATGCTAATTCAGCTTTGGTCTGACTGTGACACACAAGTACATAACCCTTCCCACTCTTCCACATGAAAACAAGATGCCAGCTGGTATTACACAGGAAGGGCAGGGGCAGTTGCCAGGCTATAATCACCAATTCTTCTGGATCTCAATATAAATGAAGCACTTATGACATTGATTCCCTAAGCTGACAATAAATGCAGATCTTCTGCAGGCAGCTATAGGCTACTCCTCCCTTACATGCTGTGTACACAGTAAGAAAAGAGAATTTTGTGAGGAGCGGATATGAAGATGCTAGCACCAAAATTTCTGGCAAGTCCAGAGCTTGTATTTTGTTAGCAGCATTCCTCCTCTCTGTATGGCAAATTAACAGCAGTAAAAGATGAAACACACCATAAACCATTCCTCCAGTGCAGCATTTCTGGAAATATAATGGCTACTAGGGCACAACACTTTTGATGCACAAATGAAGCTGAAATTATAATTGTCTCTTTACTCTCTCCAGTTAGCTAGTGGTAATGGTAATGACATAAAAGTGAAACAATTACAGAATGTATAAAAACAGGTTTCTAAACATCCATTCCTATTTCTGATCTCAAGTCATCTTTCTGATCTCATGACAAAACTACTGGGCCACAATGCTAATTTATCATTGTATAATGGAACTGAAAAGTCAGTTAATTTACCATATCCAGTAATTTGTTATAAAGTAAAAATTTTAAAGAGAGCTGTTTCACAGCTTCTATCAATTTCAGTCTGTGGGTTCAGTTATCCTAAAGTCAGTGCTGTGATGAAAAATCAGACTTTCATGGTATGAAAACTTGAAAAAAATAAGCAGATATTTGAATGTAATTTAAAAATTCCCACGACAGAGAGGCCTAGTGTTCCATGAAAAGTCTAAACCACAGACACAAACATATTGCATACTCTCACATGAACATGAAAAGAAAGGGGGTAAATGAAAGTAAACAAACAACATACAAAGATGAGCTTATTTTATTCTGGTTATAAATAAAAACCACAAGGGCAAAATTGCTCCCCCAAAAGCTAGGAAGCAAATCACAAAAAGTGAAAAGAGGTTAGTGGGGAAAAAAGATCACAAGAAGGAATACCAATGATGAAGAATTGACATGAAAGGAAACTGAATTATCTCTTTTCAAATGCGGCATTCTCGTCTAGTCACAGAAGACAGACATTGATTTCATTGCAAGAAGTTTAAATGAAAAAACAGGAAGGCACAGCTAAGTGTAACTAAGGGGTTAACAGAAGTTTGGGGAGTGGGGTCCCTATCCTAATTAGGAACATAGTAAATAAAAAACAATTATTATGTTATCCCCTCAATTATGGTCATTTCAGCTTTACAAAGTGGTAAGCTATAAGAGCAAGCACTGAGGTGACCTTAGCATTAATTAGGAGACAGAGGACAGAGCTCTCACCCAGTTACAGGAAAATATCCCTTGGCACCAGGATACAACAGGGAAGAAGGGAGGAGATACAGGGCTCAGAGAGACAATCCAGCACCATATTATTCCCAAAGAAAGGACCATCTTGAGACATTTGAGGATGTCCCCAAAGTCCAGCTCTGGGGACCTGAGGCACATGCACACAGAGCCCCTTGATATTCAAGAGAGCTGTAGCTGGGACTAGAGAAACTGTCAGAGCTGTGGGATTTACCGGGAAGATGAAAGCTGCCCATGCCATATTCCTCCTTTTACCTTCTTCTGCCCCATAGCTCTGTGCCTGAACAGTCCCAGCTGGAAACCACACCTGCCACAGGAGCAGATTCCTGGCTACTTCTATCTACAACAGTGGCAAACATCATTTTACTGCCTTTTCTTATTTTTTTTTAAACCACAGAGCTGCTTTATCTCCAACCTAGCAGAAGTTCACATAGAGAGGGCTGACTAATTTGAACTGACTGCAGACAAGCTGGTACAGGCATTACTGAGTAGCACAGACCAGGGACCACCAGAGAGTGATGAGCTTGGTAGTAAACTCTAATTTATTCCCAACACACGGAAGAATGTGTCAGCAAAGACTCTCAAAGTGAAGCACGTTAATTAGTTAAGCCTACTCAAGTTTTGTGGCTATTTTAAAATTAACAGGGTTGAGTAAATTAGGGCAAGCAGACAAAAGGCCCACATCCTTAAAAGCACATTGTGGGTATGCTGTGAATTGTCTTTGTTGATCTGGATCTAAATGGATTTCAAGGTCTAATAATGAATCAATGAGTTGAATACTGCTTCCCAGATTCCTATCTGTGATTAGGCTCTTGTAACAACCTGAGATTCAAGGAGTGTCTTGCACTGTATTATTAGACCAGAGCTGGTATTAAAGAACTTTCAAACTGAAATTATGTGAATATTGACTCATCACAGCACAACCATAAAGCTGAGTCCTGCTGTTGTCTTTTTTACATCTCCATGTAATCATATGCAAATTAAACTAAGAACAGTCATGGTAAAATAATAAAGCACGGTGGGCATCAAATTTGGTGTTATCTTTTATGGTACATAATTCTAGGAGATGGATGAAGCACCTTACAGTTAGCAAGAAATTTGTGATGAGAAGAGAAACACTTTTGCCTCCAAAACATTCAATAATATTTAGAAGTAATGTTAACGTACCTCCTTCATTGCTCTTTTTTTCCAACTGTGCCACTTGTATCACTTCAGCAGCAGCATCCCTTACTACCAAGTCTTCATTCTGCAGCAGTAGAATCACACATTTCCACAGACCAAGGGTATCAGACAGTCCTATATTTATTTGTGGAGAAAAATTAGAGCTCTATTTCTTATACGCATTCAAAGAAGTTAGAAAGTTCTGTTTCCACACCTAAACACAACACATGAAAGGCATTGGCAAATCACTGAGAGACAGACTGGCAGTAGAACCAAAGTATTTTCAGCATCTGTGAACCTTATCTAGGTGGCAGACTCAGCTTGGTTTAAACAGTGGGCAGCAGATAAGAGAATGGGCCTCTCTCTCTCTGGGTTCAACTTTAGTCCTGAGTGCTCTCCATTTTCTACAATTTCTAGGAGTGCAGAATTCCTGTTTGGCAACTTCAAAAATTCTGTGGCTGGAGATTGATCACTGATTCACACACTGCTCATGGATTTGCTGCTGCAATCTGCCTGGATCAGAGGCTGCCAAACCAAGCTTTCTTCATTTACTGCCAATGGTGCTGGACAGAAGTGCCATTCCCTGCTGGAAACAGCTACTGACCACACTTTCAGGGATCTACCCTCACCTCCTTCTCCCACATCCAGTGTCCCCAGCACTCACCAGAAGGCCCTGCCAGCCCTACACCCACTCTCTGTTGGAAACCAGTTCAATCCCTGGGGTGATCACACGTACACAGCTAAGACTAACCAGAGAGGGAGGTGCTGATCTGGTACTGCCCAAGCAGGCAGACAGCACACACCACCCCAGTGGCAACCCACACTCACAAGCCATGCCTCCCTCATGCCATTTATTGCTGCTTGCTGCAACACCATGCATGACTAGCTCAAGTCACACATCTGTACTCCTAGGTTTGCTGGGGTACTCTTCAGCTGACTTTTCAGGTCTTGTTGAACACCCTGACTTAAAGGAATCCACTGGAAGCTCACTTTAAGATGCAGCCAGCTGTGAGATATTACTTTCTGGTGACCACAGACAACACAAGAGTTGTGTTTCACTGCTGGTTTTCTTCTACCATGTTTTCAGCAGATTTGTCAGAGATTTGTATAACAAGGCTAGCCAGATAAATACATAGCTGTATTTCACTGCTTGGCCAAAGTAAATTGCTCCAGGCTTTACTACACAGGCAGAAGAAGCATTCCTGTATTACCTGTAACTTCCCTATGTGGCAATGGCATGAAGTAAAATTACTTCAGAAAGAAGTTGCTTTTTTTTCCTAGCATGACACATTCAATAATATTATACTGGTACAGCTAGGGCAGAATAATTATTCCCCTAGAGATTCAATACTCAGATTTCCCACCTAAACAAGTTTCTATTGTATCTCCAGAAGCAGTGGAAGTCTGCAAAGGGAATTTGCATAAAGACCTTTTCTGAACCCTCAAGCAGCTTGATGAAGAGATGATGGGGTCACCCAGAACATACAGACTGCCATTAACCCTCTTTCTCTTAGGAACACAGTAATGGAAGCTCTTGGGACTGACCACAACTCCATTTCATACAACCACAGTTTCCTTTAACTCCTACTCTTTAGTATATATGGTCAAGCAAGCTGATGCAGAAGAAGGCACAGAAGTCAGAGCTGTTTACATGCACACAAACCCTTGAAGGGAACTATCCTGGGTTTATACCACTCCAACTAATCACCAGCCCATGCCCTTGATTTGCCAACTCCCCACTGCAATACTGACAGTTTCACAGTTGTGAAGATCCCCAGATTCACAATTCTAGGTACTATGAAGGGTGAGCTCTGCATCTTTCTTCCCCTGGATCAATTTTAAGAGCTAATTCAGATGGTTTGCCCACTGAGGACTTGGGGCTCTATTCTCTGGGCTGTTTGGGGAGCATTTATTTTTGTTTACTTGCCTGTTTTCATTTGTTTTGTTAGGATTTTACACACAGGATACAAACTGCTGCTCTGTTTTATTTCAGACCTTCACATCTGCCTGACTGGAAAGCATGGAAATCAGCAACTGTTTTGACAAGATCAAAGAGGAAACTGTTGTCCATCATCTATGGACCACATCCAAATAACAACAGATGACTAGCACAGCATTTGGGAGGTTTTCACTCCAATACTTCCACTGTCTTCATTTGACATAAAATGATAATGATGTCTGTATTGTGAAGAGCTTTATCTAGATGGTGAAGGTTAAGATTTCCAGAGCTGACACTATAAACACTTAATAGTGCAATGTCTACCTCATATAGATTTAGCTCTGGTGAATGTTACCAATACCTCTTAAAAGGCACATCTCAGAATAATAGCTAATTTTTCCCAAAACCATTTTCTACAGATTAAGAAATACTCTGTTCTTTTTGTATAAGAGATATTTGTATCCAGGCCATATGGATGGACTGAAGCTACTTAAACTAAAAACATTTACATAACTACACTGGAATGAAGTATCATGGAGTTAAAAGTATCTAAAACTGTCTGTTCTGTTCAGAATGCAAAAGAATTTCGTTATCATCTAGTACTACCTATTCTTGCATATCTCCTGTCCCTTTAGTCACAAAATCTCCCATTTTCTATTCACAGAAGGCAGGAGGGAAAAAAAAGCTAAAAGAAAAGCCCCATCTATTCTCCAGAACAAAACAGAGTTTCACTTAGCTTTCCCTCCCAGTCACTATATGTACTGTTGAATAAGGCCATGTAGGGTTTTTTTTGTTCTTCTTCTTTCTTTGTTTTCTAAAGAGACAGCCTAATGTTCACTTCAAACAAAAATCCTTATACCTGGGAGATATAATGTGATCCAATTATTAATTATTCTCATAGTAGAACGTGTCTCTCATTTCTAGACCGAAGACCTTCATTCCAACATCCAGCCAGCACAGCTTTGCTACACTCCCAGTGTTAAACTAAACTATGTCCAGCCCACCAACAGAGTACTACAGAAAGATTCAAGTCACAGAACAATTGCAAGCCAGTAATTCTGTACACCAGTGTATAGTGACCTGGAGACATAACAACATCTCATGTGCCCCTTCTGCTGAGTTATTGCCAGAGGCTGGGCACACGTGCTTTTTCTACCAGAATCTAAATAAATCTATACCTTTAGTAATTAAATCCTATTAAAATTTTCAAAAAACCCTGCTTGATGTAATTATGTTTTGACTGTGCATACACATACATTTGAAATCATGTATTCATGGATTTCAGAAAAAAAAAAAATCCAGAAAATTACCTTCAGGCTACTTACCAAGAATGAGCTTCTCACTGCTCAGAAGGAATGATGTTATACTTTTAAGAACTTCAGCAGCTGCTAACAGCATCTCTGTCTCTTGCTCATCTTCACAAAAATACATTATCAGATGAACCCATTTTTCCAAGACTTCTTCTGAAATCTGAAGGCACAGAACATGTGAGAAGTATGCTGCACCTCTTACCATCACATTGAACCATGGCCTGCCTAAGGGAGACTGCTCATTAGTAAATGCCCAGTTTTTCCAAAGTGGTGAAACCCACACGAACATTTAAAAGTTGGGAAATTTTCTTTTAATTAGAGCAGTAGTCACAGGAAAGTCTTTGACTCTGTCCCTTCACAGCAGAGTCACCAATGACCACACAAGTCAAAGAGTATTTTTGTGTCCTCAGTCCTTCTATACATGCATGCCAAGGACAAATATGCTGGTCCTTAGCTGAATTTCAGGGTGTTCCTCTCTGCCCATCCCTCCAGCCTGTCAAGGTCCTTCTGAAGGGCTGCAGAGCCCTCTGGGGTATCACCCACTGCTCCCAGCTTTGTGCTGTCAGTGAATTTGCTGAGGAGGCACCTGCCCCTTCACCCAAGTCATTGATGAAGAAGTTAAACAATACTGGGGCCAGTATTGACCCTTGGGACACTGCAAGTGACAGAGCTCCAGCTAGACCCTGTGACACTGCTTATGGCCCTCTGGGATGTGCATTCAGCCAGCTCTCAACCCACCTCATTAACTGAGGAATAAAGGAAACCTCATCATACTCTGCCTCATTCTGCCTGGCACAGGGCCATGTACCTGCACTGCACAAAAGGACACAGACAGAGCATGTCCTACAGATTCTATAACAGGTGAAAACAAAAAATAAAAATCTCCTAAGATGTTACAATTATTCAAATTTCAAGCAGACACATGGACAGACTATGTAGAAAGACAGAACTTAACTTTTACCTCATGGAAGAGAAAATCCCTTCCACAGATGTAAATACTAAATGCAAGCCCAAAGAAAGAATTTAGATGGAAATCTGATGTACCTGGCCTTTCCCAAAGCCAAAAGCTTTCTCTGTAGGTATATCTTAGACCTCCCATGACTGATATGCTCATTAGAGAAAGCTGTTGCAGCATTTCTATATAAGATTTTTACAGCATTTTTCATTAATTCTGCTTTGTTATGTTAACTGGAAGTACTCACACTATGCCTTTCCTTTAACTAAAAAGATTTAGTATCACAATTCATGTTCCTCAATTGTGTGCAAATGTGATATTATATTTTTTATAATGAGATATGGTTATTAGCATATAATAAGAAACCATTCTGCTGCTCATTCTATGAAAAATAAAAGCTTTGTAAGGAAAATAATCTTCCTTTTAAAATAGATCACGAGAGTTTTGTTTGTTTTAAAATATCCACTAAGTGGATTTGAAAATATTTTAAAAAATGTCTAGCACTAAAGCTGCTTCTGCACTGCTCTACACATACATATGTGACATCACACAGACTGACAATTTAAAATCAAAAGAAATCTGAGCTGGCTGGGAACTGCACCCAACCACTGCTTCAGCTTCGTGCCTTCCCATCCGACGTACTCTCCTGTGGGCTCTCCAAAAATCAAGAAACCACAACAAAGCTGCAGCTCAGTAAATGGGCTGGACTCAGAACAAGCATTAAACACCACAGGCATTTCCCTTTCTACATTATAGTGACCGTTTTGGATGAGCTGAGAAGCTGAAATTACTCCATCAAAAATATTTATGTATGTATTTAACTTGAAATTACTTTGAGAGGGATGTACTGAGATGATATTCATGGCTGTGTCATTTCAGAACATGGCAGTGTATTCAGAGAGGAAGACATAATGATGAATGTCAAAAATGATGAATGAACACAAGAAAACACAAGCTTGGGGTCTTTATCTAAAAGAAGCCACGTTACAAAAAAACTCCAGGATTACAAAACTGTTAACCAGCTCCATTTCCCTTACCTGCTGATGGTTCTGCAAAAGGTGGATAATCAATCTGGAGGCAAATTTGAGAGCTATGGTTTGACCTTCAGGGCTGAGAAAAAAAGGCAAAGGACATTTCAAAAAGCCAGCTGTCATCATTTCATTTCTAGAAGAAAACCAGCCAGCTCTTAATTATTTATGATGATCACCAATGGATATTTTTCAAGCTGAGCACTTGAAGCTTTTACATTAGAGATCTAGATGTCAGCTAACTTCTCAGCTGACATGCCAATGAAACATGCCCTTACTTTCACTTCTCTCATGTTTACTTCCTATTTACATACTTCTCATAGAAGAATACATTTGAAAATGGAACCTGAGTCAAATAAACCAGACATTATTTTAAATTGTGAACAAATGCATCTCTTGGAGCTGGTGTTTAGCTGCGGGAATATCCCTTCTACACTGCTAAGCAGGATCTAAGGATATGGCTCAGGGCACCGTGGCTGCTGAAGCCTATTCCCACCGTGGGGAATGGCAACACCTGAGCAGCAAGCCCTGCTGTTCCAGCCCCTTCCCTCTAACAGCACCAGTCAGTGCTATTTTACCTCCAGTACCTTACTTCATGCCAGAAATGACCACTCCCAGCATCATCATTTGAACTTGAACAATTCAGGGCAAATCAGCAGCAAATATGCACAGTTATAAAATGCAGTTCTACACTCTCTATATTCAATGTTTGTAACACTGGACTGCAATGTTTGCATGGCTTAAAAAACCATCAGGAGCAGGATGTCATACCCTTAGTCTGGACACTGTAAGCCTTGTGCATTCCATTATGAATGCATGGGCACAGCTCTAATTCAGTAGGACCTACAATCTGGCTCCAGATTTCCAGTGCTTTCTGCTGACTTTACAGTCTGTGCAAGGAGAGCAAACCCTAAGGATTAGGATTAACCATTTCTGCCAATCCAACAAGTTAAATGAGATCTGCTGTTTTTTCTACAAACCATCTGCCCATAAACCAGGATAGGAGGGATGGCAGATTCACAGCAAATGAGTGCAGGGCTGCATCATTAATACTAACTGTTAATTCTACAGTAAAGTGGGTGTTTCCCAGTTACCATTCAGGAAGAACTATGCTCACTGGCTATCACTGGACAGCCAAAGTAACTTCTTGTTTCAGGAACTGTACAACTGGACATTTACAGGGTGCTAGCATTACTTGTGGGCCTTTTGAATAATTCAGATAAAGGTCTTATTTATCTGAAAAACTCTCATGAACCCACTTTGTTCAAATATGCCACACTCTCTTTTCTGAAACACAGATTTTTAAATGAAAGTGCAGTCCCAAACCAATATATTAATGTTCAACATTGAAAGATTTTAAAATGTAAGTATTTCAACATGCATGACAGACCATACCTGCTAGAGATATCTGCAAGGTTTAAACTCCAGGTTAACAGCTGATTTGGATTCATTTTTATAGAGCATTCAGTCTTTGGAAGAACATTTCTGAGATCCATATTATAAAGAATTTCCAGCACCTGCAGACACAATTCACAAACAAAGAATTTACAGACATTCTCAACAGGAATGTGCACATTTGAGATCAATAAAACACTGGCTTAAGCTCCACCCAAGAACAAAAGGAATCTCTCTGGACAGTTCTAAGAAAGGAAAGAGGAAGTTCTTGCTTTTACACAAGAACATCTGTTACAAAATTAATGCACAGCTCCTGTTCAGTGTAAAAAAATCCCAACTACTCAACTACTATTTAAAAAGCATAATGCACGATTGAAATATATTTTTGAAAATTACAATCATGACCTAAAAATTAAAAACATAATTTTTCACTGAAAACATACAAAATGTCAATAAAAAAGCACCCTCTTACCTTGCAAAAACACTGGGGATTTGTTTCCTTCAGAGCCATTGTGAGAAGAGTGTCTTCCAAATCAGTGGGTAAACATAATACACCTCCTCTTCCTTCTGCAATCTGCTTGGAATTTCTTTGTCTCAGGCCCAGCAGTGTTGCTTCCAATGCCAGCAGCCGCACTTCATGGAACTCACAGTGCAGGAGATGAGCCACTGACAGCGAGGGCTTGGCCATTTCCTCTGCAGCTGCTGAACCACAGCTCTGCATGTCAGGACCTGCAGTCACTGACAGCACTGATATTACAAGTTTGGTGATGCTCTGGAGATATTGTATCAGTCCTGGCACTGCAGATGAGTAGGGAATACCAGACACCAATTCAGAATCTGAAATGACTCTCTTCATCTCTTCCCAAAAGTCGAGGAATTGCATTCCTGCAATGAGAGTAACACTTGGTAAAGTGAACAAATAGATGATGTTACCATCTGCTCCAGACTGTGAAGCTGACAAATATCAGGTACACAAGAGGTATCATAAGGTAAATTCAGGCATGAAATGAAAATCAGAGTTGTCCTTCATTTTAAACTGATTCCAAATTATAAAAAAGCTTTGCTAGATATCACATACATTCATATTTAAATCAAAAGAAACAAGGACACAAAGTTTTCTGAGAACTCTGATCAACACATGAGCTAGAAGTTTCAAACAACTTAAAAATGCTACAGCACCTTGCAGATTGCCTGCAATCTTTACCAATTACATCTGTTTGGTATTTCTTTCAACCAAGCTAGTAATACAATACTGCAAATTGTACAAGCCTCCTGTTTCTGCCATTGCAGAAAGTGATTAACACAAATAAACTATTAAATATATGTGGAAAAAAATGTGAATAGTTAGCTCTAAAATCAGAGACTGGACTGAATAAAGTGCTGTCTGTCAGACTACTCAGCTGCAACTAAAATCAGGAGAAATGATGACAGAGGCCATTCTGAAAACATTGAAACTCTCATGCCTTCATAGTTTTAGTCAGATAAAACTGCTATTAAAAAGATGACCCTTCAAGATAAACAGACCTGTCCTGTGTGTATCAGTCTAAAAAATTTACTTACTAAAAAACCCAGGATACTTTTCCCATTCTTATTCACTTTGAACAGTTAACCTAGGTAAGAAAACAAAGGACCTGCACTGTAACCCCTCTTATGTATCAGCCCAGGAACTGTGACACTTCAGCCATTTACACTGGTGCAACCTTGTCCACATGGCCCAGCACAGCCTGAGAGCCTTCTTTAGTGCTTGGCCACCTCCTGGAGCGAACAGAGGCCACTGCCATCTGTGATACCAGAGGGTTTCAGGCTTTAGCAGAGCTGGCAATGTAGGCACAAAATAAAGAAAAAAAGTCATCAATGGTCCTATTTCACACCCACATAGACTGAAATACTAATGTGCCTTGAGTTCAACCTTCTCCATCTTCAGCAAGAATAAACCATTTTATAATATTGAAACCATTTTGCCCAGTTCGGTCTGTATAGCTTCTACTGCAAGAAAGTGAGTATGTTATAACCCACAAAATTCAAATGAAGTAGGGGAAAATCACAAAAGAACAGAGAACAGTGCTAGGGGATGTAGGAAGTTTAGGCAAAAATGCACTAAAGGCAAATACAAAGATGAAACAAACTTACATTTCTCCAGTATCTGTAAGAAGACAATTCATTGCCATGTAACTTTGCTATTTATAATTAAACACTGAGCACTGCTAAAAGCCTGTCCAAATAGTCCTACTAAATTCCTGAATTTGACATGAAGCCACAGCACAAATATAGATTCATTTTGTTGTCCATGAAGACCTTTTCCTAAACCTTCTATTTACAGTTAAATATCCTGCCCTTTCATATTCAGATTCTTCTAAAGCCATCTTAATTTGTTTGACATTTACACAGAAAGTTGACATGGTTGTACACTGTCTAGCACATAAGACAGAACCATTTCTGAGTAATTCTGGACACACTTCAAAGAAATGTAGTATTTGTAAAAAAAATTTCAGACATATTGCCCTGCCGCTAGCTCTGTCATTCACATTTTCACTCCAGTTTCTTTTCTGAAGGGATTTGATGCAATGAGAGGAACCCCAGTATCAGGGCAAAGCCATCTCACAGCATTATCCTCTACATGACACAGCTGATTTCCATCTCATAGCAATGCAAACTTGTATCTGTTTTTTGCTACATTTCTAAACCCCTCCAAACACGCTGCTTTTACACACTGGCATTACAGCACAACCTAGCATTAATGCCCGTGTCACACGACACGTACCCAACTGCCAGAATTCCTTAATTTCTGAACTGTCTGGTTGCCTTGGAGAGGGATTAGGCCTTCGTCTCACTTATTACACAGCCTGAGTCCACAGACAGCAGTTTAACAACAGAAATAATCCCAGGCAGCTGAAAGGAAAAGGTTCAAGGTCAAGCACCTCAGTTGAAGAAGAGAAACAGCTTCAGTTTCGGAGCACTGCACCCTCCCTGGTTCCTGCCCGCTCCCCTCCTCAGCTGCCTTTCAGCAACACACACACCCACTGCTCAGCTCTTCAAACCAAGAGTTTATTTGTAAGGATACTGCAAGAGAAAGGCTTTCATCTCCTGTCCACACTGCTTTACATTGAGACAAGCTACATGCAAGCAGCAATGGGAAAGCTGGCAGGATGGAAGGGTCAAAGCTCCAGAGCAGGGAAAGGGAGAGTAGTATTAAGTGCACACAGAAAGAGATAGAGAGGGAGCAAGAAAGAGAGAAAAAAAAATTAGGGGAAGGGGGGAAGGTGTCTTCCATTTTGTTGGTGCCAATGTGACCAACTTTGCCAGACCCTGCAACTCAATATCAGAGAGAGTGGTGACCCTCCCATGGACTCCAGCTGGCCATGCACTGACCTTCCAACTCAGGAAACTTCCACTTGTATTTTGCAAGGCCAGCACAAATTATCTTTATGTCTTCATCTTTGAAGGGGAAAACTACTTGTATATTGAAAAAACAGCAGAGCTACTACTAGCTCACAGAACTACTAGCTTGCAGAGACTCTTTTTCTGTACATATCAAATACTTCTGCTTTGGATGACTTCTTTTTTTCCCATGCAATTGTGAAAGACTGGACACTGTGGCTCATCTATTTTACAGAAAGTCTCTTTAAAACCGGATGTCTCGAAGGCAAGGCCATCAGCAAAATAAGACTGTCTGAATATTTGCTTAGCCTCAACACACGAGAAAGCAAATCCTGCATTCATCTTCTGCTCCACATGCTCTCCAACACTCTTTTTTCACACAAATATGTACAAAAGGAAAGAATGCCCCTGTCTTATTACAATGCAGTGGAAATATTCCTGCTTTCAACTTCATCACTAAGAAGTCTTTCCAGGCTTTCATGTAAATGTTTTCTCATCTGCTTAGCTTTAAGTAAACTCTTTCCTTTGGCTTACATCAAAATATCCAACTAAACCAGAAAACCACACTGGTTCCCAAAGTAAATGTCAGCCTCTGTTGTTAAGATACAGTAACAACATACTTTTATTTACAAACAAACATCACTGTACAGTTTGAATGACCAGCTGCTGTGAGAAGGGAGAGCAAATTTTGGCTGACCAAAGAAGGGTCCTGGCAAACAGCAGTCTCTCCAGGATGCTGACAGATGCAAAAGAGCCTTCAAGAATTAAGTGGATTTAATTTTATTTTTTTCCCCCTTAAGGATTGCTTCATTTGTGGGACAGGAAGAATTTCAGCCTGCTTCTAGTACAGGAGACATCTTACACAACCACTTGGTTCTCTTCAACACCCGACACAAACATCCTCAGTCCCCCACACTGATACACGCACACATCATTTATGTCACGGCATCTTGGTTTGAGGGGCTGGATTTTTAATCCTATTTGTGATCAACTGATGTTCTGTCATGTGTATGAAATAAAATAGTCTTTCACCATCTGAAAATAAAGAGGAAAGGAAGAGGAGCAGAATGGAGTTAGCAGACTGGATGAATCTCCGGTTATAAACCTCCTCAAAATTTAGCAGCTCCCAATGCCTGTCCCTCTTCTGCTCCTCCCTGCAGTGGCAGGCAGGATCTATTCAGTCTGTTCCCAGAGTAAGCAGATACAAGAGCAATGAGAGAAAAATGTCCCTGCTCAGGGAGTAACAAACCATCAGCTGATGGACAGCTCAGCTGATTCTTCATCTCAGAGGCACTACAGCCTGTTCAAAAGTGAGAAAAGTAATCTGAATTCCTTCCCTATTTAAATCTAAACTTGCTTCACCTCCTTGCAGAGTTGATACATTTCTGTAGGATTTGGTAATTTCACAGTGATTATTTAGGTACTGCCAAGTGGACAACTCTCCTGATCATCAGGTGTACTGTGTGAGGGGCTTCCTTCTGTGTATGTGATTAGTATAGCTCTAAGTATTTGTATCTAGATAAATATTGAGATTAAATCCTGCATGCAGGCCCTCAAGCATCCAAACCATCTTCCATGTTCCTTCCACAGGCTCCAGAAAAAAAGAACAAAGCAGGGGAAAAGGGGGCAAGTTACTACCAGTATCAGAAAACTTACTGACCCTCTGCAAGGACAGACAAAAATTGCAAGAGCAGCAATAAAATGCTGCTTCGCCTGCAGTTATGGGAAGGGGCTCTGAGCATCAAAAATCTGGATATTCATCATTATTCAACAAGACCTACAAGAAAGCACAATTGTTTATGAACTGAGGTTAAAATCCACTCTCTAACTACCATCCACAGACATCTGAACAGATCATATGAATAGGGAGTAGGCTGAGAGGTAATCAGTGCCAAGAAGAGATTTTCCTAGACAAATACTAAAGAAAAGTATTTTCTTTCGTATTTTTCCTTTTTATTAAAAGTGGATTAGGCAAAGTCACTGCTAAATGGAAATAAAACCACAAAGAGAACAGAAAAGTCTGTTTCATTACACAGCCATACTAAGGTGACTGTTGATGATCATAAAAAGGGCATATTTTAAGCAGGATGTTTTCTTTTAAAGACATCTGCAACTTCTTCAACATCAGAGACTAGGCATCAGAACTCACAATACAATTCAAAACTACAAACATGACTGATTACCAGAATCCATGGATAATTTATTGTTGAGGACACAAGAATCCCACTGTATTTTGTACAGCATAAGGGAAAGTTTCCAAAGGAAAAAAGAAGAGGGGAAAAAAAAACCATTATAACTGGACACTGAAACAGCTATTTTTATTTACAGGTATTTTTTCTTGCAGCTTCTCTCTGGCCCAGCACTGACTTTTCCAGTATTTTGCATTCATATAAATTTATAAAACCCCACAGAGACAGTGCAAATCAGTCAGTGGTACATGCTGGAATCTAAAGAGATTTTGATTTTGAAAGGATGAGCAGTCTCTGTCTTCACGTGGGGACAGAATTTTAACTGCTAACATTAATGAACATGACCAATTCCACTTTCCCCTAGTGTCACCCATCTCATGGAACACCTTTCCATATTCCCTGCTCAACATAGCATTCCAGCACAGCATTCCAGCAGTATTGTGCCCACCCTCCACAACCCTCCTCTGTGATGTCTGTGCTATCATGCTAAAAACACTTTTACTTTACTTCTCCACCTGTGTCACAAGTTCTGCCTCCAACATTTCTCTGACAGCTGTTGCTGTTGCACATATCCATCTCCTTTCTCCAAAAATTTATTCTTTTCAGCCTTGGCCCATTTTGTTCTTCTGTCTCACGCTAACTTTTCGTCAGTCTTTGGATCACTTCAACATCTCTGACTTGTTCTGCCTCTGGCATTTTACTGTCCAGGCAACTTCCAGTCACTCCCTGTGTCTTGGACTTCCAACAATGGCACCCTCAACTTATTAATTCTCCTGTCTGCATTGAATTAGAACACTGATTATCTAAAAATATTTCCTTTGGACTTGTCTAATTTAATGTTAGTAGGCACAGGGCATTTAGATCATCCTATAAATGTTTTAAATCTTCACCTTTCTTAACTCAAAATAAAAACATTTACCCAGTGCCACAGTCAATACACCAGCAAACTTTATATAATTTCTGATATAATAAACAAAAACTGCCTTCAATACGTTAAGAGTAAATTTAACTATAATCTAATTAGACCAAATAACCAAAACACACATTAAAAAGCTGCCAGTGTTTTTATTCAAATAATTCTTTGGCCATACTTCTTAAGGATCTAGGAAAAGAAAATTCAAGTATGGCTAAAATTATCAACCTAGTTATCCCTGTCAAATTTTTATCATTCAAAAAGCATGAGTTTGTAAGTTAGCCTGCAGGAAAAGCTTGGTTACCATCTAGCTTCTTACCAGAATAAGAAAAGATTAGGAACTATGATACAGAAAACAACGTGGCCACAACCTTCAAATGCAATTTAAAAGATCTACAAATCATGTAGTTCAGGCAAACATTTAAGAGATTCCTATGTAAAGCACAATTTGTGCTTGCGTTGCAAAGCACTGCAAAGCATCCATAAGTTTGATAATCCAATTTCTATCAATGTATTTTATAACTTCCAATTAAAAAGGACAAATATAACCATGAGAATGGTATTTGCTCTGTATGCTATTTAAAAATAAGTATTTCATTGTATTTGAGGACAAAACCAGCAGACAGTTGAAATAATACCTCATGTTTCTCATAACATACACACACTATGTGTAGTGTACAGTATTTTTTGCAACCATTTCTTTAGTTCATGAGCAGAATATAAGAATCTTAACCTACATCTACAGAAGGTTTAGCTATTTGGAAGAAAGCAAGAAAATGGAATTATGTTTTTGCAAAACTCAAGGAAAGAAAATAAGTTAAGAGTAGAATACTGGCTACTCCATTTTGGTATCAAAACAATCTCTCCATGAACAGGATTAATCATGTAAATACTAAGGAACTGTTCCCATGGTTAACCACAACACTGGAGTTTGGTTAATTTCAAGAACTTTTATAAATTCTTCCACCTCAAATGGAAAAAGGAAAAATGCTTAGTTAGACTACAAGTGGCATCTTTTCCTAAATCACAGATTCAACCTATTTGACATCCTATTTAAATGTTTTCTCTTTCCCACCAAACTTGAATTTTGAAGACACTATACTTGACAACAGGCCAAATCAGACTGACAGCATATATACAGGATAAAGTAACAACTTGGCAGGATTATCTTTAGCAAAATTTTCTTTCCTCTTTTCCCTCTTCTGTTCTACATCCTACTTCACTTACATTGACAGAGCTCTATCAACAAGTGGCATTTTTTGGAACACAACCCTGGCCAAAATGCACTTCTATTAGTCAAGTCCATTACAGAGAGTTGCATCCATTTTTCCCCTCACAAAACAACAAAATACTACAAGAAAACTTTTTCAAGATGTGAGCAAGAGGGAAAATGAGACCACTCTGTCTTGTGGCATTCTTCATCTGTTACAGAGAGACAGAGCATGGCAGATCTGAGCTTTCTCTGCAATTCAACACTCTGGCTCCTGCATGAGCAGCACTGCAGATCACAGTAATACTGTCATCTTGTTGTTTTGCTGCAAACACCAATTGCCAGAAGATTTGAAGGCAGGAATGTCTATGACAGATCCTCTCAGAAGTTCATATATTCAACAGAGGAATCTTACTTAGTGAAACAGTGTATCACACCAGAGTCCTGTATTCCATCTCTTGCAAAGCCCATCTCTGAGTGTACAGGAAAGTGTGTAACCACAGATGCACACATGGATCTGGAGCTCTACAGACCTCTGCTTCTAACTTCTCCTGATCAAAACTTGTGAATTTGCAAATAACCATATACACAGCTAAGGCTGAACATGTTCTCACCTGGACTTGAGGTCATTTTCCCCACCCCAATCTGCCTACAAATGCTACTTTATTCCTCTGTAATATCTGAAGCAGGGAGGAAGTGCCAGAATATCCTCTGCAAGAGGACTGCATTGTTTTCCCAGGAGAATGAAAAGGCCCTAGACATCTGTGATTTCTGATCTATAAAAACAGTTAATGTGGAGAAAATACATCAAAGAGGTCTGCAAGAACAAATTCCCTGGACACTACTAATAACTATTAGTAGTGACAATAGACATTAGCTCATCAAATAATCCTATAGCTGGTAAGAACTTTCTTTACTCTCAATAAAGGTAAAAATAGTATTTCTGTATTTTTATTTTTTCATTTTTTTAAGGCTTGCTTCCAACCACAATTGATAACAGAATCAAAATATTTTTAAGTTTATATAGTCTTGGCTAAATGTACTGTCTCAGCATATCTGAAAGCCCTCAGACATATCAGAAGCTGAGAAAAAAGTTCTAGATTTTGCCTATCACCTTCACCTCAAGGAAAGAAAACTGTCTTTTCCCAGTGACATGAATCAGGCAACACTTCCATCCAGTCCAGCAAATAGGAATAACTATGGGGTTTGGGTTGTTTTGTTTTGTTTAAGATAAATAATCATCATTTAACCAGCAGTACATTTTTAGCTGGACAAGATGCTTTTGGTATCCATTACTCCCTGCCTTCCTTAGCCAACATTTTAAAGATGATGTTTTTTGAATTTGTGAAGTAAATTCCCTAAGGGCTATCCTGCACTTTAAGAGACAGATTTTATTAATTGAAAACAACAAATCACTTACAGAAAATAATCATAATGTAGGAAAGGCCTAGGCAGAGCTGTTCTCTGAAAACCTCTTTGTAATTGTAGCCTCTTTAGACAGGCATAATCAATTAGAAGTGGTCTGATTTTAACCAGTTGCAGGCTCATTACATTGCATTCCCATTTCTGTTGATGAAAATCAGTTTTAGCCTGTGGCCTGGAACTCATATACAGCACTTCCTGGGGCCTCTTAGATAAACACATCAAGAAACAGTTTTATTTGGATTTGTCCCTCACCCTTTATTCATTGAAACAACTTTACAAATCAAGATTAGAACAGAGAAAAATTGGCTCATAACCAGAGATATGCATAATGAGTAAGATATTTAATCTCAGAAAAGTATAACGCTTCAATTAATAATCATATCTTTAAAACATTTAAATGGGAGACTCAAAACATTCAGTTTTAACTGGTGAGTTTAGTCTTTCTCTAACTGTGTCATGGGACACTCAGTTTCTATTTAATATAAACACATAACTCCTTCCTTTCAGAAGAACTTCTTGCCTGTGATACATAAAATTGTCCCAAATGTATCTTTAGGTTTTCAAAACAGTACTTCCAGCCTAAATTTTTACTCTCTGTAGACACTGCCTGAAATATGTAATTTTAAACCTACCTAGGAATGAAACTTTTAAGCAAAACAATACTGATGAACTATACCCAAGCAGAGAGAATCTGCAAAAATAATTGCTTTCCTTCTGCAGAAAATGTACCTTACAGCACCCAGGTTTGGTACAGTCCACATGAGCTTTGAAAAAGAAATGAATTCACTACAGTTGGTAATCCAGCCACAGCATGGTGCAGTCCCTCAGGCTCAAAGGGCTATTCACAAGTCAGGGGCATTAAAAAAAAGGGAGGGAGTTTCCTGGTGTGGAGAGCTCCATAAAAGTCTTTGCAAATGTGCAGCAATTGTTTAAAAACCAGAACAGACAAAAAACCCCAAGGATAACTGAAATTGGAAAGAGACTGATAAAGGGAATGCAATGCCCACTAAGTAAGCAAAAGCAGAAGCCCTCCCCTGGAGTACTGGCTGTTCCTTCCTAAAAGAAAATACAAAAATAGAACTGAAGGGCAAGTGGCAAGAATAATCAGAAGATGAAAAAAATCTTCAGATGAAGAGAATACAGAAAAACCAGGATGATTCATACTATAAAGGAGCTGAACAGTGGCAGAGGACCATGTTAAAAAACTGGAAAAATTAATATTCCCAAAAGGATCTCTCTTTTAAAAAGTAGTATTCAAAGTAAAAGGGTAATGAGCCCAAATATGGTTGAAGGAGGTTTTGGAGGTTGTTTTTGTTTATTTTGTAGTTGTGATACACAGCTAGACTTTTTAATGTACTGCAAAGGATTATCTCTAAGGCCAATGGCATATGAAGATTTAAAAAGCTTTATTCTGTAGTAATAAAAAAAAAGAAAATATATTTTTAATAGAAGAATTATTGTTGGTAGATATATCTTAGCCCCAGAAAAAACAGTAAATAGCCAGGAAAAAAAATCATCCCTAAAAACATGTTATATTGAAACTGCTTTAGATAAAGTGGTGCATTTCACCCTAAAAAGCGTGTGACCCTTGCCTAGTCACTCTGCATGTCTGTCCTTCTGTTGTGAGGGCTAATTCTGCATCAACCTGTCTGAAGAAGTTGATTTCAGACATGTTCATCACCAATTTGCTTTCCTAAAAACTATCCCTATTTGAACTGTACATTTACAAGAAATCACACCAGTAGCAATTTTAAAATTAGAATGGAACTACATCAACTAAAGGTCTAGGCAAAAAAAAAGCAAAAGGAATTGGTTTTAAAATTAATAAAATTAATAATGCCCATAACATGAGTCTCTGAAATAAAGAATGGTTCCAGTGACTTAAATGCAGTGTTAAGAATTTTAATAAAATGACAGAACTATTTAATTGCCTTCCTGGACTGACAAGGTAATTTATTACTCCCTTCTTCATAAGTGAACAAAACAGGCCCACAAGGAAGCTACTTAGAGCTGACTGAAAGCTGCCTACACACTGGCACACATGAAAGGTTGTCCCTCCCTCCATACCTTTGTTTTTTCTTATTGTTCACAGCTTGTTTTGTACTGCTGCTAACTGTAATCTACAACATTAAAAAAGAAACTGATAGTTCTTACTGGTCCTTCAAAAAATTCCCATTGATAAAGAATCAAAATGAAAAAAGAAACTGAAAGAATCTCTCAGAGTTGTTTTTTATAAAACTTCTAAACATTAGAAAACCCTTTCCCTGAAACTATTTCAGGTGTCTCACGAAAAAACATTTCTGTGGTTTTCTGGAAAGGTTAAAGTTGCAGTAGTCCAGGATGTGGATTTTGGATTAAAAAAACACTTTGAAACATGAAGAGAATCTTTTTTGTTGCTAGCCATTCTAGGACTAGGAATACTGCAAGATCATCACTTCAAGCCTTGACATGGAACTGTACCTCACATTTCTCCTCAACAAAACCCAGGACTAACCCTTGAGAAGGCAGAATAAAGGGCCTTCTTCTACAAGGCAGCTAAAGGATTGCAGAAGTCAGTAGATACCTTGAGCACAAGTAATTTACTGTTGTTTCTCCAGGTTAAACAGAGCTCAGAATAGATACAAATATTAAATCTGATGTATGGAACAGTATATTCACTTACCTTGCTTTTGAAACTTCTCTAGGTGGGTACTCAACATCACAAGGACATCAAGATAGGCAGCTCTGGTCACCAAACAAGGATTTAGCCTAAAAGAAAAAAAATCACGTTTTTAAAGCTTAAATCCTTATAACCTTATGCTCAGAAACAGCAGAAAACAAACTAGTTTGGCATGTCTGTTTTAATTAATGAAGATAAGCTATTGGTCAAATTAGAATGCATATATAAAATAATTAGGACAAGTTATCTAAGCTTCACTTCCTGGTCCATTCTGACAGACAGTCTCCCTTGCAGAACAGCAACACCTTCCTCTTCCAGCCATTGCACTTCATTATTACTGCATGAACCAGCTCCTTGTAGCACCTACAAGGTCTTTTTGTCTATAGATAATGTGTGTAACTAAATGCATCAGGAAAAAGAAATCTTCAGTTCTTACTGTTACAGCTCATAAAAGAGAAACTTCCCTTGCAAGGTAACTGCTATACCTTTTTAATGGCCATGGATCTCTCACTGCTCTGATGAAGACCTGAGGTGTTCATGTTTCTAAAATAAGGTATTTCTTTTTCCAAACAAGAATATTTGGGATTTTGTGTATATAATGGAAATTGGTAATAAGCTACTTTCTGCTCTACCTTTTCAATTTGCAAGTGAGAAACATCTATTTTCTCTCCAATTAGAAAAATAAAATTAGGTTGAAAACTTCATTTTTCTTTGTAGTACTATCACTGAAACATATTTAGCCATGAAAACTTTTTAAAAATATAAATAAAAATGTGAACAAACAGGAAATCTAGTTCAAAACACAGAAATTATTCTGAAGAGCCCAATGGGACTTGTACTAAAACAAAAACTTTCAGAATCAAGCAGCACAAGCTTGAGGTATGACTAATTCTGTTCAGTATTTCATTTTTATTTTATCTGGCACTTTCTTTGTATGCTTATCTTAATGTTTGAAACTCTTTCAAAAACTGTTAATTAAAAATGTTCCAACAAATATTCTGAACTCTAACATCTTTAAAATTCAAGGGAAAAAAATAGCTTTTTCAAGTAAGATAAGTGATCATGACACAAAAATGAAAGGTTTGAGGCTCTTGCATAGTTTGGCCCCTGTATTTCCCTATGGAGAGTTAGCCTATGAACCTATTAAAAAAGACAACTTTAACCAGAAACATTGCTCACCTTCAGTAATAAACTGCAAGAAGCCTAGAATACATACACCTTCCTTTATACAAAATGCTTTCTTTTATACTTTCTTTTATCCCTACAATATTAGGCATCTACATAACACACAGCAGAATATGTGCTAGCAGGATCTCTCTTCAGAAGAGCTTTTTTCTCCTTTTGCATAAAAAGAGACTTTTTAGACACTTTCTTACTAGTGAAGTAGTCTAGGCTCATACCTCCCCAAACTTCTTCATGCTTGCCTCCTACCACTTCTCTTCAAGCTCAAGAGCTACAAGCTGCCTGCTGAGAAGATGCATCATCAACAAGAACCAAAGCCTTAAGAAGCCAAAGTAATTTTGATATGGCCTATTTTTGCAGAGTCATATTAGGTAGACTTAATTTCTATCCACCCTGGTTAAGCAAAGATTTTTCCTGTATCTTGGGCATTCAGTTGCTGCCTAAGTTGTTCTTCACAAACATGAATAAAAACACAACCAAGGAATACTCATGGAGCTGGGAGCTCAACCCATGAGAAAACAGAGGGACTGATCAGTCAAAGGCTCAGAAAAAAAACAAACCACAAGAGGTCTCTCACAAATGGATGAAAGCAGCCACAACAGTTTCCAGCCAATATGAGGAACCTAATGGGTCTACTGCACTTCAGCTCCCCCAAAAAAGTGGAAGACTTGCTTATCACTCCATGTTTTCAGTGGAAAGAAAATTTCCAATGTAAAAATTGAGCGAAATGTGGCTGATGCAACTTTTACTGAAGAAGAGGCAACAACAACACTGGCATGTTTTTTATTCTGGTCCACCTTTTAAGCACTTACCACTTCATTTAAAGTATGTGCATATGCATGTTTTGATTTTGAAATGAGACTTTTCCAGCATAAAACATGCCAAACGTTTGTCTTTGGCTGGTTCTGTTGCACTGGTGAATTCTCATCCATATGTGCCAGACGGACACAACAGGAAATTCAGTTTTCCAAAACCAAGTGCTGTTCAGTGTTTTTCAGTGTTGTTCAGACTGCAGCAGAAAGCTCAGTCTTGAAGACAATCAAACTGTGATTTACATAACAGATCTGACAGCCAAAAATCACAATGCTGAACATTTCAAATGATGCACTGCACAGTATTTAACACGACCTGTTCGTGCAGAACTTCAGCAACATGGGAACAGTACAAGATGTTTCCTTTTTAACACCAATACCAATAAAGTGGTGTTCTCATAAACAAGATTTGAGGAAATCTGTCTCCAAACAAGAAAGTCACAGCAGTAGCAAAAGGTGGGAGCTCCAGACATCTGGAACATCATTCCTTTTTTCTGTCCAAAACCCAAAAATTATTTCATTTCCCTTCCAACCTGGTTATTAATGGGAACAAATACATCATAGGCTCACTCCAGATGATAAACTGTATATGAGTCTGAATGGGGTAGAGCTAGAGACAGCTAGGACTCTCCTATCTAAGGGTATATCTACACAGAAATATCAAATAGCTATCAAAACAATATTCATACTATTACACATCTATACTAATAGCAGGCTAGTGATGCCAGGGCACAGATCCATACCTGATTAAAGCAATGCTTTGTCTATGCTAGCCAGTCGTTTAGTATAATAACAGCACATCTGGAAGTCAAAGAGCTGGCACCAAAGACCCAATGGCCATCTGACATACTGTGTGCAGATGCCTTAAACCATCATTTTCACAAGTTCAAATTGTTGCTTTGTATTTGGATATAGAGCTTATAGCCAGCCTGCTCCTGGAACCTTACTGCACTTAGGAGCTTGCCCCACACTTTTTAGTACTTCTCCATAGTGGTCTCACTTGGAGCTTGACTGTCCAGGTGGAAATAAAAATCAGGTCACAGCCAACTGCTGCAATAAGTTTCACTAACAGCTAATACTGCAGAATGTTTCAATGCACTGGACCAAAGAGAGGCCAAAGGCTGTCTGCCCTTGGTAATATGTGAAAGTCAAGGCACAGACTGGACCTGCCAGGCAGAGGGAAGGAAAACTCCTGCAACAGGCAGGAACAGAAAGGATTACTACTTTGGATTACTACTTAGCAAGAACAAGATGCAGAGAAAACATATTTCTAATTTAATAAAGAAGAGCAAAATTACTATGGGAGGAGCTGCTGTGTCCTTACCAGATCATCCCATGAGGATGGCCTAAGAGAATTGGGATTGTTCAGCCTCAAAAATATTGCAGCCTTCCAGTACCTAAAGGAAGCCTGCAAGAGAGAGACTTTACAAGAGCCTGTAGTGACAGAACAAGGGGGAATGGATTCAAACTCAGTGAGAGCAGGCTTAGATTATATATTAAGAGGAAACCCTTTGCTGTGAGGGTGGTGAGGCACTGGAATAGGCTGCCCAGAGCAGTTATGGATGCCCCATCCCTGGAAGTGTGCAAGGCCAGGTTGGATGGGGCTCTGAAGAGCCTCTTCTAGTGGAAGGTGTCCCAAGCTCACAGCAGAGGAGTAGGAACTAGGTGATCTTTAAGGTCCCTTTCAACCCAGGTGATTCTATGATTCTACAACCACAGAACTCCATAGAATATACAAGACCATTGAAAGAACACAAGTCAGTAAAGTTGGACTGAAGATTTTAAAGGGCTTATGCCTTTTCTTTTTTTTTTTTTTTTTTTTATTGCCCAAAGCTCTGGCCTAACAGTATCTTCACTATGATGGAAATAAGTGTCTTTTTTTTCTAACTATTTTAGGTAGGCCTGGCTGAACAGTAGAAAATCTGAAAACACAGGTGCCAGTTTGCATATTATTGACACTTCATAGCAGATTTCTGGATTAGATCCTGAAAATAAAAGTCTTCCAAACTTACTCAACTTCTTGTCATTAATGCTGAACAAGTGATTGGGGATAGAATAGACAGACTTCTTTGCAATTGCATTTTCAATTCTGGCATGTGAACATAAAATTTAAAAAGAGTTCAAGACACTTGCAGGAGGAAACCTTTTGTTAGCTCTTAGGAGTCCAGGGAGTTTTTTTTCAAAGAAAAAGGTTAATGGAGTTAAAGAGTCCGTTAAAATTCACAGGCTCCCATTCACAGGGCCTTTGAAGAGGCCTAGGTTAAGCATTTATAGAATATTATATGACCAGAGTAACAAAGAGCTGTTTGTTTTCAACAAGGAACTGCCTGGTAGGTGAATGAGGAAGCATTCCCTGCAGGAGATGTAAATCAGACTGGGCAGATTCAGAAGCTCCATGTGCAGCACTGGGGTTTGCTCCAGCTGGCTTTGGCTACCTACAGTAGCAGTAGGGCTGCTTTGATTTCTGCTCTGCCTTTACCTCCACTAAGCACCACTGATTGCAGCTTAGGACTATGCAACTGAAATCAATCCTAGACTATCACAGCTTGGAGCTCTACAAATATTATCTTTAAAATGTTTGATTCACCTTTTATAGTTAAGTCACACTGAATTTGAGGTAGTCATTGGTTTGCTTATTTTGGATGGCAGATCTAATGCAAACCAAGCTGGCATTTATTGAAGAAATCAGGAATATGTGGTCACAGACCTCCCATGTACTTGGCTCCCACAACTTCATTGCTTCAACTCTATCAGAAACACATGGCTTAACTTTTAAAATTCAGTTTCTCCTGTATTACCGTTTAATTTAAACAAGATCAATATTAATGAATTACGGAGCAAATTACCTTTTTTTCCAAGAGAAACAACAAGGAGCAAAGAACATGGAAAGCTCACACATTTGGCCTCAATTCTGTCAGAACACTGGGAAAAGACAATCTCTTGCTTCTGTAACCAGCAAGGTTTGAAGAGGCCCTTAAACAGCATTTCTACTTATTAAAGGGCACCATTTATAACCATCCAAATTTCTGTATTAAAGTCAGGATGCCAACACCCCTTTATAGCAAGGACCAAACAGTTTTGATGTACAACTTCTGCAGATTCTCATTATCTTCCCAAACCCCCAGTTTTCAGATGGCTTAAGAAGCTGACAGCTATTTTATCCTGGATCATTCCTCTTTTTCCACCTGACTTCAAGATGAGCAACAACAACTGTAACATTAATTTATTGCATTTGTTACATAAATAAGACAGATACAAGCTAGTGATTATGAAATCAAAGCAGTTCATGTTAATGTTTATTACATTAGCTTTTGGTTATTCTAGAAATTCAATGTTTTCCAAAGAGCTCGTTTATTTTGCTCATATTTTTCCTCATTAGGAAACAGATGTTGGAAAACTACTAGCAGCACAAGCACTATTTAATATACAGCAACTTACAATATTTACTAAAAATGTAACAACATAAAAATCAAAGCATATTTCCTCAAACTCTCAATGAGCACTAAGAAATTTCATATGCATCCTTACAATTAATTTCTCTCAAATAAAAATCCATAATATCTCTTTTGTGGATGAGGTTAGCTACAGGTATCTTAGTGTAGTTAGCTGTCTTAGGGATTCCTAAAACCTTTTATAAGAGGTCTCAGAAAAGCTTTGCATTTTGCAGTCGCCAAACTTTTAGAAACATCTGAAAGACTGCAGATTTTTTACCCAGTGCTGCCTTATGAATCTTTTTAACTTCTAATCTTATTTCTGAAATGGGAATATCACTTTATTAAATAACTAACAAAATAGAATTTCCTCCTAATAATGTAACATGTACATTACAGGTCTGGTCACAGTAAAACAGTAAATAATTAACAGTGTCTGACAATATTTTTTTAATACAGTTTTCAAGTGACTCTTAGCAACTCAGATTAGTTAATCTCAGCTCCTAACTTTAAAAACTGGTGACAAGATTTGAATAATAAATCAAGTTGATGTAGAACTTTAGTCAAAATTATACAACTTACAAGTCACCTACAAATCCTTGTATTTTGTCCAAAACCATCAAAACACACTCTTAAGCATCAGGGTAAAGACACCAGAATTGGCAAGATCACAAGGGCAACCCCTCCAAAGGTCAGTTCACAGCTACCTTGTGAAGAAGAAGAGATTCATCTTAATGACTTGCAGGACTGTTTTCATTTCAATTTTAAAAGTGATCAATTAATTAAATAAACTGCCTACTCCCTCTCTGGTCTTCAAAGAAAAAGCCACTCTTACTGTAATGCTGTATGTTTCTGGAGCCTTTAGAAAGGCCGGAAAGGACTTAAGTTCCTGGAAGGAAGACCTGTTCTTATTAAACTTACCAATATAATTTTAGAAAAAGTCCCATAATAAAAGAAACACTGCAATTACTAAACACTGCCCTATTCTTCTGTATAAATAACATGTCATTGTTAAAGAAATTTATATTTTAGTTGGCAGAAAATAGATCAGCTTACTGGTGATGAATTTAAACCCCAAATTCTCCTACTTTCTAGCCACCAGTATTACATACAGTTTTTGATTCCAACAGATTGATAGAATTTGTTTCCTGAACATCATATTCAAGTTAATGCACAGGATACAATTGCAAAAATTATTGTATTTCTGAACTGTATAAACATTTCTGGTAGTCAAAATTTTAGGAACATTAGAGGCTGGAATTTCATCTTTAGCACTACATAAACACAGGAAAGAATTTTTATTAAGTCCACCATGTCAAAGCTGGTACTTAGGGATGGGATCTGTGCAACTTCCTATTATGAGTTTCCCACTGTGCCTTTGTCTTCCAGAATCTCTGCTTTGTCTTCCAGAATCTCTGCCAGTGGCTGGCACACTGGCAACTAAATTTTGGGTTTACAGTTTATCTTCCCCTCTCTATCAATTCCCAGCAGACTCCTTGCTGAAAAATGCCCAATCTCCAAAAGTATTCCTCCTTCTGGAGGCCAGACTCTTCTGATATATGACCTGCCATTGTGTCAGCTAAAATGTCTTCTAAACACACCAAAAAGTGATGTCTTGAATCTTGATCTGTGACATCTGTGATGTCTTGAGTTTTGATACAGTCAACTCTACATAATCCTTGAGGGCTGTCCATGGGGAGTTCTATCCTTGGAGGGCTCCTGATGAACCAGGCCAAGCTGGCTTTGTGCTGACCACATTTTACCTGCAGGGTGATCTGGTAAAGGATCAGTTGTCATTTATGGAGGCGACAAAGCTTATGGAAATCACTCCTACACATACAGCGAGCAGCTGATTAAAAGATTAAATCTTCTTCTGTTGCTTTGGTTATTAGCTTTCAAATTCTGCAGTATTCTAAAGACTGAGGTTTTTGGGGGTGTATTTGTTTAGAGGGCAGCATTCATATTTTAATCTGTTTTCTCTCAGAGCCCACATCTGTAGCACTGAATCAACATGCATGGCCTTCCTCTTGTCTTCTTAAGGAGACATTAATAATGGATTTAATTATTAAACTTTGTCCATAGCATTTTTAACCATGTAATACAAAACCAGCCCATCAATGAACATCACGGCCAACAGACCTACATTTAATGGAAAGCATTTATAAAAGTAATAATGAAGCCTGCAATACCAAGTAAACCTTGCTGAGTTCCTGGAAGTGCAGGAACACGCACATAGAAACAGAAATACAAACATCAGTAAAAGTGCATCTGCTTGCCTACTTGGTGCTGTTGAGATCCTCTCCAAGTAATTACCATGTGCACAGTCACCTCACTTGCCCATTCTATAGGGACAGCTCATCCAGCATCAGAGCAGGCATTGTCTCCAAAGGGAGTTGCTAGTCTGGGGATTTAAGTTTTTCTACCATCCTCAAAGCCAGACTATTATGTTGTTATTAGTTTCCTGGTAAATGCAGAGAATTTATTGCTTCAAAAAGAAGCTACACAAATCATTTTTTCATTGTGATAGCACCAAGAACATCCTGAGTTTCAGCTCTTAAGAAAAACTAATTTGTGCTCCAGCTGTCCTTGGTGAATGATACTGAAAGGCTGTGTTTTGTTGGTGTTGTTTTTAGCATACCTGAATGATAAAATAATCCTGGCTGTTCTCTTTTTTGTTCTCCTAATGAGAACCTCATGTGATCCCTGAGCAACATCCTAAAAAACTTAAGAGGTCAAACTAATCCCATGTGCAAATTTAATGAATTTTATACAATTAAATCAAGGAGCTTACTTATGAAGAAAAAGTATGAAAACTCTAATGCTTATTTACTGAAAAGCATTTTCAGATATAAGTGAGGATTTATGTCCAAAATTTGTAATTGTGCATTGTTTCTGCCTACTCCAAATGTTGCACTGGTGGAGGGAACACCTTAAACAACCTCATCCAAAACTTAGTATTCGTGGAATGTTCCTAGTTAAGTTAGGAATATACCTATGAACCAGAGTCAAACACTATTTTATCTTATGCAAAGTACATCTTAAACTTCAGCCTGAAGTCCAAACATCTCTACTGATATCCAAAGTGGGTGATCCAAAACAAGCAATCACCAACTGCCTAAATAAACAGTCTGTAGCCGTGTTAAGGATACTGTTATCAAAACTGGTGAAAGAGTGGACTTGGAGCAGCACAGAAACCTAAATTAGCCTGCTAAAAGCACGTAAGATTTAAATTAGTGCCTCTAGGAATACATTTATGAACAATGACGTGCTATGACTGTTCTCAAAAACAAAGACAAATGAGGCTAAACAAGGCCCATGGGTTAGAATGTGCAGATTAACAAACTACTGGTGAGTCAGCACCAAGCCTGACAGAGTTCAAGAAGTATTTGGACAATGCTCTCAGGCACATGGTGTGACTCTTGGGGATGGCCAGGAGCTGGACTCGATGATCCTTGCGGGTCCCTTCCAACTCAGCATTTTCTGTGATTCTGTGAGCTGCTCATACTGGTACACTTCATTTTCAGCAGGAACAGCACAACAAAAATTTCCCTTCACATTTTGTGTGTACAAGGGTAAATAGGAATTATTGCTCCAGCTTACAGGAAGTTAAGTTTTCAATTTGAAAACTGGTAAATAAACTTCTGCAGAGAAAGGCTCAATCATTAAAACTATTTTCAAGTTTTGAACTTGGCTGTACAAGACATACAGACCACTAATGACCAAAGATAAATAACTGCACTTATCTCAATGTGTAGGTTTTAAAGACAGAAATGAAAAAGTGGAAAAGTTATAAAACAGGGAGATGCCAAGTGCAGACATGGCCTTGGAAGGACAAGAAGGTTCATCTTCTGGTGGAAGAAGAGACAAGAGTACTAAAACAAGAGGAGGATTTCACTCTCTGCCAAGGAGGATAAACTTACATTCTCCCCACTTCTTGCTGTTTTGAAAGTACAAAAAACCACTTCCAACTCCCAAATAAGGACCACTTCAAAAATCACAGAGGCTGCTTGCAAAGCTGCAGAGAGCCATGGGCATTATTGCATCTCTGGCTAGGTATGCCTGCATGTGCCCCTGCTTTGTATGTAATAGTCTGCTCACTAGGAGTCATGACTGTCTCTCCTAAGAGGCATAGGAGAAAAAAGGCGTATTTTGGTTACAGTCTGAGCCATGAAGTCCTGAAACCACAAAGAGGCCACATTCTTGCTTTCCACACAGATGGCCTAAATGCACCTCGCGTGAAGTTCCTCCTAGGAAGGACCCAAGACTGCTCATCTGCCTGCTGTCACTCACATCGCACTGCCAAAAGCAGAGGGGGAAAGGGATACAACAGGCTTGATGGAGTTCCATGGCCATCAAAACTTGGCAAGTCACCATACTCTGTAGGGCTATAAAATACTGAGGAGATAGATTTTCCTCATTCAAAGCAGTCATAGCTGGATCATGGGAGAATCAGCCAGAGCAAAAGCAAGCAGCACATATCTCAGCGAACAGTGAACCTCGTGCTGAGCCCGTGACTAAAATAACTTCTCCATGTATTCGTTGTGCGAGCTTGAATCTTGTGCAGGACCCATTTGTATTTTTAACAGTGCCAACCATAAAGCAGAGAGCTGTAAGCAGCAGCACTGCAGAGCACTGCAGGGTTATTTGATTTATAAAAACACCGCAGGTGGTCCATTCCAGATGAACCCGTGACTCCTTGCAAAACGCAAAGCCAACTGGTTTTATACACGGTTGTTCCCCACAAGTCAGTTTCAAGAAAGCCACCTTCTTAGAAGTAAACTCTCCCAGTGCAGACAAGCTCTCAGCTAAGAAATGGCACATGGCTAGAGGTTAGCAGAGAATGTTATTTGACTTCTGGCAGAACCTCAAAGTCTTTTCCCCCTCCTGTGGTCTCCAGTAAGTAGGAAGGCGGAAAAAGAAAATCCAACTCAAAGTGCTGAAAAGCAGCATCCTACAGCAAAGCCATGCAATGACATGATTTCTCAGATTTTCCAATACCAATACTTTGCCATGCCAAAGGCTACAAATTAAACAACAAAGATATTTCTGGGACTTCTGTACAACACATTACCAAATCCAAAGGCTGCTCTTCTAGCGTTCTGTATTTATGAAGCAGAAGGCAGCTCAAGTTACTCTTGTAACTTCCTGGTATGCAGTTGAGCTAAAAACTTTTTAAGTTTTTTGAATTTTTTTTTAAATTTATGAAAAAAATAATTCATATGACAGAGCTTTGAACTCTTTCAAAGACTTAGCGTGATAAACTGATCATATTTGAAAGCTTTCATCAGACTAATTTACATCGTTTTGTTCCATCACCTATGTTCTCCAATAAAACAGATTTTATATCTTTTTTAAATTTCTGTTCTCAAACACCCTGCATCTCCCACATTTGCAAAAAATGCAGTAAACTAACACTGGTGTGAAGGTGAAGGAAAGCAGTAACATTACTAAACAACTTTAGACTAACAAACAGGTATATTCAAAGCAAAAAAAAAACCCACCAAGTGAAGTATAAACATACAGTGAAAAGATTCAACCATCACCCTAAGAAGTGGATAAAAGGCGGGTCTCATTCAAAACATAAAAAATGAAAATATTTGTTTTGAAATGTTACTGTTTTGAAGGTGCAAAAAAAAGCCAAGAAGAAAAAGCAACCATGCCCCATCAGTATGAGAAGTCTGCCTTCACAACAGATAGAAAATACCAGCTGAAAAAGGGATGCTTCATGAAATTCGATTTGGGGAATATGACCCATTATTTGATTCTCTAAAGGAAAATCAGGGCGTAGCATGGAGAAGAAAAAAGAGATTAGTATATTATATGGAATGTGCAACAGAATCTTGAGCTATTCTACACCAATAAATCCTGATGAGAGGAAATAACATTCTGGCCCTGAAAAGGCAAAGAAAACCCTAAAACCAAAACCCAAACAAAAAAAAACCCCACCCAGTTCAGGAAACCATTGAAAACTTTAATCTTTCCTCCAAATACATACACATGACAACTGAGCCTCATTTTTAAGAACTACATATGCAATCCAAAGTTTTGCAATTCAAGATTTTCAGAGAAGTTTGTTCCATAATACAAAGGAAGTACATAGTTGAAAGAACACCAGCAAGAACTTAACAGAACTAGCACAGAAATGTGATTGAAATTTGATGTTTGGAAATAATTCCCCAGATTCACAAACCACTTTCCTGTTATTTTAACTTTTTTTTAGCCATTTAAGATTAACAGTGAGAGCCTCTTATACCCTCTTTTCAAATAGTCTCTGCCCTGCAGTATCGGTGACATGGTAAATTATCTCCTTATGGAAAAGGCAGAAAAGCCAGATGGGGATCCATTAACTTCTCTCTGTGGTGCTCACTCTTTGCCTGAACAGAAATAAGGCAGGAATGTCTGTACATGACTGAAGGTCCAGCCAGCCATCACCCTCTCTGACAGCAGCAGATGCCTACCAAGAAGTCCAACAACAGGGCAAGAATAAAGCGCTGGTTTCCTAATAGGCTCTCCCAACACCCAGAAACCCACACACACACAGTTTCACAACTCAGTTTCCAAGCAACCTTCTAAAAGTCCTTTAGAACAAGAAAAAGGAAAAGCAAGAACAAGACCCTCACACTCCACTGTTGATCACAGAGCAGTTGTTCAACTTCACCCAGTCAACCACCAACAGTAAAGCTGCACACTGAATGTGGGACACTAAAATGACCAGAAAACACCATTTCAATATCCTTTTTTGTTTGGGCTGCTTCTTGGAGGTTTTTCCATTTGCTTTTTTTTTTTTAAATGACACCACCACACTGAATTCATTTATTTAAAGCAAAAGGGGAGGGAGGCAGGGAGGGAGGCAGGAAGGAAGGAAGGAAGGAAGGAAGGCAGGCAGGAAGGCAGGCAGGAAGGAAGGCAGGCAGGAAGGAAGGCCTTAGCTCAAAGTGTGCAAGAATGTAAAGTACATTTGAAATTTGCTAAAATAGTTTCCATCAGTTAAAATCCCTATGCTTTAAGTCAGTGTTGCAAGGCTGATGCTCGTAATACAAAATTTTACTATCTGGGGAGAAAGACATTCTAAAATCCTTTATGTATAGCATTAACTGCATTGTTGAGAACTATGACAAGGAGGCTACAACAGACTGACAAAATTAAAATGTGCTGCTGACAGGGATATCAGCACATACAGCTTTTTACAGGCAAGTGAAAGAGAAAACACTTCTCTTCAGGAAAACACCTTTACTGTGCACAAGATTTTCTTAGAGAGGGCCTGAAAAGCTTTCATTTTCAGAGATGATAATAAAATAATTTTTAAAAACTCATTAAAACCCCAACCAGTCATCAATAAAATTGATGTATTAAAAAGAGTGGCTCTGAAAAAAATAGTTTGGAAATAGAATTTATTTAAAATCTGTAATGAATGGAGCCTGGCCTTTACATATTTGATGCAAGAAGAAGAGGTTTGAATTACTTAGCATGAGTTTCTTTCTACTGAATTTGGTCTCTAGTGTTTGGGTTTTTACTCTTTATAACAGTATCAGTTAATAACTATTAAATTAGTTATGCAAATTAACATTCTCATTTAAACCCTTCAAAATGCTTATGCTGATTCAAGTGAAAAGGTCCACCAAATCCACCATGGTGTCTCCAGCTGGGGCAGAGAGCAGATGCACAGGAAATAAATGCAGGCATAACAATAGCGACATTTGCCAAAACCTCTGTCTCAACCCTCAAGGTTGCTGAAGAATTTCTTGAGCCAATTGTGATGCCTACATACTCAGTAACCTCACTGGACTTTCCCTCCATGACTCCATTAAATTGTTGTTTAAAAATTTAGACAGCCTTAAAACCAAGACTATCTTGTATCATAGGGTTCCATAGCCAAATTAAAATTACATTAAAAACTTCATTAGTTGGTTTCTTTTACATCTGCCACCTTGGACAGAATGCTAATTTCCTGTCCCTTTCTATGTGACTCATATTTCACATCCCTCAGTTGTCCTTTTTCCGTTATTAAAAAAAAAAATCTCAGCCTATTTAATCAGTCCCCAAGTAGAAACTGTTCTATGCTTGTCAGTCTTTATACAGCTTCTGATTCCTACTGTATCTTCTTTGGGATTTACACTATATTTAAATATACAACACAGATTAATACACAAACACAGATGGGGGGGTTTTCTGTGTTTTCCTTCAGACTTTTTATGATATTTGCCCCCTCCCCTACTGGACATTCCCAAGAACAAGAGGAACTTTTTTCAAACAAAAAATCTGCTCAGTCAACCATTCTTTCCCCAGGTCAAGTCCAGACTTTGTTTATGAGCACCATTTTCTAATTATTTCCACCAAGTTTCATCTGCCATATCATTACTATCATTCTTTGAGGAGACACTTCTGTAATTCCCAAAGATCAACTCTATCTTCATTACCCATTATCAGTTAACACTAATAGATTTCCCCCACCCACTAGACACCCCTCTTCTCCAAACCTCTAAGGATTTTGGTTTTGATATTTAGAAAATGACTCAGGTTTTATCAGAGATCCACACTAGCTGCACTGGTGGCCTCATGTCACAGTGCAAAATGTGGGATATTCCCAATTATCTATCTGTGCAAGGACCGGTGCTCTTGTTCCCAACTGATTCCTTTAGAGTTTTGGCTAGGAATTCTCATAGGTAAAAATTCTCAAAAGCAATTTCTGAGATAAAGTAGAGAAGGAAAGAGGGAAAGAAAGACAGAAAGAGGAAGAGAGAGAGAACAAAAAGAGGAAGAGAGGAGAAGAGAAAGAGCAAAAGGGAAAGAAGAGAGAGCAGGAGAGAGAGCAGGAGAGCTTGTTAGTTAGTTATACAAAGGTCACCTGAAGATGAACTGAGGAAAAATGTTTCCCAATCTATCTTGGATTGTTTGTGGGCAGCCAAACACTTTTAGTTTAAACAACTGCTGTGACATTTCCCCACTAATTTTCTGTAAAGGTCAAAGTCAGAAAAACATTAACATAAAAACCTCATATATGTGGCAAATTTTTCTTAGCCAAGAAGCACCAGTTATCCTCAAAATGTCTAGTTCTGTAGGAATGTTCATTCACAGTTATTTTTTTCTTTAATGACTAGACTACAATGTTTGGAAAAAAAAAATCTTACTTTTGGAAAAAAAAAACACCTTGATTAAAAATCAGCAAGTCAATAAGGCATCTAAATTTTACATATTTTAACATGATCTGTCCACCTTGCTAAAATAATAGCTCAAAAAATCAAGCAAGTCTTCCATACATTAATAAACTGTTTATAAATCAGATATTTTGTGTTTAATCTTACCTTTTAGCCAGCCACAGCTTGGTTCCCACACAGGTAATGATGTCACGCAGTCCCTGCTGGAAGTCCGAACTAACAAACTGGTTTGATTCAAGGTACGACTGCAGCAAGTGAAAAATCTAAATTAAAAAAAAAATCAAATTAAGAGTTTCTAGCCACCGCTTTTCCATTAAATAACTATAAGATGAAACAGTTGTCTGCAAAATGAACAACCATTACTCAAGGAAAAACATGTATTCACTTGGCCTCACAGCAGATAGAATCCTTAAATCCTTAAGTTGCCCCATCTTTAAAACCCATTTTTCACACAAAACAACAGGAAGTGCTGGAAGATGTTAACCTCCATGAAGTCAAAAGAAGGCAGCTGGATGAATAGCACTTCTCTGGCCCTTTCCAACTTAAACATCCCTCAACTTTCAGCTTTCTTGCTGTGCCATTTGCTCCCCAGTACCAGCACAACTGCCTGGGGAGCAGACTGGCAGCCTGGCACACTGGATGGAGCAAGGCTGCTTGCACTGTACCAAGGAGACAGGGAAGGGAATTACCATCTATAACCACTCTGAAGTGCTGACAGAAAAGCATCTTTATTCCTGCTCCTGAGAACTTCATTCCAGGCCCCATGAAGCAGGGAGATACTCACACTTACCCTTTCTGAGGACTGAGCTGCTGCACTGGGGTTCTGCTCTTTCTCCCCCAGAGTTTCATTTAAAAGCCTAATAGACATGTCCCTTGATGAAGGGAAGAATTCAAGGTACCAGAATAGAAAGCAAGACTGTAGATTTCTGGTCAGATAGTTAAAACAAAAAAATGTATGTTCTCAGAGACCCCCCTTGCTATTTAAAAACGGGTTTTTCCAAGTAGCATAGAATAGATAAACATGTTAAGAAAAAAAATTGTTTAAAAAAAAGTATAGTCATCTAAGCATGAGATTAAAACATTGGGTAGTAGAAGAAAGCTGATACCAACTGCAGAGTGGAGAGGGGCTCTCCAAGCCCAGCCCCTGTAGTGCCATCCTGCATGTGGCAGAGGGTGCATGACACACACCTGACACGAGTGACACCACCCCTATTATCCCACCTGGTTTTAACTTCCCATTCACACACAAGTGAACAGGAAACACCTGGGTGAGGTAATTTCTAAAGGGGAACACATGGAAAGGTGTGTTGCACTAGTGAAGCCTAATGGAAAAGATCTTACTCAGCATAAGGAATTTTGCCTTACAGCCTCAAAACTGGAAATTCTGTTCACTTACACAGCTAAGTTACATTTACAGAAAGGGCTTCTATGCAAATTGAAAAAGTACATCCCCCATTATTTACTGAACCATGTGCAGAATTTAGGAAGCTTAAGAGATATTATCAGACCATTTCTGAAAATACATATTGTGAGCATTTGATATGGAAACACTCTTGATATATAAGAGTATTAGCACTTCATACTTGCAAAATGACAATTTAGTGACTAATGGATCAAGCTGGGGCCTTCACTCTGGGAAAAGAAAAACCTTTGTATGCAGACTTTTAGATCTCAGATCATGATTTCCCACATTCCAGCTGTCACTTGCTCTGGGGTTTCTATTTTTTTGTTTGTTTGCTTGTTTTGGAAACACAAGCACTGCCACATAGCATTAACTTGACACAATTTCATCTGGGTTATTTTTTGTGAAATCGTTCAAGTGGAAAAACAGCTGCAGTCGTTTCAAATAAGCACAGAAACAGAAGAGATGTCAAGAGACTATCTAATCCATACAAACAGAGGCAGGGTTTAAACATTCTTCAATGAAACAAATGCCTGACTGTCCCAATCCTAAAAACAACCAAGAAAGCAGATTCCAGAACACTTGTATGCAACTCCTCTAGTCTTTCACCCTCAAAATCCAAGCTCTTGAGGTAAGGTGTTCCTGTCTGCTCCCACTCCTGCCCTCTCAGCAAACAACTTTTCTCTGGACACTATTCAGTCAGTCCAGATTTTTTCCTAGTGAGGCACTTATTAAACACAGAGATCCCACTGGGGCCCTTTGACAGGAACAATGAAATAAACTCCTGTCTCCCTTTGTCAGCAGGTGCTCTGTAGGCAAGACACATCCTGGAGAAGTAGCTTGTCTACCGTTTTTTAAAAATCTTCTGGAGTCCTCTGAACTGAACATCATTTTGTTGACACCATCTTTCTACAATGGCCTTTCCAAGATCCTTTTGAATCTTTATCTTTTAATTCCAAGACCTTTTGAATCTTTGAATCTTTATCTTTTTCTACAAAACACTTTGCAGAAGTGCAAAGCTTGCAAACATTTTGAAGTGTCACCAGAGATGTCACCAGAGATGTCTTTGCCCTCTCCTTTAGTCTGCTCTTTCCTGTGCAAGTGTTTGCTTATTAAAATGGTTTACGTAAATACCTACTCAAATTAACCTTCTCCATCAAGGCACCAAGGCACTAAGCTATCACTACTAATAGCTTCTCTATATTTTTTGTGGCTTGCCCTTAATGCCTGTTAAGTCATAGACATGATAGAAGAAGAAGAACGAAAATGGAAAATAATATTTATGCAGAAGCTTTTTATATCCTCTGCTAATTGAAAACCATTTGGTGCCTTAACCTTTCCAATTTTATTCTTCTTGTATTCATTTCCAGGAACAACAATGGATTTACCCCTAAGCAATAATATAAAATCTGTTACACAATTATGAAGGGGCTATCATATTTTTTCCTAGCAGCTTAAATTAATTTAATCTCTTCAGCTCTGAAAACAACTCTCAAAGTGCCTTCCATGTAATGCAGAAGTAGTTTGACAGTTCGAATTAAAGGTTTTGAAAGAGAAAGATTGTGTGTACTAAGGAGGTAAAATTGGTGGATTTAAATTTGTCCAGGTAGGAAATTCAGTACTGAAAATGCAACTCCTCTGGAGTTAATTCTTTGTATGAACTGATCCTTTCAATACTATTCAGATGGTAAAAATCACGGGATATGAGCCCTATTTGAATAGTAGAATAAGAAGGTGCAACTCATGTCAGAGTTTGATGCACTCTTGAAAAGTGCTTGCATCCATTAAAGAAAACGTTCAACTACAATTTAGCCTCTTTTGACTTTTCCTAACATACAAAAAATCCTGTTTTTCTTGTTATTTCACCACAAGTCCTCTATCTTTTATTCAGGCACCCTCACCATATTTTAGACACCTAAAAAGCTTTTCCCACAAAGAAATTCTTCTCTCAGCATGAGATTTTAGAATGTCTAAGCTAAAGTGGAAATTGTAATTAACATCAGCATGTTTTATACAAAGCCTTACTTTATGTAAGTGAAAACCAGAGGCAACCAAACAAGCAATGTGTAAAAGTTAACCTCAGTAGCTCTCCACTTCCATCTCATGTGATGTGTCATTCTTTGGCTTCCATGATCTAAGACTACAAGCCAGGCAATGAGGAGTTTGCCAGTTTGCATGAGGAGGTAGCAAGTTTTATGAGACTGTTTGATATAGCTAATAAAATAGACAGGCTTTCCAGTGCATGGCTCTCCTCAAGTCCAAAATACTACAAGATTTAAAACCCTCTGCTGAATTCCTCACACATAAATGCAGTGAGGTCATGGTGCTCCTCGTGTATGTGGCATTGTTTTTTTTATTACACAAAGGCAATATATTAAAGATTTTTTTTTCTTTTTTAAAGGTAGTTTTACCAAAGATTTGTGCTATCTGTGGAGGAAGGTTTATGCTGGCTGCCAGTGGTTCTCTTTAATGGATACAACACTTCACTGAGACAAAGATTGTTTGTAGTTCTGCAGAATCCTGCATTAAAGATGGTGAGTTCATGGATGCCCAGAAACTTCTTCCTCCCCTGTGCAGGCTGTTCAGGAGCCAGGATATTACACCAACAGGACAGCAGAGATGTGGGAACCCAGGACATCCCTCTGGCTGCCCGGAATGGCCAAGACCCCTGCCAGGGGGCTCAGAAGCCCTGGCACGGAGCCTAAAACACCTGTGGGTTTGATTATGACCTGTGGAGCAAATTACCAACCTCATATGAAGATCAGCAAGCCACAACAGTTTAGGTAGAATAATAGTGAAGTTATCATGGGGTGGAAAAGTAGATTTTGGGGTTTCTAGAATGGGGGTTTCAAGAGGCAAGATGGAGGGATCTGGGCGTGTCCAGCCTTTCTCCTTCTTCTTCTTGGCCTCCATTTTCTGCTGTGATGTTGGCACTTTTAGATTGGTTTAGAGTAGAAGCTCACTGTCTAACATAGGTGATAGGTATTGGAAAGTAATTGTAAACATTGTATATGTAGTTTTTAGTATAAAGACATAACACTGCCGCAGGGCAGGCAGAGTGCCTGGAACTGTCCTGCTGGACGGACCTCGGCAGGGCAGCAGAAAATTTTTTATAGATAAGATGCAATAAACAACCTTGAGACTGAGAAATGAAGAGCCCCAACTCATTCTTCAAGCGCTTGGGCTGGGAAAAGAGACTTTGAACAATCTCGGGGTCATGGCAACCAGCAAAAGATCCCGAGACTGAGACTGTCCATCAACCTGGACAAGAGTTGTTAAAACAGTGTAAGCATGGCAAGTCCAGATACTTGGATACATGATGGGACATCTGAGACCACTCAGTCCACAAGGTTCTGACTCTGAGTCAGCATGCCCTAAGCTGCTGCAGGTAAAACCACCTGCATGGGAGAATGACTTAGTGCAAAATAGACAGAAAAATCCCAAACAAACTCCACGAAGCAAGCCCAGGTGTGACACTACATCCTAATGAGCAAAACCCAAGGACTCAGCATGCCAAGGAAGCCATGTTCTTCTCTTCAGCCATTCCCAACTTCCAGAACTTTCCTTGGAGTTGTCAATGTTTCACCCTGGTTTTTCAGCTGTAGAAGGCTCAAGAAAAGGAGAAAAAGCAGAGAAGGGTGGGGGAAGGAAGAGAAGCAAAGGAACAGCCAGCTTGGTTCCCCTCTGGTCAATCAGCACACGTATCCTTCTGTCCTGTTCACATCCATCCCCCACCCAACAGCTTTCAGATGCAACACTCTGTCCTGACATGAGAAAGTTGAGTGTTTTCTTTGTACCCAAGCAGGCCTTAAGACATAACATCTGCTATTTTCTAAGTGTTCATTTTGGATGATTAAGTGAAAAAAAATGCACATTGCTTTTTTAAAAATAAAAACAAATACTTAAATGGCTAGACATCAGCTAAGTCAAAAATGTAAATCAGCAAGAGACATTTTTTCCCCCCACACTAACTTTGATTTGATATGCAGCAAATCATTGTCTTGAGCAGCTTTCATATCAGCTTGAATTGCTGGGAAACACACAATTAAAATAATGAACCAATGGAGTGATGGAGGAAAACTTGTATCAAACACAAAATTTACCTAGTGAAAATTTATTTTGGTGGCAAGAATTCTCCTGCATACATACAGAGACATTGCAAATACAGCACAACCTTTCAATAGCCACAAAGTTAATCTAGCACGACACACTTTCTAACAAATTAAAATTAACATTTCAGAGCATTAGTAATAATTTTATAGGAGGAACTATGGTTTCTGAAATTTATAATAAACTTTTAATTTCCAACATAAAACAATGATTAGCTGGATACCTGGTGTACATGAGCACATGTTTGTATTTGAAAGAAAGCACAGTCTTCAGCATGTTGCTACACCAAATGCCTTTTTCAAATAATGAAATTTTCCAAAAACAGGTTATCCAGTTGCATACTTCTCAGTGAAGTAGCAACATTGAGCTTTCCTCCCCCCTTAAGATGACCTGAAACAACAAAAACTTTTTCATGCATGCCCTCAGCTATGTTAAGTACACAGTACAAATATTCACATTCCTAAGTGCAAAACTGAAACAATGCTCCCAGTGTTCATTGCAGTGCTTACTGGGGGGGGAAAAAATACAAACCAAAAAACCAAACTGACATCACCCGAAACTTAACATTCTCAACACATATCCTTTACCTCCCTAAAAAAAATACAAAGAATACAGATGTTTCAGCAGCTGAAAGAAAACACTGTGTAAATACTCAGCTTTCAAAAATATGCCACTCACCAAGTTATGAAGGTTGAAGTAACATGGGAGGGCAGAAAAAAAAAAAAAAAAAAAAAAAAAGGTGTTTGCAAAATGGCAGCAGTAAGATTTACTGAGCTAAATGTGGGTTTTCTGAACAGCCCCATCAAAAGCTTTCCCCTGAGTATTAATGTGCTGGTAAAAAAACCCTCAAACATAATTTTTCTTTTCTTCTCTCATTTAAAGGCAGATAAAATTTTATTCTTCTTCTATGCTAAATACATCTGCCAAGTTATCTCTGTATTCTGAAACTTAGGTCCAATGTTTTTTTACTACAGCCATGTAGATAAAAACTGGCAAGCTGCTGTGACAGGTGAAGGCATTTTTATAAGTATGATAAAAAGTTTGAAGTTACAATAATTAGCTCTAGGGAAAAACAAGTCTTAAAAATCCCCTTTTTTTTCTTAAAGATTAAAAGGGCCAGTGTGATAATTACAATGGGACTAAAAAAACCTCATCTACCCCCCATCTGTTTTCCAATAAGATATCCATACAAAAATAGATGGGAGAGTTTATAACTGTCTGCTTACCACCCTGCTCTGTTAGAAATTGGTATTTGTGGAAAAGAAATATAATGTTTTATCACCAGAGTGTGGTATGAACACAGTGCCTGCAGTCCATGCTGATGTCCCAGGCAAAAGCAGCCACGCACATGGCAGAGTTCAAAATGAATCCAGAGGCACTGCTGGAGGCACCCTGTGCTCTGTGTCCTCATGACCCAGACTCTGCCACACTGAGGTTTAACAACTCTGTGGATAGATCAACTCTATTAGTCATTAAGGATTTTCTTCACCTGAAGTATTTAATTATGAGAGAAGTTTTTATCTGGAGCTTGTGAGAGAGAGTAAATATTCTGAATTTATTTCCCCATTTAAATGGCAATATACTGAAGAGGAATTTCAAATGTTTATCAATTCTCTTGTCACCCACAAACAAATGTGTTAGAAGAGCCATCATTCATCTCACAGTCCTAGATCATTTAGATATACCAAATTATTATAGCATCACCCCCTTTGCTCCTACCATTTCCTTTCTTAGAAGTCTTTCATTACATAATAGTAGTTTCACAACTAACAGATCAGATTATTATTTCTGCCAGAGATACATTATGCGATTGCATGTGGATATTGCTTCCTTAAAGTTGTTTTTGTATAGACTAATAAATGTAGTCTGAGGTTCAACAATTTCCTTCTGCAAATAATTTTATGAAAACTGTATAAAATCTTTTTCTTTCTTTAAAGCAACAGCTGGCTCACAATTCAATTTTTCCAGAATTGATTTAGCAATTTTTTTAGCTTTGTTTTGTTAGAACATTTCATTATCTAATTACCCCATTTTGCTTTATTATTCATGAGAAATTATGGAACTTGAATCCTTCTTCCAAATATATCCACCAAAATTCATGAAGCTGGGTTTATGCATTAATTAAAAGTTCTTTTGATTAAAATGAAGGGAAGCATGTTTTGATTTAATTAAGAAGTAAAAAAAGGCTTGAAAACATCTAAATAATGAATACAATACCAGTTAACTCTGTATAACTCAGCAAGAATAACACAGCTATTTAATAAGCTGAAAATTATGAATGTGGCATAAATAATGAAAGTTAGAAGATGCTGAAAAATAGCAAAGTTGCTTTCTTCTCAGTGACTGACATATATCAGACATAAAACATACCTCATTAAAAACGTGTTTTTCACATTTAAGATAAATGCATTTTTGCCTAAAACAAGCCAAACAAAATGTGAAATTTCACAGATCAAAATTCTTGCGCTACAATTTTTATTAGGTTTTTCTCCAGGTTTTCCTTCCTATTTCAGTCTGATAAAAGTGAATTGCAGCTTAAAATTTGTGTATGTGACTCAAAATTTTCACTGGGAGAAAACAAAACAGTGAGAAGTTTGCTGCCAGGAAACAGCAGATTCATTTCACTTGGAAGACCCAGCTGAATCTTCTCTTGGAAGTACATGGTTTGCCTGTTCACACAGAAACCTGATATGAGGTCCCACTTCATCATTATTAGGACTTTTTTACCATTAGGATTTAAGCTACTTTTTAAGCTGTCATTCAACCAAAGGTACATGTGCTGGGCAGAGAAACCCAACCAGAAGGACTGGCTGATGAGCAAAGAGAAAACCCCAATAAGCAGGCAGGGCTAAGAAAAAGCAAATCAGCTTGATGAGTCAAAGAAAGAAAAGGCAAACCTGAGTGGGTCTCACACACATCCTCCTAAGCAGCCAGCCTGACCAGGGATAAAAGAGGCTACTGTGGAGCTGGTGGCATTTCCACTTTCTGCAAACCTCCCTATTATCTTCCCACAACATGTAACTAAAACCTGTAAGTCTAGAGAAATGAACAAACCAGGCTGGTGGGAGCAGTTTAGAACTGTCCTCAGCCTGCATTTCTAATCAGAACAAACAGCAGCAAGGATACAATGAAGTCTCTTCTTCCAAATCTATACTCTGTCATCCTAAAACCCCAGCCATCATTTCTTAATCCAGCTACCTCAAAGGATATAAAGCCACACACATACACACCCCAGCTTTCTTTTCCCTCTTCCTTTTTTTTGAGGGATGGCAGTGAAACAATTTGAAATTCTTTTTTCCCAGGCTATGTCTTCATAACAACTCCCCTGTACATACCCACACAAAGGAAACAAATGCAAATAAAGACCAAGGCCCACATTCCTGTTTACTGAGGGATATTTACAATTGGGAGGAATATTGTCAGCTACCCCACTGACACAAGGAAGCTGACATGGTAAGGGACACAGCATGAACATGTTTATCAAGAGTGCTCAGAAGTACACTGCCACTTGACCCTGCAGCTCTGCTGGTTTCAGCAGAGGTGATCTTCTGCCTCAGGAATGTCTGTATTAACACACAAGCTGAGAAAATAATTAGAAATAAGCTAAATCAATCTGATGCTTTTAGTTCCCGAGTTCACATTATAAAATAAAATGAAGCAAAGCTTGCAGCTACAGAAAATTATCTACTTCTATCAACTAATAATTTTAAACTTACAGAGGAGAAAATATATACACAGGTCTCTCTCAAACATGAGAAAAATATTCAGTATTTTTAAAGTCTGAGGAATAATTTGACACATGAAAAGTCCCAGTGCAGCTTGCTATAACCATGGTAATAAAATTATTAAAAAAGAAAAAAGGTGATGTCTTTCAAGGTTGTATTACAACTTCTGAAAGCTTTTCCCCATTTGTACATTGTCAGTCATAATCTGTGACTGTACATGTCTCTGTGCATGAGGATCAACTTCCACTGCTGCTTATTTACAAGAATTTTGTCACCATTAATGGCTCCATTTGCATCTGAGGAACTCAGTATTAGCAACTGCACTCTTTTGTTTGAACTCTAAGCCAACATTTCAAAGCCTGCTGAACTTAGGTAAGATTGATTGCTCTTCCACGCAGGGATTGCTGCACCTGAGTGCAAACAATAGGGCAAATGTTCCTCCCTTACAGAAAATTCTCACCCAGTTAGATGCAGGTAACAGGGGGAACATGGGAGGCTACAGCTCTGCAGATGCATCAAACCCCATCCACGCTGGTGCCCAGACCCCCAACTCAAACGGCAAAATCCTCCAACACACAGCAACACAGCTGAATGCAAGTAAAACAAGAATTTTCCTCTGTCAAAACTATCCCAATAAAAGGGAAAGAACAACTGAAACATGCAATAAAAGTAACTTTATGTCTAGACAGCATAGCTGATGGGTGGGCTTAACTTGCAGATAAGTTAAATTGAATTCCAAGCATAAACATTAATAAGTAGTTCAGCTTTACAAGGGTAGTACATAAGACAACTGGAAAAAGGAAGGTGCATTTAATGCAAACTGGTTTCCTTTTTACTCCTTTTATTACAGTAACATCTAAAAATTAATTTGTGTGAGAGAATCCTACTTAGCTGCAACATGTGGGAAAAAAGACAATCCTCAACCCAACAGCCCTCCTGTATTTTCAGTCTCACTGGACTACAAGGCAGCACTGTTCAGCCCAGGTGTGTGTGGATCCAGGCACCTTCCAACAAGGAAGACCATCTGAAAGGAAAGAGGACTGGCTCCCTGAAATACACAACATCTCTACTTATTTTCTATAAATGGTGTAGAAATAAAGCTTTTACTTATGTAACCACATATTGTTTCTCAATATGACCCCCCTCTCCCCTATTATAAAAGATTATAAAGTCTTGCAGGCAAGGAAACAGATTAAGTGATTTATTTGAAAAACAAAAAGGATGCATCTCAGAGACAGACAATTCAGATCCCATAAGTTCCAATTCATAGATAGTAGGCATGTGCATGAGAATTTATGGGAGGAGAAAAAAATGCCAAAACTATGTTTTAAGTATACTTTTTTGGAAGCACTTGGCTCTTCAGAAAACACAGAGGGAAGAATACCTAAGTGTCAGTACAATATAGATTGTACAATCAAAACTGCACTGAAAATAATCAACAGTATTTCCTCAGAGTTCTGTCAGTTTTGGATCACTGATCTTCCTAAAGTTTTTGAAACTACAAAGTTCAAAGAAACACAGAAAACTCGCAATGAAGTTTAAACTACAGCAAATACATGAATCATCCTACTGCTGAAGATCAGCAGATTTTTGCCTTACACATATGGACAAGCTATTTATAAATTTTCACTTCCCATCAGGCTCAGCATGATGTCAGCTTACAATAACAAGTTAATGTTAATGTTTTCCAGTAATTTCCACAGTGCCATTTAACTGCAAGTGCCCCAGCCAAGGTAAACTTAAGGGCAAGGAAAGGGCTAACTGCATAATCAGAGAGCAACATTAATGAATTTTTCATCTCTGCTTTGAACATTTGGAATTCTACCTGCAATGTATTTGCCTTTTGTTCCCCAAGTCTAATCTCACTAGTGAGCTGATTACATCTCCCCCAAATGGCTCAAGTATTCCTTCTGATTTTAATTAGTGACAGTGCTTCATCGCCTTGTGGATTTTTTCCCCAGACAAACAAGCAACCCACGCTATTGCAGCAAGTGCCAAACTCAAAGCTAGCAAACATTTTCCAAGCTCTAGTAAGACCATGCTCTTTGTTTTACAATCAGCAGCACCACAGCAGATGAACACTGCCTTTGTGAATTCACCAGTAACAGACAATATCCAGAATAAAATGACAAAATTTCCTGGGGGTCTTCTCTACAGATGAATTAGAAGCTGGTCAGGAAGATCTGCTCTTTATTGTTATTTTTCCCCCTTCTCTCTTCCACTTGCATGCAATTGATGTGTTTTTGATATAAGGGAATGTCAACAGCAACAGTTTTTATGTCTGAAAAGACTTTTTTGAAAAATAAGTTATTCCAACACTTTCCCTTACTCAAGACCACCCTCTCCAACATTTGCAGATGCTTGCCTTTGATTTTATTATCCCAGAGGAGTACAGCTGTCTCACTGTATCTAAGAACAGTTTTTTAAAGCCACTTAACCCTCTGCTCAGCTTTGGATATTGAACTGCACAGAGGTTGCTGCCTTCTGAACACACTGGTGCCAGTGTCAGATGTTACCATGCCCACCACTTTTTTTGACACCACATCCAGCTGAAGTTTGACAATTTCAAACATCCTACCCACGTTTCTAATGAAAGCAAACTCCCCATTCCCTTCAGTCACATCAATTAGGTTAGCAGAGGCCTGATATTGAAATTAGAATATTGAAATTTATTTAAATAACATCCAAACATTGAAATCTTATTTGGTTTTGCTGAAATGGCTCCAAGAGGACCACCAGCTGATCTGTGGCCGCTGCAACAGCCAGCAGCCAGAGGACAGTGATGATCAGCTGCGTGTGGAGTGCTGTGCACAAGCTGCTTGCAGAGCATGAGCCTACACAAATCCTCTGGCATTAGGGCCTCAAAACCAGCAATGAGAACAAGCAGGCACCCATTTCACTAAAAGCCAGATTGGCTCAAGGCAGCTGAAAACCACCCAGCATTAGAGATGGAAGGGACTATTAGGATACTTCATGCCCTTTTCATTCAAATAAACACCAAACACAAGTGCTAAGTGTATCTCAATGGGTTCTTTGCTGTGTTATCCCTTTGCAATCAGTACCAATCTGGTCGTGCTTGTGGTCACCTCCACCCACCACTCCACAGGCCATGTTCTGTTGCTTCTGTAGTTTACCAGTGGCTACAATTGCAAAATCACCCACTAAAATCAACAGTGTCTTTAGTTAACAGATTAAACACTTTATTTTACTACCTTTATATAAACTAAACCAGAATCCAGGGAGAGCTTGTGGTTTCAAGTCACTCCAGAGTGTGAATTTGGCAGAACAGAAATGAGTGGAAGGCCCTGCTAGCCTCACTCATAGCTCCATCACTCGTTCATAATCTCTGGTACAAAGCAGATAAGAGGCACCACACATTGAATGGCTCCTCAGCGCACAGATCTTGTGTGCATCTCCCCTATCACCATTTTTAGAGAGGTGCCTGTTCCATACCCTGTCCTCAATCCTAATCACTAAGTATCCACTGGTTATCAACAGATTATGCTGGGGATTGATGGTTTATGTTGAAGAATCATTCCATAAACCTGCATTTTTTTGTTGTTTTTAAGCAGCAAAATTTACTACAGATCTAAAACTACAATAAAGCACATATAACAGTACGACTGCTTCAAATAAACTCAAACACTAAAAATATTTCAATTTGGCAAAAAAAAACAACAAAATAAACTAGCAAGAACATGTCAGAAGTTAGGGAATCCACAGAGGTAGTAAAGAGTCTACTAAAAGTCCACAGAATCCCATGGTTTAACTGCACTCGGAAAATCAAAATAAATTTATTTTAAACCAAGCTTCTTCTTCCCCTCTCCAAACACCATTATGCATTTTCTGTGCACTTGACCAGTCTTGCTGGCTTTACAATACATTAAATATTATCAGCCAGCTGCAAAAGGGGAGCTTTATAAATAATTTATAAATTTATTTACTTGATGTTAAGGTGGATGAGTTCTCTTCTAGTAACAGATAACAACAAAGTAAAAGCTCTTTGGTGAACAAGGTGAAAGGTAAAAATAAAATACTTTTTGGTGACATTACAGTTTTAACTACATAAAGTTCTCTCTGTGAAAAGATGCCTTACAGACAGCATTGCTTACAATACAGTAGCAATAATGAGTATGAAAGTTTTGCATTAGAAACCGTGAAAGAAATGAAAAAAAATCCTCAAATTTAACACCTTTGTTTTAGTTACTGTACAAACTGTGAAAATTTCTTACTTGTCACCCAAAATAACCCACTTTATTCCCAAGAAACCAGGCTAATTAAAGAAAAAGACCCAAATCAAGTTTGTCTAATTCAGTTCTGTGACCTCCTGCTCACAGCACTGCAATGGAATGGCATCATCCAGGGACACCTCCCAAGTGCTTCATGCTTCTGTAACTGCAGAACTGCACCTGCTTTGAGGATTTTTGTGGTGCATAATCATGGTGCTGTAATTCTATTCAAAAAGTTGTCTGTGTAAAACCCCAGGGATTTTTAACGTAGATAAAAAACCATTACAAACTTTGTTCATGACTGAATGCAAAAAATATACAAGTGACTCCCAGCTTCTAAACCCTTCTTCCTGTTGTCATATCCAATAAATATCACTGATATAAAACTGAATTAAAAGATAACATGTGAATGGAACATTAATTCCTCTGAAAGGAAAAGGCTGATGGAAAACCATTAGTAAGACTCAACTACTCAAAGAGTTGGTGAAGAAAGTATTAAAGGCTGTGGTGGTTACAAATGTCTCACTTTCTGAGGAAATCTAATAGCCTACTGCACTAGGAGAGAAAACCCAAGAAGTTACTGCTGCAATAATTTGAGAGCTGGACATGATCAGTTTAGGAACATTTGCAACTTGACTTAAGAAATACTTAGGATGAAATCATTTATTTTGGACCATGTGATCACAGAACTTCAAAAACTCAACTTGACAGGAAATTAACTTCTTCAACTGTTCACAAAGTACCACATTACATAAGACTAAAAACAGCTTTAAATGTCATTAGAACTCTTAACTCTTGTGTCAAATTGAATTAAGTGACAACGCTATATATTCAATGTATCTGTCTGAAAGACTAAATTAAACAATTTTTTTTCTTCTCTACAATAGGGCTTTTCAGAAAAATGAAAAATTATGAAAATTAAACAACGTTAAGAGCTACATTACTTTGTAGTTATATTTCCTTCTTTAATACTATGTCTCTATCATTTCTACTAACACTTCCTATTTTTTTTAGAGAAAACAATATTCTCCCTTTATTGCTAAAGGCAGTGTGATGTTTCAAAGATAGCACTTTTTTCCTCACCAGTGATCACTGAGTACCAAGAGGCCATATTGTGCATATTTCAAAACTAGTTAAACATAAAAAGCTCATTTTGGCTTTCATAAGCTTTTTTTCACTTCCAACAACTAAAGATGCTTGATACCCTGAGGTGATTACACCAAGTCTCTTCCTTTTGAAATACTTCAGTTTTTCCATGGGCTGCAGTTTTATGCTGCAAGACAGCATACACACACAGAGCATATGTTTTTTATTAGATGTTACATCAGGATATAACAAAGCCTAACAAAAATCTGGCAATAGGGTGTATATGTGACGTCTTTGAGTGTTACTATGTCCATCTCTACATCTTCCAGAGCCTTTTTATAGAAGCGGGTAGTATTCACTAGATGGGAAAACAGGAGAATCACCAGAGCACACACATATTTTTATGCTGATATTACTAAATTTTCTATTAACATAATAACCTAAAAAGTATTAAGCATGTAGCACGTTTCACATAACATACTGACAATCTGATTTAATCTTCCTTCTTTGTCTTGAGTTGGTTTGGGTTCATAAGTGACTTCATTCCATGGAATGAAGGCTCTACCTTATTCTTATGGCACAAAATAATTCAATAGGTACAAAAATCAAGCATCCACTCAAGCATGGCTCCACCTTTATTTTCTGTGGGGAAAAAAAAAGTGAATATTGTGCTCTTTACATTTCCTGTTCTATTTGCCAGCCTTGTCTGTTTCACCAATGAAACAAGAGGGACAGAACCTTGGAAGAATAGATGAAAGGTTTTCTGCACTTTACAAATGTGAGCTGAGCATTTGTAATTTGTGAGATGTGAGTTTGCTATAGAAGTGTTTCATAGGGACCGAGAGAAGTTGGCTTTTCCTCCCTTACTTTTTTTCTCTTTTAAGACTAAAAATTTAATATTATAAAGCTAAACAAATGCATGCATTTGGACTGGTGAAAGGAAGAAAAGGTGCTAAGAGAATTCAACCATACTCAAGTAAAACTCAGTATGAACTATAAATGCTAAATATCTTCCATTTACATCAGATCTTTTAGTGTTGAATTCATAAGTAATTTCTCCAAGTGAAAAGGAAGGTTTAATGTTGATGCATTTGCACCAAAAAAGGATGGATCAGATTTTTCAAGATGTAAATTTTTCCCAATATATACCTCTGTCACAAAGACCTTTCTGCAGCTTTGAAAGTACCTCTGTATTTGAGGGAAAAAAATTAATAACTACTGCTTATTTTTCATAATACAAACAGGCCAGAATGAACAACTACAATCTGCAGAGGTTACCTGCCAAATATTCATTGCAGATGTGAAGATGCACTGAATCTGAAGTTTTCACTTCTGAATAGAATCAATATACAGATAGATTTGGCCAGCATTTCTAACACCATTAATTAATGGTAATTACTCCAGTGCAATAAGCAACAAAATACCACAACAGCAGCTATTCTGTAAGAGGATGAGGTCCAAAACAGAGATAAAAAGGAGCAAACATCTGAAAGAAGAGCTGGTGGGAGAGAGTTGATAGTGAGGGTGCCAGAGGAAACAGGGTAGAGATAACAGAGGCACAAGCAGCTAGGGAGGGCAGAATAGAAGCACCTGCTGCTTATCATTCCTTCAGAAGCCTTATTAATTCTTTGGTTGTTTAAAGCTGTGGGGGAGGTTTCCACACTCCCAAATATCAAGGAGACTCTGATGATCCAAAGACAACTGGCACCTTTTATGAAGTAGAGAAAAGGAGGAATCTTGACAGGTGATAAATTTAGAAGCATCCCTCACCCTCTCAGCATCTCCCCTTGCTCTGCTCTGCAGTTAGACCACTCCTAGACTGCTTCCAGCACCTAAGGAAGGCTCTGCAGGGTATACCAAGTCCAAGGGAAGCCATATTTTTTCATCACCCAACTTACAATCCACATTATCACCACTTCTGGCCTTGCACAGGACCATCCCCAGGAGTTACACGACGTGCTTGAGAGCATTGTCCAAATGCTCCCTGAACTCTGTCAGGCTGCTGCTGTGCCCATTCTCTGGGGAGTCTGTTCCAGTGCCCAGCCATACTCTCTGCTGTTTTCCTGATATCCAACAGAAACCTCTCCCAGCTCAGCCTCATCTTGTTCCTTTGATTCCTGGGCACACAAGTGAAGAGGCCAATACCTGCTCCTCTCCTCTTCCCCTCTCAAGGAAATTGTAATTGCAATGAGGTCTCCTCTCCCCCAGGCTGAATAGACCAAGTGACCTCAGCCACTCTCATATGGCTTCCCCTCAAGGCTCTTCATCAACCTCATGGACCTGCTCTGGACACTCCCTAACAGTTTCATACCCTTCTTACACTGTGTCACCCAGAACTGCCCCAGCACTGGAGGTGCCCCAGTGCAGAGCAGAGCAGGACCATCCCCTCCCTTGCCTGGCTGTAATGCTGTGCCTGGTGCCCTCCTGGCTGCCAGGGCACTGCTGACTCAGATCCCACTTGCCATTGACCAAGTGGAACATGAGTCAAGGTCCCAGGGTCCCTTTCCATGGAGCTGTTCTCCAACTTCTCATTTCCCAGTCTATACACACAACCAGGGCTGCCCTGTCCCAAGTGCAGAACTGGGCACTCATCACTGTTAAACTTCATAGAGTTGGTGGTTGCCCATCTCTCTAATTTGCTGAGGTCTCTCTGCAGGGCGTCTCTGTCCTCAAGGGAGTTGACAGCTCCTCCCAGTTTACTGTCACTGGCTTTTAGTTGAGGTTTTTAGCAGAAATGCCCCAGAACTGGAATCATGTGGAACTAGACAGTGGAAAAGAAACTGTGCTTCAGCAGAGCTTTGCTCCTCACACTGCCCCTGACCTAAAAGCAAAACATGCAGACAGACCCTTACAAGGAAGGCACCACTTCTACTCCTCCAAATAAATTCTCCACTACTAGGTACAACCATAACAGAGCTTCTCCTTGTTAATCACACACCCACATAAACTTTCTGTCCCATGTACTCCCTTTATGTCTGTGAAATGTCTGTACAACTCTTCCTACCCCTGCATATCCATTTACTGTTCTTTTCTGGCCTATGCATAAACACCATTGGAGGAACAAAACCAGAGGAACACATTTACAGAGTATGTTCAAGTTCAGATTCAGCCATTTAGAGCCTCAGTAAGAAAAAACACACCTTAAGTCAAACAGCCATGTGAAAAAATATTCCTACAAAATTTTAGCACAACAATAACTACTTCAAAAACGCTGGTATTTTTAAATACTTAAATACATAAAGGCAAGAAAAAACAGTAGTAAGAAACACTACTGAAAAAAAATGCCTGTGACATACAAACATTTTAAAAAACCAAAGTAATTAACATGCATTAAATTGGTTAAGATGTGATTTGATGCATTAACACCCTTGATACCTATTTTCACACACTGGAAAAGTGTCTTCCTGTTTTAGTTAATTTTGTCTCACTTCCTTAGATTTCCAGGTTTTTCCTCCTTTCTTCCTTTCAATTTTTGTTCCATTATTCAAGAGTCTTGCATCCTGGTCCTCAACATTGCTCAGTCCTTACTGAGTAGTTACCCACTTACAAACACTCATCCTATCTTCATTCAGTTCTCCCACCCAGATTCTCTTGAAAGCCCATTTTCCCAGCTTTCTCTTCTTTTCATGGAGAATATTCTTCTCTTTTGTAAACAGGCTGAGAGAGCTTCCAAAAAACACAGACGGCACCTTCCCCTATTTCTCACTATAACCTAAACTTCTGAAAACACAGAATAGTAAAAAGGCCTCACTGTATGTAAGAATTTTTCATACATCCTCAAGCAGTCAGAACTTATCATGGATGGGTATTTTTAAAAGTATATCCATAAAGTGTATTCAGGATTGTCTTTCATTTGGCTCTGAAAATTTTAAAGACATGGTTCCTAGATCAAAAGGAAGGGGAAAAAATCTTATGTGGGTTGGATGGAAAATATGTTTTGGGAGATGAAAAATGAACTCCATGGAGTACTAAATTAATCCACTGCACCACCTAGGAGAATATTAAATCTTCAGTAAGCTTTACAAGTTTCAGCTTTTCCCTTCCCAACTGTAAAAACATCCTCTGCCAGTGACAGAGTGATAGGATTGCTTTCCTGACTAATCATGAGGGATACTTATAGATTCATAATGCAAAACAGGTGCAAGAAATATGCACAGAATGGAACACTTAAAAATTCAGACTTCACAACAGTTCAATTGTTGTTCTGGGAGGTCTAAATCAAATTACTCAGCCAGTGCCTAGAATAGTTCAACTCTCTTCAGGAAGACTTCAGTAATGAAAAGTAAAACACTGTGCTGAAAGTTGTTTTTCACATGTCCATCATTTAAAGACAAAATAACGTATTCACTGTGAAAACTGTACCTATAAAGAGGATTTCTCTTTATTAACACTAATCAAAGTTGTTTTATATAACCACACTCACAGATAAGTGTTTTCACTCCCTGCACTATTATCCACACACAGAGCTAGAGATGCCAGGTTGTAAGGATGGCTGTAACTGAGCACCAGGTAGGGTACCTCAAATGGCCACACACACAGGCACCCAAAACTTCTGCTAGCAAGGTTGCAGGAGCTTTTATTCATAAAGGAGTGGAACTAGGTGCACTAGAACAGGAGGGCCAAAACATTTGCAAAGAGGGGACAACTGACAGGCTCTCCCTGGCACAACCCAGAGTAATCATTATTATAGTTACCTCTCAATCAAAACAGTAGTTGTTCTCACTGACTGATGAATGTTGCTTATCCTGTACTAAACCACATCTTTTTTTTTTTCACTAGAAAGAGGTGACCCCTCTGAAGGTTTACAACAACAGTATCTTTGCATATCCTTAGCTGCTGTAGGAGGGAACTCAATTTTGCAGAAACTGAAGAGACCTAATATAGTTGTAAAAGTTGTGCACATCTATGCCTTTTTGAAAAGTGGTGACATGGCCTAGGAAGTCAGAGACAATATTTGGGAGCATTACTAATTACAGTTAAAGCAACTTCAAAGCAATGTACAACCAGCAGGGCTGCCCAGTCAATCAGTTGGATTACGTGTCTTTTTCTCAGTTTGTTTTTTTAATTAAAAAAACAGCTGAAAGAAAACCTCTGGCAAGATCTCATCAATGACTCTCTTTCAGAGACTGCCTCCTCCCTTTCCTGGAACTCAGCTGTATTTCTGTTGCATTCATAGATACAAATCTCATTCTCAAATGCTCACTGCCTTCTTGTATCAGTGTACCCCTACATAACAGTCAATACAAATTTACAACATAAAGAAATGAGACAAGTGTTCTGTTATTGCCAGCTCCATATAAATGATGTTTCCAACCAGACATCGGTATTTCTTTTTTGTTTGTACTAATCTTAAAAGTAAGGCTTATCTTGAAATTGAGGTTAGAAGAGAAACAGCTGAAAGGAAGTTTCCCTGGAAAACATTTAATTTTAGCAGGTTTATTTCTTTGATCAGTAGACAATGTAAAGTTTGTTTACTATATTGAGTTTTTATAAGCCAACATTGAACTGCTACACTTCAAACTTTACTGCCAAGACAAATAAAATGTAATTCACCATAGACAATGTTTCTAGGCTACTGAATAAAGCCAAGTAAACAATACACTGCTTCCGCATTCATTCCCTCAGAATCTGGAGATCCTCTGTCTTCAAAACAAAACAGGAAAAAAATATGGTCACTGCCAATACTGCTGCTAATTCACATTAAGGATTTTTAGGTGAAACTCATAAATAGTATACCTCTCTCTTTGACCCAGCAACAAGGATCAGAATCCAAGAACGACCTTCAAAATGTATTTGACTTGTCTCCTCATATTCTCACACCCTAGTCACTGGAGTCCATGGGGTTTTATTACCTATTCAGTCCAATAAAAGGCAGGTCCAGTGACTGCTTGGGAGTTCTCCTTCATGCATCATTCTTCCCTGCTTTATTTTCATGTTATTTAAACTGCATTTAGTCGTCTGAGTAAGTATTCAAGTATTAAACTCATAAAAACACAAGAGTGATCACAATCTGAAATACCTAAAGCTTGACCTTCCTTTGGAGCCATTTCAGCTAAAATCCTCCTCCTCAAAGGAAGGAAAGAGGCATCTGCATTCTACTTTCATCAAAAACAACCTGTCTTAATACAACTCTGCCAGATAATTAAACTACCTAATATACTGATGTTTTCATCATGAATTGCTGCTTTTCATCACTACAACCATGTACTGAATTTTCATCTTCCAAAAAGTCATATCCATCCATCTCTGGCTCAAAAGTGCTGGAAGCTAAGATAGCACATGCAGATGTTTCTCCAGCTGCTTTATCTGCCTTACTCCTTTTCCTAGGCTTGTGCTATCAGTCCTTGGTGGAGGGAGCACCCTGACTCAGACAAATCTTTACATGACCCAGTATGGCTGTTACAAGATTGTGTTCTTGTCCTGATTTTCTTGCTGCTCTAATGAAGGCTCCAACCATCCTTTAAATCAATTAAACCATCTTTAAATCCCTTCTTCCAGCCCTCCATTAAGATTTAAAGAATCAGCATACCCAAAGAGTTGATACACGTAATTTAAAGTTCTACCATTGCACAAACCTGGATGTATTCAATAAACTCCAGAAATATTAAAAAAAAGAAATAGTACATGACTTTCATAGAATTCAAGGCCAGGCTAGATGGGTCTCTGAGCAGCCTGGTGCAGAAGAAGGTGTCCCTGCCCAGGGCTGGGGGATGGAACCTGACCTTTAAAGTCTCTTCCAACCCAAACAATGCCATGATTCGATGATGAAAGTCCTGTACAGAAAAATCCACTATGCAACCATGAAATTGTTTTAATCATATTATTATTTTTTAATACAAGGGCTCTAGATTCTTCCATTTTAAGAATTTTCAGAGAGATGGGACTAGTTTTATAAAATGCTGCTATTCCCTGAAAAGTAACTGCTAACTTCTTGACCCAATAAAGTCAGTAGGAAGTTTAATTTTTACAATGAATGTTAAATAATGTAAAGAGTTATGAAGCCCAACATCTCCTATAAGTCTAATTTCTGTCACATGCAACTGAGTCAATGTGACTCATTCTGTTCTTCAGATTTGAGATGCAAGTGTTGCTAGTTTCAAAAACTAAACAAAAAAGGTTCAAAATCTCAAAACAGCATTCCTTGCATGAGACATTGCATTCATATGCCTAACAGAACTGTTTGAATTAATGATCATAAAAAACAAACAAACAAGGAAAAATCAACCTCACACACACACAAACACACACTTTGAATCAGCTGGCTGCTCTAACACCCCAGAATTTTATAGAGAAAAATTAAGTTTGGAGAAAGTTGGAATATTAAGCATAACAATTTGTGAAGAGAAAATGACTGCTGATTGCTGAAACTCAAAGCAACATTAAGTGATTTTCCATTTTTAACTTCATGAAGTTTTAACCCTGCACCAAAGCATAACAAATTCTCCATTTCATCTGCCAGTTATATTTTGTATGTCTTTAAGAACAGATCCCCAGAGAGAAGGAATACAGTTTTTCTCTTACAATGCAAAACATTGGCATATGCTCAGGGAACAAATCTCAGGACAAATCAGTAGGAGTGACAAAGTAACAGGAGTAAGTGGGAAGATGGCAGCAAAGAGAAGAGAAGCTACCAGCCAGGCCTCAGATGAGAAGATGGGGGATAGACAGAAATGTTCCTGGGGACCACAGCAGAGCAAGCAGAATTTCTGTGACTTTTGAGTTACAGCAGTGACCAAAACCAGTCACAACAGGAAGGATCCTGCAAGAACATGCCAGACCAGCAGAGGATTTTTTTTTCAGTTCACTCTGTGGAGTTTTTTGATTGCTTGTACACAGCACCACCAAAAATGTAAATACTCATCATGACCAAAGCAGATTCCAGAAAAAATTTGTTCTTCAATGGTATGTGCTGGAAAAAGCTGGGAACTTTTGATAAAAGCTTTATTTTGGATCGTGCAATCTATCTCCTGGTGAAGGCAGCAAATGGAGGCACACAGACAAAGCCATATAGTTCCCTCCATATATAAGCAGCAAGTGATGAGGGAGAAGTCACTGAATCCTCCTTCCTCCTAATCCATGCTTAAAAAATGCAAAGACATTGCAAAAAGCTCTTCAAATAGAATGGCAAATAAGAGAAGCAAACTTTTTTGTCCTCGTGTGTATCCCAGTCTCAAGCTAGACACTGTCAGCATGTAGAAAGTAAGGCAGCACCTTCAACATTTCAGAACAAGGCACAGACAAGTTAATGAAAACAATGTCTCTTTTAATAACTTTCATTGACCTAATCCCCTGTGTTCTGAAAATATGTAACTGTAAGCTTGCCAAAGTGAATGTGAAGATCAAACTGATAAAATACAAGATAATGAGTCAATTGATGTGCAGATTCATTCATTTGAAAAACAAATAAACCTTAACAGTAATTATGTCTGCTCATGATTAATGGCAGCTGCCCAATGGATTCTTCTTGATATGACCAGCATGTAAGGGTATATACATTCTCGTTGGAGTACAGATTTTTCCAGTATACAAATGTGAAAAAGATTTCTGGAAACTAATGAGTGCAGAACTGTGACTGAAAGCTCCAGTCATACCATTGCTATTCCACTGTACTAAAAACAACTGGATTCTCCATCTATGAACATCACACAGGCTTTGAAATCCAGCATCAATCATGTTAACTGATTCTCTCAAGATAAAAACAAAAGCTGAAGTCTAACATCTGCTTTCCCTGGCAAACCAATCTGAAAGTTTATGCATTTGGGAGGGTTTTTTAATCATCATAAATAACCCACAGCCAGATGAATTAAAGGTGCTGCCTTGTTTTTTGGGCAAATCTTTATAGGGTCCCTGTAACTTTTCTTCACTTTGAAGAAGTGGAGAAGGGTTTAAAGAATTAGAGGAATTAAAAGGTCCACGTGCAGATGCAGTCTGTGATCCTGCTGGGATGACAGAGGCAAGATACAATAGCTGACATGTTTGGGGTAAGGCAATGGAGGGACACAGGTCCTTTAGGAAGGACAGGCAGGAGACATCAGAAGATGGGGGTTGACCTCTCTGTGGCAGAACAACTGGAATGGCAGAGCTTTGCCTGGGGGTGGGTGATGAGCCAGCTGGGAGCTCACAGATAAGAACTGAACTGGGGGTGACACTGCAGGGGGTGTCTGCTTTGAGCTGCCAAACAAAGCAGGACAAGTGGACAAGGGCTTCTACAGGAAACAGCCTTGTGCCACCAGGCCCTGCTCCTCATGGAGGGCTTCAGCCACCCTGGCAGCTGCTGGGTGACCAACACAGCACCATGCAAGCAACCCAGAGGCCTCCAAGAGAGCACTGATGACAACTTCCTGATAAAAGCAGCAGAGGAAACAAGGTGAGGAGCTCTGCTGGAACTCAGTCACACCCAAGGAATGACTGAGTGAGGATGTGAAGGTAAAAGGCAGCCTTGCCTGGCTCATTCTAAATGTCTCATTTTTTTTCTGGTAAGATTGAATATATACTGCAGAAATTCCAATCCAAAAGAGGGAGAAGGTCAAAAGACATTTGATCCTCTGATAAGGAAACCTCACAACTTCCCAAATATTTGTAAGTTCCCTGGCAACTACTAAAAGTCAAAGATACACAAGCCTTTAGGCTTCCCTAGTCAAATTTTGATACTCTTCCAGAAGTCCCTACATAAAGCTCTGGATGAGCTTTTCCTTTCAGCTGATCAGCTAAAAAGCTGAGATCTTAAAACAAAACAAGCCAGAAAGATTTCCTTATTCAAGAAAGCTAGTACAAAATGTCTGCAATTTCTTGTGAATTAGAAACTTTATTTCCTTCCCCCAACCCATGCCAGTTTGGTTTATGGAGCAAAGCAGAAACTGTACTCATAAAGGAAACATTAAGCATAGAAAAGATTTTTTGGTTGCCTTATTTAAGTCAGTGCATTTGCTTATGATGCAGAACTGCTTCTTGAATATCATCAGCTCCCCAAGTGTCACAGAACAGCAGCACCCCCTTACATAATTCTTGAAAAGAATAATTCTGTAAAACCTGTAAAGCATAAGATTATTTTATCCTCATGGACATTCATATTCTTCTGCAAACTGAGTCACAGTTAAAACACTATGGAGAAAAAGACATGTTTTCACATAATGCAGAGGTCTCAAGTTAAACACAACACATCTACATCCACTGTCAAAAAAGCACCTCTTGGCAATCCCAGCATTTTGAAAACCAAGCCATGTCTGGACAAGCACTACATGCTGAACTGTTTTTGAATGATATTTCTATAAATTACATAACTCTGAAGCATAACTGAAATATACCTTGACGATTTACTACATCTGGCACTGCCACCTAATTCTGAATAATTCCAGTCTTCCTTTTCAGAATTGACAGTATATGAATACTGAAATACAAAACTTGAGCAATGACCCTAGTAGCTTCTCATATGACTGAACAAATCAAATTACTGAATTCCATTTTCACAGGATATTGGCCTTGTATTGCTGGAAAATGTATACTTTATTGAGTTTTGTACAGATTTGCGCTTTTTAGTAGAGATTTTTGTCTTGGTTTTATATCAAGGAGGATGATAAATCCTCCACTATGTCATGGAAAAGCAGTGCAAACAGTTTTGAGCACTGCCAGATCACCATCTCTTCAAGTAAGCCTCCTGAGAAATAGTGCTTTAACCAATAATCCCCATAACATATTTCTACATTTCAATAAGCCTTACCACCAGATTTGCAAGTCTCAATTAACACTGATTAAAAGAAAACTGAAGCCAGGCATCCAGCAACCCCTAAAAAGTCACAATACTTTCCTCTTTGTACTGCCTACCAGAGGTACAAGCTAACTACAGGTTAAAATACCTGGCATTGGTAATTTGGAGCTACAACAAACACCACTGCCTTGCCTCCATTTTTTGCACATCTTTACCACCCTAAAGTATTTTTTCTGAATGTTTTCTTATTTTAAACTAGCAACAGATAGTCAGCCATACACTAAATTAAATTAAGCATTAAATAGATATTTTGAGTACCCTTGATTCATAAGCAATAACAGCAAAGCCCAAGACAAATGTGACAAACCAAACCACTGAACTGTTATGGTACAACTGACATTTTTTGGAAGAATTCTCTGACAGCATGGTCTCTCCTTGTGCAGTACAAATTGAAGTAATAGCTCCTAGCAGCTGCTCAAACCTGATGAAAAATCAGGTTAAAACTCTGGGAATATCTCCCACCTCATAGGTGTGGAAAGCTCCCTACAGCTATGCATAAGATCACATTAGCAACACTGAATTAAAAAAAAACTAGATCATCCTTTGGGCTCTTTCATATCTACCCTTCATTATTATTATATTTTATTATATTTTTTTCCTCCAGGTAACTGAAAAGAAGGCAATAAACTCTATACACTACTGCCAGTCCATACCCTCATGAGTAGTTATAATCATTCTGGATTGAGAAAGCATTTCATTCTCACTGTTGGAACAACCCTCTCTTCCTAACACTTCAGGAGCTGTGACACAGCAGGGCTGCCAGCCAATGTGAGGATGGCAATCCCCCCCTTCCCATACAGACACAGCATGTATCCCCTGCATGTATCAGGAGCATCAACTGCTTGCCAGAGCAGGAGCCCATCCCATACCCTGCAAAACCCTTTACTGTGACCAACCATTATTCAAATCCAGATAAACTGCCTGAAACCCTTTACAGGTAAAATTGACATTAACAGCCATAGAGGGACTTCACCCATTTCCTAGATTTCCTGCAAGTCTTGATTTTAAAGGGGGATAATATGCCTGAAAAGATACAACTAAAAACCAAATCAAAACAACCATACACACCCCAGCACAGAGCTTACAGTAGGAATATGTCCCTAGAAAGCTTGCCAACTAAGACAGCCCAACAGAGCTGATCGTGTACAATATGGCTTTGTTGGAGGGTTGCTTGTGAAAAACAGGCAATAAAAATCAGTAACTTATTACCATGATAGCTTGAAAATGAAACATGGGGAACTGACTGCCATAAACCAGGGGAATGATATATGGAGAATGAAGAAATTTCTGATAAGTGAGCTGTTCTCCAGAATGTTTCCAGAAGTCAAGAGTATAAAGCTTACCACAACTTGTACAGCACACTGACAGAAAGATGTTGGTGTAGCAGGAAAAGCAAATGAAGTGATAAATAATTTTGTGGGTCAGTAGCAAGTCTGAATATATATACAATGCTATTGGTGCATGGAGTTCAGCTTTGCCTCAGATGTGCTCAGTGATTTTGGGCAAGTCACACAGATCTCTCTGTAAATACATTCAGATAGGGGTATTTGCTCTTAAAGCACTTTAATCTCTGGAGATGAAACATTATATGAAATGTAAATGTTACTACTTACAGCTTACTGCCTTCAAATGACAGCTGAAATGTGCATTCCATATTTATCATCTGACAGAATAAACTCAAAAGCAGTCTTCATCTATGTTTTGACAACGTGTGAATGTTAAGCACAACTCATGGTATGTTATCTGGCTGTCAAGTATGACCAAAAACTTTTTTAAAAACCCCAACAGTAAAAAAGAGATTCAAAAGCCTCACAAAACAAAAACAAACGAATGCAAAACAAGCTTACTTGCAGCAGGGTTCCATGAACAGCGTTCTGCCTGATGCCAGGAGCAGCAGAGTCCGGGAGCCCCCGCAGCAGGGTCAGCGCCGTGTGCGGAACCTCAGTGGCCACAAGGAAGGGAACAAGGGCCCGGCCCGACATCTCCCGGCAGCGGAACACGGGGCTGTGCCCACACCTGCAGAAACCACACACACCTGGTGGGCATGGGCCATCCACCAAGCCACCAGGCTGCCCACAACAGGCCAAAGGACAGGGCAATGAAACCAAAACATGTTTCTCACAAATCCAATATACAGTCTTCCCTTAGTGAAAGGTAAGTCACACCAGAGCTACACCAGAGGATTTGTTGTCATTCGCAAGTTTTGGTGTTTACATAAAGGAAAATAAAAAGGAAATAATGCAATTATTTACTTTTCTTTCTGGATGTTTATGTTACTTACTAATCACATTCAAATGTATTACAAATTGACTTAAACTGTTAGCTCCATGTAGTTAATCAGATGTTTCCATGAGAATACAACATGGTGTCTACTAAACTTTGGGCCAAATGTCCCACTGGTTTTCAGAATAAATTTAAAGGTAGGAAATAAAAAAACACATTGGAAAACAATTTCCCATTATTTATAATTAGTATCTAAAATAAAAATACTTTTTATTTAAAATTAACTGCTAAGATGCAAGCCTCTATATAAAGCAAATGTCAAGAAGAATCCTTCATCTTTAGTGCTATTAAGGTTTTGATGACTAGCTGTAGATTTAGGAAAATACATGGAGAAAGAGTAACAGTAACACATTAAACAGTCATATACTACTTTAGTAGCACGTATAGTGAATTGGCATGAGTAGGAGTCCTTAATTAGCTAAATTGGTCAGACTGAGTCTTCCCAAGCCAGCATGTGTCAATTTTGGTATTGCAGGTATAATTGAGCCACACAGAGAAAACTACTTAAAGGGTATTGACATGAAAGGCCAAATGACTTAGGTGATGGAAAATGCAGTATGGCTGAAGTTATGCTCTGCTGCCTCCCAGATGATTGTGATGACTCGAGAGGTGGCCTTCCCTACTCCAATACTCTCATCTCTTTCCTCAATTGCTTGCTATGTCTTTTCAGCTTACACAATCTCATGTAGATGAGATTATCCCCTACCAAAATGATTCTGACCTCTGCTGAAAAAAAAATCCAAAAAACCCTGCAATGTCACGCCTACATATATAAAACTTAAAAGAAATTAAAAGGTATTCTAAATTTTCAAGTATCCGAAGCAAATTTAAATCAATAGTCAAAGTAGTAGTTTACTTTAGTTCATATGAAAGAAATACAGAGAACAGGTTCCATCTTGAACAAGCAACCAAATTAATAGGGTTTTGAAGACTAAGAAACTAAACAGTCTTAACTGAAATAGATATATTATGCCATAGCACATCTGAAAGACACAGACCTGCTTCAGAGGATTTAGAGAGAGGAACTACCCCCAGAACAACAGGTTTTTGAGGCAATTTTCAGCCTTGAAAATAAGGTTGTATGTTCTATTATGATTTTTACAAAGCCCATCTTTACATTTCCTTTTCACAGACTGGCCATCCTTCACAAAAAGATGGTAAAGGAGAAAAGTCCCAATAAGAAGCTCTGCCATAGGGATAAGCTCCAATCCTATATTGACAAGGTGCAAAAATTCAGTTTGGCTATTCCTAAAAGAACTTTTTTTTAATAAAAACATTTTAATTCTACTTCACAGTAAACTGAAACCTAAGCAGTGATTGTCTGCAACCATTCTTTCAGCTCTGCTGAAGCACATTTTCTTAATTTTGTTTATGACCTTTTACAGATCCCAAGGAATCTGACATGTTTTCACAGGAGGAGTGGAAAATGGGTAAAATTCCAGGGTTTCCTCTAACTTGTGCAAGGGTACTTTCTAACACTACATGCATCAAGAGGGGTTTTTACCTCAAACACAATGCAATGAATTGCTACATATTTTTAAATAACCTGTCTTTAACTTTTTTGTCTTGTAAAAACATCAAAGACTTACAACACATGCACCTACATATACGGAGATAGAGTATTTTATATGCCAAATCTCGTTCCACTTTATTATTTTATCAAATTTATAATGAAAATAGAAGTGACTGTTCTATATTTAGAAAGAAAATAGTTCCATGTTGCAGGCAAAATTTTCTCAGCTGCCTGAAGTCCTCCTGCAGAGCAACCACACAGGTGCCCACTCATGAAGAACTCCCCCAGGACGCTGTGGACTGGGCTCTGCAACCTTCTGTGCCTGAGGGAAATGCAATCCCACAGCTCCTACCTGCCCAAAGGGCAAGCCAGCCCCCAGCCTGCCACACATTCATGCACACTTCTCACACTCTGGAGTGCAGGGGCTCACACCTTAGGGGGAACCCTGAGAACAGCAGGCCTAGGAAGTCTGTACTAAGGAACAAAAGCACCACAAAAGTTTAGGAACAATAAAGCATCTGCTTTATAGGAACATGAATGGGAACACATGGAAGGTATTTCACATCAACAAATAGCTTCCCAAATCTGAGAGCGCTTCAAATTCCTACTGTTTCTTCTCATTTATTTAAAAATTTTATTTGTTTAAAAATCTAACACTCAAAGAAAATAAATTGTTTTCAATCCCCATCCCCTAGCAAGAAATAGCACTGATAATATTTCAAAAATACTCCTCCTTTCACATGCATATGCCGGATATCATGCCAAGTCACCACTAGTGACCTATTCCTGAACTTCTGCATACCCTGAAGGCACTTAGGTGTACATCTCTCATGCTTTGAAGGCACTTGGCTTCATTCCTGAATCATGCAAGAAGTTTGCCAGGAGAATGTCAAAACCTACACTAGTTTTTCCATCCTCTAGCAGCACCCTAGAACAGAGAGTTTTGATATTTACTGGATCCCACTTACATTTAACCTCTCACCTGTAAACAAAACTAAACAGGATAAATTCTCAAAAAGGGATAGAAAGACTGAATGCAAATAAATCAACTGAGCAACACGAAAATAACATTGCAACCAAATCCAGCTATTTTTTTGCTCATTGTTATATCAAGCTCTAAACCATACACTTGAACACTGAGGCTATTACCTGTGTTGTTAAAAAATTATTTTATCTTGAATTTAGCAACCATTACAGGAAGCAATCTCACAAGTTGCATCAAGAAATATTATTGCACAATTCTGGCAATCACAGCAACTTAGTTTCTATCTGCAGCAAAACCCAGCAACTTCAGAAAGAAACATTTTAAGGCTATGAAACCATTCAGGTTGCTCCTCCTGCAGCAGTTTAGCACACTGCCATCCCTGAGATGAGTCTCATTCATGTGACAGCAGTTGCCTTGTGGGGGTACTGGCAGAAAAGGACCTCCAAACACTTCACCATCCAGACTCTGAGCTTCACCTGGCAACAGCACAATGCAAGGAAATACCAGCAATGGAGCCTAGCCTAGCACCCATTTGGACAGCATGGATGTGTGTGCAAAGCTGCATTTAAAACTGCTCCATCTCCTTTGATTTGAAAGGTGCTTGGGGGTGGTGGAGGGGAAGTGTTTCAACTATGTGACACTACTTTTACATGCAGGTCTGATAGAAGTAAACTTCAAAATCTAGGAATTATCTAAAATGTTGTCATATGTAAAAACATACATTATGCCAGCCAAATTTTATTACACTTCAAGGCAGCAACAAGAATGGAACTTGCAAAATCCTCATGTGATATACTTCTATTCAATCCTGAGAGCTATTAACAACTGTAGTATTTCACCTTGAACTCAGTACTGTTTATCTAGGTGCATGAGGAACTGGATGTAAACATGTTTACTTGAAACAGTCCATGATCAAGAACAAAAAGTCAATAAATCTGAGAAGGTTTCGCTCTGTGTAACCGTAGATTCAATTCAATGCATTTCCACTGCTCTGTTCCAGCTCCAACACTCAGATCCTGAACCACCCTCCCAAACTGATGTGATTTATGACCAGCTCTCACAAGGCACAAAGATTCCATACTCCTCTGCACACATCAAAGTATCTAATTTATTACTCTGGCTACAAACAACAGAACACTAGCTGTAAATAATATCTTAAGCTTCTTTTGGGGAAAAAAAAAAGAAAAGAAAAACAAACCTGCAGGTGTTTCCTATGTCCTTATTTTCCATCCTTTCTTATTTCTCCCCAGTAACAGACTTCACATTACCCAAATTAAAAATGCAAATAAGGATTACCTTTCAGATAAAGGTCACAGAAACAAATGAGTAGAATTAATTTGAAAAACTACACCTGTTGCTGAGAATATGTTCATTATACTAAATAATTCCTACAGTTGTTAGAAGGACTAACAAGGAGAGGAATGTCTATTTCCAGGTTTTATTAGCTGTTGTCACACAATCTGTACATTACTAACAAAGTCATTGCTAATTATTGAAACAGTGAATGTTCTGCAGAAGGGGCCCCTGAGCTTCTAAGTCTAACCAAGTATCCCACCACCACCACAAAGAGTTTGGGAGAAGAGTGCAGCATGAGGCAGGAGAGGCTTTGCAATTCAAACCAACCACCTCTGCCTGCAAGTTAAAGCCTTTTAACAGGCACCAGGGCTTTTCAAAGATAAAAGTGATTGAAATATATAAATAAACAAAAGTCACATACATGGTACTCTTTGAATCCTCACAGCTAGCTGTGCCACAAGGTCCTAACAAATGCACACTAAGAAAAAATTGTGGTAAATCTTCTGCCTGATTCTGTATGGACAGGGTAGATAGTATGAGAAGGAGATTTTGCCTTTCCTCCATGACACAGCTATACAGTCTCCCAGTTATGTCATCAGTTCTAAAGCAAGAATTAAAACCAAGAAATTAGAGCGGGGGAAAATGTGGGTGCTGGTCAAAGCTCAGAAAGAAAAGCATTTAGCAACAGATTCAGCTCCTATTACAAGGAGTTGGTTATTAAGATTCAAGAGCATTGTATGCATTCCTCATGATTATACACAGGTTCATTTTTCCCCTTCAAATTACCTCCTAAAGGAATACCTTTAGCAACTTCAAATGCAGTGTGACAGGCTTCCAAGCTAAGTGAGGTCTAAAAATAGAATTAAAAGCAACACTCATGCTTCCACACAATTAAGCAACTTGGACTTCTTACTGTAGATCAATCAGCAGGACACTACCTATTTGTTACTGGGAGAGTAAGGTTTCCTGCAATACCAATGATCATTTACTACACATGTACCTGCAGCTTCTTTTGTTCATTTATTGATTTCCATGGTTTATGTTTTTCTTTTAAGGAAACACAACCATTTTCCCTTTTGTTTTTTCATGTTTCTTAGAAATTAAAGTATCCAAAGCATTTAATTTTTAAAACTTACTTCTCTGTGGAAACCTGTACTATAATTGGCCTGTTTTGTTCTTTAAACTAAGATTAAGACTTAAAAAAAAAAAAAACCAAAAAAAACCAGAAAAACCTGAGACTTGATATAATTTCTCATTATTTACCTAAAGAGTAGGAAAAGATTACAGAACTACCAGCAGTTTACTGGAGGTTTTAGATCTACAATCAACACATACATATAACTCAGAAAGTGTTTGAACAAAAACCATGGACAGAAACAAGCCAAATTTAATTTCACATTATTTATGCAGTAGTAATCCTCTAACTTCTTATCTATTTCCTTTAAAGTGAAGTTAATGGTTGCCCAAACTTCTAGTCTCTTTATACACTGTGTTGAGTATTCCATTCTTCCAACTTGGGCAATTAAGATAAAACCCTATGTTTTTGTAAGGGCAGTATTTTCCACAAGCACTTAATGAAGCAGAGTAGCCATAAATACTGCAGAAGGTATGTAGGCAAAGTACACAGGCTTTTATTTGTGAAAGCTGTCCACAAGCTCTGCCAGGAGCTGTTTCTCCATATGTTTTCAAGGCCTTTCTAAGGAAAAATTATAGACATTTCTCTCTTCTTGTCACCAAGGTCCAGGTTAATGTAAACAAGTGGCCAACTGATACCAAGCTGAATCAACATCAGAAACTTGAATTGTTGTGGTTTAGCAAGCCAAAACACCTAGGATCCCTCACATCTGAGTCTATGAAAACTATTACTAATACTGTGTATAAACTTCAGAGAAGCAGAAATATGTTCTTGTCAAATGGAGATTTCCTATGGAACATGTTGATGCAATTTAAATGGCATCTGTTCTTGAAATCCCATCAAGAAATCTCAAAGAGTTTGTCTAGGTAGGAAGCCTCTAGGTTTATTTAACTACCCCTGAAGTTACATGAGGGTAGAGCCTCCATTTTGGTTCACAGCACTCTAGAGAAAAACACAACTGCTCTTAATGCAAGGTCATGTAAAAGACAATTTCATTCACAATCATATTTCTACTTTGTTAATTGGTGAATTGTTACCATGATGTTTCACAACTGCAGAACAACAGACAGAAAAACACACCACTTACTGTCCAAACAGTTGGGAAAAAACCAAAACAAAGACTACTTTCTGTCTTAACAACTCTGTCATCATTTTGAACTCTGTGAAATGGAAGTTGAATGGAAAAATCAAGTCTCAGCACCTTGCAATGATTTTCAAAGCTTCAGATGATTGTAAGCAAAACTGCAACATGAGCAATTTTAAAAACCCATGAAAACATCCAAAAGATCTGGGTTCTCAAAGACACTTCCCTTTCAACCATCCCACTAAAAGTATCTGGGCCATTACTAAAAAGCCTCCCCAGTATTGACTCTTCTCAAACTCAGACTGTTCTTTTTAAAGAATATTGGCTTTTTAAAATATCATTATACTTAGTTCCCTGTATCATTGTCTGGATAGTTAAGGTATTTTTTTCTCTCCATTTTCATATTTCTTCATGCAAATACTTTTCCAGAATAAGCTAAATGCTATTTTTTGGATACTTATCTTGACCAGCAGAGTACTTGCTGGTTAAATTTAAATATATAAATGAATAATAAAATTACTTCACCAATCATATACTGACAGTTCAGCACCCCATCATATTTTTTTCCTGGATCACGTTTCAAGTAAGTCTACATCAAATTAAACATACATCAAATTTTAACCCAGGATCCCAGCCACTGGTCCTCTTCAGGAGTCTGCAACACTGGAAAAAGATTTACTCTCAGTACTCATGAATGCCTCTCTGCTAAGTATCACCCTTTATTTCCCATGAATCTGACAGCTCCCTGCAGTTTGTGCATATTTCCTAAACTGCTTCAGCCAACAATATGCCAATGACTGATGAAAACAGTGAAAACTGGAATAAGAAATTAACAAATACCTAAGGGTCGTTCTTTCCCATCAACACCACTTGGATATGACACATCTGTCTATGTCTACAGTTTCAGAGGAAAGACAGGAATACAGTAAAGAATGTACAAGATTAATAAAGAGTTTTAGTAGATCAGAAGGTCTTGAGCAGCCTACTGCCAATCAAGCCCTTTGCATTCTTCTCTAGCATTACAATTTGAACTTAAACAAATTGGAAAAAAATACAGCCTGTTTAAAATTTATTTAAAATTGCAAAAGGATTAAAAGGACTGAAACTCTTCTTATTAATAAGTATTTACAGTGACCCATAAATATTTTTACAGATCAGTATTAATCACTATGCAATCAGGATTGCACAGAGAACAGACTAATGAAAATGGGAGACTTCCAAGACAGTCCCAATTCATTAGTGATAAGCTCAGTGGGGAAATGAATTCCTGTCCTTCCCTCCTTCTCCTCCAGCTATGCAAAATTTCCACTTTAGATGTCAAGCAAGATATAAAAATATAATAAAAATCTAAAAGACAATGTATGCTTTAGGAGTGCACATTGCTTCTTTTTTCCAAATGTCTAGAACAGCCCATGTTTTGGGAGCCTTGTCCATAATAAAAAGGGTATCTGTCTTCATCCTGCAATGACTGGCCAGCCCCATGTGCTTCCTCAAGGAGGACAGGGCATCCCAGTGAGTCAGAGCCTGCTCCCAGTCTCACAGGGATTCCATATAATGCAGTATTTGCAGACAGTTATAATGCTGAGCAGTTACACTAAACAAACATTAGGAACTAAATAAACCCAAAACAAATTAAAAAAAACAGAGACCAAAGACTGAAAGATGTGCAATTGAAAAGAGAAGCCACGGAGATGCTTTCATAAACAACTGCAATTGTTGTTTATGGAGCTACTGTAATACAACAAGGCTGCAGCACACAGCTTGTTGTATATTTTAATCTATTATGAAAAGACATTCCCACAAAAGCTCTTTCCTTATCAGACTCCTGGTAAGATTCCCAGTCTTACAGAAATGACAGCTGAAACCAGGGAAGTTTTAATACTAATTCTTCTAGTGCTGCCATGCCACACTAAAATACAGAGAAAAGAGGAGAAAGGCAGAGGAAGTACACTTAGTTAGCACAGTCATCTACCTTGTTTGGCCACTTACCAAAAGACACCACTGCTCAGCCTACAGAAAATCAGATGGCTGCTTTCAAGTCAGATTCAGGATGATATACTAAACCCACAAACATAACTGTACACGTGTGAAACCAAACAAACACCAGCAAATCTGCATTTAAACTTACATAAACAGCAATTTCAGCTTATAAAATATATATACATGAATTATTTCCACTAAGCTATTCTCAAACAAATTGAGGATATCTGGTTACTAGAACTTCACCAATTGCCTGTTTCTTGAGCTTCTCTTCCTATGTAGCCCATATAGACTTTGTCACAGGGCTACAGTGGAACAGAACCAGTCACCTGACAGACTGGATATAATTTAACATAATCAAACACAATACAGAGCAATCAAACTTATAAGCCCAAGTCAACAAAGAGTAACTTTCTAAAATGAGCAACCTACATGCAAGTAACATTACTGACTGGTAAAAGTTCAAATTCACACTACCTTCTGCAATATTAATACTACTACATGAGTCCTTTTCCTTAAAACGTGAGCTCTCTTACATTTATGAAACAGTAAGACACAACTGAAACTCAGAGTGAGCCTCTGAATTTACGGTCAGCTGCTCTGCTTGCTAGGAAGCTAAAATAAACCCTGATCAATCTATTTATCAAACTCACAGGTGATGAGAATACTCTCTTTCCTTCCCTAAACACTCTGTTAGGAATGGCTACAGTTTTTTTTTATTTTTTTAATTAAAAAATGACAATGCTCCATCCCACAGAAAATTTTTCCTCACCCCACACTTTTTTTTCCCTTGCATCTTAGTGTCCATCATTAACTACCAGTCACAGTGATTGTCCTTGTACATCAATGACAAGCAAAACCAAAACCCTGTCAGTCCAGAGTGGTGGATGGGGAAGGGCAGAAAGGGAAAGAGGACAGCTGTAAAGTGCTTCCCTCTGCCATCCACCCAGGTCTTCACTGGAAACACCATCAGGGCACTTGGAAATTTAGCTCCTCCATTTTGCATGAAGACCCATTACAGATTACAAAATTCTGCCCAAGAAAACAGTGTCTATTTCATAACTCTGTTAATTTCATGGGAAGATGTTCACATTTCTTGCACCATAATACAACTAGAAGCAGCACTGCTTTGAAATCTATTTGCTGAAGTTCTGAAGAGGAAATTTCATGAAGAATTAAGTTTTGTCAAGCAGAAGCCAGGGCACATACATCGAATAAGGTTTTAAAACCTTACACTGTTTAACATTTTAAAGCTAATTTTTAAAAAACTTTCTAAAAGATTACAAAGTCACTCTCTTAAATAGAGAGCAACTATTTAATTTTTTTTTTCAATTAGTGAAAAAGTATTCAAGTTAATAAAGCAATACCCATTTTACTCCTTCAGAACATTTGGCCCAGAACATTTAACAATAAACAAACACTCTGTCAGTGCCATGGTACGAGAGGACATAAGGTAACTCAATTCTAGATCATTCTGAAGAGATTATAGGTCTTTGAAAAAGGGAGAGGGAGGCAAAAGGGAGGTTATGTTTTTGTTTCATACTTAAAACATTACCTCCCGATTACCTCCCTTGTTAATCAAAAACATGCTGTACATTCTTTCATCTTAGAAAGTAACCATTAAAACAGACCTATCTAGCTCTTAAAAAAAAAAAAAAAGTGAGGTAATAAGTTGTGAATCAAAGTGTTCCCTTCCAAATAAAACATCTGCAGGGGGAAAAATAGCTTAATAGAACTGCAGATAGGTAATCAAATGCCCTAGTTCAACAGGGAGTAACAACTATGTGCACAGAGATTGAGATTTGTCCTTGCAGCATTTAATCCTGCTCACATTGTGCAATTCATCTCCACACGGTCAGAGCAACCACAGCTCTACTCCCACCAGATGGAAAATTCCACTCGAGCTTAAGAGAAACTCTGCAAAAGCCCAACTTGAATTCCTTCTGCTCAAGCCAGTTTTGTTCACAGAACTGCTCAGTTACTTGCAAACACAGTATTCTGTTCATCTTCTCAGTGCAACAAATGAGTGTCACTTCCCTGCGGGCTCAGCCCTGGAAGGGATATTAGGACCTCATATGGGTCACATTCACCTTTCCTGTCTCCTCACCATATGGCTGCATCCCTCCCTGACACTGGTACACCATCCTCAACAAAAATCTCATGGTAAGGCATGGTATGGCATGGCAATTACATGTTATCATTGCATTGGACCACCATGTAATCATATGTATATGCAAATGATATAGAACACAACATTGCACTGAGAAATTCAAAGAAACAGTTTATATACACGATTTAATGAATTGGTACACAGGGCCTTTGGCACCAGATCTTCTCTTTGATCCTCTCCAATAGGTTACTTCATTACCACCTTCTGAAGAACAACCAAATGAATAGGAAACAATTTTATTTTTGTTCATTTACTACAACAGAATGAAAAATAGAAAGGGAAATAGAAGAGGAAATAGCAACTTATTTGTTTTACCAAGATAAATCAAATGCAGTCAAAATGAACCAAAAACACTCACAGCATTCAAAGAACAAGGGTGTAAGAACTGCAGACAGAAATACAGCCAGTAACAGCACACTGAGCTACATCACACATACATTTACCTCTGCAGAATCCTTGGTATTGTCCCTGGGCAACCATAAAAATTTCAATATTTGCTAAGTAAGGAGACAGAAAAGGCTCATCTGTACACCCACCTACAACTTTTTGTCACAAATATGTAGTAATTTTATGCTAGTTTTACCCCTGCATCCCCAGCATTTACTACCAAAATCAATGGAAAGGAAATGCAGAATACAGCATCTTTATCTGCCACATCATTCTTCTTTAGGAATGCATTTAAAGGAAAGTAGGTCCAACAGTACTCTTAAATATTCCAGGGTCTTAGCTTAAAGATTTTATTTGGCTTCTCCCCTCAAATCTTCTGAATGAATTTAAATAACCTCAAGACAATAAGCTAGGTAACTGTGCAAAGTTATTTGGCTGGTGTATGTTCCTTGCAAAAAGTAGTGGTCATAATAGAAACAAAGACAAAACTAAAAAGTTGTAACCAAAAGCTTATCAAAAGTTAATCTATTAGCAATAACCAAAATTATGCTGAAAGATTGCATTTAAAAAACACAAACAAGCATTCTCCAGTGCATTAATAAAGGCATCAAAACAGAGCCAATTACTGATGTAACAAATAATTTTAAATGTTTCCCAAAAAAGCAGTTAGGATTCAGATACAGCAGAAAGCCAAACACATCTTATTGTTAAATACACTGTATTTCAAAACTGCTACTACAAGTTTTTTCCTTTCAGAAAAAAAGATAATTAGCATTTACTCTTGAAAATTCATAAAAAATCATAGAAGGCAAGAGATACATCACATCTGCTGTGAAAAAGAAGCAGACAGAGATGCTATTTTCTAACGAACAGTAATTCAAAAAAACTGAAATATCTTAGGATAACAATCTTGTCTTGTTTCACTACTAGATGAGCAAGATTAAGCATGGAAGTTTCTCACCCTACTGCACTGAAGCTTTCACACAGATAGCAGGACTTCCTCTCAAATACTGGTGATGCTCATTTCCCCGTACCCACCACAGCTCTGACTCCCTTATGAGGCTCCTAATCCCAAACAGGAGGCATACAGAGTAGCAAAATGTCTGCTGAATATCTTCTTGTAACCACCATATAAATGAAAGTTACACTGTATAAATATTTGAAAAGTCACCTTAGAAACACAATAGATAAAGGACAGATCCCTATCTTTAGCTAGGTATATTCATGGATGGATATGGAAAGAGATACATACACACGTCTACAAATCTATGTATTAGACATTACATTTATGTGTTGCAAACAATCATTCTGCAGGACTGAAAAAAACCCATCAGAAGCTTGTATGGCAAATCCTGCATTACTAAAATCTGTCAAACTCATCAGTTTTCATCTACCCTCTCAGTGGCAGCAGCAATGGCATACAGCATTTGCAGATGAAGATTTTCAAACAAGTCATACAATAATTTATTTAAGTCAATATTCTTTCTAATTGTCCAAAACAATAAATATATAGGAAAGTACAACTAATGAATACCAATTTTTCCTTTAAGAACTAAAACTGAAGAGAAGCTTAAAAAGGCATTTATTAAAAAAATTCTGAAGATTCAAGAAAAAACTCCCATCACATAAGAAACCACTACAAAATCACCTTACCTTATAATAAAGGGGACAAATGGTGCTATGCTGAGAGCTGAGTGAGAGCCATCCATTGGAGATGGATACAGTCTTCCCAGGATTAAGAGCAAAAGAAATAGGCTTGGATGGATTTTCAACTCTTCAGTTTCACTAAATGAAAAGGTGTGAGAAGCATTTGGTGAAAAAAAAGCATCCTCCTTCATGCTAAACTTGAGCCTCTTTCCTACAAAAGAGGCTTCTGGTTCAAGGAGTTATCCTAGGCTGATCATTGCAGGGGAGTGCAAACCCTGCTGGGATCAAATATGGCATCCAGCTCTTCTGCAAGGGACCCCTCTAATGAAGACACCCATGGCTGTACTGCCTTCACTTTCCCACATTATTCCAAGTCTCTTTTATTCCCAAATGTGGTGAGCTGCCTTCATTTTTAAATAATATTAAAAGCCTGCAGATAAGGTTTCTCTATGAACCAGGAAACAGAGATCTGAGTTACAAAAAGGTGGTTTAAAAAAAGTACTTTTATCAGTTTGAAAGGAAATGTGTGTTTAGTAAATAACATGTTTTACTAAAGAATAGTTCTTGTCATTGACACCAAGGGTCCACTATTCACATAGTAAAAACAACCAGAAAACCAAGTTAAAAATCAATACTTTTTGATTTATTTAACAACTAATAATAAGATACAAGTCTTAATCCACACTGAAAAAGCATTCATGACCAACATTTCAGACAGCAGTTTTCAATCTTTTTCAACTGAAAAACTTCCCAAAATTTGCCAGTGATGACACTGTCACCTTTTGTAACATCAGATAGAGTGGATTGCTGTGCAGAAAATACACAGCCTCTTTTCCTAGAGCAGAGACTGCAAAACATGGAATGACTGGTGAAACTCCTGCTTCCTAGGCCCATTAAACAGTCAGCTGAACCTCACCCATAAATCAGCTGCTTAATATCCACAGTTTATATCATAGCATTTCAAGAAAAAACAAAGCCAGCACTGGTTTACGTTAAAAGTTCGTGAACCTGGAGGTAACAGCGTCATCCCAAATGGTATCATCTGCATTGATCAAATTGTAGCTCTCAGCCACCATTTGTGGAGTCTTTAAAACAAGATCAAGGACCTTCCCCAGAGTCAGTGTGCCACAGGCTGGAAAGTGTTCATGTGGTGTTACTTGAGGCCTATGACCCCATATCACTTAAACATGCTGGGAAGCCTCATTGTTAAATGTGAGACACTCAAATACCCGTGCTCTGTTTCCCTGAAAATCATAAGTTCCTTAACATCTGATCCTAAGAACACAGCAACTCTTAATTAGTCAACAGTAGTTCAATCTTCAGAGACTTAATGCAATGTGCCAAAGTTAAAAGAAAAAAGCCTTAGCAAAAACATTAGAACTGTATCATTTCAAGAAGCACTGATGTATAAAATGGCACTAGGGTGTATATGCCACACAACTCAGTTTAACCTTTTCACTTCACTTTGTATCTCAAAGCTTTCTCAGACATCATCTTACCTGTTCAAAGTGCTGGTTACAACCTCTAACTGCTTGAGAAGGAAAGGATAAAGGCTTGGAAACCGAGAGAAAAACTCCCTTCCCGTCATTCTGCAGAAATAAATGAAGAGGGTCATAATTAACATTCTGCAGTAATTAATTACACTCAAAATATCAGTTTATTTGTTGTATTTCTGATGTGAAGCTGGAGAGGCAGAAGAACCACACACACACAATGAACTCTCAAATAAGGCATAATACTTTCATGAAAAATAGTGGTAAGTGTAGTTTACACAAGTTAAGTGACTGTCTCTGTGTGCTCACTGACACTTTGTCAGCTAAACTGATCAGGCCTTTCTGGGAAAAAGGGATCTTAGCCCCTTAAACACACCAAAAAGAAAAAGATACAACAGTTTAAATTCTGACAGTATTTTAACAATATTCTGGTTGAACAAGAGAAGATGACACTTTGCTTCAGCATGGCTCATGTCCTAAATAGCTAACAGAATACACTTAGCAGACATGTACTAACAGATAGCTTGCTGATACTAAAAAGCACCTCATAATAGTAATTCATGGAAGATTTGTAAAATGCAGTGTCAGAAGAGTCTGAGCTTTCATTAGCCCTCCTTCCACAGTGCTGCCTCCAGCACACAGCAGGGCACATTTCTGCTTCCTTAGATGGAGCAAGCATGTTCAAAACAGAGCAATGTACAAACACCTCAGGAACTCACCCCTAGCCAGAACCAGTAAGGTGGCACAGTTATTGCTGCAACAACAGCAAATCAATCCAAGCTAAAAAGATGTAAGTAAAAATCTTCTGTATTTGTTTTACAATCTTTTCATCAGATAAAGGATGGCTTCACAGTTTACATGAAACCACTCAGCATCATCGAAGTGAGAACCACTTGATTGTTACTGTGGGGGAAGCTCTAATTAGACATAGATGGTATGCAGATTAGAAAGACTTCCTTTAAAAATAAATAAATGAAAGGCCATCATTTAGAAAAACAAAGCCAACTGCAGAGTTTGCTTGCCACAAGATCAACCAAGATAAATGTTCCATGTTAGCATGACTCCAATGCAAAGCTTCCAATAAGCAGACAGATCCAGGTTTGGAAAAATAACACAATGAGATGGCAAGACTGAATGTGCATAAAAATAAGCAGACAAAAAAAAAATCATGCACGAGTAAACGAGCACATGGCAAACATCAGCACAGCTCCTTCCATCACTCAGCTAACATAACATGCCTTAGCCACAGGCCACAGAATAAACACAGCAAAACCAGACTGTTAGGTGGAAACAAATGTTCAAAGAGGGACAGGAAACTTTCCCAAGGCACTTAAGAAAAATTCTGTGAATATATATACAATATAGTGAACTGCTAGAACTAAAAGCATGGAATCTGCAGTAGCTGTTATAGCTACAAAGAAGATTTCAGATTATATTAATTCAGTTTTAATGTTTCCATGTCATTTTTTTAATTGAAGGCTAATGAGAACAGTTTGAAGACATCAATATTGATAATAACTGGTTATTTAGCAGAAGACATCCAGGCAATTTTTTTCTAACAGTATCCTCAAAACTACTTCAATTTATTTGCACATCAAGTGTGAAGCAAACTGGAGATGCAAAGCCAGAGACAGCACAAAACCTAAGATCTATCAGGTCAACCAGCCCATCCTATTGAATTTTCCTATGTAAAACATTAAGAACTCAGTATTTAAAAAGAAAAAGTTCTATCCAAAAATGCCGTGATGTCTCCATCTCCAGTGCTACAGAGTGCAAAAAGCAAAAGCAGAACTGGGGTCAAGCTTCCTACGGAATGAAGGTCCACTGCTTAGAAATTTATGAGAAAACTACATCCAAGTAGCACAACTGCTTTTAACCAGGTTCATTTTTAATGTATTAAAAATTCAGCAGCCACATTGGAATCAATATTAAATAATGGAACTGAATATTTTTACAAAGCCTCAAAATTCTTTGCAATTAGCATGGTTTCATAAATCTTTTTGACAGGAAAAGAAAATTATAACTACTGAAGTGAGTAACTTACATAACCTACATAACCTCCTACTTGCTTTACTGCTCCAGAGAGTTTATTGATAGGAGAAGGCAGCCTAATCAAAACCACTGACAGGCAGTATCTGCAGAGAAGATGCCCACAGGCATTTTCAGAAAAAAGGAGACACAACTGTCTGAGTAGACTGTTAAAGGGCCTCCAGTTCAGAGGGAAAACAAGAAACACTACACATTATCAGAAGTGCTGCAAAATTAAAAAGTGTGCTCAAAATACAAGGCATTAATTTAAGTGTGAATCCACTGCTTGGGGATGTCAAGGCAAGGAGATGCATAACTGGGATTATGCAGGAAGCAAAACAGCTAGACAGTATGGAACACAGGAATTTAGTTGTTTTACTTTTTAATGCTGACCATGCTTTTTGCTCCTGGAAAGATGCACACACAACTATTTGTGTACTGTAATTGAGACTGGAACAACAAAAAGTATAATGGTTCTGCTCTTCAAAACTGCTCATGACACTAAGCCACATATTTTATATTAATTTCATCAAAAAACATACTCCTTGAAAAAATAAATATTAGCACTTTGAGATATGTCCCATGAATCTATTTCTATCACTAGCATGCATGCATGTACATATGCACACAGTGTGAGTTAGGTTCACAGGGAATAAGCTATCCATATCTTTAAAAGAAGACAAATCCCTGACATAGCAATAGAAGAACACATCAAGTAAATGTGGACTAAAACAACACAAAAGCCACTGCCAACAGTCTTCATGAAACAAACTTTTTCTTCCTATTCTATGACAGATCTGACAGGGAACAATAAGTTTAAATTAAAAATACAGATATCTACCTTCCCATTAGTCACTGACATAGTTCAAACACAAATTTTTGGCAACAGAGCTACCATAATTAAATTCTCAAACCAAGCATTCCGCAGATCACAAGATTTTATATCTACTCCCCCTAAAATGTGTTTATAAGAGAAGTAACTGAGAAGATCCTTAAGATACTACTATTTTACCCCATGTCCAGCTGGAACTATTTTTATATTGCTTCAGAGATCATCTTCAACAGTACGTTCAACCCCAGACTCGATAATAGTATTTTCTTTTTTCCTTTTAATAACTCTAAGAAGCACAATTTCACAATCCAGATTTTCAAACAGGATTGCTGAGACCCAAACAATGAACTGGTGGAAGGTTATTTGCTGAGAGAGGAAGTAGAGTAATGAAACAGAAAAGTTATCAATGGGTTGATGATGCTTACAATAAAATCCCTCTTCCCAAATGTTAAATGTCATTCAAGTACATAATTAAAATTATGCCTAATGTAGAAAGGCTGAGAGAGAAACTAATGGAAGCACTTACATCCCACTAAATTCACTTGCAAAAATAATCTGAAGAACTGTATACATGCAGAATACTGCAGTATTTAAGAAGATGCAGTATTTACCTCTCAGAGAGTTTCCAGTTTAACAATATAATGTTTTTTCACGCAAGCAATTCTGCACAAAAGCCAGATGACAGATTACAACCCATTCACAAAAGGTTTCATTTTGAGGGCTAGACACTGCAGTCATGGTTTAGCACTCAGAAGACTGACTGAAAAAAGAATGTTTATTTACAGAGACATACAATAGTTTCTTTGCAATTTTCATTCAGTTCTCCCCACCTGAAAAGATGTTCCTTAACAAGAAACAGTTATACAGAAGTACCTTCTGTACCATGTCATACAGAATCAGGCTACACCCACCACTCCTAACACTTGTCTGTGTGCCCTTGAGTCAAACTTTCTCTTAAATAGATTCTGGAGCAGGCAAAAGTGGGGGGGGAAGAAAAAGCTTTCACCAAATATAGATGTCCCATCAACTGGGAAGAAGTTACTTTGAAGGCATGTGATGATAGGAAGGACAGAATTTTACTAGCTAGCAATAAGCACTTGGAAAACAACTGAATCACAGCTAAGTTACAGAAAACCAACTAGTGCTAGGGGTAAATATTAAAAAAAGAAAACTCAAAGCAGACTCTAAGTCTGTAAGACTTCAAGGGAAGGTTTGGATTAAGCATGATACACAGTTTAGAGTGTTGATAATGCTTCTTCAGAAAAGATGCAAAAACTGGTTTTACTTTTTCTGAAATAACCTAACTCAGAAGCCCTTATTATACTCTTGAGTGTCAGCAGATCTTCCATTCATTTAGCACCAGTTCTTTGGCTTTATCACTTTTCAGAACAGAACCTGGAGTGGCTTAAATTAAGCCAAAAATCATGTGCTTAAAGTTTTCATGTGCTGTGCCTGGGGAGATGTCAATAACATCTAACTTCTAGAACCAATTCATAAATGCTGCTAAAAACTGACATCTCCAGAGATTAAACATTGTGTTTGTTTCAGTAGCAACTTGATGCTACACAACTCTAGCATCTATGTTTATTTAATTAATTTCTAACAACATATTCCACTTTTATACATAACAAGTGGGTGGATTGTTTAACTGCATTTTCAAAATAAATTTAAGAATAAAACCATGGATGTTGCAGTGTTCTTTTTAAAAGTGTGCTGCACACTTAAAAGAACACCCCAGGAGATTAAAATTCTGCTGTGACACTGGGGCACACATATCATTCTACTGTGACGTGTCAGAGATTACCTGCTTCCGTTCTTTCATTTATTTTTCAGAAGAATGAAGCTTTCTAACCTTGTGGGCTGCTTTTAGTAACTGACACGTAAAAGAACATCTGCAGCAAATATGTTCATATTTGAGTATATCATAGGTGAGATTTAGAGACAGTCTTCTGAGGGCAGCAAAGGTTTCTGGTGTTCTTTTTAAACACAAATATTGCTAACATGTCATGTCAGCTGACAAATACGTGGTCAGATATTTGACAGGGAAAAATAACACTGCATTTAAAAATAAAAAATAGAACTGGAATGTGAAAAAAATATAGACAAGGCACACTTAGATCAGGACCAAGAATATAGTTTTGATGAAATTACAGAAATATTTTTAATTGTCTCCTGTAAAACCTACTTGTGTTGTAACAATCCTTGCATTGGAATCATTAACCCCATGTCAGATGATCCTTGATGTTAAAGAGCAGTAATGCAGAAACAGAACCCAGCATAGTCCTGGCACTGCAAGGACAACTGCTGCTGAAAGAACTTGAAAACCAAGACACACTTTGGCAAAACTGTCATTCAAAGTGACAGATTTATGTAGACAATATACATTTTTCATATTTACTTCTTCTGACATTGCTGAATTATGAAAAAATTCCACAATGCAACTTAACTAGGCTCACCTGACTAGACTAGGTTTTAGTTGCCCATTTTAACATTTGTGTTCTTTCCCTGACCCTTATCACTTATTAAACAGCTGGATGCTGTTTTAAAATATAGGAAACCTATTTCCCTACTAACAAAGATAGATTTCAGAAGCATAAACTCAAAATAAATGGGAAACCTTTTATTTTTTAACTACATAGAAAACACCAAGAAAAAATGTATGGCAGATTGATTTATGCTGAGGTTATGGTAAAGACCAAAGCTAATTTCAGATATGCTTTAAGAATTACATTAATTTTTTGCTCCTTTAATAGGACTAAATTATATGCCAATTATCTGCATGCCGTGACAGGACGAGTAACAGCAAAAGGTACAGAAAACAGAAAGGTTCTAACTACAGGGGAGGCAAAACTCAAAAGAATTTACTATATTTGACTCCAAGGGTAATTCTATCTTGTCTTTTAGATCACAGCAAAACAGCATAATATTGTATAACTACAAAGGCAAATATACAACATTTGAAATTATTCAAAAGTGGTAGTAAGGAGAACGAGTCACAAAACTACAGATTTTGCACCTGGGACGAATAATCCTGAGCATCAGCACAGGGTGAAACCAGCTGGGTCAGAAACCAACAGCCCCAAGGGAAAAAATATATGGGTTAGAGTGGATGCCAAGGGCACATCCTCACTGCTCACAGGGCAAACCACACATGGGAATATGTTCATTAGAACAAAAGCAGCAGCAGATCAGTGAGGCTGCACATGGAATCCCCCATCACATTCTGGGTTGCCAAGTCCAGAAGAGATCAGAACACACAAGAGAGGGTCCAGCAAAGAGCTGCTCAGATGGACATGGCCCACAGAACATGCCCAGTAAGAAGAAGCTGAAGGAGCCAGGTTTGCTCTGTTGGACAAAGAGGAGGTCCAGGGAAGATCTAACAGCAGCCTACTACCACTTGAAGGAATCAAAGAGTAGAGAGCTAATAATCTTCTTGAAGTAGCTGCAGAGACTACAGAAAGGACCAATGGTCACAAATCATAGCCTGGAAGTTTTAAATTGTGCAGGGGAATGAAGCACTCTTACTCAGAATAGTTATGAAATGTCCTTGAAACTCTGGAGGTTTTAACTCATCCAAAGACATCACCGACCTGATGTAGTGTTGCTAGCATTCATACTCTCAATGGGAATCAAGGACACAGAGATCCCTCTACAGTTTGTATGGTTCCAGTCAGCCACTTACCACTCTGCCATAATGGTTTTAACACTGCCTTCTAAAAAGATCAATGTTTTTCTTGTCTTCCTGCATTTGCTGGCCATCACAAGCCACTGCAAGTGCAGTAAACAATAGATCCTGCTCAGAACAAAATTCTTGTTTTTATTAAGTCTTAAAGCTAGTAACTTAGTCTTTAATTCAGCACAAACTTATTTTTGCCACATTGTACAATAGAGAAACATAGAAATAAAAATAATCACTTAAATATATACTACTTCTGAAATAAAATTATGAAAGCTCCTGATTAACAGTCCCTCTGGATGACCACTAGAGAACCATCACTATTTTTACTCAGACAGACAATAGGAGAGCACAAGTTCCTTTAGAAATAGAGAATATACACAAATTTTAATTTGCCTCAGATAATTTTGTTTAAAGAATATACCTCAGAATTAAATTCCTGAAATCACATACTGTTTCAGGACTCATGACAAACTGCTTTCAATAAAACATTTCACACGCAAAAGAGAATTTTAGTGCTGCCTCAGAAAGCAAAATGGCCATGTAATTTTGTGGGAGGCCACAATGAAGCCTGGAAAAAACAACTGTAAAAAAAAAGCCAACTGGTGTAATGCATTGGCTAATAAGCCCAAGAGCAAGGATACAGAAGATTATTGCATACTTGTTTTTCTAGACCTAGCATGATATAGGACACCTCTTCCGTGACAAAAAGGCACAACTTTCCTGCAACCTCATCAAATCAGTAACAAAAAAGAATTCAGATTTCATTTCTACCCCACATGAAATGGAAAACACTATGAAGGGGAAAGAAGCATCATCATAAACATGTGGGGTTTGGACCTTTAATAAAGATGTGGTGACTCTGTACCTTCAATAAATCCAACATTTGTTTTGTTAGTAAGTAGAAAACACTTAAATCCCAGAACAGTAAGCAAAATAGTTTAAGTTCACTGACTTGAAAAAACAGTCTTTTATGCTACACAGACCTAAAATAAATACTTAAAAGGAACTAAGAATATGCCACTATATCTTGGTTTTCATTTTCCTTCAGATAGAAGTGCTAGAATAAACATTCATACTAGTTTACATTGCTGTGTTTTTTATGAGGTTAATAACTGAACTGCCAATCAAAACCTGTATAAATACAGCAGTTAAATACCCTCTGCTTTAGAGGCACTTTTATTTACAAGAAAGCTAGCCAAGATTTCTAAAGGACTGCATAGTCTGGTTTGCTTTGATCTCTTAAGCACAAGTTTCTTTATACCTCTTGTTTTGCTATTTATTACACTCTTTGTGTGATCAGGAATGGAAAGAGCACCTGCATAGAACAAAAAAAAAAAAAATCAGGAAAAGTGTGACTTAAGAGGAATACTTATGCAACACACAGATCAATGAAGTAACTTGTGAAGAGCACTTCTACAAGAACACTTTTGCTGTGATGATAAAGAAGTATGCATACAATGGGCTCAGAATAAAAACAGGGGACCAGCATTTAACCCAACATCACAGATACAACCCCATACCTACAGCAACACATTAATCACCACTCAACTTTAATACACATAGACAAAGTACCTTTATATATATGAATGTATGTAAAACTATCTAAAACTGAGTTGAATTATTTTACATATAATTACTATTAACAAACTTTTTTTTAGGACATTGAACTGTGCATATGAGTATATGTACATACAAATATATGTACACAAAAAGATGTAACTAAAATTAAGAGATATGCATATATGTATCTAGAAAGTTTCCAAGAAACTTTCAACCACTGTCTATAACACTATTATCTTTAATCTCTTACCACAAATTTAGCATTGTAAATTTCAGCTCCAATAATCCACACTTTCTCTCTGGTGGTATTCTGTGAGGCATAGCTGCTTTTTACTTAGCATAGTTAATGAATAAGGGATACGGATAATATGCACAGATCAAAATAGAATAATTACCTCCATTCATACTAATGAAAACTTTTATCACTACAGGAAAAACTAAATTACCTACTCATGTGGCTAGTTTACACTGATTTTTGTTTTATGGAACGAATTTTATTCACTTGTTAGAAACAAACATTACCATTATGCCCCTAATTTATTTAAAGCAAGTTAATGAACTGGAGTTACCTTGGGCCAGCATATACAGTTTAAGGATGTCTCACTTTGGGTAAACTCATTCAGGTCATTTTACCACATCTTTCATCCTTCTATTTTCTGGTTCTGACTTAAGACAGGATGTTATGAAGATACTCCCTGTTCAGGAGAACAGAGATACACGTTTGCACAGCAATGATTTAACTGTGTTTTAGGCCCCAGAAATGTGACTGTGATTTATGTGGGTTATTGCTTTTCTGACTCTGTATAGACAAGGTAAGATCTTGAAGTAAAAATGGTTCTGTAGATTTCAGGTATTTTATCAAAAAGAGAAAGACACACACTGTGCTCCTAAAACCAGCAGAAATCATACAGACAGGAGTTTCTTCAGCCTCGAGAAGAAAAATCCCTATTTTCTGCTACAGGGGATTTTAGAGTTTTAGTTTAGACCTGCAAAACAAACAGAGTAATTAAGGAAATAACACAGAGGGAAACAGATTTGTTTAGGAGCTTGTTTTCAGTTTGTTTCTGTTTCTGCACAGAACTTTCATAAATTTTACCTTCAACTTACAAGTTAATAGTACCTTATCATCATTATTCTTGCTATAAAGGCACTTAGGGAGCCTGTTCAAAAAAATGTTTAAACAAGCATATTGTTATTGAACTATTAATCAGCAAGCCGTAATGGTTATCTGAGTCAGCCTGAACTTTTGCATGTTTTCTTGAGACACTTCTAAGATTAAGTCTTCTAAATCTGTCAAAGTCAATAAAAAAAAAGAGAGACTGAGTATTAAAAACAAGAAGTTGAACAAAATAAATGTGGCCTATTTTTGGCACACAGAAGGGCAAGGGGTTTTTTTTTCCTTAACAAAAACAACCCCCTCACAAGGCAATGTACTGCAACAAATCCTTAATAACTACTTTGAAAGCATTCACCAGAACAAGTGAGGTGCCATGGAAGGAACAGGCTGCAAAAAGTGATACAGAAGGAACCAGAGGAAAAGCACCAGAGGCACTGAAATGGCTCAGTCACCTCACAAAACCCCACTGTCAGTGACACACTATTCCAACTGGAGAGCTGCAACAGGCCAATGCTGCCAGAGAAAATCCGCTAGGGAATCACAAATGGGATCCAAGCTCAGCAATCCCAAGCCTTGCCCAGCACACAGGCCAGAGGCACAGAGCTCAGAGAGGCCAGTCCTGTGAATGGAGCCATACGTGCACATCCCTGCTGGAGCCAGCACGAGAGGCTCAGCCTTCCTGGAGCCACGGCCCCGGTCACCACCGCTAACATGGAGCTGGTGCTCAGCTGGCACATGGGAATTCTGCCACTGGTGTGTCTCCATGCTGGCACCGAGCATTTAAGGGCTGGAGTCACTGTGAGCATCCCCTCCGGGCGCTCACCTAAGAGCTATCCCATTTTACCACTCTGATGTGCCACTACAGCCTGACCACGTTAGTACCACCGATGTTTCTTTTGGCTTACCGCAAAACAGGACTGGCCACTCCTCTGTGGGCAACGCTCACCCATCCCAAAAGTCCTACAGAGCTTAGCATGACCCACTGAAAATGTCTAACAAGCTTGCTGTTAAGGTTGACAAACATCCTTGATGTCAGACAGACTTTTCAGGTGCTAAGTTAGAAATACTGGAAGTGTTAGCCTGTCAGGAGTGGGATTCGTAACAGGAATCATGTATATACAATGCAGTCTATGTATTTGAAGCTATAACTCAAGAGGAGCTTAGAGAAAAGAAAGATAATATCAGATTGATTTAATCTAGGAAATAATATTACGAAATGTGAGGTTTGCATGGGAACATTCACTTTTTAGTGATTTCCTCTAACTTTTCACAGCGTTAAATGTGATTCTTTATGGTCTTAAAAACCTTAACATTAAAGAAAAAGCATATAATTTAGAAGATAAAATAGACCAACTTAAGTGTTTTTAGAAGTTAATTTGATTTCACTCAGTGACCTTCAAGTGTGCGAGCAACCACTTACTGAGAAGTGCTGAACACTCAACTTGCAATAAAAACAAGGAAAGCAGAGGGCAGTCATGCAGGGCATCTTCATAACCTGTTAACATCTACATAGTTTTCAACTTATTGTAATTAAAAGATAAGTTTCCCCCTTGCAGAGTTTGAAGTCATTAACATCTATTGACAGCTATAAATTAAAATAAAGACAATGTAGACAGCAAGAAAAGTTTTCTTTCTTTACAAACAGATCTAAACCAACACTGAAAACATGGCAGCATTCATACTCCAATTCCAGGCAGCATGAGTATTAACTCCACAGAAAATCTGTGTTGACAACATATGCATTATCCCTTCACTACACTATAAATACATAGGAGCTTCCCTCCTCCCAAAATGCAAATATATACATATATACACTAGTTTTGAAATGTAAAAATCATCAGGTTGCACAATATCATCTCAGCCTTGCTTAAAACCCTGTTTTTTAATTTAAGAGTTGAAGTTTTCCTTCTTGAAACCTCCTCCACCAAAGGTGAGAAGCAGAGGGAATTTTCCCACTTCCCACTCTTTCTTTTAATCCCAGCCTATACCCGAGGCCACTGGTCACTCTTCCTAAGGACTTTGCAACATTTGCATTCCAAATCAAAAAAATTCATTTTCACATAAACCAGGATGATCCTTTTTTATTACCATAAAGACTGAAACTTGTTCTAAGTCAAATGACAAACTGCCTCAAAGGCAATTCCTGATCATGCTTATCCTTTGGGATGGGGGCAAGGGGGAATTTAAAAGAAAAAAAGTCTGAAATACCAAGAATTTGATAAGAAGAGTCTTATTAAATATCTGATGACAAGTATCTTGTTCACTAACGAGCAGTAAATTAGCATTGTACTACAGACCAAAAAGAAATCTGACTTATACATATATATATGTGAAAGTACCACTATTATTACTGGAACTCCTTTGGACAGAAAATAATTCCTCTATGATGAGAAATTTCATTTCAAAATTAATTTCAGCTAACTGCACATGTAAGTTATTTTCATTTTCAGGTCTGCATTAACTATCATAATACACATATAGGTTCATATCAAGACATCCTAATTTTTTATGTGACACTGGAAACTACAATCAACTACAGCAAAAATCTACTGTAGACGATTTGCAATCTGTAGCAATACTAAGACAAAAAAGAAATGACCATGAAAGAAACAGAACTATGAAGCACACACTGCACTCCAGCTTCTTCAAAAGTGCATGGAATGAGCAAATCTACATTGCAAATTGACTGCACAAGAAAAAAGAAGTGGCTATTTAATCAAAAAAGTCATTGGCGTACAGAACTCCTTGCTGTCCAAAGTCCCATTCAATCAATTCACATTAAACCAAGCACAGTACTCAGGTCTTCAATGGGCCCCTCGGGGTGGTGCCTCCAAGAGAGCTGCAGAGGAACTTTTTATAAGGGTCTGTAGGAATAGGATAAGAGAGAGTGGCTTTACACTGACAGAGGGCAGGATTAGATCAGATATCAGGAAGAAATTCTTCACTGTGAAGCACTGGAACAGGTTGCCTAGAAAATTTATGGATGTCCTGGCCCTCAAAGTGTTCAAGGCCAGGTTGGATAGGGATTTGAGCAATCTGGTCTAGTGGAAGGTGCCCCTTTCCCTGGCAGGGGCATTGGAACAAGCTGTTCTTTCAGTTCTCTTTTAACTGATGTCATTCTATGATGCCAGAGCAGGCAGAGGGAGGATGTGCCTGGAAGCTGAGACTCTCTCCTGAGTCACTGCCGGGCTGGAGGGCAGATCCCAGGGCACAGTTCAAGTTCTGAGCAGCAGTGGGGCTGGGGGACAGCTCACAGCTGATCCCACCTTAGCCAGGCAAGCCAGGATGCAGGAGGCACAGCAATATGAAGTGTCTCAGTGCACCAACACAAACACCTGTGCTTTGAAGGGCTCAGAAAAGGGGGGGTATTTTCTCTAAAGCACACCATGATGTGTCTGTGCAGAACACACTTTCTGTAACCAACTATCAACGGGCACAATGCAAAGACTTCTTTCCAACCTTCCTCAGTACTTTGAATTTATCTGGCTAGAATTACATTCCAAGTCTTGTAGATTTTAAATTATCATAGCATTTAAGAAAATTGTATTGCCAAATCAAGTATATGAAACTAAACCCTCTGTAAGAAAGTGCTAACTGGGCCATTTTACAAACGCAAATTCTCTGAAATTCAGAACATCATTTAGCCAAATACACACCCTTACACCTATATACAGACACCATCACACACACTTGCAGCAGCATTAGAAGTTTTGATACAGTCTTCCTCAGAAAGTGAAAAGCCAGAGGAGTTCTAACTTTATTTTCCCTAGAAGAAAAAGCTCAACATGGATAGTTACATGGACCACTGTAAAGAGCCTTCACACAACTCCTCTCTCTTCTACTTGCAAGACTGCAAACAGCTGTTATTTTTTCACATATTAATTTTCCAACTCATCATCTTTTTCATCTATGCTAAAATTAAAAAGATGCATCAATACTTCATGTTCCAGCAAAGCTTTCTGAAAGTCTACACAAACCACCCCAACTCTATCAGTATTATAGGAACTCTTTCTGAGAAACCAGTCAGAAAGTCCATCCCTTTTTAGAGAGATGCCCAGAACAACCCAGTAATAACCTAATTCCCTGCTGACACAAAAATGACAGATTTACCCTCCTAATCTGAAGCCTAGATTAGGAAACCTAGGCAGAGTCCTAATGGGAGAGTTGGTCTCTGGACAGACTGTCCCTTAATGTAAACAGAACATCCTCAAGGCAACAGAACAAGCATTCTAAAGCCAGGTAACTTTCACAAAAGCTCCTATAGATTCAAGGTGTGAAAATGCCAGTGTGTCACAGACACCTTTTCATTAAAATCCTTTCATTAGGATTTTCCCTGCTGAGAAGGTTCAGCAACAAGATGTAAACAATGGTTATCTGCTGCTGTGGAATGCAACAGGTCCATCTGTGATTGGCCCATCTTGGATGATTATAATGAATGGCCAATCAAGGCTGAATTATCTCGGACAGAGTCTGAGACACCTGGCTTTTGTTATCATTCTTTTCTATTCTATTCTTAGCTAGCCTTCTGAGGAAACCTTTCCTTCTATTCTTTTAGTATAGTTATAATGAAATATATATATACATATATCATAAAATAATAAATCAAGCCTTCTGAACATGGAGTCAACATTCTCATCTCTTGCCTCATCCAAGAACCCCTGTGAACACTGTCACACCAGTGCTTTGGAAGTGGGGAAAAAATTACTTGGTTTTAATAGATGAATTTTGTTTGAGCAAAGCACTCCTGGAGTTAAAGCTCCAGAAGAGAAGCAGCCAAGCACAGCTGCACCCAGGGATGAGGCTGCAGGGAGCTGTGCAGTAATGGTGACACCTCGTGGTGCCAAACCACAGAAACACAGACCTCTCTCTTTCCAAACACAGCCCACCTTATACCCACCTGTGGGGCTCCTGCAGAGACAGGAGCTACAAATCAAATCTCTGCCTGCTTTCACACCGCCTGTATCTCACAGACCTGTCTTAAGAAGTGTCCTCCTAACCCCTGTGCAGTTTTGACAAGCACACATGGAAAACAGCAGAAGTGATTTCACGCAATGTTTAATGCACAACCACTAAATGAACTGATGAAGAAAGGAAAGTCAGCCCAGCTTTAACATCTTTTGGTTAAAATGAATATAGAGAAATTACTGTAAACAAAAGTTTCAGAGAAGCAAGTCAACAGGGCCAGTTACATAAAAATTAACATTGTCATTAAAAAATTTAATTGACCACCATAAAATATTCCTTTCCTTTGTTCTGGTATCTCCCATATCCACCAGAAGCTCAAATGCATTACTTTCTGCACCTTCACAAACAGAAATCTCAGATTCCACAGATCATCACACTGCATGCATTTAAGAAGTCACTTTGCCTCCCCACTGCAGAAGTTAGTGCCAAATTTTTCCCAAAGATACAAGTTTAAAAAAGCAGGGTGTCTCTTTCAGTAAGTGCTCAATATAAAAACTAAAGGAAAAAAGCAACTTTAAATGCTGTTATAAAACCAAAGTAGGAAGGCAAGAAGTGAAAAGCACTTTTTATTGCTCTGCTTGAGCTTCAGGAGGATTAGAGGAGTGAATTTAGAATTGACTTGGGTATGTGACAAAACAAGAATAATTTCATGCAGTACAGCAGCTAACATTTCAAATTGTTTTGGGGAAAGAGTTATTTTCTAAGGGAAATCTCCCTCCAGTTTCCCACCCGTATTTCTTCCTCATGTTCATACATGCACAGTAACTAAGTTTTTGAAGAGACACCTGAAATCAACTATTTCACACAGCTAAAGTGGCATCTATGTAGCATCTAAAAGATAACAGATCAGTATCATCCCAAGACAGTATCATCTAGTTTTCCAAAATATGCATGAAAAATTTATTAGTTACACGGATCAACAGTAAGTAACCACTATAAAAAGGGTGGAATTTCTGAAGGTAAATTGTAACAATTGCCTTCTTTCAGAAATTGCATGCCTTGCCTGTGATGTGAAAATCCATTAGGAATTTCTGAAATGGTTACCATAATATCCATACCATGACCACTCTACAGCCCCACGGGCTTACCCAGGAATACTTTTTAATGAGTTTATTCTACATCCAGGGTTATTTTCACATCCCTCCTAGAGCAGAAACCTCAGTTACAGAGAGCAGGGCATGGATATGCTTCATTTGCTGAAAAAGCTAAAGGAAGAGGCCCAAAGAAAACATAGGGGTCCTTGTGCAGTAACTGGAGGGTGCAAAGAAACTGGAATGCTCAGGACTGGGGAGTTTTTAAGAGTCAGAGGAGAATTGTTTTTACATAAAGTGAAATAGTAAGGGATTTGAAGCAGGACTACAGAATCCAAGGCCAGTATCCCTTGGAAGAGAAATAGCTCTGCAAGCTCCAATTTTTAGAGCTTGGAGGAAAGAGGTATGACAGTGTTCTAGAGCAGGAAGACTAAAGGGAAAATCAAATAAGTAGGGGTGAAATTAACTCCAGGCCTGCTCTAGAAGGACGTGAACGCATGTGTAACCACTGTACCTCTTCTCCTTTACCCCCTTTCTCTTTGCTCTCAAGAGCAATAGGTCTGGTTTGTGACCATGAGAGCCCCTGGCTTTGGGAAGAGTGACTGGTAGCAAAACCTCCCAGCCACATTCCACTCCTGTTAAATTGCACCTGAGTACAAATTAACTCTGTGTTTAACAACAGATATTTTTGGCCCTACCACTTACCTCTTGGCAGCACGGTTTATGCACAGCTAGATGTTCTTGTAACATCGTGATTCAAATATATCCATAAAGCAAGCAACATTTCCAAATTGCTGTTGGCTAAGGTCATGTTTTGCAAACTTCTAACTGATACCAAGTGAAGCTTACCTATTTTTTTTGGAATTTTCATCTCTCTCTCTTTTAACTCCAAAAATTCTTGTAATCAGAGCGCTAAAAAGAAGCGTAGATGAATTTCGTACCTAGAGGAAAAAATAAGAACTATGCTTGAAAAATCCCTTTGAAACGTATGATTTTTTTTAAAACATAGCCATTAATGTACAGTCAAAAAAAATAACAGCTGAGTGAAAAGCATGCTACAGGTCAACATAGGAAACTATTAATTCAGAACATCCTTCCAATGAAGATGGTACAACTGGAAAGGTCAGGTTCTTTGGAGATATCTATCTTTATTATAAAGAACACATCCAGATTTTCAGTGGTTCAAAGCATTCACCCTTATGCAGAGCAGATCATGAAGTGTTCTACCTGAACGTGCCATATGGGATCTTCAATTCAAGAGCAAAGTAACAGTGAGAATGAATGCAAATGCACTTCTTACTAGCTAAGTGCACTGACTCAAAATTTAACAGCCAGAGAGACTTTAACCTATAAGGTAATCTTTGTCCCTACTTTTTGTAGACATCAGCACTTCAAACTAAGAAAAATTAAACAAAACCAAAAAACAAGACCAAAATTATGACTTTTTTGCCGGTCTACATTATTTTTTACTGTACCTTAAAATATTACATTCCAGAAATTGTGGTACTGCTATTTATAAACATGACCAAAGCTTCACTGAACAGGACCACTCTATATCCTGGTAAACTAGAGAAGCAAAATTAAGAATTAACTTACTGCCCAGACAGGTGACATAAACCCTAGAATTGCTGCTTTAATTCCATCTGCAACATAAGGCATGATGTTTTCCCCTAAACGTGTATCCCTGTACAGTGCCCGGAGGATATTTAAAGCATGAACCTGTGGTGGGAGAAGAAATATATGAAAAATATAGATTCATTAGTAAATATCTTAAATTTCATTTATGTAATTACAACAGTAGTAGAGGATGCAAAGCAGAAACAATCTATATACACATTTACAGCACTTTATTTCCATATTAAATACAAGCAATACCACTGCTTAAAAATGCATTAAAATAGTGCTGCAGTAAACACTGTTAATAGCAGTTACAGTTTAAAAATATATTCCTCTAACAACTATAGTCCAGGCATTGCAAGTGAAGGCCAACATTCTTTTATCCTTAGCTTATCATGGCTGTAAAAATAACCTTTGAAGTTCAGAATAATCTTTTCCAACATTCTTCACATGCTGTGGATACTGTGAGAAAAAATAAACTACAGCTCACAGGAGGGCAATATTAAGCTAAAACTGACAGCCAGGCTTGCTCTGCCATGTGGAGCATTTTCTGACATTTCTCTACCCTCTGTAAGGGAAGGTGGTAATACATGTAGCTTCACAGACTTTGACAAGGCTACATAAATTTATACCAGCAGAAAATCTGGCAGAGTCATTAGGACATCCTTCTGTGTATTGGGAAAAAATTATAGCTTGCACTTACAAACCGACAGAAAGTAAATGACAACATGTTGAAGATAAAGGTCTTGCCTTTAAAATAAGTTTTTTTAGTATTCCAAATGTATGTACTTAAGTTTTAGAAGTTACTAAGTATGACAAAAATCAGTTTTCATGTAGTGTTTTACTATGAATCATGCATAAATAACTCATTTATTTACTTTAAATGTAAGCAAAGCTTGCTTGTTCAACTACAAACTTGCAAAAAGGAAGTTACTTATCTATCTGTTTAAAAATATACTCTAGGCAGTAAATTGCTCATATATGACTTCATTGGCTGTACTAGAAAAAAACTATGGAATTATGCCCAATCCACTTTTTAGTATGTTTTACAGTTAACTTTGTAACCTCTACACATGCAAAGCTTTTAAAATCTAGCTATAGACAGTAAGAACAGAATATCCTCATTAAAAACACACACTCTCCTTAACTGCTTGAAATGGTGTAAACACACTTTTGACATTTGCCTTTTGATGAGAGGCTGAATTTTACCTGTGGAATCACACTTAAAGATTCATTCAAAGGTGCAGCCAGAGATATCAATTCTTTCATTGCCATTTTCAGCAAATCTGTTTTGCCCCTCTTTGGTTCTGATGCCAACAAAGCCTATAGAAAGGAGAAAAAAGTATTTAAAAATCAGGTGCTTCTAGCCATTATTCTGCACTACCAGTTCTTCTCTCATTCCTGTATTTACCATATCAAGGCCTAGCTTCTGACCATACAGAATGACTAAGAAAAATTAACAAAAAATGAAGTTTCAGTTTCAACTCAGCTTTGTTCAAAGCTTGTCAGCATACAAATCATAGCATTTTGGACAGCAAAAGTATCTGCTGTTCTACATATACTTACATTTCCCAGTATGGATTTTTTTTAAGGTTAATAACATCTATATGAGATGACAAGGGCTGGCCAAATAATAAATTCTGGTCTGCAACACAGGATAAAACAAGCAGCACATTTTTGAAATAAGGGAAGAGATACATCCCTCTCCAAACAGTATTTCAGTGGATTGGACATCCAGCTGAGATGAAAATACTCTAAATTAGTTCTCTAAACTTCAGGACTGAATTCAGAACAGCCTCTCTCTTTATCTAGTAGTTCCTGTTGAATTTTTCCAAGTTGGGACAAATGTATAATCATAAATCATTTATTACCAATAGAAGATTATTATCTATTTGTGCTTTGGGGCCTAGAGTCTGTTCAGCATCAGTAAGAACCAAATGAATTTCAGAGTTTAGGCAGAAACCCAAGAGTAGTTTCTGTCAGTTTATCAGTATCATTAATGATAGGAGAAACAGAGGTAAGGTGGGGAAAAAAAAGGTGTTCATGAAGTATGAAAGAGAGGAGAATGACCTGAAGACTAAAATTTCATAATGTTAAAGCTGAAAATCATATTTTCCCACCCACTAACTGGAGCTGCACCTTTGCACTATTCAGTAATAGCATTCTATTTTAAAGAGGTCATGGAATGGTTATAACCTAAAAAATTACATATTCTCATTAAAATAGATGTATTTAAGTTCACAAGAACACAGCACAGGATGTAAGTAGCAAAGAGACCACACTGCAGTAATAAAATAACCTTCTTTTACTGCTGTTAGGATACACATTACAGCTCATATTTTATTATCTAAATGCCACAAGGCATTGAAGGTTCAACTCATTTTACTGAATCTATGGACACATTCAAAACTATTTCCAAAGAACACTACCACCTCTGTTTACTATAAAATTACAGTATGAAAACAGTTTATTTCAGACTAATCCCAATGTTAATTTTAAACTTTGCTGTTAATTGACTAAACTCTGTACTCTTCCAGAGCTGTCAAAAAGCAGCCTCTGACCTATTTATCCACAATGCAAGCTTTGCCCTATGGAGTCAGTAGGCCAACTGCAGACTACACATGCAGTGGGATATCACTAGGTCCTTCTAGTCCTTACAGTAACCTAATTTTTTTACATAAAAGACTGATTCAAACATGCTGCTTTTCCCCCACATTGTCAAGATTAAAACCAGATAATGTCCATCAGATTATGTACAGTACACTGTACAGTACACTGTGTGGTGTGAATGGGGAAACCAGAAGACATGAAATCACCAAATTCCTTCTGCAGACAATTTACTCTTAGAAGTGAGAAAGATATTTAAGTGCTGAAACTGAATAGGAAAAATGTCTCTAAAACCAGTGCCCTACTTCTGATCTCTGCTGCCTTGGACACACATCTAGCAAAGCCAGGAGCAGGCTGTGACTGACATTAGAGGTCAGACAGAAGCTGGCTGCCTCAACTTTCTCAGGGCAAACTCAGAGTGGAAAACAAGCAAGATGAATTATTCTGGCAGGGAGAGCTTGCTCCCAGCAGTCCCTCAGGTCCTTGGAACGTGCTTGAGACTGTACTTCAGAGAGTGGAGAAAGTTACAAACCATACTGTTACTCTTGGACTCCTGTCTTAGAAAACTGGTTGAAAATCAAGATTATGGAGGTTAATTTAGGGGAAAGCAAATATGGCTGCTTTAAGGAACAAAGGAATGAAAATAGGTGAAGTGTAATCTGCAAAACCAACTCTGCAGTGACTGACCCCACTAGGATGTAGATGAGGTGCTGCCTACTAATGTGGGGCACTCAGCAAGAAGTGACACTTCAAGCAGACACAAAACACTGCCATCCTGCCATCAGTTCTGAACTTGGCAGAAGTCAAAGGGGCTGGAGCTGAAGGCAACACAGGGGGTGGGAACAATGTGGGAGCATGGCCCCACGTTCTCAGATAGAAGTCTTCAGTAATGTACTCCTTCATTGCACTTGAGACTCCAGTCAACACCAGTCAGTGTGACACTATTACTTGTGCTTTATTGCTGGTGTGTGGCCTTCCCAAGTTCTTTCCAGTCTTTAACAGGCCACCATTTTACAATTCTGTGAAGGTCTATTCATATTCTACTACTTCACACTGAAGCAGCACATAGTTAAACCCTTATTTAATCTGTGAATTAATTTGTGAATTTGCTAGAATTATTACAGTTGTATCACAAAGTCTAAACACAGTCTTTAGAAATGCCCTTGAAATGTACCACAAGCCAAAAATCTCAACAGTCAATTGAACTGAGATGCCAAACATAGCTTAATTACAAACAAATTCTTGGTTGCACAAAGGCAGTAAAAGTCTGTATTAAAAAACCCAAATAATTATTTGATCAAAAGGGGTTGAAGTGGGAAAAATAAATATGTAATTTCCTTTTTTTTTTTTTTAATGTCCTTTCTGGAGAATATATTTAAATCAGAGGCAGTGACACAAGTTGGTACCTGTATGTAGAATGGAATTCCTGCACTCCGTCGGGTTGCACACAGTGTGGAAGAAGGATCACAAGATTTGATTTCTTCTAACACACAGCTTAGCCAGTGCTCTGGCATCTTGTGCAGACTCTCACTGTTACATCTACATCAAACAGATACAGAAGAAACATGAAACAAGTGAATAAAACAAGGACAAAGTCAAAGAAAGCATTGAGCAACTTGAATAAGTATTTCTTACTGTATGTTAACATCTCCAAGCACATATACAGATTTTTATTATGAAATCAGTTTAAATTTAAACAAAAGTGGACATTTTTTCCAGTGTTGGTACAAATAATATTAACCCTATTTATTAAGTGCCACTAGCAAAATATATTTAACTGTACAGAAAACAAGATTCTGTGCTTTGCTGCAACAAGTCTCTTCTGCCAAAAATTATTACCATGTTCTGGAGAAAAAAGGCAAGGACATATGCACATCAGCCACTGTGTAGGAAGTGACACTTCACAAATTCATATCTCTGCTGCCACACAGTAGCTGATGTGTGCCCCTTTATGCTATCTATTATTGGTGTTTATAAACATACAAACTGAAACTGAAGCCCCTCAAAGTAAGTACACATTATGTAAATGACCCTGCAAGCCTCAGAGCAATGGAAGGAATTAAAAACAAGACATAGTGCTGTTTTCAATACTAAGTCAGTCAAACTTTTCATAAAGCACCTCAATTGCTCTCCTATCATCAAATACTCCTCCTCTGCAGTTATAAAACTCAGCATTGCCTGAAAGCAAACAACTTCCAAGGACAAGGAAAAACTCAAATCTACTTCAATTACTGGTGCTGTTCAGTTCAATAAAATGTACCACATTCAGTGTGCAACACCAGCCCATTAATCTTATGTCAATGTTCCAAAAGGCTCATTCATTGTTACAAAAATTTCTATTAACAGGACATTGTTATTAAAACCTGTCACACTGGTTTGATAGGTGATTAAAAATAGAAGAAATAATTCACCACTGTGGGCAATACAGCTGCAACTATCTCAACCATGCACGACTTGCCTTACCTAAAAATATAAACTATAATTAAATTCATGATGAGGTAGTGAGACCTATGGTAAGACTACAATCAAGTTTTCTACCTGGGTGACTGAAATAAAGAATTTAAAAGCAGAGGTAAAAGGCAGCAGGTACTGGTGTGAAAACCAACATCTAATGGAAGGTCTACATATACTCCCTTCTTCATCCTCCTCTTATTAAAGCATGTCTAAAAAACCTGATCATGAACAACAAATCAGGCTTTAATCTCAAGTGAAACACTCTTTTCCTTCTACAAAAAACAACAGAAAATTAGTAATGCAGAAACCTGAGGTCACAGGAAGTGCCAGACAGGTCAGCAGAAGACACAGGACACTTCTTACTCTCCAGTAATTCCTGCAGGATTTCCACCACATTTCCTACACTGCTGCCAGGCATTCTCCCCATTTTTTAAGGGCAGCACCTCTTCAAAAGGGCAGTCAGATGGCAAAGCACCAGTCCAGAGCTCAAGAGGAACCAGGCTTCACAAGCAATTCCTCACCTCATACCATGGCATTAAAGAAAGGCACTCCCTGCCCCAAGCCCATGGCAGGGGCAATAAGATTAACCTGGCAACTCACAGTGAGTTCTCTTTTCCTTAACTACTCTCTTTCTTTTGCTGAAAAGTGTTTGCCTTTGCTTACTTTCAGGATGCATTCCTTTGCTCAGTTTTGGGTACACAATGAGGATACAACTCTAGTACTGAGACCACACAAAATTTCTTACAAATCTCCTCCATGAGTCTCAGCAATTAAGACACTACTTTGCAGTTCTCTTCATCCACATCAACACATTCTGCAAAATCTGCTCCTTCTGATCATGGAGACACCTGGTCTTACCTCCCTAGCTAAGCAGAATTTAAATGTCTCCATTCAATCACTCAAAGAACAGTGCTCATCTCTCTTCAGTATGTTATCTTAGTATTAACATGAACACCCCATGAGAAATACCTACATCTGCTGGAGTGCAGAGAAGCACAAAGTAAAGCATTAAGGAAATATTTAGAATTTGCTGTGTAGCACACTGAATATTTTATTCTTAAGTAAACTGAGGGATACTTCTCCTCTCAGTATTAGTAGAAAGAGGAGAAGCATACTCAAGTCAAATAAACTTCAGACTCCCTTAAAGCCATACTGCTTTGATCTTGCCACAAGTAATTCTACCTTGTTCAGTCACCCACCAATGCACTTTTATTTATTAGAAGGTGAAAGAGTTACTGCTGTAGAGCTAGAAACATTAGAGACTATTGACTTTGCAATGGAGATGACTACTCCCTTCCATTTGGCAGCTCTGTCTCCTTGTGGACTGGCAAGGAGAATATTGTCGTAAGAAGCAGCTGGCCCTAAATTTTAAGAATAATGAAGCTTTACTATATAAAAATTAAGGCCTCAAGATGAAATGTCATTTTCCAGAATGAAATAGTAATTATTTCTACCAGATCAAACAAATATTGTTCATAATGAAAACGCAACACAGTAAGTTGATACACAAATTACTTAAAATGCAGAATATTAAGTGTAATCCACAATTTTCTCTCTGTTCATCTGTCAGTTTAAAAAATTTCATAAACGCCCCAAACCCCTTCTGTGTTCAGTATCACTGAGTACAAAAGCCTGACAATCCTAAGTTAAAGCTGAACTCCTCTCCCTAAGTCATATATCTGTATTTCCTCCTATCAGAAATAAATGGTGTGTTAACAATGGGTCCATCTTGAATTTGGCCTTCCTCGATGCAAGTGCCTTGTGGCATAAACATCACATGAGGAGCAGCATTATTCTACATGTGTATATCTAGAATTCAGTGATTCCAATCACTGTAAGCAGTTCCTATCTAGGGAGAAAGTGGGTTTCTTTCACCATTTTTTTCTCTCTCAACAGGCCTGCAGTATTACTCTTTTTCACATAAGTAATGTAATTCCCATTTTTTATAGACACTATACTGCCCCTGGTACTTCTGAGACCAGAATCTAACCTCAAAAACACATTACTATTCAAGGTATAAGTCTGCTTTTAAGAACAACTCCTCTGAAACTACAAAGTCCTTCCACTTGCATCCTCCTTTTCATAGCATCTACTCTACAAGAAACAAAATTTTCCAGATTATATAGGTGCATTGAGAAGGGTTTGAGGTTTCTCTATGGGCAAAGCAGAGCAGAGAGAACCTTGGGTGGCTTCAAAATTTCAGACAGTATCATTACCCCATATCTGTCTCACACCAAGCAGGAAAAGAAATGGGAGGGGAAACATGAACAGTGTTAAAAATTAATACATCTTCAACCTGAGCAGTGCCTTAACATTGTATCTCATGCTTCCTTATGTCATGTATTTCCTAACACTACAAGCATCTCAATATATAAGAGCAGTGTTTGTCCCCCACTTTCCTTCCCTCCCTTCAACACTCTTTCCTTCACATCTGTGATTATACTTTTAGCAAAAGTTATTTACAATATTGGTAAGTTTCACTAGCAAGTCCATTAGCAATATTTCCATTTTAAAAGTCTTCCTGGCAGATCATAGCAAGCTGGGAAAGCAAAGAGTAGCAGTCACTTCAGAGCAAAAAAAATGAGATAGAAGCAGAGTTGGCTGCTAAGGATTAGCTTTCCCCAAAAGAAATATTACAGAAGACCAGCCACTGAATAGGTACAGATAAGTAATTTTCACTGATACTGACAGATAAAACATTTTTAAAATAAAAGCATGATTTTCATCATGCAGTAAATTACAGCTTCCCACAAAGCTGTTATGAACCTAACTTACTGCATCCCCTAAAATAGTGCTCACCACTATTTAGGTTCCAATCAAACATTTGAAAGTGTCCAAAATAAATTATTCCTAAGTAAAAACATTGCACTGTATGACATTACTCTTCCCAAATCTCACACTTGCATTCTGCAACTTTAGTGAAGCAAAGCACTACCACCATAACTATGCACTACCATTTCAGATTTCCAGAAATCTACCTGATGTCTCAGCAAAGAGATCACTGAATAAAAGAAATGCAAAGCAGGCAAAATGTCATTTGGGAGAGAGAAATGGCTTCAGTAATTACACGAGATTCAAGTTTTCAAGTTTAAACAGATTTCTGACTTTCCTGAACCACCATGTTATCAGACCAAATGAAGATTTTTTAATTTCTCCAGGCCTTTGACAGGAAATACTCTTTAAAAATATATCGCTTATTTCATGGATATGAATGTTGCTTGTTATGTAACTGTATGGTTTTCTGAAGGCGCAGCTGCAGGCAACATTAAGCAGGCATGAAAAAGGGAGCAGTACACTCCCAGAAGGAGTATCAGCAGGGAAACAGAAGAATGGGAACTTGCATATTAGAGCAGACTCAGCAATTTACATCCCAATTTCAAGACAGATCAATTTCATCAGGTTTCTAAGAAATCTCTGCAGAGGAAATATTTTTCTTTCACCACTAACTCAAACAGGTCTGAATACCATCATTCTGTCGAGAAAAAAAGTCTGCTCTTGGTTCTTATAAGGACTGGAGTTTAAGAGTTGTACAGCTAAAAGAACGGTCAGATAAAGACACTGCAGCAAAAAGTCTTTAAAAAAGTGCTTGGCTAGAAATAAGTGAAGGACTATGTTCAATTGGAGTCATTCATACATGCCTGGCACAGTCTTAGTGACAGATTTTTCATTGTGTTTTACAGAAAGAACGAATTCAAGTGTCAGGGATGCTCCTGCACATCTAGAATCCAATCCTGTTCAACAAGGTATCATGCAAAGCTGTACATTATTATAAGCTGCCCCAGACAAAAGCTTTCTCCTCTGGCATTTGCAGACACAGCAGTAAATTCATACAGATTGTGACACACATGCTCCAGGACTGCCCATGAGCCTCTCAGCTATGGAGAGAGGCAGGCCAGCTGAGATTCACTTGCAGAATGGAGCCCCCAGCTGCAGCAGGGGACATGGAAAGACTCCATGACAATCAACAGACCTGCAAGGCAGCTGCATTCATCGAGACTTAATTCCTGCCTTTTGGAGGAGAGTCTCAAAATATTCCTCATGTCCCAGGAGTACCAAATCAAAGAGTCATTTCCTGTTCTGGTATCAGTCTCCTTTCTCCTTTGTTTTAACTACAAATATAAGCCTTGAGACCTGTAGTTCCAGGAAAATATTGTCTTTCGTTGAAATGAATGTACATCCACAGAGCTGCTCTCCAGTTCTTATAAATCTTTTTTCCCAAAGGAACACTTGCTCTGCTTGAAGTATCTTAACTTTAAAAATGCTAGGCAGTATGGATAACCAAAAAAATTGTAACAGACATCTGCTAATTCAAAAGAGGAAACTTCCTTAATTTTGGAGGGCTTTTGTTTTGGATGATACAAACACTTAATGTTTGAATAATATCACTTAATGTTTGAATAATTTTCAGGCAGCAGAGTTCTCTTGGGCTTGGCTCTTCATTTTCCAGCCTAACACAAGGCTGCTGTTAAGTGGATTGTGCTCCATTAAATACAATGGCAGAAAGCAGGAGAGGCAACAAACACATCAACAACTTTTCCAAAATCTAGGCATATTTGCTCTATTCTATTTGCCTCAGCTTTTAAAAGAAATTTTAAAACTGAAAATCAAAGAAAAATAGTGAGTCTGCTATAAACTGACTGCATGTTTTATATGTTTTCCATTATTCCCTGCTTTTTACTTTGCCTTTGCTACAAGGGAGTCCTCCATATTGACTGGGATCAGACCAGTGGGGCTGTACCTGCCTGGATTACCTCCTTTATCCTCCCAAATTGACTCATGGTAGTAAAAGGTCTGTTTGTTTGTTGTTTTTTTTTTTTAATAAACTGTATTACTGTGATGGCCAGACTCTCTCTTCACACTGATAGGAGAAAACTTACATCACCTAAGAACTTTCTTAACCAAGCTTTCATGGTATAGAAGAACACCCCAGTGTTTAAATAAGGAAACAAAATTTTCCAGATGATATAGGTGCACTGAGAAGGGTTTGAGACTAGACTTCTCTATTGGCAAAGCAGAAACAAACTAAGTGTATATAAAACATATGGACAGGCAAGAAGTATTATGTTTCTTTTTTTGAGTAAACAACCAAGAGTAAAGCAAGGTTGTGTGAGCACTCAAACTCCTCAAGCCAACCTGAAATCCCTCAGATTGCTAATACCTGAAAGAAAATAACGTACCTTGGAGAGAGGGATCACCAAGAGAAGCATGGCATGCACTTTACCATCCCTCTGGCACACAGAATGAACACCACCACATGTCAAATACCATTATTGTAGCAGTGCTGCTACACAGATGCAGCAGCCTCACCCAGCATCCTGTAGCAGAGACCTAGCCTCAGCTCTGCTGGGAAAATCATCTGAAGGGGCACACAGTGCACCTGATCAGCCAGCCAGTCTGTACTAGAAGCACCAAAACTGTTTCCAATATGAAATAAAGAAGAAACAGATCTGCACCTCAAACTGGCTGAGGTGGGGGAAAAGGGGAACATTGGTTACTTAACCTAGCATTGGTGTGAAAATAAGGTACTTGAAATTAAAAATCTGTCTCTCATATTAAAAAAAAAAAAAACCCACCCAAAAAAACCCCACCAATCTCTACCTAGACAGTAGAAATTTTAGTTTGTCTTATTAAAAGATGGATGGGATATAAACACTGTATACCACAAAGAAATATAACCAGCACTTGAAATCAGTAGCTAAGCATGTAATGGAAATTCCAATGATCTTGCCCAGACCTCAGGACAATTCTGTCCATTTAGTTCTTCTAGGAAAGGATAAAGTTACAAGGGGAAAGAAAAAAGCCAGAGTGCATATCACACCCTGTGATGCACTGTCAGGTAGTCTTCCAAATGTCACTATAACCAACTCTGTGACAGGTAACAGAAGTTTCCAAGAAAATGTCCTGGCTAAAGCAAAAAGTCTGGCATACATTTTCATAAAGGACCAGAAAAAGGGAGTGAAATGGAAGAATTCTACACTCCTACTTTTCCCAAGAGCTTTTAAGAGCTGTTCAGGAAACTAAGATGCCAGAAATGAAGAAAAATGCAGCAAGCATTATATGTGTGTATCATTTTTCAATGCCTAAGCACTATCTCTAACTATAAGTATTGTAGTCTAAGTCACAGACATCATGTAACTGTAATAATCGTGCCTACACCAAACTTAAATAAAATCCACATGAAAGCAAGGATCTGCCTGCACAGCTCAACTTCAGGGTCAATGCCAAAATTGGTTAAAACTTGTATTAAAAACAGAGTAAGTTGTCCATCCTCTACCTGGAAAGCATTTCTGTGAGTTCCACGAAGCCAGCATATGCCAATTCAAATGCACCCCTGTGCCTTGATTGCAGCAGATGATGTTTAAAGTAATCACCAATATTTTTAACCTAAAAAAAGAAAAAAAATTACTAAGCCATTTGAAATTACATACACGTAATTTATTTATATATGCAAAATATTTTGCAGTTCAAAGCAACAATCCTCCCCCTGGTTGGAAGGGTCACTGGTACAAGCAAAAAGCAGCTAGAAGTCCTATAATAAACACCCACTTACTGTAATGATAACAAATATTATTTATTTAGGGGTAGTTCTGTGTTCTTTCAAAAAGTCCAAAATATAAAGGACATGAAATTGGTTATTTGTCTGTGATGGACATAACTCAGATTTTAAGAGAAGAAAGGGACAACTCTAATTTTGAGGGGAAACAAATGCAGATTCCTTCTTGTTTGCCTAAACTCTTGCTAAAAACACCAAAGAAAATGTCAACTAAAGCACAACAGCAGAAAAAAAATCTTAAACTATTTAAGATATGAAATTCAAATTCCAAAAATTGTACCAAAGGGAAACAAATCTACATTAGATTAGGTAATACATATATAAATAGCAATTTCTAACATTCCAGAATTCTGCATAATTGCTGTTGACTATTAGAAACAATTTTAAAATGAAGATCATGTTGGAATGTGAGCTATTTTTAAAAACATTAAAATTGTAAATGAGATACCTAAATTTTCACTTGTAGTTTATTTTCTAGAGCTCTATTACAACACAAAGTTTTTAAATCTGTTTGGAAGTTTACAGATCCACATAATCTCATTCCAGAAGGTTAGGCTGTCTTTTAATAGGGTTTTTTCTTTTAATTCTCATCAACTTTTAAGGTCTAAATCCAACTTCCCACTTAATTTGTTTACAATGCATAGCACATACTTAATGCCCTTATGCAAAATTTACTTCAGAAGTCTTTCCTAGAAGTTCTCCAGTAAAAGTTTCTTTAAACCTTTATATAAAAATATGCATAAAATCACATCAAGTTACTTATAAAATTTTGCTTGTTCTGTTACTTATACAATTGCTCTAATACTTTAATAGCCTGACAAGTAATTTAGTTGTCAGGGAAGTTAATGTCATATCTACCTTTATGTTTTTTCAACCTCCTGTTAAGTAATTTGTATCACCCAAGCAATGAGATTGCAATAATTAAAAAAACAATAAATCTGAGACCATCTACATATTATTTCCTGCAGCTAAAACTTACCTAATGTGAAACACACAATAACTGGAGATATGGAGATATCTAAAAAAGTTATTTCTGAGTAGATTTTAAGGTAGCTTATGTAGCCACAGGGTTTCATTTCAGCTTTCTAGTCCAAAAAAGAGCAGTAAGTGCCCTTTATTCATAAGGAACTGACCCACAGACAGGGCAATTCTCCAGGTGTGTAAACAAAACCAAATCAAGAAATCCATACATATGTAAACCAATTTACCAGCCTGTCCCAGCACCACACTTAGAATTCATATGAATTTTTTTTTTTGGTCACATAACTTCCAACTTTACTATTTGTACTTCTGAGTTTCTTGTAACAGCCACGCTGACTAGAAGTTTGCATCAAACTGAACTCACAGGCTAGAAGCAGCACTACCATAACTCAGTTCTTGGTCAGAAAATTTAGACTATAACAGGTGAACCTTCCTAATTCAACAATGTACAGGGCCACACTTCCTGCTGCGGGCAAGATCTGGGTATTCAAGATATAAATTCTCTCCAAGATGTTCCAAAAGTTTAATAGAGGCCAAGGGACAACTCAAGTCTTTACTTCTGCTGCCTGTTTCTTTTCACTGTGGCACACAGCTCTGGCAAGCTTATCTCCTAAAATTGTCTTAATTTTAATTGTCTTAATCTCATCTTCCTAGGTGAGATAAACAAGACTTTGAGGAAGAACTACATGTTCCTCCAGACTTGGAGCATTCATGATTTGCATGTCATATGACAAAAAAACCCACAGAATCTTTATTAGACGTTGTTCTGGTGGTTACATGATACTGTTTATATTGATTTCATTAACAGGCACAGTTCTGAGCCTGCCATCTCCGGACTTTTAGGATCAGATGGAAAATGAAAAGTATGCATTTGGATAGAGAGATTCCTCCAGCCATACCCTGCACCTCCTATGTCTATTATTTCATAAGGCAAGGCCACCATGTAAAATAGCTGATGAGCAAACTCAACACTCCCTGTGATCTTTGGGGTGAATAAGTTATGACAGCATTGAACCCCTAAGGCACAATTCCATACAGTTACTGACCTAGATGTGGAGCATGGTACAAGAGGAAGGTTTGCAACAGCCTGGCACATGCTGGCCAAGAGGTGCTACCAGATTTTTCTCAACAACTACTTAGCCTGGCTCAAGGCAAGCTGACCAAGGTTTCCCTCAAAGTTTCCCTCCTCTGTATTCTTAAATCTCTTCCAATAGTTCCAAAATGAAGAAAAAGAATGAGCAACTTGAAAGAAAGTTCTACATGAATAAGACTACAAAATCCAATTTGCTTATTTATCAACACTGATAAGTGTTTAATAAGTCTGAAGCCCTACCAGTTATGGCATTGACATTTTTTGTCATTTCTGATTAAAACCTTCTTTTTTTGTACAAAACATGGTAATGAAAATTACAAGAAGTACAAAGAAAATGCCTACAGTCTTCTTTGGGTATTTCCTTGCAAGCCTGAGGAAAATCAGGATTTCAAACTGACTTCTCATCCATTATCATTCTTTTTCTGTTTTACAGGAATTATCTGAAGCATCAACAAGCTGAAGAGGTATCACTAGGAAAAGAAGGTATTTTTATAGAATCACAGAAAATCCTGAGCTGGAAGGGACCCACAAGGATCATGGACATCCAACTCCTTCCTTAAGAATGTATTATTTCTGAAAGAGCACCTATCAATGGCTGCTTTCCAAAAACAGAGATGCTGCAGTCAGAACTGACTCATTTTAAAACACCAATTCCTCTGTGACTTGGTGCAGATTAAGGAACATAATGGTGGAAATGCATATCTGTTCTCTCATCTGCCCTCCAGACCCCAGCAACAATACAAGCACAGCTGTTAACCAGATGAAAACATGAGCACTGGAGACAATACAAGAATAAAACACCAACACTATTTCCATGGCACCACAACATTAGATAAGAAATAAAATCTGGAGTACATAAAACTATGTTTTATTTTAAAATGTAAAGTTCCAACACCTATGGAAAAACTAAGAAACTGTTTTCTGTTGGAAAGAAAAAGATGTTAAAAACTAGTTGGTCTTTCATATTTCAGTCTTCTATGCAAACTGGTTTTGTTGAAACATATGTAAATGAAAAGGTCATCAATTAAACAGAAATTTAATAAACACAAAATATTTCCCAAATAAATGCCTGTGGTAATCTAATTTCTTGCAAACACTGAACTCAACGTTCTGCAAGAGATCCAGATGGCATAATGTTTCTGATCTCTCATATTAAAAAAAAAAAATCAGAGGAAAAAGATACAATCACATTGCATACAAATTATTCATAACAATGGATAGGAGGAAGACAAGACTAGCACTACTCAGCATGTTTGACTTTCAGAACTCTTGAGTCTGATGCTAATTAAGGAAGAGCTTTAAGCAGAATCCCAGTATGTAGAGTTCAAAATGAGACAAAAGAGACTTTGAATAGGAAGTCAGTTTAGAAGATTTTTAGCAATTCGATTAGTGACTAATATATCCTGAGAGAGAGAGACAACAGAGAGGGTGGCAGGCAGGCATTGGTATCCCTAAACACATCACACATCTCATAAATAACCCAAGACAATTAGGATGAATGAGTTTTTTAGTAATGTATAATAACTTCTTCATTTATCTGTTTTTACAGATACCACTAGATCAAAACAGGACTGATAATCAAGTACAGCAAATAAAACCCTTACACCATGGCAATTAAAAGAAATTTAAAATGCACTTTTCCCAAACAGTACACAGATTTAAGGGAAAAAATTTCTGAAAACTGCCTTTGCCTCACCACCACCCAAGAAGAAATTGCATGTTCTATTATAAAAATTATTTCCCTACCTGTTCTACAGTAATCAACCCCTCTGAAGGTTCAGATGTAGTCTGTGAAGGCAAAAGTTTACACAGTGTCCCTAACAGCAGAGACACTTCCTTCATGCTTCTCCAGCAACACACAAGAACCATTTGAGCTGTAACATCACATGCTTGTCTGTCTTTGCCTTAAAAACAAAAAGACAACAAATGCAGTAGTGTAACTCAAGGCTTTCAGATGCAGGTGTGCAATTTAAACTCCACTTAGCCTATCTTACAAAACACAATTAACTATGAAAAAATTTCTAAAGTTGCCTGCCCAAAAGATAATTTCATCTTGTTGACGCTAATTGCCTGCTCAACAGTTGCTTTACTTTCTTGTACTCGGAAAAGGCAGTAGCATAAAGATTTTGCCGGAGAAGTGCTGTTTTAAAGTGTCACAAGTGCTATTTACTCGCACCCGAGGCACAGAAGCAGGTACACCTCCGCAGGCAGGCATTCATTCCGCATCCATTCCCCATCCATCGCTCCCGGGCGGGCTCCGGGCGCCTCCCGAAGGAAGAAGCGTTTGTGACGCGCTGCCGCCACCTGGTGGCCACGGCGGCACTTGCACACGTTTGCCCCTTCTCGTGAAAAAAAAAAACGTGCGGCCCCAAACACTTCCAACATAGGAAAAAGCAACCGGGGAAAGGAAGTTCAAAAACTTGCATAAATATTAAATTTCAAAATGTACGGATATTCTATAAATTTATTCTGGCCCACACTAAAGATGCCAAAGTTTACAATTTCTTTATCGCTGTAAGGTTCAGTTTCATAGCTGCTATTCATTAAAACAGACAAATACTACCTAACATTTTATCACTAGAATCTTTCAAGCTGAAGTTTCTGCTTATGCAATTTCATGCAGCAAGTTGTATTGCATGAACATAGTCTCCACTAGCCCAAGGTACACTGGAGAGGAAAATCACAGTAACACTTCTCAACAAGAAATACATTAGCATTGCTTGATAGAAAAGGTGTTCAGGATTACCTGGCCAGCACAGTTAAGGCAACAGAGTCTAAGCCAATATCAAAATAACTGATTTTCACTTGTGTCTTAAGAGGGATTAACCCCAATCTTCCAGAAGTGAATTAGTTTATTGTGGGGGTGTTCACAGGGGTCCTAGGACCAGGGAAGAGACAAGAATCTGGCTCCATGTTTCAGAAGGCTGGTTTATTATTTATGATATATATATTAAAAGTAAATTATATATTAAAACTATACTAAAAGTATAGAAGACAGGATTTCATCAGAAGGCTAGCAAGAAAAGGAACAAGAATGGGATGAATAACAAAAGCTTATGTCTGACAAAGAGTCAGAGCCAGCTGGTCTGTGATTGGCCATTAATTAGAAACAACCACATGAGACCAACCACAGAGACCAATCTGCATTCCACAGCAGCAGATAAACATTGTTTACATTTTGTTCCTGAGGCCTCTCGGCTTCTCAGGAGAAAAAATCCTAAGGACAGGATTTTTCATAAAACATGTCTGTGACAGTTTTTACAGTCAAGTCCATGGATAACTAGCTTCTGAAGAACTAGAGGCAAGAACTAAAACGTTACACAAGCAAGTAGTTTCCAACTGATCATCCACATAAAATGACTCCTCTATTAAAAATACCTTGATTTAATTACTTATATAGCCTTGGATTTACCTCTCATTTCCATGCAAGTATTTTTCGTTGAGCTCTGGTCAGCCAGCTTTTCAGATTCTTCTTTGCAGTGTTCTTTCAGAATTTTTGCTTGCATAAAATAATCATTTGTGTCCTGTGGTTGTATCTCGTGCAGAATCATCTGCAGGCGATCTGCACTTTCTGCACATTAAACAAGAGGGGTATTTAAGATAGTTTTGTCTTCTACCTCCATTTCTTTAGACTGATGTAATTCATTTTGGGTGTATAAGTACAGAAGAAAGCTATAAGTATTAAAAAAGAAAAACCACAAGGTTCTGTGGTGATTAGAATGATCAAGGAAAAAAAACTTAATTTACATCCCCTGGTTTGAAAGTGATGCAACTCTACAAATGTTTGTGGGTTTTTTAGTGAAGAAGTTAAGAAAACTTTATTAGAAATTAAAAGAGTGACCAAAACTTACGACATAAAATGAGAAGCTGAAAGGGAGGGGTGCTCAGTCTAGTTCTGAATGACTGCAAGACAGAGACCTTCAGGAGCATCAGATTAGAAAATAATTCTTTTGGGATTCTGTTTGGTTCTTTACCTGGATCACTGTCCATTGGAATAAGACCCTCTGGTGATGAGCTCTGTACTACTGGTGATACCACAGCAGAGAGGTTGTATGACATCAGAATGAGCCTGGTCACTATTTCCTTCCATTCAGACACCAGGGTCAAGTTACTTAAGGAAAAAAAGTCAAAATCACAACCAAAACACGACATAGATTAAAAATAATTTTATATTTAAAAGAAAGAACCAAAATTACAAACAATTCTGCAACAATATTTATGAAAACTATAAATAGGGTAGAGATTGAAAAGTCTTAAGGCTGAGTTTACCACATACAAAGGAAGTATCAAACACTGCAGCAGCCAGTTCTAAAAGCCACAGGTACATGATTGCCTTATAAATAATACTGCATGATTTTCTATTCTCCTTAACAGCTGCTCTTCCACTGCACTTAAATATGGAGTTACAGCTTTCCACTTAGTATGTTTTCCTTAAAATATGGAGTTACAACTTATTTAGTATGTCTTACTTACTTGAAGGGTAACTGCTGCAAAGCCCCAGTTATACAGTGCACTCTCCCATACATGGGGAAGGATGCTGCTGCTTGAAGCAGAGACTTCTTGGCTTGGAATATTTCTTCTTCAACATTCACCAACAAAAGCTTGGTAACTAAAATATTTTAAAACACAGATTTACATTGAACATTCCTATACTGATTTTCTAAGGAACAAGTCTGCTTTAAGAAACAGGAATAAAACCTGTGTACACAACAATTCAGTGGAATATAAACAGCACTTTCCTTTATTATACTCTTCCCTCTTGTCATTGAAATATGTTACCATTAATTTTCAGTTACCTATACTCCAGCAATATTTATTATAGTCAATTTAATCTGTCTCTCTGAACCAAATGGCAGCTGTGAAAAGCACAGCCCACATCCTATGCTCAGGGACAATCCCACAGCTCATGATGAAGTCATAAGGAGTTACCTAGTCCATACTGCAAGTCAGACTTCACACCCTTACAGCCACAATAATACAATGATGAGTACAGCAGAATATTAAAGATCGAAAGTTCACAATTATACATTTGAACTTTGTTTTCCACTAAGCAACCTGACCAATTTAAGGATACATGTGTCTATTTTAATTCTGTTTATAGTTTGTGACATCTCAGTGCCAGAATCAGAACAAATTGCAGATCCTAACGAGGAACCATGGACCACCACCAGCAGCAGATGCCCCAGAGCAATGAGACATGAGGTTACCCACACATTTCCTTCACTTATGGCAACCACAGCCACATCTCAAAATTGTTATTTCACTGCATATCAAGAAAGGATTAACAGGCATCTGTAGAGAAGCCAAGAATGGCACAAAAAAGTATAGAATAGTGAGTTTACTGCAAATTATGTAAAATGTTTTATTACAAATAACGAACTTACGTATTTTAGTTTCACTGAAGATTACTTTAAGTAGAGAAAGCTTGGTTAACAAATTTGGCAAACCTCTCAGATTTAGAGCCCTGTCATCTTTCATCCAGGAGCACTAAACCAAACAAAAATATTCTGTATGTCAACAAAGCCTCATTACTGTGGGTGTGTATTTGCAGGACTGCAAATCACACAGAAGTATGGGGCCAGGTCAACAAAGCTCCAAGGAGCAGCATTGCAAACATCAAGTATTGAAACAAACACAGACAAAGTACAGCTACCTTCCCCCTGGGGGAGCGAGCTCTCAGGGGAAGCAGAGGGCTCTTCCCTGTACTTCACACACTCAGCTTCACCAGCTCACTGCTTGGGCCTCCACAGCACTTTCAAATGTCACTGGTCAAAATCATGACAAAAGCCATCTTATAGAATATTCAACAGCCTCAACACAAACAGGACTAGACTGAGATCTTACTAAAGAACATGGCTTCTTAACAGCAAAATACAATATACTTAAAATCCTGTTAGAAATAAGCATCTCTTACTAAGCCTCCTACCAAAAGCCTTATTGAAAAGCAGCAAACTTTCAACAAATATAAAAAAATCATTCCCCCAAAACCTCACCTGCCAAAGTGTTCTTCTCCACTGTACTCACTGATGTGCTCTCATCCAGCTGGGGGTTATGCTCAAGCCATTTTCCTAAACAAATGTGCTGCAGTCCTTTGTGATATACCAAAAAATTCAACAAATATGAAGCAGTGACACAATCATACGGCTTGGTGCTTGTGCTAAGATCAATCGCTGCTTGGAACAGAAGATCTAGATTTTCAGAACCCTGGAGAAAAAACCAAAGCAGTAATATTGCTCATTTAATTGAGCTTCCAGATTGACTTAATTAGGCTTCTTACAACCCTGGAATCTGAGAACCTGCTTTTAATTAAGTTTGCTGGTACGTATTTCTTGAGAAACACTTGTTTTGTGCACTGATGACCTTACACTCAAAATGTGCACATGCATGTATTTAGCAAGGATACAATTACATAGACATTGAGGATGGGGACAGCCATTTATAAAGCAGTGTTCAATTACACTGCACCTCACAGGAAATTTCTCTTCTCAAGTTAATGTGTTTTATTTGCTAATGGACATTAAAGAGAAGCACAGTTTACTTGGTAGCAGTATTTGTTCATCTGTACTAATGAATTATGAAAATAAATTTTCATCAAGTTATTACAGACAAATCAGCATCAATTCAAAGGGTAAAAATTGTGAGCAATCAAAAACCCAATCAGATAACGAAACCTGAGATCAATTAGAAAGGAAAGGAAACAGGGAGCTGCATTTCCTAAAAGTACAAGAGTAACCAAGTCAAAATGCCTCAATCATTTACAAAGAGAAGCCACAGCTAAGCCAAAGGCTTGCATTAACTATTTTTCTGACAGTTCACAGTCATACCCAAAGAACTTCCCAAACTCCCCCATCCATTAGTGAAAAAAGCCTCCTTAGGCAAGGGCAGAAGCTGTATAAAATTATACAGAAGGTGTTGGTGATGAACACTGCTGCAGGCAACTTGGACTGGCTTCTAAGGCTCAGGATTCCTGCTCTGTACCTAACACAGGCACCTGGTATACTACAGAACATCCATCTTCCACAAAATTTACTCCCTCTAAACTCTTCAAGTTCATACCTGTAAATTCAATGCAACATCACGTAGTTTCATCAGAAGTCTAAATGCCAGAATTTTTACTTCCTCAAAAGTACTGGCAAAACACTGGATCAGAGTTTGGACACGAGCAGAATCTATCTCCTGATCCAGCTGGAAAACTTGTGCCTGGCCTGTTCAAAGAAATTAATGCCTTAGATAGTTGTGCTGTAACTCTTTCCAGAATAAGCACTCTCCTCACATTCTGCTTTGCTATACTAAAAGAAGCATTAAATTTTAGCCAAATTATTATTTTAATATTATTTATCTTAATAGGTTTTAAAATACCATATTTAACATTGTTAGGAATAAAAAAAGGCTTACCTTATTCAGAAAAATTACTCTTAGTAATACAGAAAGTAACTTGTTGCCAAAAACAGAATCCCATTTACTCCCTTTAAATTTAGCATTAAAAAAACCTTTATTTAGTTTTGCTTAAAAACTCTTTTCCTGTAAGTATGTAATATTAGAAAATAATTCCTTTCAATAAAGTGGTGGAAAGCTTCAGTGTATTTTGGCACTTGGTGTTTTGAGGTATTTTGTCATAGGAATAATCCCTTAAAATGTAAGCCATTACAATTTCTTCTGGTTTTAATTTTGGATATAAATGAGTTGTGAATTCTGGTGACTTGACTTAATGCTGTAAAGAAGGCAGAAATTTTAGGATGTAAACAACTGCACCATAATACAGCACAGAATACAAGAGCTGAATTGCCTTTATAGAAATAATGTCCAATTTACAAAACCCTCAGCTGCTATTATAAACAACTGAGGATAAGTTTGTTTTTAAAAAAAACAGTAATAATAAACTACATACTTATAATAATAACATTGTGTTCATTAATCAAGGGGTTTTGAGAAATTATTTAGCAAGATGGCAATTGTATTCCCTCTCAAAATCAACTTTAATATTAGACAACTAATGTCTTTAAAGAAAAGGTTATAATTTAGGACTGAAACATACTTTTATGTTGACCACGTGATCCAGAGACAAGATTTAGCGAGATTATCAATACTCCAAAGCTCTAAATACTTACTGAATTAAGATTGCCATAAAATCATTAAGAAAATTTAAAAAAACACCAGCAGATCATCGTTAACTGGATAATAAAACTGTCTTTTATTTAGCATAGTATCATGAGGATATGCTATATTTTTCAAACAAGAGTTTTTTTTGAATTCAGCATTTCAAGCTATCAAGATATATGAGCAGGAAAAAGGAGTGAAGTTACCAAATACATTGACACTTGTCCAGACATTTTCCTCATAATAAAGTAAATAAGCCTTCCTAAAAAACAGGCTATGCAATAAAATTTATAAATAATTTATAGAAGACATGCAACAGGCAATTATTAGCATTTACTTCAATATTCCTTTTTCAAAAAAAACTTACCATCCTCCCTTGAGGTAAAACAAAAGCAATCCAGGAAATGCCATAGAAATAAAGGACTAAGAATACCCTTTTACTTTGACAGAATCTGACTAGCTGGCATAAAAGACATTTCTTCAATACCTTCCATTCCTACAGTCTATTAAAGTCTATAAATTAGACTTCTTACCTTTTGGAACAGAAAATATTTCTGCTATTGATTCCAAAATACTTAGTGCACAAAACCTGGTTGGGTGGGATGAACCAGGAAACAATACCTCAAAAAGTCTGGCACATACAGATGACATGAAATCCTGGAGAAAAAAAATTGCAGGAAAAAAATTAAGACTGTTTATTTGCTGCCCTACAAAGAAAAGCCCAAGTAACTGAACTCTACTTTCTGCTTTACCCCAAAAATTATGACTTTAATTTTAGAAAAACAGGAAGCCAACATTCACAGTGCAGAGTTTCTTGTTTCTTAGAGTACAGTGAAGGCCAGACAATCATTTAGGTTTTTAAATACAACAGTTTCCTTTCCTCAGGCCCACAAAAAGACAGCTATTGTATCTAATCCTGAAAATTAGCTGACCAAGAAAAGCAGAACTCAAGGAACAGATTGGCACAAAGATACTGATGATGTGAGCTTTTAAATAGGATAAAAAGGGCAAATACAAAAGAAGTCTTCATGCTAAGGCTCTTGTCATTGATTCTCTCACTCACTGATTATTCTGGAGACCTAGAAAGAGACTGAAGCTCAACTGATCTCTATTTTAAGTCCCAGTAACACACATCATTTAAAGCTCACTACTAAATGGCCAACAGGACAGGACATTTGCCAAATTTTTTTTTTTTTTTTTGGATTGAGGGTCCATCTCCAGCCGTTCCTCACTTACTGCTGTTTCAATGCACATCACAGAGCAATCCCTCATAACCTTTACTGCTTTCAAACAAAATTTACCTTAAAGGCACCCTCCAAATATCAATGGGCATTCAGTTCATCAATAACAGCATATTTAGTCAAAATAAACTTGCACAGGTGCATCAGAGTGGACAAGCTCCCCAGTACTGTTTGACTTTACAGGTTTTTTTCCTTCTGCACTGAACTATTGCCTAACACACAGAGTACCTAACTTGCCCAGTGGTGTTCAGGAACAAAGAACTCTCAGAAGTGCTATCCCACCTCTATTACCTGCATCTCTAGCTGTCTACTTACTTTGTATTGCTGTAAAATCCTCAAAGGAGGCATTTTAGTTGACTTCTCAACTAACTCTTGCTTGGTTTTATTTTGCTCCAACTTATAAAGAACTTGAGAACTTTCTTGTATCCTGCAAAATAACTGTTAAAACAAAAGAAAACATAGGTGAGACAAGAATCATTGACATTGAAATCAGGGAAAGGTAGATTTTTAGCTTATTTTCCAAATCACACTGCTTATAATTTTTAGGAAGTTTGCACACAGCATAACACAGAACCAATCCTTCTCTGTCCACTCCAAACCCAAGGTTTTGCTTCCTACCTCTCTTGTGACCCATTTCTTCTCTCCTCCCTCTACACCTCCAAAACCTTCTTCCATCTCCCTCCTTAAATTCATGGCAAGCCTCCTCCTCCTCCTGCCTCATTTTCTGTGGAACTGTGTTCATCTATAAAAAACTCAATGCAGGTAACTTCTACAGCCTCAGTTTCGCTTAGAGTTTGACTCCCTTCAGAAGTGCTTTCTCCACCTCTTTTGCTGACCATAAGTAGTGTTTCCTCTCTTATCACACTCCCATCTAGCACGACTTTTCCATCTCATGCTCCTCAGTCTGCACCAGGTAAGAAAGGAAAGAGATGGGATTTCTCTTTTGGTTTTGTCAAACTGACATCCTCTCCTCCCTTCTCAAATTATTTATTTTCTCCTTCCACACTGCCTTCTTTTGCCATAAACATCTTCCAAGATGTTCCAATGCTCTTTATACATACATGGTTTCTCATTTTATCCCCATCCTTCTACCATGAGCTACATGTGACCTTGGAAACTTCCACCAAACGGAGAGACCCATTCCCCTGCAGACTGTAATGGCACAATCACATCATAGTGAATATTTTTCTACTTTGCTTTCCAGGTCAGTTTCTGAGGGTGATGAAGTGACTGAATTTGCCTGAGGTGTGACAAGTCCATGTAAGCACAGCTTTAGGCCCCAGCAAAGGCAACACAAGGCTCACTGCTGATTCCAGGGCACGTTGCTTTGCTATTGGCAAAGCGTGCAGGTGCTGGCAGGTCAAGCAACACCCACCACCACTCATGAAGTTACCCTGCCTCTGCCACTTCATATTTTGTTTAAGCCATCCTTGTCTGTGATGACTTAACACCATTCAGTAAAGCATAAAGCATACTCCTGGCCTTAGAGGTTTTACTCCTTCCAATGAGCAACTTCCTAACATACTCATTATTTCCTTTAAAATGGTGTTATAACTAACATAGGAGGCACGTTAGACATTGCTCATAGTTTGAAATTACCTTTCTCAGCAGAGAAATGATCTGTTGCCTTACAGAAGGAGATTGGTTGTTCAAGTTGTACATCATAAAGAATTGAATTAGCTGCATTTCTTCCAGAGACACAATTTCTGTAGTACGATGGGTTTCACAGAGCAAACCTAAAGCATCAATGCAAACCTGAAAGATGTTTAAAAGTTCACCACAAAAGAGTTACTGACACCTATGATGACACCTTTGTTTTAATACAACACTAACACAATAACCAGGATCAAAGCAATTATTCTCATTTAAAAGATACATAAATGGTTGTCCCTTTACCTGGCTGTGCTGATGAACTAGACCCTGTTTTATACACTCAGTAGATACAAGACCACTGCTCATGATATTTGAAAGGTCCAGATGTCCATGGGCCCTGGCTGTTCTCAAGCATGCCATTAATGCTCCAAGAGCTCCTCTAGTACTGCAAGAGCCTAAAGAAAATTAAAACCAGCAATAATTACTGTTTGATTAATAGAAGCAATGTACTATTTGCAGTGCTCATCAGAAACTCCCAATACTTTCAACATGTGACCCACTCCTTTTTATTTCTACTCCATAAATCCCAAAAGATAGTGCTGCTATAGATGAAACCAGTTCTAAATCCCAAAAAGCTTCATCTCAAATGTGACATATGACAAACAGACCTTGTGAGGTCTCACAAGCCATCATTTTAGAGTCCACTAAATTACTTCAAAACAAGAGAATCATAAATCTTGTATCCACATATTTACAAGAAAAAACAATCTGTTACTGGGCACACCTGTGTAAGAAAGAATAGAAGTAGTAGCAGAAAATACAGAAACCTAACAAACCCTGATAAAGAGAACCATAAGGCACCCACAGAAGGATTTTGCTCATGGCACAGAGACACACTTATAATTATTATGACTTTCACCTTGAAATACTAATAGCAATAATAAGCAACTGGAATTTTTCTTCCAAATTAATTCTAGTAATAATAATAGACCAGAAATCATACGGTAACGATTTTTTTTAATCCAATCATAATTACAAATACAAAGTTTATTTTCTTACCCAGATTAGCATCTGCAGAGGCCTGAAGAATTCTTATCATGTAGCTCAGACTGTCAGGGTTACATTTGAGCAATTTTGGTAAATAGTAATCTATTATATAAGTAGTTTGGTCATGGTTCCCTTCACACAGTATTACCAGAAGAGGAGAAACCCAGATGTTGTGCCACTGGTCAATCCAGGTGCCTTCCTGAAAACTGGAAGTAAAATGGGCCTTGTGATTTGTAAACATGGTTTCCAGAAGATCACTGGCATAAGGTGCAAGAGACTGATCACTCATCACATCCAGGATCTGCAGTGGAATTGTTCTGTCCAACTGCAGTATATTTTCAGTGCCCACACATTCCACCAGAGAGCCAAGAGAAGTATATTTTCCTTTCACATGCCAGTCCAAGCTCAGTAAATGCTTTATCAGCCTTGCAAAGAATGGGTCTGATTTTCCATTGGATCCAGCAATGGTGGTTTGGTGTATCTGAAGAAGATTCTTGAAAATCAATTTGGTTTGGTGTCTGATGGCATCCAGAGGGTGGTCCCAGTGTGTATAAATGTATTCCAGCAGCCTCCCAATTATATCAGAGTTCCCATTAAGTTTGATTTTTAGAGCTGGAGAGCCTGAAACAAGGGCAGCCAGTGCTGAATTAGTCCAAATAACAAGAATTCTAGACAAAGATGTTGCCACACTGGGTTCTTTTAACCTTTTAAAAAGAACAAACACAAAAAAAATTTATCATCTTCATTTATCATTTTTAAAAAAATACATTTTTTAAAAAAATCATTTTTAAAAAAATACATTTTGTATTTCAGAATAACTATTCATCACATTCATTTACCCTACATGAAAACAGATTAGGAGACTCAACCCATTCATGGAGGAAAAGGAATGAACACAGAAGTGATCAACTGGATGTTGCCAAATACATGCTTAGTTACCTGATGTGCTATTAAGTGGTTGCAGCTAAACCCCCTAACAATGGGGAAAAGAAACCACACAAGCCCCACAACAGTAACACAAAAAAATTTACTATGCACCTGCTAACATTTGAGCAGCATTATGTTGGTGCATGCTTCTTGAAAATGTAAGAAAAATTTTCATTGCCATATAAAACCATCAGAACTGAGTATCCTATGTGCAAAAACAAGATCCCAAAACTGATCTCCAAGGCACAATCAAAGGTTGAACTGAATACACATTTTAATCTCCAATCCAATACTGCTGGTGGGCCCTTAGATGCAAGCAGCCAGAAAAAAAAAAATCCAACAACTAAAACTCATAGTATTTCAAGTATTCCACACACTGGCATGCTTTGCTTTCCTCTGAACTTTCAGAAGGAGAGGACGTGATGTCCTGAAACTGAAGTTTATCTGTCTACGTAAGAACTGATGCTGACACACCTTACCATAAGGGAATTATAAATTTATCCCATTCATGTTAGAAAACAAAATCTTAGCATGCAAGAAAAAAAACTGAAACTTAGAACTACATATGCAACATCATTATATTTTTCAAATTTACAGAGTTTTCATGAATATATTAAAAAGATTGCATTTTTGACAGAATCTAGTATCATTACACTGAAAACATCAGAGATATTCCACCAGGACCACAGGAGTCATGCAAAAATAAAGTTAGAAAACATGAAACAACACAGAACACAAACTTACTCTGAACTCAATGACAACAAGACTGATGCAATATCTAACAATAGTTTCTCTCCATTTTCACCCATGCTGCCATTTTTCCAATCCAGCATAGCCAGTGCTCCATGGCAAAGGAAGAGCAGGACCCAGCCCGGGAGTTCTGCCGTGCACAGAACCCCACAGTTCCTCAGGAACCACGCTGGCACACCTGAGTGTTCCACTGTCCCAAGGAGCAAGCCACTGATCTGGAACACCAAAACACACCCATTACAGCACCTCAGCACAGCAGAAAACCTGTTAAGCATAGCTTAGAAGGTCTGAAGAAATTTCTTGTAAATAGTGTGGTTGTCACATTCCAAACCCAAGTCTTAGGACTTCATATAGCAAGGAGAGAAGAAAGGATTACACTCCAGCTAAGGACTGATAGAGAGGCTGGCAAGCCCTGGTATCAGCAAAGCCTCCAGAAAACACTGATAGCACAGGGTAACAACACCATGATACTGCACAGTCTTCAGCCAAGAAATACACTTACCAATGAAGGTAATTCCTCAACTGGCTCATACATAGCTCTGGTGAAGAGAATAACAGCCAGTCCTGAGGTAGTCTGAACAGTCTGCAGGAGCGTTGCTACACAGCAGAGATATTGTACATTAGAATGCAGCAAACACTGAGTGCTAGAACTGTGTGGCCAAATTACAAAATATGGCATTGAATTTTGCTAGGCTACTTGTAGTTAGTTGTATCATCACAAATCTGCAGTGCCCACTTGGATAGCAAATATTAATAACTTTTTCCTCCAGTGTAATAAGAAATTGCTGTATCTTTAACAGAAGAAAACACAGGACTGCCCACTAAGGCAAGGAGGGCTGTGGCAGAGACTACTGACATGTTAAATTCTACTACATAAAAACATCTGTATGAAAAGAAAACACTATCAGTTATGGTGTGCCCATAAATAGTTCTGACAGCATATTTCATAGAGGTGTAGATACTTCTAGTAGGCACAGACATTTGGTGACTCTCAAAAGCATTTCTTTTAGTTTTTGAATTATTAATAATAGCATTAATCTTGGTAGTTGTAGTGGGACAAGTTAAACTGTACATTCTAAAACTGCCACCTATAAATCATAGCTCACCAAAAACCCAACCACTGCTCCTACTCCAATTAATCTCAATAGTTCAATTTCCATGCAAGCTAAACTAAGTCTTTATACCTACAGGTTGCTTACTACAAAGACAACAGGTTACTGAAAACATTAGGGTTTTAATGTTATTAAACTTACCATCCATTAGGAAGTTTGTGCAACTTTTCAGTAAACTACACATACTTTGCCAAACAAAAGATTCACTGTCTTTCCAAAGACTTCCCTGGATATTTTCTTGCAATTTCTGTATAAGCATCATTGAAACTTTAATGGCTATCAGTAAATCGTGCATCAGCTGAGTCTGAACAATACGATTTCCATGATTCTTTCTGTGGAAAAAAAAAAGACACAAGCAAGCACACAAAAAACAAATTAAAACCATTCTTCACCATCCCCAGAGAACCACATTCTGCCAACTTTAAACAGAATTAATGGTAAAAACTAATGTATTGCTTGAGTTGATCAGATATGTAACTACAGGAAAACAAGGAGAAGACTCAAGGGTAGTTTGTTAAAATGAAGTTAACAAATGAAAATGACAAATTGTGCTATATTTTCTGCAGGTTCCTGTGACAAACTTTCATTCATGTCATTCTGCCTGAGCAGAACTGAACTTTACCAGAAACTTGCCAAAAAGGCCAACATAATGCAGTGCTGGTCTTTTCTAATTTTTCAAGTAGTTCCTCCATGTATGAAGGACATTTATATGATGTGACTTTCTTCCAACATGAAGGCAGAAAGTATCTAAACTTTCAGTGTAGAAAGCACTTCATTAAGTGCCCTTCTCCTCTCAGTTCAGAATGAGAGACCACAATGAAGCTGCTTCACTTAATGAAATGCTGGAAAATGTCAAGTATACCAATACTGAATTAAACACTCATGGAACATGAAAGAGTTTTACTCTACCTGAATTTTACATTTATTAATTACACTCTTTAGCCACAATTCAGATGGCAAAACCTTAACTCAAAGGCCTCCCTTAGTAGTAGCTCTAAAAGTATCAGTGCATTACCTCTCTTATATTACTATATTGCCACAAAAGAAAAGAATCAATCAGTTTTTATTTAAAATCTGCATCACTGTAAAATGATATTTCTATCTCTCATCCATGTATGGCTACCAAAGTGATATTTTAAACCAAACCAAAGTATCTTGCAAGAGTGAAATAAAACCAGATAAAACAGAGCATCTATTGAATTCACTTGCCTGTTTTCTTCCTGTATGTCAAGCAGCAACTTCTGCAGAAACTGAAGAACTAGTGAAAATAATTATGGTATAAATTTACTTACAAGAGAAATAGAACAGAAAATTTCCAGCAAAGCCATCACACATACATCTCAATACATCACACATACTCAGCTACAATGAAAAGTTACCCATACAGCGGTGATTCTTGCATTCCACCAACAAATTAAACTGGTATTTCAGTACACACAAACACAAGCAATGCTAAATCAAAATCTCAAACTGTTTTGCAACAACCTGGTACAAAACAAGTTTCCAATCCACTTGGCCTAATCTGTGAGATATTGACTCTCCCTACCACAATTGCTCACTGCTACCTAGATTTGTATCAGAGTTGCCCAGTAAAGTAAAATTGAGCAAAACTGACCCCTGGAAATTAAAGGTATGAATCAGTCTTGTCTTTCACAAAAAAGTACCATGTAAGGGTACTCGTTTTTTGAAAATTAGCCAGGAGGAAATCAGATCTGATAGATCTTCATGCCTGATTCATGTCACTTCTCCACACACAGCCCTCCCCCAGTAACGTGCAGTGAAGCATATTTTACTATAAATGTGACTTTACCTTCTTCAAACAGGTTCTTAATACAGGCTCTACCTAGAGGAAAGAAAATACATTTTAAGTGCTGAGTACTAGCCAGCACTATTTATTTTACATAACTGCCAACATCACTACCAGGTATGGCACCAGTGCTGAGCAAGTTTAACCAGAGGAACATTTGATGTCACTGTACCTAAGCTGAAGTCCTCCATACAGGAAGCAAGGTTGTCCAGCACTTTTCTGTACAAATACACATCTGTGGTTTTCAGCTCTTCCCGAAGGCAGCACACAAAGCTTTGCACAGCTGGCACCATCAGATGTCCAGGAAGACTGTTCAGTGAACTGCAACATGAAGAAACAACACATTTAGCTTGGTTTTCCTGAGGTGTTGGAACATCCACTGCACCAAAATCCATGTTAGCTAGAACTCCAATACACAGATATTGTATCCTGCATGAAAACATCATCTGTTTTAAAATTAACATGCACATTCTCAGTTTGCAGCTAGAAAACCTGTCAGAGGGGTGCACAGCTTTGGAGTGGCTGCAACCAAATCCAGGATGGAAGCCCTGCATCTCAGTGGGATAGTGAATGATTTCAGACAAAGAAAGGAAGGCAGCTCAGCATCAGATCTTAAAAAATGCTGAGGCTATAAAAAATTCATTAAAGAAATACAGCAATAATTGTGCAATAAAAAAAAAATAATTGCAATAAAAATAGGCACAAGAAACCACAATTTAGTTAGGATTCCTCTGAACCATCTTCTGTTGACAAAGCTGAGATTTTGTGTTTTAAATTTCTATTCTAACATTGGACTTTAAAGTTCAAACTGCTAATTACACACTATGTTGTCTTTCCAATAATAAAATGGGCCAAAACAATGCTTCACTTTGAAGTTATCCAATGATATGTTATTTATAATTAAGATTTTTAACTTAGAAAGAAAAACTGTACATATGAATATATTAAGTACTGCAAATTTTCATAATTAAGTTACAGCAATTTATAGTGAATGACAAATTACTGACTTAGAGATAAGGAAAACATTTTAAAAAAATGAAGGCTAACTACTCAATCTTTTACCTTGCTAATACTTTCTTCAAAGGATTCTTTGCACCCAGTGAAAAGTACATCTCCCCCAAAACATCCAAACAAGCTTTAACCATGGGATCACCTGCAGAGTTCTGATCCATCTGCTTCACCAGCGGCATAATCTATAATCAAAGGAACACATGATGAACAAAAAACTCTTGATAAATCATTTTTAACAGTGGCAGACCTCCCTCTCAAGCATATGGCACAAAACTGTCTCCCTCTTTACCATTCCCCCTTGAGTTTCAAGTTCAAATAATGTTCCAAGAACACTTCTAAAAACAAAAATCCATACAATATAGTAAACTTAGTGTCCCTTGCCTTGCACCATTTTCAGGTACTGTGACCCTTGCTAATTAAGTACTAGAACTGCATTTCTACCTGATGCATGTGCAACTGCTTTTCCTGTGTTTCCAGGAAGGTAGAAAACATTAGGAGTTCATTTTAGAGCTGTATTTGCCATTAACAGTGCACAGGACATGCTCTCAGTTACCAAAAGCCACACTAACAACAGTGAAACTCTACCTGTTTAATACACTGGATCTGCTGGATGCCATTT